>NC_091793.1:88205000-88910000 GCF_041296235.1 Equus asinus
AAGCATATCTGGGCTTCAAAGGAGGTTGAAACCAGGGACTGGAAGATTAGAAATTGAGACTGACCTCTCTATTATTCTGGGGCTGCACAATTTCACGTGTCTTTTTGTCTCTGCTTCTGTTTCATTCTTAACCAGACTGCCTTTCTTTGCCTCAATTTCCTTTTGGAGACTGAAAAATGTAACATCTCCTGTTCTAGTGAACCACAGTGATTGGTGAAATTTCTATACCTGCTACTTCACATTCTTGAGAAGATATTATTATTGATGTAGCTTAAGTAGGGTGTCTACCTGATCCAATAAGCTATAGCCGGAAGGACAAAATCAGAAACGTGGCTAGCTATTTCTCTTCCTTCCAGGGTAGATTGTGAAGTCATTCAGAAAAATAGAGTAGTGGGCAACTAACACTCAAGAATCTGCTATGCTATGCTTAGCAACAGAATGTATATAGGGGGTGCTAGAGAGTTGGGGGAGGGGAGAGAGACAGTGAGTTGAACATTTCCAGGTTGACTATTAGAAAAATTATAGTGATGGTAGGAGAAGGAAGTTCACAGAAAGAACTAGATTGGAGTGAAGAGTTGAGAATAGGATTGAGTATTGTTGAGAATTGTTGCATTCTAATAGAGACAATGTGAGATTAGTTTAAAGAAAATGGAGTCATTTATCATTGGGTCATGTTTTTCCCTTGATATGTGAGAAATTGACCCAAATAAAGCTTTATCTAAATACAACTCTCCTCACATCTTGATTCCTCAATATAACCTACCAACTCCTTTCCTTTTCTCCAAGATTTATGTAGATAAATCATATTAACGTTTTCCTCCTGCTGTCCTCTTAGACATAATTTCCAACACTTGTTGATTGACATTTGAAATTGAACAACAGATATGGTTTTGCAAATTCAAGCATGATATGAATCATGTTAAGGCAATTCTCTGAAATGAAAAATGGTGGCTTCGTAAACTCAGTACTTATACTAATGGCAAGATTACATCTATGCACTACATCTCTAAACTTAAAATAGATTCAGAAATTTACTTTGAATCTAGGAAAATTGAACTACAGTATAAAACATGCTTATTTTCCTTGGAAAGTTTTGTTGTGTGGTTGTTTTGCTTTTGTTTTTGTTTTTTTGAGGAAGATTAGCCTTGAGCTAACATCTGCTGCCAATCTGCCTCTTTTTGCTGAGGAAGATTGGCCCTGAGCTGACGTCCATGTGCATCTTCCTCTACTTTATATGTGGGATGCCTGCCACAGCATAGCCTGATAAGCGGTGCATACGTCTGTGCCTGGGATCCAAACTGGGGAACTCTGGGCCACCAAAGTGGAGGACATGAACTTAACTGCTATGCCACCAGGCCAGCCCCTGAAAAGTATTTTTTTTTCATTGACAATCTGTAGATAAGTGCCAAAAATGTTTGACTTGGCAGTCAAACTGTACATACTATGGACAGCTGGCCTGTAGGGCTCCTGACTCATAATTTTATGGAAATTAAAGAATATAATTCATAAGGACAATTGCAGTTGACTTTGTGAGAAGGTAGACAATATATGATAGGGAAGTACCAAACATTATTGTCATACTTTTCACTTTTTATGGAGCTTCTTAGAAATATATTATATTTATATTCAAAATGAGAGTGCTTTGGTTGTGCCCATTTTCTAAAACCACCAAGGCAAAAAAAAAAAAAAAAAAGAAATCAAATAAGTCATCAGAGAATTAAATAGCATGACAAATTATGTCAGAAATTGAGATATGAGAATTTACACACGATAGCATGTGTTTTGTGGGTAGTGATATCACACTGAAATATAATTTGATCAAATATTTAAAGAGGTAATAATTAATTTTTAAAGAATTGAAGTGAACCATAACTATAAAGAAATGTTATTGTTTATTTTTAATGCCAGAACAGTATTCCTGATGCAATTTTAATATTTCATTAAGGCAGTAACTTGAATATTGTGGGTTTTATCACAGATTTTCATGTTTGATGATATATTTTTTCTTCCTGAAAAAAGTTGGAATTTTATTGTACAGCAATAGTAGATGATGATAAGTGCTCTTTTCATATCCATTTGAATATGGTCTATTATCATTAAATTACTAGGGCTTAATCAAGCAAATTAAGACAAGTATATTGGCTTATGTTAGAAACGTAACTTATAATCATGCATAGTGCTCCATATTTTATGGGAATTATGCAGAAACATTTTGCTAGATGTTTTTCTTTAAAACCTTTCTTATGCTGGATAGCTCTTAGGTGTTTAAGTTATAACAGGAAACGTCCTTTAAAATTTGTCTTGCACTTTTTCATTAGTTTTACGCAGTCTATTTTTCACAGTTTGAGCATTTGTCTCTGAATTTGGGGAAATTCATTTAAGTCTCTTGTTTCAGCCATACTTAAAAGCGTGACCTACTAAAATTGAAAGAGTATACACAAATTAACATGGCTGTGGAGATAGTATTTGGCAGAAGGATGCATGCTAAATGAATGTTTGACAGAAAGCATTTAAGATTTTTTAAAAAAAAGGAAAGAAAAAGACTCCTAAATTTGACAGACAAGAGCAACATATATTTGCAGTTTTCATTTGTGAAATGCAAAGAGCCATGAACACAGAATTGTACTCATTTTATGACTTTAGCTTTTTTGCACACTTTACTCTGACTCCAACTTGTGGCTTCTGTTTTATCAGTGGTGCATTTATATTCTGCCAGACTTGAAAACTTAGTCATCTGTGACACCTTTTGCTACTTTAAGTTCTGTAAGCAATGTCATGAATATCTTTATTTTATTCAAAGAGATGTTATTCTTTCATATGTTATTGGTAGAGTTCTGAGAATAGTTTTTCCTAGTAGTGGGGAATAATTAGTCCTAGACTTGGGACTGCATGAGTCCTGCTTAATAAACCATAAAAATAAGACCCAAAAGTATTAAACTGTCTCTAAGAAACTTTACTGTATCTCAGAACATAGCTTGAGAATATTTATGGGAATATAAAAAATATCTAGCATTCATCAAGATTTACAATGTATGGCATTTGATAAAAAAAAATTGCTAAGCATGCAAAGAGTCAGGAATATACAACTAACATCATGATAAACCAATCAGTTGAAACCAACCCAAAACTGACACAGATGGTAAATTAACAGTTGTTCTAACTGTATTCCAAATGTTTAAAAAGCTGAATTGAAACATGAAAATATGAAAAATGTAAAGAGCCAAATTGGACTTCTAGATGAAAACTACAATGTGTGAGATGGAAAACACAGTGTATGAGATTAATGGCATATTAGCTATTGCAAAAGAAAAAAGTAATGAACTTGAAGATATAACAACAGAAACAGTCCAAAATTAAACACACAGAGAAAGAAAATAATTTTAAACATGTACAGAGTATCAGATATCTATGGTATTTCAAGCAGGCTAATCCATGTTTAATTAGAATCCTGAAAGAGGGCTTTGGAAAAATATATTTGAACAAAACTTGGCAAAATATTTTCCAAATGTGATAAGATAGTAACCTATAGATCCAAGAAGCTCAAGGACCACCAATACACACAAATGAAAGAAAGAAAGAAAGGAAAGAAAGGAAAGAAGGAAAGAAGGAAGGAAGGAGGGAAGGAGGGAAAGAGGGAGGGAGGGAGGGAAGGAAGGATGGAAGGAAGGAAGGAAGGAAGGAAGGAAGGAAGGAAGGAAGGAAGGAAGAAAAGGAAACTACAAGACACATGACAAAGTTCTCAAAGATAAAGAAAACTTTAAAAAAAAACACTAGAAAGGAAAACTATGAACAAATTAAGGATGAAAGCAGATTTCTTGTCAGAGGGAAGGCAAGTGAGAAGTCAGTAGAGGGACATGTTTATAGTATTTAAAGAAAAACTGTCAATCTAAAATTCTATACCCAACAAAAATATCTTTCAAACAAAGGCAAATAAAAATATTTCAAGACAGAAAAATTTATCACCAACAGACCCATCCTATAAAAGATGGTAAAGCATATTCATTTAACAGAAAGAAAATGATATAAGATAAAATCTGTATCTACAAAAAGGAATAAATAGCACCAAGAATGGTAACTTAGAAAAGATATATATTATAAACCCTAAAGTAATCATTAAAATAGCAAAAGAGTTATAGTTAATAATATAACTAAGAAGATAAAAATGGAATCATAAAAAATATTCAATTTATAAAAAAGAAGCTTTTTTTGTTAATCCAACATATCTATCGCAAGGGCTTAACTGGAGACTTAATTCAATAAAATAGAAACAAAACAAAACTGACACCACAGCCTAAGATGCCGAGTTTTAAACAGAAATTAATGAGAGGAAACATAATCTAAGGAGAAAAAAAGTGACAACACAAGGAGAGAGGATGAAGAGCTGAGGACTGGTACCTTGACTGAAGATCTGCTTTGAGTAGATTTGTTTTGACCACTTCTTAAAGGTTATGGATTTTTCTTCCATATTGGATAGGAGAGGTAGAATACACATAACAAGATGTTTATATCAATAATCACCTTAAATGTAAACGGTCCAATATCCCAATCAAGAGGTAAAAATTGTCTGATGTTGGGGGAGAGCCAACTACATGTTGCCTGCAGGAAACACAATTCATATAGAGAGGAAAATACGGGATAAAAGTAAAATGATGAAAAAAGATATGCTATGCTAAAATTAAACTAAGATAGCTAGAGTAGCTGTTGAACGTCAAAGTAGATTTAAAAGCTGAGATCAAGAGTATCATTTAATAGTAATAAAAGGTTCAATTCATTAAGAGATATAACAAAAGTAAACATTTATGTACCTAATAACAAAACTTCAAAATACATGAAGCAAAATCTGATAAAACTATAAAGAACAACAGATAAATCCCTAATTATAGTCCAATATTTTGATATCACTCAATAATCAGTAGAACATTTAGACAGAAAATCAGTTTGGATAGAGAAGATTTGAACAACACTAGGAACCAACTTCACCTAATTCTTGTTTAGAGAACACTCCACTCAACAATAGCAAAATACACATCTTTTTCCAAGCATATATGCGACATTTACAAAGATAGACCATTTTCTGCACCATAAAACAAGTTTCAACATCTTTTAAAAAGTTTGTGTCATATAAAAATATGTCATATAAATTATGCTCTCTCATCTCAATAAAATTAAATAAGAAATCAATAATAGAAAGATGTTTCAAAAAATCCCCAATATTTGTAAGCAAAGGAACACATGATTAAATAACCTATAGGTCAAATAGGAAATCAAAAAAGAAATTACAAAGCTCTTGATCTAAACAAAAATGAACATGCAACATTTCCAATTTGTGGGATACTGCCAAAGCAGTACTGAGGAAATTTATAGCACTAGAAAAAAGGAAGTTCTTAACTGAATGATCTCAGCTTCCACATTAAGAAACCAGATTAAACCCAATATATATAAAAGAAAGGAAATTGTAAAGACTAGATACAGAAATCTGTGAAAAAGAAAATAGAGGAATAATAGAGTAATTCAATGGAACCAAAAGCTGGTACTTAAATCTTAAAAAATTCAATAAAATTGATAAAACTTTAGCCAAATGAACAAGAAACAGAGAAAGAAGACACAAACTACCAATATCAGAAATGAGAAAAGTGACATCATTTTATATTCTATAGATATTAAAAGGATAGTAAGCTAATATTATGGATAATTTTATGCTAATAAACTTAAGGAGTTGGATGAAATGAAAAATTCCTTAAAAGACAAAACTACCAAAGTTTACTCAAGAAGAAATAGACAACCAGTAAATCATATCTATTAAGTAAATAGAATTTTTGTTAAATAACTTCATAAAGAAAATTTCTGGCCCAGATGCCTTCACTGGAAAATTCTTCCAAACATTTACAGAAGTAAAATACCAATTTTATATAAATTCTTCCAAATAATTGAAAAGGAAGAAATACTTTTCAATTCATTTGATGTTAACATTATTCTGAAACCAAAATCAACAAATACATTATATTAAAAAAGAAAACTTCAGACCACTATTCCTCATCAAAGTAGATGCAAAAACTTTAGGCAATATTTTAGCAAATAGGATCCAACAGTATATAAAGCGAGGAATGCATGATAGCCAATTTGATTTTGTCTCCACATTCAAGGCTGGTTTAACATTGAAAATGTAAGCTGCTGTAACTCATCAAATTAACAAACTGAAAAAAGAAAACACAATCATCTCAATCAATGCAAAAAAAAGATTTGACAAAATATGACATCTATTCCTGGGAAAAATTGTAAGCAAACTAGGAATAGAAGGGAATTTCCTCAACCTGATTAAGGAAATCTAAAGAAAATCTACAGTTAACATCATAGTTCACAGTGAAAGACTAAATGCTTTCCACCATAAGATCAGGAAAAAAACCCCGCAAGGATGTCCGTTCTCAGCACTGCTATTCTACATTGTACTGAAGGTTCTATCTAGTACAATAAGACAACGGGGAAAAAGACATCCAGACTAGAAAGAAAAAAGTAAAACTGACTTATTTACAGATGACATCATCTTCTGTGAGGATTATCCAATGAAATCTATAAGAACTCATAAAACTAATAAATGAGTTTAGCAAAACTACAGGACACAAGCTAATTATGCAAAAATCAATTATATTTTTATATACTAGCAATGAACATCTGGAAATTGAAGTTGAAAAAAATACCTTTATAATAGGCATTTAATATAATATAATATAATATAGTATATATAATAGTTATATAAAGAAATGAAATACTTAGGGATAAATCTGGCAAATGATATGAAAGACCTGCATATTAAATTCTATAAAACATTGCTCAATAAATGGAGAAATTCATCATGAACATGCATCAAAGGCCCCAATATCAAGATGTTAACTCTCCTAAAATTGATGTACAGATTCAATACAATTGAAAAGAACATCCTAGTAGGCTGTTTTGGTAGATATTGACAAGTTGATTCTAAAATGTCTATGGAAATACAAAGGACCTAAAATAGCCAAAATAGCTTTTAAAAGGCAGAACAATGTTAGAGGACTAAGACCACCAGATTCCAAGACATTATAAAGCTGTGCTAATTGAGATAGTTGTGGTATTGGCATAAAATTAGAAAAGTAGATCCATCCATGGAATAGAATAAAGAGCCTAGAAATAGATAAACACATATATAGGGAACTGACCTTTTCTTTTTTTTGGTGAGGAAGATTGGCCCTGAGCTAACATCTGCTGCCAATCTTCCTCTTTTTCCTGGAGGAAGATTATCACTGAGCTAACATCTGTGCCAGTTTTCCTCTATTTTGTATGTGGGATGCTGTCACACCATGGCTTGATGAGTGCTGTGTAGGTCCGTGGCCAGGATTTGAACCAGTGAAACCTGGACTGCTGTGGTGGAATATGTAAAGTTAACCACTATGCCACTGAGCTGGCCCCTAGAGGCAAATGATTTTTAACAAAGAAACAAAGATAATTTAGTAGAGAAAATATTTTGTTAACTACGGTGTCTAAAAAGTTGGATATCCATATACTAAAAATATCAACTATAATACATACCTTGCACTATCGATAAAAAAATTAACTCAAAATGAAGCAAAGACTTTAATATACAATTGAAATGAGATAACCATTTTGGAAAATAATTTGGCAGTTTCTCAAACAGTTAAACACACATCTACCACGTGATCTAGCCATTCCACCTCAGTATTAACCCAAGAGAAAGAAATCATGTGTTCACACAAAGAGTTTAATAGGAATGTCCATATCTACTTTATTTCTAATAACTAAAACCTGAAAACAATCCCAAAATCCATCAACTGATGAATGGATAAGCATTAGATAACTATTCAACAACAAAAAATTAACTATTGAAACATGCTACATCGTGGATGAATCTCAAAATAAATATGGTGAGTGAAAGAATCTAGACCAAAATAAAAAACACCTAATTTATGATACCATGTATAAAACAAGTTTGGGAAATGCAAATTTATGTATACTGACTGGAAGCAGCCCAGTATTTGCCCAATTTGGTGGGGGATGGGGAGACTGAGGAAAAAATGGGAGGGACTGGGAAGGGCTAAAATGAAAACGCTGTGAGTTAGTGAAATATATCCATTATTTTGATTTTGGTAAGGGTTTCATGGGGGTATATACATGCTCAAACTTAAAAAAATTATGCACTTTATATATATGTGCAGTTTACTGTATGTCAATTATATTGTAATAATGCTGTTTTAAAAAAGAAAAAATAGAACATAGGCTCAGGAAATGACAGGGAGCACTGCTTACTTGAGACAGATGTACTTGGAATTCTCCACTCATATGGATGTGCTCCAACCATTCCAAACCCATCTTTGTCCCTCTTCTCCAGACCGAAATCCTGAGAGAGAGACACTGAAAGAGACAGAGGCATAGAGACAGAGACAGAGAGACAGACACTCATTTACCCGACTTGAGTCAGGTGTCTACCATTTGCCAAGGAGTGGGCAGATTACTTTGGTTTGAAGTCTCCATGCACGTTAAAGAGAGATAATTTCCCCAAAAGAAGTTTGGGATATTATTCTGAAAAGAAAGAGGAATGAATGGCCAAATTAAATACATTTTCACTTAAGTAAGCATATCTGTCCCTACGAATATTTATTGATTGCCTACTACAAGCTGGATTCCAGAGTTTGGGAACACACTGATGAAAAGACAGAGAGTCATCCTTCTTGGGAAGTCGTACAATGGAGAAAATCTATGTATAAAGAGGTAATTCGAATACTCAAATGAATTACTTATCCTCTAAGTCTCAGGTTCTGCCCAGATCCATGAAATCACCTCACAGCTTGAGCCAGCACACAGAGGCAGGAAGCAGGGGGAAAGTTGCAGGGCTAAAAAAATAGAAAGAGGAGGCATTACAGGAGTGAATACCTGGCAGCAAGCATTTAACAAAGAGGAATGGAGTAAAGCAAACTCCATTAAATATAGTTAAAACAGAAGAGTGAGCAATTGCAAACCAAAGTTTAAGCACTTTTTGCAAATAGTTAAAAACAAAACAAAACAAACCTTCCTGAAGCAGAATAGCTATAGTTCAGGATCAGAAGTGGTGAAGGAAAGAAGCACGCTCTGCAGAGAGCAGGACAGACTTCTAAAGATTGTACCAGTTTTTTGGACAGGAAGAATTACTACGTAGGTCAGTGCATAGTATCTGTCTGTGGGAAAACCTAGGCTGACAAGCTTCTCTGTCACTTATGGGTAACAATTAACTTTGAAAATTAAGTTTTCTCCTCATGTTCTCATCTGTTCAATGTTGACAATATTAGTAGCTACCTCACATGTGTATTACAAGGAATGAATGAGAGAATATGCATGAAAATTCTTTAACAGAATACTTTATTCAATGAAAGGTAGAAACACGTTTAAAATTATTTTGGACCCTCATTCTATATTATCTAGAGTTTGTTAATCCTAGTTATATTTATATTAGCTATATAATAACTTGTATATATTCATCTTTTCTTTTCTTATATTCATAAAATCTCTATTAAAGAAACTCTCCAGGTATGGTCATTGCTAGATACCTATTCGATAAGCAATGTGAGAACAGACATAATTCCTCACTTACTCATTCCTCACTTTCTCCCCAGTGCCCAAGAAAATTCTGTGGCACACATTTTTTGAATAACAGTAATGACTTGAGTGAATTCCATCTGAATATAGCAATCCAGATTCCGATGGTCCGAGTCAAGATCAGTTACAACAGCAGGGAGAATATCACCAAGTTACCTGAGCAACTTATTCCTAATTAACTTTAACAATGAGATAGGCTTCTAGATCTCTAACATGTAGCATTCTGTAAACTTGAAGCTGCTCTTCCTGGCCTCAGAGGTGATGTTGCCCCATATGTTTCAATAACTTGTTTTTGAAGAACAATTTTCTTACATTTTGTAGTAGATGGAAATATATAATTGTATATGTTCATATACATATGAAAATATATTTCTATTTGTCTTACAAGGGTCAGTAAAAAAGTAAATGAACAAATCACCATTTTTCTTTTTTTAAACCCTGGGAATTTTTTCTCGTGTGATACATGCAACAAATAACTAAAATCTGTCTTTGTGTGCCAAATGCACAAACAGTACAAAATATGCTCATTCAGAATGAGATAAAGTCTATTCTAATATCTATTCAACATTTCCTCAGTTTTGTATTTTTGGAAAGATTATTGATCAATTTTATAATCACATATCCCAAGTTAATATATCCTAATTATTGCACATTATTAAAAGTTTAAAATATAATAATGCAAACAGTGAGGAAAGTCCTTATTGGCTAACTTTTTTCTCCCATAGTTTCTATGGAGGCCTCTCTGTCTAATCAGGATTTTGAGCCCTTCAATTGCTGAGCTAGCAAACTGTTTATAAGTTACATATGGTACTAGGCGAAACTGCAGACTTTGCAAGACCTTCCAAGAATTTCAGAAATGGTACAAAAGGGCATATTAAGTGTATCCAGTAGTAAAGGTATGATGGGGAAGACACATTCAATGGCAGAGTAAATTCGTTCAGAAAAAGAGCAGCACAGGCAATCAAGATAACCAGTGTTACCATATTACCCCGAGAAAGGTATTGAAAATTCTGGCCTCCATCTTTGCTAGAGATAAATTCATCAGTTCACAGCTCAAACCATCTGAAATAGAAAATGCTTGATTCTTACTCTCTCACAAATGGGTGAAATAACAAACCAAGTAAAGGAAGCGTTTTTCAATGGTCAGAAATGGTCTACTATCCCTCACTCCCTCCTCTCAGAAATCCTTCAAACCAATCCATGTACCATATAAAATTAGATGCATTAAATTTATTTTACAACATCTCCATAATAGCTTTGGACCAATAACTTAGCAAACTAATGAAAGTAACTTCTCACTCAGAAGCATTTCTTTCCATCTGGAAATATTGCAGCCATGGAAATTTTGTTTTTGAAAAAAATAGAGAAGGCAAATAATAAGTCATAAGTAAGGGAAGTAAATTGTGAATAAAATAGCATCCTGATGACGAAGAAGAAAGATGTATGTCTGACTTTGCCAGGGCCTTTGCAGCAGGGGTAGTTTTGGAAGTTGGGAGTGATTGGATTGGCCAGAGTCCTTTTTTTTGTGCATGAAGCTTCCTGTTGGCTGGCCTGACATAGGGCGTTATTAAGCAATTTGGGCTGAAGCATCATTATTCTCCATGAAGAATTTAAAGAAGATCTTGACTTGAGCCTATTGCAAGAGGAGTCGTGCTGTGCCATGTGGTATAAAAATATCATCACTCTTATGCCACTGGCACATTCAGACACCTAGTGGGACAAACCAGGCACCAATGTTCAAGGTTTTATATAAGGTAACAGCTGCTTTGGTCAGACAGTTAATTAAATATGTTAATTTCCCATACAACCAACAGTAGCGACAACAGATCAAAGAGGGATTTTATGACATTTCTGGGTTCCCTCTTATACCCAGGAGGATGGATTGTGCCCACATCATCTCCCAGTCTCCTTTGTGCAGTAATGCTGCTTTTCCCCTTTGGAAACAGCCCTGTTCTATGACACTGCAAATATTGTACATGCTTTGGTACCACACTAACCACTGCCAATTGTCACCACTCCAGTCCTGAAAGGCTATTTGGGTCTTATCCCATGCTAGTGTTTGGTTAGTCAGTAAATATCACAAATCATGCTGAAGGCGGGGAATGGGCTCTTTCTCCATTTGTGTCATTCTGGCTTGGCACTTCTGTTTTATCTTTGTGGAATTGATAGAGCACAGATTGCAAATCACATAAGAGCATTGACTAGATTCCATCCTAGGCATGAGGAAGCACCAAAAGATTGTTCTAGATGGTGTTATGAGTTAATCACATGAAGTGCACATTATGAGGGTACATTGTTTAAACATAATAATATATAAATGTGCTTTCTGGCAATGTGACACTGTGAAAGGAAGAAAACTCTCTCACAATTCATGAAAACAAGTAATCACAATATCTAGGAGTTACAAACGTAACAGCGACAAGGAACCATTTATAACACTTTTTGTGTCGTACGGGAATCTTTGAAGATTGCTACAGAGATGGCATTCTCATCATGATAACACAACTGCTTTTATGTACCTAAACGAAAGATTCAGAGAATCTGTCCTGTTGAAGAAGAGTTGGAGTGGGCTTTGATGATCAACATTTTGATGGAAATATTTATCAGCCTACAAGTTTCTCAAGGAACTTCAGAATGCTCACTGTTGTTAATTAGGTAATCATCAGTAGAATTCCTATATTCTCAGGCCTAATGTCGCTTTTTTAGGAGGCATGATTCTTGTATAGTACATGTATTGATCATATTGCCTAAAAGTGTCTACATTTTATACCATTAAAGCTGAATGCAAAGTGATAAGTTAGGAAAGGCTGATGAACCAGAATTTCTGTCATAGTTGTCAACATGTCTGTATTTTCTCATTTGTAAAATGAGGGGCTTGAGGAAATGAACTTTGAGATTACATCCTGGTCTCATTTTCTATTTGAGGAAATGTGATGAAATCAAAATATTCTAACCAGCTGCTGACTTTGAGCAATTGACTTAACTACTCTGAATTTCCAAAATTCTGTGTATCTAAGGACATAACATATGTGAATATGGTTAATGAATTACAAAGTACTATAAAATACTAGTTATTACTGAGATTATTTTTTAAGATCTATAGTTCATGTTTTCAAGAAAAGATAAAATTGTGTTTACTTAAAAATCTCAGAAAAATAGCACAACCAGAAGGACCTACAAGTAGAATATACAACTATCTACTAGGGGGCTTTGGGGAGAAGAAGAAAGAAGAAGGAAGGAAGGAGAAGGACAGAACAATAGCACAACCAGAAGGACCTACAACTAGAATGTACAGCTATGTACTGGGGGGCTTTGGAGGGGTTAGGAGGAGGGGGAGGAGGAGAAGGAAAAGAAGGAGAAGAAGATCTCTGAAAAGTAGTGGTATTGGTATAATTCAATCCAAGTCCAAGGCCTGAGACCAGAAGCTTAGATGTCCAAGGTCAGGAAAAGATATATGTCCCAGCTAAAAGAAGACAAAGAGAATTTGCCCTTTACTTTTTTGTTCTGTTAGGGAGCAAACGAGTTGGACAATGCCTGCCCACATGGCTAGAGATGGATCTCTTTAGTCAGTCTACTGAATTAAATACTAATCTCTTCTAGAAACACCCACACAGACGCACCGACAAGTAGTTTTACTAGCTATCTGAGCATCCTTTTGTCCAGTCAAGTTAATACAAAATTAACCATCACGTGTAACTATTAACTCATGTCTCTTCTCCTAATGTCATCAAGGAGATCAGTGAGAATTCAACTAGGAGAGAGCAGAATCAGCATCACAGAACTGAGGAGGATTTTCAGGGCAAGTGAGGAGAAAAAAATTCAACATTTAGTTGTCTTAATTTGATTTCAAATTTCTAGGTTCATTGTAGTTTCCCCCTGAGGAAACAAATGTAGATTCTAAGTATGAGTATAGAATACATAAAATATCTTACTGGTTGGGAGAATGAAAATGGGGGTGATTCTTGAAATTATAGAATTATAATTTTTGAGTCAACTTTTAACATATTAAGTATATGGTTTATAAGCCATTAGGAAAAATAATAGTGATTGTTGATATAAAACTGTATACTCTTTCCTTAATGGGCATCTGGAGGATGGGAGGGGAATGTAACCAGCAGTTTCCTGGGGCCTATGCTGGTATATTAGAGTTCTCCAGGGACATAGAACAATAAAATATATGTATGTATATGTAGGAAGAGATTTATTATAAAATATTAGCTCACCTGATGATGAAGCTGAAAAGTCCCCAAATCTGCTGTCTGCAAGCTGGAGACCCAGGAAAGCTGGAGGTATAGTTCAAAGCCAGAGACACGATAGTATACATTCCAGTCCAGGTCTACAGTCCTGAGACCAGGAGCACCAAGAGCAGGAGAAGATTTATGTCCCAGCTCACCAGTCAGACAGGGTTAATTCAACCTTCCTCCACCTTTTTCTTCTATTCAGGTCCTTAACAGATTGGATGATGCCCATCCTCACGGGGGAAGGCCATCTGCTTTGCTCAGTCCACCAATTCAAATGATAATCTTTTCCAGAAACACCCTCACAGACACACCCAGCAATGTTTAACCAACTATCTGAGCACCCCTTGGCCCAGTCAAGTTGACGTATAAAATTAACCATCACAGTTGGGCATATAGGCAGGATGACCAAAGCATTGTATGAGATTTCCAGGTCTGTACCAAGGGAACGAAGGTTGAGCTGGTTATCCAAATCAAGCATACCTAAGGAAAGGAGGACTAAAAATCAAAAGGGCAAAGATTCCACAGTTTTCAAATCATGAGATTTCAGGTCATTAGTTAGAATTTATGCAATCAGAGTTGAAATGTTTCCTCAGGCTTTTTATGTAGTGATTGCTGTCTCAGGTGTAGGTCTCTACAAAGACAGTAAAAAAAGCGTATTCCCTCTTGTGGGATTCAGTAACAAAGCTTCATGATCCATTCACCTCATTTACATTTTGAGATATTTATGGTCAGGAAAATGCCACGTAAAGCTTTCCTTGATTTCAATCTGACATTACTTACTATCTCTCAGAATTGAAATTACCATAATGCTTATATGGAAAGATTTGGAGTAAATAAGATGGAGATTAAAGTTCAGTCATTTCCCTATCCCTTTTTTTTCTGCTTTCACCACAGATTTTTTAAGTTAATGTGTACCTTACACTGGTATAGATATTTTATGTATGTTATCTCTGACAAACTTTACACCAATTTTATAAGGAAAGTGACTGTCCCCATAGGGAAAGAATATTTTACAGATGAAGAGCCCTAGTCTTAAAGTTGTAAAGTAACTTGCCCAAGGTCACCCAGCCAGGGAGTGGCTAAGGATTCCAACCCAAGATTATTTAGCTTCTCAACCTGAGTTCTTAATATTCCACCTCCCAACTTCCAAAGGCAGAAGCTGAAGAACTCAGCAAAGAGCACGTGGCTGAAAGTAGGTCAAATAAAATTATTACAACATTAGGATGGATCCTTAGATATAATTAATCCAACAGCCTCATGTTACTCTTGTGGAGCAAGGGAGAAATATGCCAGGGTTCTCTGGAGACAAGTGAACCAAAGAGAGGAGGGTAATGGACATGGAGAGAGGTCTGCTAGTGAGGAGTTAAAGAACTCTGTCCTTCATCCTAATTTATTCATTAAAAATATATATTATTAGTTGTAATTTAACTTTATATTTTAGTTTTATAGTTTATGGAATACTTTAAAATAGGTTCCCTTATTTTATTTGATCCCTTCAGAGGCTCTATTATACAGTGTAGGTGGGGGGGAGGGTTATAATATCAACTTTAGAGATAAGAAAACGAAGATTTGAGTTGTAAAACTATCCTGAAATTGCATAACTAGTAGATCTAAATTTAAACGCAAAGTTTTTTTATTTCTTTGGGGCTTTTTGGTTTGTTTTTAACTGCAAATGCAGTATTCTTGTAGCTATGTTATCCTTTTTGAAATAACAGGTGGTCACCAAATGCATATGGAACAAATACTAAACAAGTCTGATAAATTAATGATTATCTTAAAAGCATTGAACTCAAGCTGGAAACAAAGTTGAATTCCAATAGAAATAAATGTAAAGGCCATATTTAGACTTAAAAAGAAGAGTTATGAATTGAAGGAACTTTTTGGTTACCAGTTTGCCATGGGATCAACAGTATATTAAATTGTCAGAAATTGTTAATGAAGGCAAGGAGGAATTAAGAGAAACATTTTTCTAGGGAATGGGAATAATAAATTTGTCTTCGTTGCATTGGTCAGAACACAAGTAGAGTTTTGAGTTCAGCATTGGTAGGACATCTAAGAGGGATATTGGTAACAGAAGTCCAGGGAAGGTGACTAAGTGGTGAGATGGTGTCAGGAAATAGATCTGTCTCTTGGGTGAGGCAACTAAGAGCATCGCCCAGTACCATAAACTGAGTTCTAAGGAGCTGAAACCTATCATTTCCTTGTATCCTCACAACAAACTTAAGCAGTAGGAACTAGTATAAATCCCATTTCACAGATGAGGAAAGTGAAAAGTGATCTCTCTAATATTCAGAGTAACAAGCTAGAACACAGTTCATTTGCCAGGAAGGAATTTAAGGATGTACTTGGAAAAGTATGCAATTGTGCTAGAAAAATTCTAACCTCATGTAAGGTCCTAGATATACTTGCTCTCTGATATTCTTTTATTACTACCTATACCTCTTAGGTCTCAAAATTCAATTGAAGTTAAAGAAATTTATTTACCTTGGTTACCATAAATATAAATAATGTTATTAATATAGATAAATATATGCTATATAATATTACAATATATTATATATAAAATAATATATAACTACAAATTTAAGTTGGCTCTCGATTAACTATATACTTTATATATGTCATGAAAATTTTTAAAAACTTATGTTTCAGCCCCCTAAAACCATAAAGTATTTTTCTATTTCATTCCTTGAAATGACTGAATGTCTTCTTAGCTATCACTTTGTTATGCCATTTTTTCCCAATTTTTTATTATTTTAAAAAATTGAATCAAACAAAAACAAGAAACAAATAATAATGAAAAAGTTCTATCTGTTACTGCTCTGACACCAATTCTCTAACATCAACTAGGTGTTTTGTAATTTAATTCAATTTTAGCATGAACTACTTGTGCATGATTCCGTAAATTAAAGGCAAACTTCTCAAGACTACCCCCACTGCCAGCAACAAGTATTGGAGGCCCCCGGTACTTCTCACTGACCAGCTCTAAATTTGGGGTTCCTACAATCCCCCAAGTTTGATAACTTGCTAGAACAACTCACAGAACTCCCTGAAAGCAATATACATATGATTATAATTTTATCATAAAGGATACAGATCAGGAACAACCAAACGTAGACACATAGGGCAAAGTCTAGGTGGGAGACATCTTAATTCAGAAATTCTATACCCTCTCCACATGGAATCCCAGTACGTCATCCTCCCAACACATCAATGTGTTCACCAACCAGGAAGCTCCACTGAGCCACAGTCCAGAGTTTTCATTGGCATGCATGGTTTTACTTGGGCATAATTGATTAAATCATTGGCCATGTGATTGAACTCAATCTCCAGCCTTCCTCCCCTTTCCAAAAGCTGGGCTGGTCCGAAGTTCCAACTTTCTAATCACGCTGGTCTTTCTGGTGAAGAACATCCATTCTGAAACTATCCTAAAGGACCCAAGAGCCACCTCTTTAGCATAACAAAGACTTCTATCAGTCAGGAAACTCCAAGAAATTCCGAAGCTTTGTGCCAGGAACCAGGGAACAATATCAGATACATTCTATATCCATATTATCTATCTATCCATCCCTTTGTCTGCTTGTCTGTCTGTCTATTTGTTGTCTTCCTGTCCCCCTGTAATTCAAGCAGCTTAATGTAGTTTAGTATAAAAATGGCAGATCCTTTTTACACAACCACATTTAAACTTTGAGAAAGATATGTGTAGATTTGGACTAGTTTTGGTCAAACTTCAGAAAAATTCATTTTAAAAGAAAATTATCCCTTTGTTGATGATTAACGAGGAAATTAAGGGATAGCTTTTGGTTAGCGTGCCCAAGATGATTCTGATGACTCCTCATGCCTTGCACACCTTAGAAGTAGTTAATACCAGATTGATAACTAACTGGTCACATTGGAGTGAATCTAAGTTGCATGACTGGAAGGAGTCAGCAACTTCTTTCCCTAGTTTTTTTATTTCACTGTGACATTTTATTTAGGTAACTCTGTTTAGCCAACAACTCAATCTGATGCTTTTCATGGGGATTTTTTTTTTTTGTCTAGGAGCAAAGGTATGTTTTCATTTATGTCAGGAAATGACATGATCTTCATATTTGTTAATCCATAAATAAGGATATGTATATCATAGACAGAGAAAGTGAAAGGGTGGGGAAAGAAAATGCATAGCAGCAGAGTTTCCATGTGTGTCTAGCAGAGCATGAGAAAATGAGGATGATGCTGGTTGAGTCTTCATTCTATTCATCACTAAAGTTGTGGAGATAATATAATAAATGGATATTGTAGTTCCTTTACGTTAACATAATGCACACATACTTCATAAAGGCTTATAACTTTCCTAAGTTTTTGTGGAAATGTTTATAAAAGCTTTAAAACAATTCTGAGGTCTAAAGGGAACCAAGTCCCTGAAAATTGGAGTGTTCTGTTAGATAGAGTGGAGACTATAGGCACACATCCTCTTCAGCACACTTGAGTTTTGATGCAAATGCTGACATGTCAGGTAGAGAGGGAATTACTGTATCTCCTCATAGTCCCCGAAATGACATCCTTTGCATAAATCTCCTGCCATGGGAGAAACAGACTATCTGGTATTTTGACAGGGAAGTGTTTATAAACACTAGAGAAAACTTGGACCTTTGGCAAAGGAGAGATTCCGAGAGGGGGCAGGGACAAAGAGTCAAACCAAGAATGTCTGGATGAAAAGGAGCCAATACTAAACAACATTGCTGAAGAATCTAATGATGGGAGTTTTAGTTGCAGAGAAGGCTGAGCAGCAGTTTGGGGCATCTTTTACTTATTTTTATTCTCATACTCTTAAAAAAAAGTATTTCATTTTGAATATAAATCATTCTGAATAATTTCTAAGTTGAGACAGAGCAGGAAAATGAGACTTAAAGTAAAAGTAGATCTTAATATCTCCGAAATTAGAAAAATGTGCACACCCACAAAATGGACTTGAGTAGTTCAAGCTACCCACCTACTCATTAGACAAGGAAGGAAGAAGAGAGCAGGGGTCTAAGGGTCCTGCTTGAGCCTCAAGGAGGCTCAAAAGAGGCAAAGCTACCTTGGCAACACAGTATCTTATATTGACAAGTTCTCATTTAATTTACTGCATATCCTTCTGTGTCGCCATAGCTACTGTAAAGGATTCATTATTCATCAAATAAGTGACGAATATACTAAAAAATTGCAGCCACATGGGCTGCACAAATGCATTTTCATATTATTAACATGTTGCCAACTTGCAACTCTTCGAAGTCTGAGTAAATGTTTTGACAAGAGGAGACAGCAAGGACAAATAAGAAGTAGCGGTCTTGAAGAAATTCAGCCCTCTTTCTAACAGCTTTAAAGTCTTAAGAGTGTTTTCACTGGGGCAGTACCAGATAAATTGCTCTTATATGTGCATGCAAGAGGCTAAAATTCCTTTGAAAGTTTATAATTTCTCATGGGAAAACACAACATAAAAGTTACTTTTACTCATAGAAAAACAAAACCATATTTTCCTGTCAACCTTTGCTGTTGGGAATTTCAAACTTTTTGCATTTTTTTCCTGTGATTCTTAGCTGGCCCAAGGGACAGGCGTTTACAACATAATTTACTTTCAACGTGTCTCTGTAAATCATTGTAATACTCTCTATTGCTTGTGGAAAAAAAAAAAAAAAAGCTCCCAGTGGGGCTTCTTGTCCCACTTTCCTTAGACTGCAACAGCCTAAACCCGAACAAAAACTTTCCCTTTTAATGTCCGGCCTCAAAGACAAATGCATACAAAGGAAACACCATACAATGAGTTCAGGTACAGTTAAGACAATGGGCTGGCTTCCAGGGAAAAGATTATGTTTTAAGATTAATTGGGAGAGGGGAGATTTGCCCTAGGTGATGTGGAAATTGTAGGAATGCTCAATCTTTCTAGAGTAGGTGGGTTGCCCTCAGCCAAATGACTTAAGATCTTTTTCCATAAAAATCCTATGGACCTGCAGCATACTTTTACCAAGCTATTAATAATCAAGGATCATTCAGTTTTACATGAGAATTTGATGACTTATACACTGGTTGAACCTTCACCTTTTACAACCTTAATGGGAATTTATTAGCTATTTCACAGTGTGTAAATTTGAATCTAGGTCAGATGAGGAAGAAAAATAGGGCATATCCAGGCCTAAAGAGTAACCAGAAAAATAATATATCAGAGCAAAAAAAGATAAGGTATAAAATTAAACAGATGATTAAAAGTGTCTTAAGCAATCTGAGATTTGAGAACAGAACCTGATAAATTAGGACTTTCTACAGACCATTTGAGCTCCAATTCAGGTGACTAGCAAGCCTGGTTCCTACACAAGTGCTGCTGATTAAGGAGTTAAACTATTGTATTAACCTGCTTCTGCTAACTGTCCATAACAGGAAATGTAACCCAGGTGGGTTTGATATTCACAAGATTAAAGCGTATGTCTATCATCAAATGGTCACCACATTAAAGCTGTTTTAATGAGGCCTTGAGAGATAATGAATGAATGTCGCTAATTCACTACAGAGAAGACAGCCTGACCTTTTTCTGACCTCTTTGCTGCCAGGTATCTTAAACAACATATTAGTTCTGCTTAAAGACAAAATGGGATGGTCCGTAAGATAAAAACAAGCCAAATGCTTAAGAGAATGACTTTTGCTGGTGTTAAAGCCAGAAAAAAAATTTCCTCCCCAGAGGCCTTATAGAAAGAACACTGTGTAACAGGATGAAAATCACCCTCACTGACACCTTTATCTCAGACACAGCCCTCAGCTATACCAGGCTGTTTCCTAGAGTGCCCCTCAGTACTGTCCAGCTACATTGTGCCAGGAAAATACCACTAGGTAAGGGCATGGGTGGAGGACTATTATTTAAGGATATAACTCTCTGCTGGTTTAACTTAATCCTGAGTAAATTTTAGAGGATTTCGAGGGACTGCTTATCTTTCAGGTAAGCCTTCATAAATATCAAGCATTTGATAGATTTAAGACAGCAGTGTATTAGAGATTGTGCTTGCTAGAAAATACTCAGGGCACAGCCAATTTATTGTGATTCCATTTGTTTGGCCAGTAGCAGAAATAGGGGGCAGGTCTTTGTGGGAAATGAGGACCCAGAATGGCTATTCCCAAATGAAAGACAACTTGTCTTCTGCTAAGAGGTGAACCAAAGGTGTGACTATGATTAGCGAAGAACGGACAGGCAGGCAATATTCCAGTGCCTGTTTTGGTCATTAAGCACAAAAAGTGTCAGATAAGGTAAAATTAGCACAAGTGAGAAATTCATTTTAAGACTTGACCAACATAGATAGAGGGAGTAAGTACTTTAAATTATAATGGCTTCAGATTTTTTTCCGGAAGAAAAGAAATATGATGGATGGAATTGATGGAGTTTAAATGAGCCTTGTATTGGAATATTTTCTCCTAAACAAACCTATCAAGAAAGTTTACAGACGTATGAAATGAATATTGTGGTTTTTCTATATGTGCACGGCCTCAGCTTTTTAAGGATATCATTAGTTTAAAATATTGAAGAAAACTTAAGCAAGAGGGGAAAATCCTCAAAATTATTTTCCAGGCCAGATTTATTTTGGCAGTCACATTCAGGAAACTATGTAGTGTACCAAGTTTTGAGTATTGTATTTGGACACTAATCCGTAACTGTAGTCATCAGTTTACTGACAACCATCTGCTTGGACACTACTCCCCCTTCTAATAAGTAACATTAAATTAAAATGGCAACAGACGATTTCGGCAGCAAAAGTAAAAATGGTAATAGCACCCTTGAACTCATACAAAGGAGTATGAGTCAAATAGTGATCCTGTTTCATCACTATCCAAACACATTTAGGTAAAGAGTGCTACCTAACTCTTTCCATTCCAACCAAGATCCTTGAAAGAATGATCTATGTTCCTTCATCTTTGCATCTTTATCTGTCGCTTTGTCACCCACAGCAACCCTGCTTTGTCACTACATTCCATTGATGAGTCCTTGTAGTCAAGTCAAAGTTTTCTGTGATTATCTGACTTTACCTGAGCCATTTGATGTTACAGAGGTAAAATAATGGCTTAATAAATGTTGGGTCCCCTTTACACTCTGGCGTTTTCTTAGTCCAGCTACTATATATATCCCAATGACTCCCCAGTACCCGCGTCTAACCTAGACTTCCTTCAGGAGGTACAGACCTAGATAATCAATAACTTATAAGATATTTCCCTTTAAATGTTTTTCATAGGCGTATTTAGGTAAAAATGCTCAAAACCAAGCATCTTTTTTCCATACCACCCACCTCTACATAACATTAACCAAACCTTCCCTCCTGTTTAGTTTTGTCAAAATCTCAGGGAAAACACCCACCATGTACCCAGTTGCCCGTGTCAAGACCCTAGAGTCACTGTTGATTTCTCCTTCTCTGTTCTTTTCTGTAAACCAATTAGTCACAATGTCCTTCACGTTAGGTTACGAGTGAATGAAAATACAATATAAATTTGCTTAAGGAAAAAACCAAAAGCTCACTGGCTCATTTACCTGAGAAGTTTGGTCCTAATTGGCTCTGCTGTTTAAATTCTGTCTTTGGGCCTTCTTAGGAGTCTTTCCATCTCTCAGCTCTGCTTCCCTTTGTGTTGTTTCTATTGCTGGTAGGTTCTCCACTTAGGGTGGGCAGATGGCTGTGGATAGCTCTAGACTCATAGCCCACTCTGAGCAATTCCAGCTGAAAAAAAGTGGCCCTTCCTCAAAAGTTTCCAATGAAAAACCTGGGAATCTAATCTTCTTGTCTCTGTTCCGCCTGAATCAGATCAAGTGCTTATCCTTGATCCAAACAGTGTGGCAGTGATCTGATTGGTCAGTCTGAATTCCATATCCACACCTGGAACAGGGCTGAAGTTAAGGCCACTTCAGGCACAAGAATGAGAATTGTGAAGTGTTGCTAGCACAGAAATTAGGCTGCTTTACCAACAGAGGGAAGTGGATGCCAGCAGAATATTCCAAGAATGTACATTTTTTCTTTTTTTTTCTGAACATGAGCAAAATATAGAAAAAGAAAAATGAAAGTGTATCACACTATAGCTTTCATATAATGTTAACAATACAGTAGGAATTGGTGGAAAAGGTGAGCATATTTTGGAAGTCATTAGGTTCCATTGGAAAGCTTCTATCTGCATTTATCTCCTGAGCATGCAGCAATTTTTGTGTATAGCAAGGCTTAATGGCTTCACTCTTTTGAAATGAATTCTGGATTTTAAAAATAGATAATTAATTTAGATTTTCCTAATTTAAATAGTGGAATAATAGTTCAAGGGAGACACTGAAAACAAGAGAAGGTATTTTTTAGTTTGGAGGAAAAAACTCAGGAACGACTTAAATCATGAACAGTAAGTATTTTTCATACTAATTTTACCCACCAGCTGTTCCTTTCCACTGCAAATTAAACAAAGGGAAAAGCTTAATTTGCAGAAAGAGGATTTAGATTAGGCATAAGGAGTCTGATGTTGCCATGCATATTGAAAGCACCTGTAGCAAGAGCAACACCCTCAGGTATTTATGGCATGGAGGTGTGCTTGGCTGGCTGCAATAGCATAATGATGGCTTGTCACCCACGTTCCTCTCTGATCCTTTCTGATTAAAGAAGCAGAAAAGCTCTTAGTTGGGTGCTAGAGTGCATTCACCATGGGAAGGGAAGTTATGCCTTTCTCTGCTGCTATATTTCTATTAAGCTGTCAAAGATGCTATCTGCCCAGAATGGTTTGTACCAGTTTCTCAAAATTCAGCAATCAGAATCACCTGGGGGAATTGTTAAAACACAAATACTAGGCCACACCCGCAGAGATTCTGATTCAGTGGGTGTAGAGTGGGCCTGGGAATTTTAATTTCTGAAAAATTCCCAGGTGAAGCTGAAGCTGCTGCTCCAGGTATCCCACTTTGAGAATTGCTAGTTCCGACATTGTGCTGTTGTGACAAAAAAACACTCTGGAGATTCTTTTAGAATTAGGTGACTTTGAAATGCAAATACACAGGTAGTTCCACATACTTAATGAATTAATTGTAAGCCTCTATAAGTAGTATTTTCTTAGAATCTTTTTTTTAATCAAATTCAGCTCATATGGAAGAGTTTTCTCACTTTCTCTTAATGTCTTAGGGGACTGGAAATATTGTTTTTAGAGGACTCTAGCCTGTGGCCCTTTCCCCAAGGATTTAGTATTTCCCTGTGGGCTGAGCTCCACTCTTTCCTGCCCTGTCTCCAGCTAGCATATTTCCCATCCTCAACTGAAAAACATAGGCCTAACCAGACTTTCAGAGGAGAAGGCCTGGGTCTTTATATTTTTATAAGACCTCACAGCCAGTGATAATAAAGTGCCCAACTGGCCTAATGTTTGTCCAATGGGTCCTCATGGTTTAGTATAACGTATCCAGCAACAGGATTATACACAGATTCAAAAGTGCTGCATCTCAAGTAACTTAGATGGAAGTGGAGGTGGAGTGCTTTGCAACACTCAGTGTTTCTGAATAGTGGTTCTAGTTGTGAAAAAGACACTCCAGTCAACGAATCACAGGGGAAATCTGAATACCGTTGTTCCATGACGTGAGCCTGAAATAAAAGCAGTGTTTCTAAATGGACATTTTATAGAAAACATGATTTTACATATGCATGAATAATAAATTAGATATCACAAGAAAACAAAATTCTCTAAGTGAACTCTTGTATTCTCTTGAATGAACTGACTTTTTGGCTACCTTGAGTAGTTCACTCACGAACTCATTCACTACTCAAGGTAGGTCACAAATTCCAAGGCGTGTAACCGTAGTATGAGTTATAGCTGGCTTCAAGAAATAGTGAGAAGCCTTCTGCTTTAAGTTGGTAAAATTCTTCCCTTGCTTTTTTTGTCTGATGTGCACTGGCTAGACTTTTGCCAAGTGTGCAGAGGACAGGAGACCCTTGAGTGATTCAACTCATTATTTTCTCTCCTCACATCCCCTTACCTTGGACATTCCGGGGCCTCAGTTTATTGACAACGCTTTAATGTTAGCAGAAAAGTCTCCTGTCTGTTTGGAACTAGCTTGTTTAAACTGGCAGAAAGAAGCATCCCTCTGCCCATTTTACCTATGAGGAAATTAAGGCTCTCAGAAAAATCCACGAGATAATGCACTTAGATTGGACATGTAAACAATAATAGAGTTAGGTATAAAGGGCAAAAGGAATAGAGAGAAGGGAGCAACACTCAGTGTGAAGAGGCTACAGAGAGGTTCTCAGAAGACGGGACCCTTGAAGACTGTGTAGGAATTCAGCACATGGTAGAAACACTGCATTTATTAAATGGATATGTAAGAACATAGATGATTTCACCATGAAATTAGATAAAATGATGCCTCAATTTGATGCAATATAAATAGAAGGATTTGATCAAAACTACTTATTTTTTTCTTTTTGGTTGAATTGTAATGTGTCATCAATGGTTCCCAAAGGTGGTGATTGATTCATCAAAATAATAGAGGAGCTGCTAATAAACACAAATTCGAGATACGTTGGAAATTCCATTTCGATTTCATGGAAAAGAGGGTGGGGGTGGAGTAGCAAAGGGCTCTGTTCTTTGAAAAAGCTCTCACGTGTTTCTGGTTATCAGCACGTTCTGGAAACCAGTGGTTTAAAACAGCTGTTTTCCTCCCAGGCTGAACATTGGAATCACCTGAGGCCCTTTTAAAGCAACTCAAACTGAAGCCCTGCCCTAGACATCGCTTTTTTATTTCTTAAGTTCTCCAGGGTTGTAATGAGCAGCCAAGGTTGAGAGTCACCAATGGAAGTAGATGGGTATCTTGCACTTAGCAAAAGGAGGGTGGGTTGGGGGAAGGAGGGAATAAAACAAATGTTAGAAATAATAAGGCACTCTTATGGAGCTTTTATTATGAATTATAAGTACTTTGAATCTATTTTATTATTATTGTTTTACCCCTCCCCCAACTCTCCCCCTGGAGAGTTGGAAGACTAAACTCATAAGTAGAGGAAAGTGATAGAATGACTTAAAATTTTACAGCCAAATCTTATAAAGACACAGGGGAAGGCAAATACTAGTTCTGATGCTATTTTCCATCAATCAATTCAGTCTGAAATGTTTCTCTCAGTGAATACTTGCAGCTTGCAGTAAGAAGAGATGAAAACACATTCGCCATAGCATCCCACTTCTACAATGGAGCACTGTCTCTGTTCTTTTGATAAGAAGTGGGATAGTTTACCAAGTCCTTTTACTCTACAAATTACAGTATGTGGGCAGTTTCCAGTGTATGGGCAATCCCGATTTTCATTGTGGTCAAAAACAAAAAACACATTTGGGGGAAAATATCTTCAAATTTCAGAATTTTTTATAATGTAATGTGTCACATTCATTTCAAAAGAAAGAAAGACAGCTAAGGTGAAAAATGAATCAAGTAAGTATCAGTCTTTCAGACTGCAATTTTTGAAACTCAAGAGGATGGCATATTTTGGAATGGATCATAATTTGCTTTTGGAAGACATTTCTATTTTAACTATATATAAACAACTATTCAGGATAGGTCTTCAAGTAAGGTGGGTCCTTGATGAGTCCTCATTTTGTGTTGTCCAATGTAGGATGAATGCTTTAAGGCTTTCTTTCGGTTTGGTTGTTCATGGTTCTGTGTTTGACACATAGAAATCTTTGAAGGCTTTGGATAAGAAAAAATTAGATAGTGCATTTAAGATTGCTAAAATTAATCTTGAATTAAGTTTGCGATTCAAATGTTACCATAAAACAGAAATGTGAAAAGTTGTTTTCATAAAGGTGTATCTTCTGTAATTCTGGAGAGTTGGAAAAATAAACTCATAAGTAAAGGAAACTGATAGAATGACTTAAAGTTTTAATATTTGTGATATAATGATGTTTGTGACACTATTTCCAAGTGAATAATATATTTAATATTAAAGTTAAGCAATATTCCATTAATCTTTTATCAAATTAGTATAACGTCCATTTTTTGAAGCAAATTTGCCAGTGGTTTGTCCCTGGGAATTAGTTAACAGAGCTTCAAAGTTAGAGAACAATTGATGTGTGTGTGTGCGTGTGTGTGTGAATTAAGTACAGATGTATTTACACAAGGTATTTTGTCTTTCCTCTATGCATTTTTTCTCCCTATCTTCCTCTATTTTGGATAACTGGAGTATCTATCTTTATTGGTGCAATAGCACTATTTTAATCCAACTAAAATCCGAGGTAGAATGACATCCTGTTGGCTTTTATCTGAACTCTATTTTGGTGTTTCTGCTTAATGAGCATACACTTCTTAAGGTTTAAAGCAAAGAAATAATCTCCTGTGTATTTTGCACTAAACACCAAAAATCTTTTGCACAGGTCACAGACTAAGCCTGAGTGTGGGCCATTAGTTACTAAGCAATAATATTTATACAAATATCATTTATTTATAATATATGAATGTTTTATGTTGTGTGGAGGTACTATAGCTGTTTCCTGGTTTATCTCTATGATTAAATTTCCCGCATGGTATTATAGAGTATGGAGCGTGACACAGCTCAAATGAGTAGAAACAGTTATCTAAGTCATGAATCCTATCCCACCTCAACCCACTTATTATAATATTTCTCTTCAAGGAACTCCTTATATCCCATTAAATAATTAAAGAGAAGGGTTGATTTATTTTGCTTTCCTTTAACTATAATGATCTTAAAAGAGGAAGACAAGCAGGGAAACAGAATGTTGATCCTGTTAATAACTATCTGTAGTCTCTTACCATGGTTTGCTGGAGTAAGAAGAGAGAGAGTGCTCAATTTCCTTCTTCCTTAGGAGGCCCCTTGAGGTGGGGAAAGCACTCCAGATTGGTCCTAAAAAAGCATCCTTTTTTTTTCCCAGCGGGAGCCAGGCAGTCCTGACATATTGCCCATATCCATATAGATAGATACACATATATGCATGGGCATGTGTGTGTCACATATAAATAATTTGCCCTTATGGAGAAACCAAAGATCAGGTAAGCCTTGCACAGGAAATAAGATCATACCACCCTATCTGGTATGATCGACATTCTTCCTTCCAGAGAACACATGAATGCCTACATCCTACCTGCCTCATATTATTCTAGTATTGAGAATCTTTCCAAGATTCAACACCATTCTATGTGTTGATTGATTATTATTACATTTTATGAAAATTTAAAAATGATTAACAATATATATAGGCCACAGTATACTGTGAATATTAATAATATGTTTCACACATTCTGTATTACCACTTGGCTCCAAAGGTTGTGAAATTCTTCCAAATCTTTTTTTTTCTACTCAGAAAATGACTACAATAACTATGTTTGGGGGCAGTGTTATTTGGGCTTTGTTTAAAATGAGCTGTTAAGCACTCGTGACAAATAATACCCAAAGTTTTACCTCCTGCCTGAAGCTTTGCTGGAGATTGTTTGTTCATTCACTCATTCACTTAACAAATATTTATTAAGTACTCAAGCATGGACTCTGTCCTTTCTGTGTGAAAAAGTTGTACTTCTGATGTCCATAGTCATTCTTCTCTCAACAAAAACCCTGGAAAAAGCAAACAAATAAACAATAGACCCAACATTCCATTAGTTGATTTTTAGACTTTTATAATAGTACTGTTACTGTCTTCCCTTACCCCAGGTTACTTGTCTTAAAGTGCTCATTTGGGTGTCTCCCACACTGTTAATACACACCTCTCAGAAGCTCATGGGATGGGAGGTCCTTTATAAAACCTCAGGTTGCTATTGCACTCCGTTATTATGTTTGTGCCTGTCTGGAAAGTGGACCAGGAACCCATAATAATGGAAACCCCCCATATTAGTTTCCTAGGGCTGCTGTAACAAAGTACGACATACTGGCTGGCTCAAAACAACAGAAATTTGTGTCACAGTTCTGGAAGCTGGGAGTTCAAGACCAGAGTGCTGTCAGTGTTGGTTCCTTTTGAGAGCTATGAGAATCTGTTCCACGATTCTTCCCAACTTCTGGTGGTTTGTTGGCAATCTTTGCCGTTGCTTGGCTTGTGGATGCATCACCTCTATCTCTGCACCCATGTTCACATGTCATTCTGTGTGTGTGTGTGTGTATGTCTGTTCCCAAATTTCCCCTTTTTATAAGGTCACCAGTTATTTTGGATCAGGGGCCCACCCTAACTCCAGTATGACCTCATCTTAACTAATTACATCTGCAATGACCCTATTTCTAAATAAGATCACATTCTGAGGTACTGGGGGTTAGAACTTCAATATGTGAACTTTGAAGGGTACACAATTTAGCCCATAACAACTCTGTATCAAGTGTGAATCAGAAAAATGGAGGAGGGAGAGACGTACAAAATGACCTCTGTGCATTTGCTCTTCATCACCTCTTCCCAATCTTCTTCTATACCCAACGGGGTCTTGTCAGGACCTAAATTTCTTCACAATTTTGAAGAGAAATACAAGAATATATTTCATCAGGAAGGACGGTGACTAGATGTTATATTTTGTTTGAAGAGAGAGAGTGCTGCTTGAAACATATTATAATGTCTGTGTAGATCTGTCACTTTTAGTCTTATAATTTATGTTTTAATGACAAAGTTTCTGTTGGATAGAATTTTTATTATTTTTTACACAATAACAATATATGTCCATGTTTACATATATACGCTTCCAGAAATGTGGTAGTAGTATGCACACGGCGTGCTTATCTTGTGATTATTTTTGCCTAAATCTCATGATCCAGAAGCTGCAGGGTGGGGAGGAGATGTAGGAACTCAGGCTCACATCTCTGCCTTAGTAGCTTCATAGCTATTTGAAATTACTTATTGAGACATCAAAACCGATTCCAAAGGATTTCTTTTTATTTTTCTCAATTTTACGTGAAAACTGGATTATTGCGGGTGTTGGCATCCAATTAGGTTTTGGATATTTGATTTCTTTGACTTTGTTGTGGGGTCTACACTGTAAAATAAGCAATAATTCACTAAAAATTTACCTTTATTTTAACCATATAGATAGTTGTATCTCCATTGCTTCACGAAGCAGCTGGGCATTTTACTACAAGCTGATTATTAGAAGATATCTTCCAGAAATGTTGAAATAATTTTATATGACTCTTTTCTAATTTGGACTTCATGGACTGCCATTGACTGTGTGTGTTTGTGAGAGAGAGAGAGAGAGGGAGAGAGAGAAACTAATTTCACATGGCTGTTTATTGAGAATTACTAAGACCACAAAGGAGGATGTTTCCCTACCCATTCTTTTGCTTGTTTTTGCACATATCTAAGTTTGGCACATTTGGGCATCTTGCACTACTTTGTGTCCACCCAGGACTATGAAATAACCAGCTCTTATTGTCTTTACTCCAATTGTAACCTTCCCACAAAAAAAAACGAAGAGACGTACTGAACTCGCCTGAGTGAAGGTACAATATAGGGGATTGTTTCTTGCTTTGCTATAATCTAATGGTTGAAATCTGTCTGACTGGAAATACTTCAACGGAAAATAAGGCTGCAGGTTCTTGGAAACAAATCCACAGTACCTGATGCTTGGTGGGTAACATAATGACTGTGTGAGGTGAGGACATTGGAAGGTGTGTATGTGTCTGCAAACAGTTGGGTAGTTCTTTCCAATTCTTTCAGACAGATTGGCTTCGCTATATTTTTACAGTTTGAATGATTTTTTCAAGATAAGACACCACCACCGTCTAATACCTTTTTTGGCAGCCAGAGATGCACGTCTTCTCAATAGCTTTGAGTCTGTCTTATTGTTGTATCTTCTAAGTTATATTAACATGGAGTGCAAGAATTGGCAAAGAACTAGGGAATACATTTTGTAAGATTTCACAAGGTCTTCTGGAAGCCTAAGAAAATATTCTTGTAAAATTTGTCCCCCGACCCAAAACTTCTTATCCCCACCTCAGAAAATTAGACCATAGATTCTGAACTAAGCCTGAGGTTTCTCATTTTATCTTCAACTTTTAAGATTTGCATAGTAAAATCTCTGATTGCAACAATGAAGGGATAGGATGCAAGCTTCTTTCAGGAAAGTGTGCTCTGGGTTTATTTCTTTGTTTGTTTGCTAGATTTATATAGCACCTTTGACCCAAGGGCTAGGGCACTTTCTTAGGTCAGCTCCTTCCCCACCTTTTTAAAATTGATCACTTGAGATGTAATCTGTGAATCACCCCAGTGACTCCCTCTAAGCTCCCACTGGCATCACGCACTGGATACTCATGTCAGAAACACGGAAAACTACAGCATGTCAGATCTATGCAACGCCAGCTCTCTGCGGAGAAAGACATTCATCAATGTCTTATTGCAACTGATGCCCTCTTTGGGAATTTTTTGTTGTAAAATTGTGGCCATGAGACTAATAAAAAAAATCTACACATATTCAAAAAGGTGCAATTGGTCATTATTTTTGCCCCTTTGTATTTCCATTGAGGAATAAATTTCTTAACAGAAAATGCACATTGCGTTACTTCTCTAATGCTGGTACTAAAAGGCACACAAATCTTCAAGGAGACAGCTGATCCAGTTGAAACCAAGTGAAAAGAGACGAATCGGGGGCTGGGAATAGGAGAGTGATGGCAAACGCAGTGCAGGTTTACTTCTCAGGGCAAAGCTACTTTTCTGATGAGTAAGCTTTTCTCCAAAGCCCCTCGGTTTAAGAAAGAGAAGGATGATGGAAACTGCCTAGGTTAATTTTCAGCTCACACCTTTCTTTAATGAGTTTCCTAGAAGTTTATGGTTAAGTTACCCTGGTGACTCAGGTAGGGTTTCCGTCAACTCCAGCTGAGGCTGTCAGAATAGGAAAATGGGGGTCCATTGTCTGATTAATGAAAATAATAATTATGTACAAATGAAGGCAAAGAGAGAAAGCAAAGAGCTTCCATGTTACTTTAAACAAAGAAGAGTTAAGGCCTTATCTTAACTATGCATTGGCACCGCAATGCGAAATGGTCATGCAAAATTAATTTTTAATGTGTTCAATTTATATTAAAAATTTCTGCAAGTGTGTGAATTTTTTTTCCAAGGCTGGAGTGCTACTTCATTTACAATATTCCCTGAAGGTGTTTTTTTTTAAAGAGACTCTTAAACTGAAGCCATTTTAAGGGTTTTATGAGACATTATGTGAGCTTTCATATGCAAGTTAGTCGTTAAGTACCAGATATTATATTCTGTAATATGCTTAAGTGATATTAGAGGCTGTATATAGCCTGCAGTAATGGCTATTGCTGCTTTTTTAATTTATCAAGAAAATGTTGCTTAAATAAGGAGCAAATCAATGCTGGGTTGTACAAAATATAAATGTAAGGAAGTAACAGTATTTTTTTATATACTTGCTTCTTCCAGCTTCACTGAAAGGGAAAAATACAACCTACTTTCAGGGTTTATATTGACAGAAATTGTCAAAAAATAAAATAAAATAAAATATCATATTTACAATTAGAGAGCTGCTAAGAGTACACAGAATGACATTGAACAACGGATACCCATTGCTACTCAGTGCTACGTGATGGATACAAAGATAAATTTTATGCCCTTGATAATTGTTTTCTGTATGCTTTCTAGCATTCAGACAAAGTAAAATCTCTTATTTGGATTTAAACCAGTTAAGGCTTTGACTATTCTGCCTACAAAGGGAAATATTTGTATTAAGCTGGATTCATTGGTCAAGCTTTGAAAAGCACGGATAAAGCTCCCACCTGGTGAGTGAAATTGACTTAAAAGAATTAAAGACAGATTCTTGTGCAATGCTCCTCTCACTCTGCAGCTCAACCACCGCCACACCAGCTAGTTCAGAGTCTGGATAATTCTGAGCTTGTTTAAGCAGTGTTTTAACATCCTTTTAAATTGAACTTTTTATTTGGCAAGAAATAAGACATGACCAGTTATTGATAAGCTGTGTATCACATCCAGGGGCTTACCATTATGAAAATAGGAGTCGTGCCTAAAAATAAATCACTGCTTATTTAAAAAAAGTCTCTCAAAATACGGAATTACCCTAAGCAAAATAAAGGTTCTCTCAATTTGGCAGCATGAAATCTATTTTATACTTACATTTTTTATGTTAAAAGCAAATGATGCCTTAGTTGAGATTATTCCCTTGAACAGTTTCCTCTACTATGGGCATTATCAATATACACTTACATATATATTTTGTGTTTCTTAAATTATATGTTAAATATCATTAATATGCTGTGGAAGTTTCACACATTGAACTCACATTACTCAGGACGCCAAAAAAGAAAGTTCAGTTGGATCATCCTTGGCACTGTGTGTTGTGAGACAAATAACAAACTAATAAGCCAATATACAAAACAACTTTCAGAGAGTATTATAGGCTCAGGACATGTTTAGTCTTTCCATATCTAAAATGTAGGTTAATGATTGTTCATTGATTAAATTTTATTTTCATTCTACAAACATTTACTAAGCTCCAACTATACTCCTGACATAATGCTCTGAGAGCTCCCAAATTGCCTTCAAAATCACCAACAAAAAAAAGTATATTATATTTACTATGATTTCAATGATCAGTGTACTTTTGGTTTCCTAATTTTAAAGAATGATAATAAAAATCTTTTACATGAGAGATAATTACCAGATAATCAGAATGTTTGTTTTTATTAGATCACTTTACAGCCAACACTTTCTGGAGTTTTCTTCTGCTTTTGCAACCTTGGCATGAATCTCATTATATTTACTAATCATCCTTATTGTCATTTTCTTAATGTCATCATGAGCAGGCAGAGTTTTCTACTTGCAACCCCTTCAAGCTGTAGCATCTTTCTATGTGTTCACAAGTTTCCTGGCTCCCCTGGGTCCCAGAAAACCCAAAGCTGCGTATTTAAAAGGAAGACAATATTCCAACTTAGCCCTCCGCCTTCCTTGGCCCAGCTGCACATCTCTCTCCTCCGTTCTCCACTTTGCATTATGATTAAATACATTTAAAATCAAAATCATCTTTTCCACTCGCCTTTCCTCTCCCAGCTGCTGATTCCCACCCGATCCTTCTTTTGGAGTCAGAATTAATACGAATATTTAAAATCAAAATCATCTTCTGTTTCCTTGCCCTAGCCGAGCAGCTGCAGATTCCTGCTCCCGGTACTGTTGTCAGTCTGGAGCGCACCAAAATGTTTCTCTGAAAAATAATACGAACTTGGATTTTTCTTCCAAAACTGCTAGTGCTTTCATGGCCCTCATTTTAACCTGTTTTCTTTTAGAAGGACCGTGAACATGATCTTGCCAGAAGTTAAGTGTGTCAAATTGTGGGTGTGTGTGTCAAGGGGTAAGCTAGCTTTATATTAATTAATAATATTGGTATAAAATGGCAGGGAGGCTGTGTGTGCCATTCATTCTTATAGAACATATTCAAACACATATGTACAGACTGTACATTTTTGACAAATGCAGGAAAATAAAAGTGAATAGAGCTTAGCTCTACCAGATCTTAAATAAATATTCAGAAGAAATAAGGAGAAATAAGCAAATAAAGTTTTTTGGCAGGGAGTTTATTTATTTAGCAACAGCGATGCAGTTGCTTACACTTTCTACAAATGTTTTATCTCTTTTTCCGTAGCACCTGTCCCTGAGTGAATAGAGCCACATCTGTCTCATCTTGGCATAGCAAGCACACATCTACATCTGTGAATGATGATTCCATTTTTGAAGGAAGCAGTGTATACTTTTGCACTCCTGCAGTCTGGGAAAAAAAATATTGCACAATAGATTTTGTGTCTTGCAGGAAGGCTTCTAAATAGTGAATACAAAGTTTGGAACTGGTACAAAAATATTGAATTTGCAATTCAGGAAAGCTGGGAATTTTACCTATATCTGTGTATGCACATTGTGCATGTAAATGTATCTATTATTTGATTAACATAAAATATCAGATAAAGGATTCACTTAGTAGAAGCTATAATTTAGAAAAGAAAATACTTTCATAAACACTTCAATATTTTACACGCCCATAGGATAGTAATGGTTTGCATATTGCTTCAAGAATATTTTCTGAAAGAAAATGATTAATTTTAGGTAAGGAAGAATTCGGGGTCTTAATTGATACCAATTAGAGTTACTGATTGTGATAATTTAGGGCATTTTGTATTTTGCACACTTCCATTTTAATACAAATAACCAATCTCTATGCAGAATCCTCTAATAATTAATGAAAGGGTTGAGGGGAGGTGGAAGATGCTGGAAGCCATCACTTCAGGCAGATCCAAAGCAGAAGCTACAGTTCAGAAGATATACAATTTTCTTCCCCCCAGACCTGCACTAACTGCCATGGTCTCTATGTGAAACCACAAATGTGGCTATTACACTTTTTCTTCTCTCTTTTCCCCACATCCACTCCAATATCCTAGTCCTGGTTCATTTACTCCATTCTTCTACTATCTTCTTGCGATTTACCATCATTTCTTTTCTGGATTCTGCAAAAGCCTCTAAACTGAACTTTCAGCCCTCAAGACTACCTTTTCTCCAACCTCTGCTCCCACTGCACCCAGAAAGAACGTTTCTGAATTCACCTCTCATCTCCGGTTTCTCTACTTAAACCCTTCAATGGCTCCCTATTGCCCTCATGAGAAAGTCCACACTCAACCCCTGTGCTTGTGTAGAAGCGCCTCTGGAACAGTCTTTGTGAGGTTCAGGCAGCCTCACCTCTTTCCATCTCCCTCTGCCTTACCTCACTCTCCACTACCTCCAGCCATTGGTGAATTATTTTCACGCCTTGAAACTCTTCCCATCTTATCCTTCTCTCCCTCTCTCTCCTCCTCACCTTCGAGATTTTTCATATGTTATTTCCTGTACCTGCAACAGTTTCTCCTTCCACCCCTTCCCTACCAGCCTTCCATATTACTTGACTGCATATCAGTAAATGGGCATGGGCAGAGCTAAAGAACAGTGTGGAATCAGTGGATGCAGGAATTATGAACTCCAACTTCATGACCTTCCCATTTTGTTTTGTTTTGTTTTTGTGCATGCCTGTTCACTGTGTGCAGAACACTGACTTAGGCACTGTGAGAATCTTTTTAAAATGCTGCTCAAAAGTTTGGCAATGCACTTAGGAAAATTTAACTGATACAAGCAGAGTGTGCTCATGTACAAAATAAAAATGACACAAGCAAGGTGTACAGGAAACATAAATTATTTTGCTGTTTGGTAAAGAGTGAAGATAATTCCTTTGACATATTATTAGCCTTTGATATGCCATTCCCTCACATTAATCTTTTTCTACAATTAAACCAGCCAGGTTTTGATAATGCTGATATAATGATTGGAAGCTTTCAAGGATAATCCTTTAGGTGATTCCATAATCTCCCTTGTTACCATTTCCCAGAGTTTCACAGGTCTTGCGTTTATGAATCTCAGCTTTATTCCTCCTACTTCTCTGAAAGTCTATTTGTTTTTTCTTGATCATTCCACGGTGAGAAGCAAGAACAGCTGCTCTCCACTGCTGCCTCTTCTTATCGCTGGAGTTCTGCATCTCACCTATCTTTCAAACAGCACTAGGTTCTCGAAGGAAAAATTGAGTCTGCAAACTTAAGTGGGTTTTATTTTTGTTTCAAGGACACTGCTTGTCTCAAGGGGCTTGCTGCACTGTTGCATTACCATCTCCTAACTTCCCATGAAAACCCCCAACTGCTCTCACGTCCTCTCTACTTGGCTTTGTCCGTGGGTTGGAACTGCCTCGGTGTGGCTGCAGTGCCGACCATTGGCACACAGCTTCCTAAGAAGTTTTTTTTTCATCTGAAGGTGAGAAGAGCAAGCTGCATAATTTACCAGCACCTCCTGGGTGGCCACACCTTCCTTTTCTCTCCTGTCTGGCCTAACCCAGCTGCCATCTGTTCTCCTAAGCACCCGAGGCAGTCCTGTGCTTGACAATACGCTGCAGTGTTACACGCAGAAAAATGAGCTGTGATAGAAATCTGAAATTCTTTCTCCATCTATAGTGTATCCAATTTCCTGTATTTGGTTGGTTGCAGCCAGTTTGTGTAGGTACGCTTGTAAGTTTCCTTTTGATTAGTTTTAATACAAAAAATAATTTTTAAAAAATCAACCAAAAGGATTATATAATGTTAGTTATTTATTGATAGTATTCTAGATATTAGATAAACATACAGGCAAGCAGTTTTTAAAAACATATATTAATGCCCAAGAGAATAAAAGGAATTGTTTAGGTCAAGTGGGGAAATTATGTTTAGGGAACTTTTCAAAATATGTTACTGTATCGGTTTTACTGGTCAATTGAGTCTGAATTTAGATGTTTTAAAAATACACGTTAAAAAATATATAGGTAAATAGGATCGTTATCTGGTGGGTATGTTCTTTTTTTCCCCTAATTTTAGACATGCCTATCATTAACGAATTCCTCAGATTACTCCGCTGATCCCTGCTGTTATGTTTGCAGTTAACATTATCATCTAGAAAAAAAATCTGCAATAAAATACCCAGTAATGAACAATGAGTATTTAAAAGTTGCAGAGACTTTGGGTCAATTCTTTAATAGTCAAGATAATTTTACTTCTGAGAAGAACAGAAACCTTAGTACCAATAAGCACCACACATACATGTGCCCTATTAGTAATTTTTAACTTCAAATACATTGATTTCAATTGCTTTAATTGAAAATTACTGCATATCTTCAAACCACAGAATTGACCTATCAAATTTGATTAAGAAAAATCTTACACTTAGTACATATTTCATTATTTTTTCCTTTTTGACAAATTAAATAATCAGTAAAAAATTTAGAATGATTGACATTCAAGTTCTTGATTCAAGAATTAAAATTGTTGACTTTAAACAAATAGACAGCCTGCTATTTCTCCAGCAAAAATGGGTTTATTCAGGATCAGCAAAGAACTGTAATTCAGGATCTGCAACAATGGTGTCATGTGCAAGTCCCCCAGCAGCAAGGGAGGAGAAACTCTTTTACAGAGGTGAAGAGGAAGTTGGGAGGGCTAGTGTAAACAAAGAATTTGCTGGAAAAGTTGAGAGTTTCACGTGTAGTGGCTTTTCGTTGGCTGGGCTGTGCCAGTTTCTCATTGGCTGAGCTTCTTGCTGGTCAAGAAGAGTAAGTCTTTCTTCTTCCTGTTGGGCTCCCCTATTGACGTAGGATGTGAGAACTCCCACTTTTGGCCCCTAGACTCCAATTTAATGAGGTTTCTGTTCATTAATTTGATAATAAGTAAATAATCTTAGGCCCATTCTGTTTTTTCCTTTTAAGCGAAGTTAAGTTGTACTTTTGAAATTTTGAATATATGGTAAGGAACAAGAAAAATTAAAATCAAAACTAAGTTAGTTAAGGCTAGAAAATATCATAGTGTTCTAAAAAGAAAATAAAGTAAAATCCTTCTATTTTCTTGTGACCATGAAATAGTCTTCATTTGATATGTGCCAGTAGTATGGTAGAAATAGCTTATATCAATATGTATATCTGATAAGCCATTTATAAACTAGCTGATGCTACAATGACATTTCTAATTATAGTTAACTATATAGGGTTCATTAGAAACGCTCTATATTTATCTCCTGTTTACGTGGATTCTCAGATTTAACTGCAATTAGTTTACTGTTGCTAGTGTCTACGTGGTTAACTGAAGTCCTTTTCCACTTACTAGGTATATAATTTTGGCAGATTTACTTAACTTCCCTAAGTCTCAACTTCTTCCTCTTTAAATGGAAATGACTCAAGTTCTGTGTTGATCAAATCAGGGGTCAAGAAACTATAGTGCATCGGCCAAATCTGATTTTCAGCCTATTTGGGGCCAGACTAGGAGCTATGAATGGTGTTTTTATTTGTGATGGGTTGTAAAAACAAAATGAAAGAAAACAACAACAAAATTAGTAAAGACTATGTAACAACAAATCCTATATGATTGAAAAGCCTAAAATAATCAGTATCTGGCCTTTTATAGGTGAGTTTCCCATAGAGTTATTTTAAAGATTAAATGAGATAATGCATGTAAAGAGCTAGGAAGGAAGCCAGGCATATGCAAAGGGCTCAATAAATGTCATTTGTTACTATTTTTGGTAATACTAGTATGAAAATGGTATTAGTATTCTTAACAGGTCTACCAATTGGTCAAGTTCCATTTTATCTGTGTTATACTGTGTGCTATTGTGAATACCATCTTGTGCTGGATAAAACTGAAAGCCATTCTTTTTTGGAAAAATGTTAAAGGTTCTACTTTTTAAAGAAAGCTTAACAATGTACATTTTCTGACTTATTTTTATTAACTCATTAATTAATTTTATTATTTTTTAATGCAACTCTGATGTGGGAAGCTGTATCTTGGGAGAAGGGAAGTCTGGAGAAAGGTTCATAAAAACATGTCAAAGATCACTGGAAAGGAAATCACTTAATGTTCTTTCTTTGTGTGTGTGTGTGTTATTTTTATTTCTCTTGCAAAAGAAAGAATGTTAGTCACTTGATTTCTCCTTTTCTGAAGGGAGGCTTCAATTTGGAAAGAGTGATGTTTTCCCAAAGGGGAAAAAAAGTTGGAAGGGAAGATACAAAAGGGAAACAAGTATATTGTTTTGTTTTACCTTCAGAGAATGCAGAGCATAAAATCCCATGCTTTCAGAATGCCCTGGGAATCTTACGTAAGCCCACCACTAACTCAGGTTCATACAAGTAAACATCCTTCCCTTCCTTAAGCGTTAGATTAAAATGCATTAAAAAATAAACCTTTGTTAGCAGTCCTGATAATGGAATGCTATGGATCCCGGCCAGTGGGTCCTTGGGAATGCCATCACAACAGGACCCAGCCAGCTGAGGAAGAGAACAGTGGAATCTGCTCAGGGCGGTCTTGTTTGGTCTCAAACTTGAGTCCAGCTAAATGTGTGGGAAAAAAAATGAAGGATCCCCTCCACAAAAGTAAATAAATAAATAAAGTAGGAAAACCAGTAGGGGTTCAAGTTAAAAGAGCCAACCTTAGAAGCAGACCTGATTTGGTCAGGCAGTAGCAGGCTTTGTGAGGTCCATGGCTGGGTAGAAATGAAATAGACCATGAATTCCCCACTAAATTCCTGTGCAAATAGGATTTTGGCATTCCTACTTGGGCTTTCCTTGTTGCTCCACATCTTGATAGCCAAGCCACAGGCTTCTACAGCCCCCAGTTAAAAGAATTAGCACAAGCTTATGAACATGCTGGCCCCACACTTAATAGTAAAAGGCATCTGTTGGGCTTCTCTTAAAGCACTAATGCGTGAACATTTTTGTTACAAACTTTCCCAGAGAAGGAAAGAAAAATGGTGATAAATTGCCTAAATTTTTAATAAAATGGAGAATATTATCCCATCTTTCCACAATTTGGACGTTGGGGCTAGTTCTGAAAATGTATCACAGCCAGTCTCTTTAAAGTTGAAGTGAAGTTGAGGAGAAGTAAGATGATGTTGGAGGGAGCATCATGGGAAGAGATGAAGTCCCACAAGAAATAAAGCAGACAGAAGAAGGAGAGAGCCCTGGGTGGGTCATGTAGGATGCCCACCAGAAGCACTGCAGGAAGAACCTGTGCTAAAAGCCCACTGGATAAGGTGAGTCCCCATTTGTGAAACCCAACTTTGGAGTGACAAACTGAAATTCCGCCATTTGCTGCTGAAGCTGCTCCATTCAGCTGTACTTTAGATCTGTGGTTCCTGAACTTCAGAACAGATGCACACTTCTGAAGATTCAGGACTTTTTTACATTGTTCCTCACTGAATCTGACTTGAACTCATAGGATGATTCTTTTTTGTTTTTTTAATTCTTTCCCTCATTTTTTCTTTTTTTAAGTTGGCCCTGAGCTAACATCTGCTGCTAATCTTCTTCTTCTTTTTTCTTTTCCTTCTCCCCAAACCTCCCAGTACATAGTTGTAGGTCCTTCTAGCTCTGCCATATGGGACGCCACCTCAGCATGGCCTGAGGAGCAGTGCTAGGTCCGTGCCCAGGATTCAAAGTGGCAAAACCCTGGGCCACTGAAGCAGAGTGTGCAAACTTAACCACTTGGCCACAGGCTGACCCCAGGATGATTTTCAAAAACTCTTCCAGTTCAAAAGTGCCACTCTTAGAGGTATTTTAAGATAGTATTGTTGAGCAATTTGGTAAGAGTTATTACTTATTTTCCAAACCACTATGCTAGTAGGTCCCCTAAAGCTCATTTAAATGGAAGATAGATTGTTATGTGATCTCATTATGCATCCAGAATCCTTATTTTTACCTGCAGCGCCATCTATCCTGATTCCACCCCACGACCTGGCCGTTATTACCCAAGGTTCTCATCTTGTAGGACACAAGGGCTACTCCTCCTCTTATAAACATGTGGATGGGGGCAGAGTAGAGACACTGAGGAGAAATAAAATGGCTGGTGCACTGCCCTAAGACTAGAAGCCCTGCCCCTTTGGAATGGGAACATTTAAGATTCATTTCAAACCTATTGGTAACCTCTAAAGATATCTCTGCATGTTGCTGCTATATAAAGAAAGTTCCAGGAAGAGCCTGGACTTCTGTCAAGCATTGTAGCAAAAAAACATTTCCTACTAAGCTCTCCTTAAGGATCTGAAATATGCCTCCAGAAAAACCTCAGAGCCTCTTTCTATAGGAAAAGTCTTCTTCTCAAGATAACATTAAATTGTTTTAATAAATAAACAAATGCTGGAATATAACCAAGTTGTAAAATGCTAAATATTTAGTTATTTTTGCCTTTAACTGTCCACATTTACTACCACCTCAAAGGAAAAAAAAACTTAATAGACTAGATGTTCCTTAACATATAACATCTGTGAAATGGTCACATGGGCCAAAACACTTGAAGAGTTGCTGATTTCTGAAGAATGTCAAGTTGCAAGAGCGCTTGGCCTGGCAGCAGGTACTGTCCCAAGGCAATCAAAAGAACCTACGTCAAAGGCTTACGGATTTTCAGAGCTGCCTCTGCGTGCTGTGTGTGTCTTCTGTGAATAACAGGCCAGGACTGGAGTGGTCTGTCGGTATCCTCTCAAGAGGCAAACCCTTTTATTTTTTTCTTTTCTTCTTTTTCTTCTTCACCTTTTCCTCCTGTGCTTCCTGCTTTTCCTCTTCTTCCTCTGTCTAATCCTTCTCCTTTTCATTAAATTTTCTAGGAAAAGGTGAGGCTCAGTGTGGCTTAGAGATTTGAAACTTGGAAAAGACAGCTTTTTGACATATTTTCTAAGATGTTTGATGGGACCCAGGGGCTTGGGAGTGGCACTTGTAGGTAGGCAGGGAACAAAGAGAGAGAACACACTTTTATTAACTGTTGGCTTAGTGCCAGGAATAGAGCTCATCATTTCTTTCTTTCTTTTCTTTTTTTTTTGAGGAAGATTAGCCCTGAGCTAACATCTGCTGCCAATCCTCCTCTTTTTCCTGAGGAAGACTGGCCCTAAGCTAACATCCGTGCCCATCTTCCTCTACTTTATATGTGGGGTGCCTACTACAGCATGGCTTGTCAAGTGGTGCCATGTCTGCACCCTGGATCCGAACTGACAAACCCCAGGCCACCAAAGCAGAATGTGTGCGCTTAACCACTGAGCCACCAGGCCGGCCCCTAGAGCTCACATTTCTACAGACATTATTGCACTTAGTGATCATACTGACTATGTGAGGTAAATATTATCTTTCTCTTTATCAAATGAGAGAAAAGTTTTAAAATTACTAATGTGCTCAAGATCATGTAGTTGATGAGTAGCTGAGGTAGCCACAAATGTAAGTCTGTCCAACTCGGAAGTCCGAGTAAATATACATAGGAAGATGAGACTAATAAGAGTTTCAGACAGGGGAATATTATTGAGAAGTTCCAAGAAATGTATCATTTCTTATTTCTTAGTGTAATAAATATCTTAACTTCTGCTATATACCAGCCTCTGTCCTAAACATCATCAATGTAATCTTGAATGTAGGAGATTACATTCTAGTAGGGTTAGGCAAACAATGGATAATTAAATAATAATTCAATTAATTAACAACTAATTAATCAATTACAGATCATAATAGAAATGTACTTACAGGAAGTAAACAAGGTGAGATGCTAGAGAGTAATTTGGAGGGGAGGGTAGCCTACTTACATAAGGTGGCCAAGGAAGGCCTCTCTAAGGAAATAACATTTATGCTGAGACCTGAAGAATAAAAAGGAGGCAGCCTTGCCAACGGTTGGAAGATGAGTGTCCCAGACAGAGAGAAAAGAAGACCAGGGTGGAAGGAGCATAGTAAACAAGGGAGAGAGGTGTACACAAAGAGACTGGGAAAATTGGCAAGAGTCTGATGATGCTAAAGTGTATGTGCGCCTTAATACATTTAATATTTACTCTAAGTGTAGTGGAAAGCCATCGAAGGGTTTGATACAGAGGAGTTATATGATATGGTTTACATTCAAAGAAAATCTCTCTGGCTGTTGAATGCATCTCTCCGTCTAGTCCTCTAGGAAGAGGACATGTAGCTTACAGCTCCAAGTTATGACATCTGAGAAGATGGAGGCAGATTACAAGTTTTATTTTCTGTGCTTATTCTAACTCTATTACTTAATTTGAATGGCATTGCTTTCCTCTTATCCATGTGACAGTGGATAAGTACCAGTTTTATGACATTTGAGATTACAAGATTTAGTTCAAAATGCCACTGTCTCTCTCTTATCTGTATGACAGTGAATAAACAATAATCACCTTTCCTATGGGAAAGAGCCCTTGGCATTGTTTAGCGCCATGGTCCTGCCAATAACGTTTGTTATTGATTAAAACATTACGTAGCATAGTTGGTAAGAGAATGGTTCTGGAACCACACTGATTTATTTTGAATCCTGGCTCTGCATATTACTAGCTAGGAATCCTTGGATGAGTTACTTAATTTCTATGTGTCTGAGTTTCTCACCTCTCACATGGAGATAGTAACAGTATCTACCTCATGTGATTATTGAGAGGAGTAAATGAATTAAAACTTATATAGCACTTGGAACAGCGCCTGGAACATAGTAATGACCTAATAAGTGTTAAGCGTTCTAAAATCGTCACATTAGAGCAAGGATTAGGCTAACTCTTAGAGGTAGTCCAGGAAGGCTTGTTTTATCCATCCCTTTGCGAGTGGGCGCGAAGATAAACACTCCTTTTCCAATATGTGTGTATTCATGAAGTGTTTGTAGGTCAATGTGGTGGCAGATATTGGGAGATCTACTTGAAAGAAAGTGAAGAAAAACAAAACAGGATTCTGGAAAACATCAACATTTAAGACAAGGAAGGGAGGGGCAACAGTGAGAATAGACCACCAGAAAGAAGTTTCTAAAAAGATGAAGAATAGGTGAAAGCAGGGTTAGAGTAACAAGGGATAATGGGCCAACAGTGGTAAATGTACAGAGGTCAGCAGAATGAGGGGTGCAAACAGATCACCATTGATTGTACCATTAGGACAATGCTGACTTTTGTTCAGTTAGTCTTGGGGTACACCTGGGACAAGAAATTGGTTTGTAGGCAGTGGTTAAAACCTGAATATGAGATGAAGAATTATAAACAACTTTTCTAAAAAGAAAAGGGAAGGAGAGAGAGGAAGTGAGAGCTTTAAAAGGAGGCTCGAATTATGTGAATGTGTGTGTGTGTATGTGCACCCAAAATATATTGGGAGAATAAGAATATGTTTGTAATGTGGGATTATAATGCAATGGAAAGACAATGTATAAATCTAAAATTAAAGATATATAGAGTAGAATAAAATTTCTGAACAAAGATGTAACAGACTCAGTATAAGAGAGGCAGTTAAAGCTTGCTGCCCAGGCTTGTATCTTATCTCCAGCATTTCCTAGCAGTAGCCATGGGCATGTTGCTAATGCCTCAGTTTCCACATCTGTAAAATTGGGATAATAGCAGGACCTGCCTCAGATGGTTGTGGTAATATATTACGCCTAAAGTGGGTCCCAAGCACAGAGTGAATGCGATAGAATAGATGTTGTTGTAAAAGGAGAAAGATAACGTTTTCTTTGAGATTGAGGGGCAAGTCAGGCAAAGGAATAATAGTTCTGAAAGACAGAGGAAAGAATTTGAGAAAATTCTTACCTGAAACTCTCTACTTTCTCCATAAATAAGAGGAGAAGTTCTCTTTGACAATGAGGAAGGCAGGCATTGGGTCTGAAATTTAGAGAAAGTCATAAAATTTGAGCATAGGTTCTGGAAAATGACAACGAAAGAGGAAATAAAAAGATGATTAAGGATCGAGGGCCCAGCTGAGGGGATGTGAACACCCTTATCAAAGAATCCTGTGCCTGTGCGTGACTTTTCCTCCAGCAAGTTTTCACCTCTGGTGGATGCTACGGTAACTGCCCTACGAGGCCCACCCAAGTCGGGAGGCGGTGGAGGTGGGGTGGGTATCTGTTCTCACAGTCGCGCATTCAGGAAGCCATTTTATTAGGGACGCCACCATCTTTTAACTTATTTTATAATTTCTATTATTTCTTTACTTTTTCTTCCTGTGGTAAAATGTATTCAACATAAAATTTAACCATTTCCAAGTGTACAGCTCAATAGCATTAAGTACATTGACATTGTGGTGCAAATATTAGTTCTATTCATTTCTAGAACTTTTCATCATCCAAACCAAAACTCTGTTCCATTAAACCATCATTCTCCAATACCACCTTCTCTCAGCCCCTGGTGACCACTATTCTGCTTTCTGTCTCTGTGAATTTGACTATTCTAGGTAGCTCATACAATATTTTTTCCTTTGTGTCTGGCTTATTTCACTTAGCATAATCTTTTCAATGTTCATCCATATTGTATGAGAATTTAATTCCTTTTTCATACTGAAAAATATTCCATTGCATATATGTATCATGTTTTGTGTATCCATTCATCTATCCACGGACATATAAGTTCTTTCCACCTTTTGATTATTGTGAATAATGCTGCTGCGAATATTGATGTACAGATGTATGTTCTAATTTTTGCTTTCAATTATTTTGGATATATACCTAGAAGTGGAATTGCAGGATCATATAGTAATTCTATGTTTAATTTTTTTGGAAAACTGCCATAATGTCCTCCAAACATGCTGAGCTTGCCCCCTGCTTCATAGTTCTCGCACTGACACCTGCCTCTCTCTGGTGCCTTCCACCTGCATCTTTCAGTGTCCTTGCTCAGAAACAGAGCAAGATTGGGACTTTTCCTCACCACTCAGTCTAAGGTAGATCCCACTACTTTCTAAAATAGGGGCTGCACCATTTGACCTTCCCATCGGCAATGATTACATATATGTCCATCCATCAAGACCGAATAGACTTTATTTCAGGAATGCAAGTTTCGTTTAATAGACAAAAATCAGCCAAGTCATTTCACCATATTAACAGACAGCAAAAACAAAAACATATGACCCTCTCAATAGATGCAGAAAAAGCATTTGACCAAGTTCAATACTCATTCATGATGAAAAACAAGTTTCCAGAGACTAGGAATGGAAAAAAAAAATCTTCATTTTGATAAAGAGCTTCTACACAAAAATCAAGATCTTTTTTATTGGTAAAATATCCAATGATCTTCTGCTAAGATTAGAAAGAAGGCAACCACCTTACTTTAGCTATTCTATTCAGCATTTTATTAGAGATCTTAACAAGTGTAGTAAAGCAAGAATATAATAGAAAGTGTGATGATTTCAGTAAAACTATCTTTCTTTGCAGATGATATGATTTAGTTGTAGAAAATCCAATGAAGTCTATAAAATACGACTAGAAATAAGTGATTTTAGCAAGGCCACAGATACCATGTCACTAAAATAAATCACTGGTATTTTTATAATAAGTACAGTTGAAAAAGATGGTAGCAAACATTTGGAAAATTAAACATAATTTGTGCTAATAATCATAAAAAACTTTGAAATAAAATCAGCCAAAGATATACAAAACCTCTACACTGAAATCTGCAAGATGTTGCCAACATAAATTTAAAGGGACCTACAAAATGGAGAGTGGTATTGTGATTCTGGATTGGAAAAGTCAATGTTGTTAAGCTGTCACTTTTTCCTAAATGATTTGTAGATTCAATGTGATCCCAATCAAAATCACAGCAGGCTATTTTGTAGAAATTAAAAGGATAATTCTAAATTTTGTATGGAAATACAAAAGACCTATCTAGATTAGTTAAAACAACCGTGAAAATGAAGAATAAAATGGTAAAATTTATATTATCATACTTTAAGACTTATTTTAAAGCCAAGCTAATCACTATTGGGTGGAATTTGCATAAGGATAGACACATAAATCAATTGAAAAGAATAGAGTCCAGAAATAAATCTATACATAAATAGTCAATTGATTTTAGACAATGGTGCCAAGGCAATTTAATGGGGAAAGGAAATTCTTTCTCACTAAATGGTCTATAGCAACTGCATAAGCACGTGGAATGAAATTAACCTTAACCCCTACCTCACAATATACCCCAAAATTTGAAATTGATCGTAGACTTGAAAGTAAAATCTAAAACAATAAACTTTGAAAAAAAGTGAGAGAATACCTTTGTGACCTTGGGGTATGCAAACATTTCTTGGCAAGGAAACAAAAAGCAACAAGTATGAGGTGATTTTTAAAAGTGTCCATCAAAAGATACCATTACAGAATTAAAAAGTCAAGCCACAGGCTAGAGAAAATAATCATAATACACATATTTGACAAAGGATTTATATCCAGAATACATAAGTAATTTCTACAAATCATTAATAAAAAGTTAACTAGCCAATACAAACAGGCAAAATAATTAAACAGCCACTTATCAAACAATATAGCAAGCCAGTAAGCCCATTAAACCATTCTCCACTTAGGAGAAAATAAAAAACCACTTGATGCCCATTTGAAGAACTAAATTAAAAACCAATAACACTAAATGCTTGTGAAAATATGGAGGAACTAAAACTTTCATCCATTACTGGTAGGGGGTGCAAAATAGTACACCCCTTTGGAAGACTATTTGGCTGTTTCTTACAAAGTTAAACACAGTCCATCAAACCATTCACCAGAAATTCCATTCCTAGGTATTTACAAGAGAAATGAATCATTGCCCACAAAACGCAGTGTAGCAATTGTTTATAGCAACTTATTCATAGTAGCCCCACTTGGGAAAAAACAAATATCCTTAAGAGAAAAACAGATAAATTGTGATGTATTCATATGATGGAATACTGTTGAGCATAATAAAAGAATAAACCACTGGATGATGAGCAAGAGCACTGAAAGATTCAAAAGAAATTGGTTAAATGAAAGAATCCAGATGTAAAAATCTACATACTATATGATACAATGGATAAAAGATTCAAATACAGGCAAAAGTAGTCCCTTGAGAAAGAGATAATAATAATCTACGTAGTCTAATTTCTAGCCGAGTGCCTGACTCATTGTAAGCATTCAGTAAATATTTGTTGACTGAATGTTTCATGAGAAACATTTTAAAAGATAAACTTTTTCTATTTGTTTGAAATGTGTTTGTGTGTATGTGAGTGTGCATGTGTTTGCTTCATATTGTTTTGTTTTATTTTTGGTCTTATTCTTTTGTCTACACACATAGACACACGTGGAAAACCATTGACAAATGTTTCTACGGGAAGGTGCCAACGGAAGGAACGTGTCTGGGTGTTTTCTGTGGAGTTGAACATACTTTTCATGAGATAGATCTTAAACAACAGTCCTTATTGTAAGAAATTAATGAACTAAAAACTGGCTTTACCTCAGGAACCCTATTTGTAAAAGAAAAGTAGAAAGACTAGTTAATGTTCTTTTAAGAAGATGATTTTCCTTTACCCAGTTTATTTGTGTGCAAATCACTGGCCCACTTTGAACATGATGAGGATAATAGGTAGCTTTTGGTTGGTATCAAAATTAAAGTCTGAAGGCTGCGTCTAAATTATGAGTGGCTTGCTTGTGAGAAATTTCCTAACTGGGACTCCTTCCAAAAGTACTTCACTGTAGCTTCATGGAATTTTCTCAACTGTTTTGTTTGTTCCTTCTCCACACCTCTTCCCTGGTGCATAGAGGCACATCTGTCTGTTTTCTGCCTTATCAAGCATGCATCTACATCTGCAAGGAAAACTCCACTTCCTCAGCTAAAAACCTGTATCTGATTGTGGTAATAAAGCTCTACTTCCTCAGTTCAAAACATACATCAGACAAGACCAATTACTTCAAATGACTCATAGTAACAGGCGAAGCAATAGTCGTCTTTTCAAAGCCTTTGAACTTTTACTGCTTCAAAGGTGTACTAAAATGTGGTTATGAGGCGATTGTCTAAAATTGCCAAATTACCAGTTTCCAAGCTTTGACATTTGTTATTTTGCATAACTAGACAAAGGAAATCAGTGAGATTACCTACCAGGAGGAAAAGAGACCAAAAAAAAAAAAAAAAAGCAAAAAGAGCAGACAAAGAAAGTAACTATGATATAGGTGAGGCTGTTGACAAGGATGCCTTTTCTTAAGCAAAGGGCAGGAAAGAGCTTTAATTAACTATTGATAGAATTATAATACTAATTTAAACAACCGGATATTTTTCATTCTTAGTCTTGCTCTGAAAAGTATAAAAAATACATTACTCAGAGAATGATCAGTGAATCAGATTTTTCTTAAAGGAAGGCACTGTCCAGAAGTATTGCCTGATACTTTGAATTCTGGCAAAGAATTTCCTGTTGCTCACTTTTGTGTCCAAAGTGTCAACAGTGGCAAATAGTAGTCAAAGCTAATAATTGCCTGCCAGCTGTTTGGGGACTCATGTGAATTGAATTCATGGCCATACCTATTCCAGTCCTTTCTCCGAGTGAATTTAGCCTGACTTTCTTCAAGAGAAATATTTTCTATATCTTTATTGCCTTCCTACCATACTTTTCCATAGCGTAAATGACTTTTGATTTTATTTCTTGTAAACATCTTTAAAAATGTCTACCTTCTTTATAAAGCTTCTTCGCAAGCACGGCACGGTACACAGAAAGGGCCAGCACACTCTAGTGGTTGTGGGCAAGTTGTCTAGAACCAGGTGCCGCTGTTGAAATCCTGGCTCTGTCCGTTCATTCAGCCGGATGACTTTAGGCATGTTACTTACTTTTCTCTGTCTTAGTTTCTGCATCTATGAAATGGGGATAATATAATGGTATCTACCTCCATGGGTTGCTATGAGCATTAAATATATTAATATTCATAAAACATTTCAAAAGTACCTGGCATGTGATAAGCACTATATGTATTTTGCAAAATATTTTTAAAAGATGAAGTGTATATATTTATTTTTAGAGCTTGATTAAATTGATGGCACAAGGATTTTATTTTAAAAAAGCAAAAAACTTCTGATGAGGAAAAATTTTGAAGCCAATCACTGAGTCTAAGGAGTAGTTAGTAGTTGAAACTAGTCAGCTTCTTGTGTAATCTGCACCCCACTGAACTAGAAAAGGTTTCAGTTAGCTTAATGAATCTAGCTGACTAAGCCTTGCCTTCAGAAACCTTTGCTTATTTTCTTAGACTGTCATACTTGTTAAAATAAGGAGCAAAAAATTCCCAACACTTGAAAACATACCCTTTCTCAGAAATAAATCAGGAAGTTTAATGATATTATTCACATTTCATAAATACCTGGCAGTTAGGCATGGTACTAGCACTGATTCTCAGAACTTTAGATCAAGAGAGGAATGTTAGGTTATTTAGTTCAAACCTTTCACTTTACAGAAGAGGAAAGAAACTGTGATGAAACAGATGTAGATAGACTCCCCAGCATCATAGTCAATTACCAATGGATTTGGGCCATACTGGTTGAGAGAGTGTCTTCGGGAGTCAGGCAGTGCTGAGTTCAATTTCCAGCTCTCCCACTTCCAACCACTGAACATATCTTGATGTCAGTTTCTCCAAACCTGACAAAGATAATGAGATAGTATTTGTAGATGAGATAATAATTGTAAAGCAATTAGCACTTTGGCTGGCTTGTAGCAAATTCTCAATTAATGATACCTATTTTTATTATTACTCTTACTACTTCCTTTTCTTCAGTGCATCTTCCATCATAAAACCAAATAGCAGATGTTAAGTAAATACTGGTCTCCCTTAAGTGATTATTGTCAAATCATACCCTACCCCATTTGCTAACCCTCAAAGTCTGTTCTACATAAGGTGGCTCGTAAACACACAGTTGGCACCTTAATTTGTCAGGCAAATGGTGACTGAGTCTAACTTTCATACTCATATTTAAATATAGCACAGATCCTGTAAATAAACCTGTGGAGTTAAGTTTTATCTTGTCCACTTTGTGTTATCCAGCTCTTGTACAGGAAATGGAGTGTATTTAATATTGATGACTCTGTATGTGTCATTTAATCGTCTCTATTGATTGGATTTCATCAGAGTGTGGGGCTCGGACAGAGCTTTGATTAGACTGTAAGGATTCTTTGCCGTTTTCTTTTACCCAACACCATATCAATGTACCTTCTCGTGTGATATCACTTTCACAATCAATATTTGAAAAAAGCCCTGCACACAGGCCTCCAGGAAAAGAGAAGGCCCTGCCTCAACGTTTCCTTATAGACATAGATTAGACCTCTCCAAGTGAAAAAGGTTTATTGCATGTTTTAGAGCAGGATAGAGGGAGAAAAAAGAACTGAAGGAGTCTCCATAGATTTCTTGTGTAATTTGCGCATCATTTTTTATTTAAAAGTGTCAAATTCTCCCTTTTAATGTTGGTTGACATTTGAGAAGGGATCATTTTTTATCAGTGAAATTTTACAGTTTCAATCTAGTGCTTTTTTTCCCTAGATGTAATAATAGTCTATAAATATATTATTTGGGCAACTTGATATCTTAGACAGACTACTCTTGTCCAAATTCATTTTGCATGGATTATACTGCTGTGAAACGTCCACTGAGCCTCCCGGACTAATCTTTCACTAAGGCAAAGTTTATTTTTCTATTTTCCAAAGTTGTTTCACCACAGATTCACAGAGCTCTGACTCCAGATTTAAATAACACAAACTAAGTAGCGTTAAGCAGCAAACGCGTCTCTTTATACTAGGTTCATGGAGTTTGTGCTGGTGTCTGAACGCTGACTGGGAAGGGGCTGGAATAAAATGCTTATTTATCTCTCCTCTGAAACAGGGAATTTTCTCAGAAGTCAGTTGCTGGGATCTTGGTGATCAGGGTTGAACTGAAACTCCGGGAAGTAAATGAGGTAATTTCCACAATTTCAGACTACTTTAAATATCAAAACCCCAGGGTTTGGAAATAACATTTTATATCATGTAAAATGGGAATTCCCAATAAAACAAGTTACCTGGGATCAAGACACCCAGTGTTATATCCTGAGATGGAAGTTTTCTGCCATAGAGCGGTAGCGACGAATGGGTAAAGAAAGGAAACTCCATTCTTTCCTACAACTTACCCTTTTTTTGCAACACCTTTCATTTTCTGTAATTTCATCATGTCCTCCTGCAGGTTCTTTTATCTTTGTGTTGTGTTCTTCCTTTTGTCATATGTTACTTTAGAACAGTGCTTGGCAAACTAATAACTGTGAGCCAAATCCGGCTGCTTGTCGTGTAAATAAAATTTCACGGGAACACAGACACAGCCATTTGTTTAAGTCTTGTCTGTGGCTGCTTTCCCATTATGGTGGCAGAGATGAATAGTTGCAACAGGGAACATCTGGCCAGCAAAGTCGAAAACATTTGCTATCTGGTCCTTTGCAGAAAAAGTTTGTAGACCCCTACATTAGAACAAGTTTCCATTGTGAAAGATAAGTTTTATGTGAACAAATTGGAGGGAAATTCAATTCCTCCTCTAAATACCATCCTATTCTCTGGTAATAATTGTATTTTCTGTATCCTATTTCTAAAATTATAAGTATGGGATTGTCATTTATATTTACATTTTCATATACTGTTTTCAATGTCAGGAAATATTAAGGTGCTGAAATCCTAGGTTTGTACATTTTGCTATTGTATCTTCCATGATGTCATCATGAATTAATCCTTAAAAATTTTCCTCCTGATTCCTCCACCCCCATGAAATTGTTAAAATGTTTGCCTCTGAAGAGAGAGAATGTATATATTTATATATATTTATGTTTTTAGTGATTTGAATGTTGTTTTTTATAATTAAGTGCACAAATAAATTTGTTTTAATACATATTTTAAAATTAATCTTTCTCCGAGTTTATTCCAGACCCTGGTCAATATATTATATCAAGTATAGACTTTATTTACATTTAGCAAGATACAACATCATGTAAAAATCAGTTCGTAACACAGTAATTTTCTCATAAATAGTTATTTAAATTTTCCCACATTTAGAATCAATGAGCCACAGGCAGGACATCATAACTCAGTTTAACTAAAGCAAAGATTCTCAGGCATGATCTTTCCTAAACTGTTTTAGAACTTCGCAGAAGTAACCAACGATTTTGAGTACTCATTATGTAGCAAGTGTTTTAGATATAACATTTCAGTTAATCTCTCTGACAACTCTGTGAGGAGAGCTGGAGATCAAGAAGCTCAGAATTCAGTCAACAGGAGAGTCATAGGGGGGTGTGTTGAGTCTGTAGCTCAAAGCCTTCCACACCACAGGGTGCTTCTAATAGAAGACGGATCCTTGCGGCATGCAGAATTTGAATGCCTCTTGGAGACCAGTTTCCCTAGGGATCCGGGGACAGAGAGACCCACACTCTTTCAGAATGGCCCCAGGAGCTTTGATTATTCCACTGAAAAGCTGGTTAGGACAAATTAGCTTGAGTTGTCATTTTGCTTGCCTTAGGTCCATCAGCATGTGGAACCTTGGGGGAAAGATGTCCACTGCAATTCATGAGAGGGCAGAAGGACCCCAAGTTAAGCTTTTATTTTCAGAATCTGTGCACATATTCAGAGTGCTAACCCTTCTCCGGCCCAGGGCTGAAGTCAGCAGTGAAGATCTTGCTGCTATATTTTATAGAGTTTCAGTGAGTCCAAGTCATGGAAGCTTGTTCTTGGGCTCAGAGGGAGCTGAGCTGAAAACATGGGGCATACATTCTTGATCTGCCCTCCTGACATAAGGTATGCTGGTGGTTAATTTTGCTAAAACTTTTTCCCCGACCAGGTCGTTTCCCTGCTCACCAACCTCCCAAAAACAAGGAATAAAGTTAAGATGCCGAGTGCCCTCAGGCAAGCGCCTCCTCAGCTACATCTTTCACAACATTTCTTCCTTTTAAAAGAGGGAGAGGAGTGTTGCCTGAAAGTCAACAGTTTTGAAGTGTGATGGCAGAAGTTGTCACCTCAAAGCTAAAAGCTATCAGCAATTGCGGGTTGTGGTCTTTTTTAGATAGCTGTCTGAAGGAATCCTTTCTTTATGTTGAGGTAGAACAGTCTCACTCTTCACAAAGACCTGGATGATAATAATAGAGGTGGGTAGGCAGAATGACTTCACTTCAGGTTATATTTTTTTCCACAGAGTATTTTCTCTCTGTGTGTAAACAGTCTTTGCTATAAATCAAAGCGATCATACAGATGAGTGTGTAGTGCATCTGCGTCTATGTTGTTGTGGATCTCATCCCGCCAGTGATGAGAGCCTGAAGACACAGTACAGCAGGAAGGATATGGGAAAAGAGCCTGACCCCAGGACGGAGGTGGGACCTAGAAAAGGTGCTGGGCTGGAGTTGGGAGTTTGCTCTACCCCAGGACAGGGTAGGTCTCCTGGGTGGTGTAAGTTAAGTCAAAAAAAATCTAAAACGTCCTGGGAGTGGAAGGAGAGTCAGATCCAGGTTTTGTGGAGCCTGAACTCGTACAGTTTGGGAGGCCTTCTTTAAGAAAAAAAGGTACGAAACTACAAACACAAAATTAAGTACAGAGTCTTAGAAAAGGCCTTAAAATCTTAGGTTTCTTTAGTTTCATAGTAAATCTACCTCTAGTTGGACATTTACATTATAACCTAATTTTTCTGTTGGGACCAAGTAGCACTATAGCTAGATGAAGAGTATCCCCAGGAGCCTGGCAGACAGCCTGGAAACAAGTAGACCTGAAGTTGTGCCCTAGACTGTTTGAAGGGGGAAGTTTGTCTTCTCTCTCAGGTCGCTGGAGGCTGGTCTAGACTCCAAGGCTCAGACATACTAGAGCTCTCCTGGTTATGGAATTGGGCTGAGTTTTCAACCAGGAGAAAGACTGGGATCCAAGCGGGCTAGGGACATGTAAGGACCCCTAAGGATGAATCCTAGCCTGCAGCTCTGAAAGCTACCACAAAAGGAGGCAGTGGTGACCGGGTGCTAATCTTCCCTGTCGTTATCTTCAAACCTCAAGGAAAGTTGGGAAGAGTAGCAACTTAACTTCTACTCCTCTGTGAAGAATTCAGCGGAGAGCCTGCTCAGCACTTAGAGTGCATGGTAAAGGGAAGTGCTGCGCATCTCCCCAGGTCATAGTGATGGCAGCACCTTTCTAGGTCCAAAGGCAGCAGAGGCAGGACCAGGACACTTTGGTCAGAGTCAAAGTACATGAGGGATGTAACCCTGAGTGGAGACGAGATGGTACCTTGCAGAAAATAACTGGGGAACATTTTGAGGGAGAAATAAGTTTCTGTTTGGACATATTGGATCTCAAACTCATCCTAATTTGTGTACTTATCAAATACACGAAAATTTTTAGGAAAAGATTGGTGTCACCTGGTATATATACACTCAAAGCAAATGAACACTAAGTATCTATCCCTACGTTTCCTATCACTGAGCCTTTGCTCCCGAGTTCCTTCCTTCTTGCTTACCATCTACTCTTCCCCAATCTATCTACATTTGATGAAACCAACCTGTCCCATAGGGTCAACCTCAACAGGCCATAAACTCTGAAATCCTTCTCTCATTTCTCCAATCACAAATAGGCTTTCTTTTGGAAGCATTTTGTCTTTACTTCTCTCTGTGGCTCTTCACACTGTCACCTAGAAGTGTGGTTACTTTTGTGCACATCTGGACTGGATTCTTTTGTTTATGGGATTGGAAAGTGACTCAGGTTATCCTAAATCTTTTGGGTTTCTACTTGCTCAATAGTATTTATGAAAGGCAAAACTACACACTGACATCTCATGGGAAGCCAGGGAAGCCCTGGAACTGAGATCCCCAGAGCGAAACTAAGTTGGGAAACTAAAGGAACCCATGCAACTGTGGGTATGGCAGTCGTCTTCATTGACCGTCCAAGCCACACACCGTATAAACTCTGCAGAAAGGAATCTCAGCTCGTTCATCTTGAGGAGGCCTCATGCCCCAGATACAGGGCGGAGGGGGCCATTAAGCACGTGGCACAGAGATGGATTGAAGTTTGCCTAGTTGTTCAGTGAACGTGTTTCTTAGAGGAAGATGCCATTCTGGTAGCAAACTGAATGAACTTGGCTACCTATCTATTAATAGTTACACTTTCCCCCTCAGCTCCTCTACTCACCAGAGCCAAAATTCTTCCATTGAAAACTTTGTCATTATGTACTATGACAATGCTTAGTTTCTAGACTATCATACTCTAATTTCCATCTCACTCTCTGTGTGTCCCTCAGAGTAAGACCCTTTGCACACAGTAGGCTCTCAATAAGTGTAGAATGCATAGGTAGCTAGAAACCAGCTGTAATACCCTTCTGCATACACGTCATATACAGCTACCAAGGTTTGGGATTTTTTTCCCCTTTGGTCTATATTGTCCCTAAACGAAGGAAGGGAGTCATTAATCTCTGATGCATGATGCTCTTCATTTTTTATATAGGTAAATTGCCTATTAAAAAAAAACAAAACAAAGTTGTACTGAAAAGACAACTCTATGGCTCATGAGAGCTACTTTATTATCTGACTAAATTGTTTTTTGTAGAAGAAACTAAAGAATAGAAAATATATATCCAAATATTAAATGAATGTTTTAAATTGAATCAAATTCTTGGAGAAGATATGAAAGCTCTGCATCTGGGGTCAGGATGGGGAGAGAGGGGAGGCTTGAATCTTTAACTGATTTGCAGAAGAAAAGTAAGCAGTATGTAGTATGTTATGAAGAATAATCCTGAATTGGCATGAGCAGGAAAGGTAGGATTTGCCTGCTTCTTTGAACATTAGTTCACATCCTTCATGTTCATTATACTGTAGACCATTAAGCTATTTTATGGGCAAGAGAGAAGTTCAAGTACAGCACGAGTTGCCAAAAGGATTATAAAGTTCATTTTGATTGATCAATAATTAACTGTACCTTGTGAAATTACAGGCTTGACTAACTGTGGAACGTATTGTAGCGAATAGCCCAGGCTGCCAGAAAGAACAGAGAAGACAGAAGTAAAAGCGATGGAAAACGAAGCATCTGTCCTCTTGATACTGCGAGAGCTGGTAACCAAGGTCTCGCTGTTTCCTTCTCTAGCTAAAGTACAAACAGCCTAAAGCAGGGATTGGATTGATATGGGACACTACAGAAGATGTTTGCTTATAATTATTTCTAGCACTTTTTTGAAGATCAGGGATAAAACATTTCCAATTATTCATCAAGCTCTTGGAACTCATAGGCCTCTATAATAGGGATTTAGCAGAACAACTAATAGCACATAAGGATACAGATGAAAGGAAGGAATGTGAAGGGATTATTACCATAAAAAAGCAAATGACTATTTGATGGAATTACAACAACACAGAGAGTCAGAAAGCGATGGAAAAATAATGCTCATTGATAAATACGTAGCTGTTTAGCATTAATTTGAATTATGTCATGGCTGTGAAATGACTAATACCTGTCATTTTCTTTTCACACGTGAATATATATATCTTTTGAAAGATAACTATTCTGGATTTTGCATTGTCTCAGTGGTTATCTTGAAAAGCTGCCCACTTTCTTTAGACCATTGATATTTCTAATTTTTAAAATATTGGTGGAAATTCCCTTTACTAGTATCTCACAGCCTTAGTTTACCCCAAATACATGACGACTTGTATTACTCATTTATGGCTTACACTTACCTACATCTAAACAAGTTTTGAGTATTATTTCACATGGACAAATGCTAAATTTTAAAACAGCCTAGGACTGACTGTCCTTGTTTCTGTTTTATAATTCCTCTACATACTTTTCCTCCTTGTTAGTGCAGAGAAAAGTTATCTCTAGAAAACTGCAATTTTAGCACAAATATGCTTTAAAAATTGCATTTGGCAAATTTTAGATGCTGGGTGGTCTTGAAGGGGAAGGAAAAAAAGGTGAAATCACTTTCTAACCACACATCGTTGAGTCATCCTTTCAACAAGATAGTTCGGACCAGGGAATAGATTGCCTTTCAAAAGGATGCTGAATTAAAATAGTTTTTTTCAAGTTACCTCTGATCAGATGAAAGAGTTCTTTTTTGGGGGGTGGAAGATTAGCCCTGAGCTAACTACTGCCAATCCTCCTCTTTTTGCTAAGGAAGACTGGCTCTGAGCTAACATCTGTGCCCATCTTCCTCTACTTTATACGTGGGACACCTACCACAGCATGGCGTGCCAAGTGGTGCTATGTCCACACCCAGGTCTGAACCGGGGAACCCTGGGCCGCTGAGAAGTGGAACGTGCGAACTTAACCGCTGCACCACCAGGCCGGCCCCAAAAGATTTCTATTTATTTTTTATAATTGAGTTCATAATAGTTTACAACATTGTGAAATTTCAGTTGTACATTAGTATTTGTCTGTTACCATATATATGTGCTCCTTTACCCCTTATGCCCACCTAGCACCGCTTACCCCTCGGTAACCACTAGTCTGATTTCTTTGTCCAGGTATTTGTTTATCTTCTACATATGAGTGAAATCATACGATGTTTGTCTTTCTCTGTCTGGCTTATCTCACTTAACATAATACCCTCAAGTTCGACCTATGTTGTTGCAAATGGGATGCTTTTGTCATTTATTATGGCTGAGTAGTATTCCATTGTGTACATACACAACTTCTTTATCCATTCATCAGTCGATGGGCACTTGGGTTGCTTCCATGTCTTGGCTATTGTGAATAATGCTACAGTGCACATAGGGGTGCATAAGTCTCTTTGAATTGTTGACTTCAAGTTATTTGGTTAAATCCCCAGTAGTGGAATAGCTGGGTTATATGGTATAACTACTTTTAATTTTGGGGGAAATTTCCATACTTTTTTCCACAGTGGCTGCACCAGTTTGCATTCCCACCAACAGCATATGAGGGGTCCCTTTTCTCCACATCCTCTCTAACATTTGTTATTTTTTGTCTTGGTGATAATAGCCATTCTAACAGGTGTAAGGTGATATCTCATTGTAGTTTTGATTTGCCTTTCCCTTATGATTAGTGATGTTGAACATCTTTACTTGTGCCTATTAGCCATCTGTACATCTTCTTTGGAAAAATGTCTGTTCATATCCTTTGCCCATTTTTTGATTGGGTTGCTTGGTTTTTTGTTGTTGAGTTGTGTAAGCTCTTTAAATATTTTGGAGATTAACCCCTTGTTGGATGTATGATTTGCACATATTTTCTCCCAGTTGGTGGGTTGTCTTTTTGTTCTGTTCCTTGTTTCCTTTGCCTTGCAGAAGCTCTTTATTCTGATGAAGTCCCGTTTGTTTATTTTTTCTTTTATTTCCCTTGTCCAAGTCGAGATGGTATTCGAAAAGATACTTCTAAGACCAATGTTAAAGAGAATTCTATATTTTCTTCTAGGAGTTTTATGGTTTTACATTTTACCTGCAAGTCTTTAATCCATTTTGAGTTAATTTTTGTGTATGGCAAAAGATAATGGTCTACTTTAATTCTTTTGCATGTGGCTGTCCAGTTTTCCCATCATCATTTATTGAATGAGGTATTTATTGAATGAATTATTTAAGAGGCTTTCCTTTCTCCATTGTATGTTCTTAGCTCCTTTGTCAAAAATTAGTTGTCTGGAGATGTGTGGTTTTACTTTTGGGCTTTCAATTCTGTTCCATTAATCTATGTGTCTGTTTTTGTACCAGTACCATGATGAGTTTTTTGTGTTTGTTTTGTGAGGAAGATTGTTGCTGAGCTAACATCTGTTGCCAATCTTCATCTTTTTGCTTGAGGAAGATTGTTGCTGAGCTAACATCTGTTAGCTCTATCTTCCTCTATTTGAGGTGGGATGCCACCATAGTGTGGCCTGACGAGCTGTGCTCAGTCTGCATCTGGGATCCAAACCTGAGAACCATGAGCTGCCGAAGTGGAGCTCACAAATTTAACCACTACGCCACCAGGCTGGCCCCATGTACCATGCTGTTTTCATTACTATAGCTTTGTAGTATATTTTGAAGTCAAGGATTGTGATGCCTCCAGCTTTGTTCTTTTTTTTCAGGATTGCTTTAGCTATTCGGGGTCTTTTGTGCCCCAATTTTAAGATTCTATTTCCATGAAGAATATCATTGGGATTTTGATTGGGGTTTCATTGAATTTGTAAATTGCTTTAGGTAGTATGGACATTTTAACTATGTTTATTCTTCCAATCCATGTGCATGGATTATCTTCCCATTTCTTTATGTCATCATTGATTTCTTCCAATAATTCTTATAGCTTTCATTGTATAGGTCTTTCACCTCCTTGGTTAAATTTATTCCTAGATGTCTTACTCTTTTTGTTGCAGTTGTAAATGGAATTGTATTATTGAGTTCTCTTTCTCTTAGCTCTTCATTAGAGTATAGAAATACAACTGATGTTTGTAAGTTGATTTTGTACCCTGCAACTTTGCTGTAGTTGTTGATTATTTCTAATAGTTTTCCAATGGATTCTTTAGGGTTTTCTATATATAAAGTAATTTCATCTGCAAACAGCAAGAGTTTCACTTCTTCGTTGCCAATTTGAATACCTTTTATTTCTTTTTCTTGCCTAATTTCTCTCACCAAAACCACCAGTACTATGTGGAATAAGAGTGGCAAGCGTGGGCACCCTTGTCTTGTTCCTGTTCTCAGAGGGATGGATTTCAGTTTTTCGCCACTGACTATGATTTGCCTTGGGGTTTGTCATATATGGCCTTTCTTATGTTGAGGTACTTTCCTTCTATGCTCATTTTTTTGAGAGTTTTTATCATAAACGGATGTTGGATCTTGTCAAATGCTTTCTCAGCATCTCTTGAGATGACCATGTGGTTTTTATTCCTCATTTTGTTAATGTGGTGTATCACATTGATTGATTTGCAGATGTTGAACCATCCCTGTGTCCCTAGTATAAATCTCACTTGATCATGGTGTATGATCCTTTGATGTATTGCTGTATTAAGTTTGCCAATATTTTGTTGAGGATTTTTGCATCTATGTTTATCAGTGATACTGGCCTGTAGCTTTCCTTCTTTATGTTGCCCTTGTCTGGCTTTGGGATCAGGGTGATGTTGGCCTCATAAAAAGTGTTAGGAAGTATTATGTCTTCTTCAATTTTTTGGAATAGTTTGAGAAGGATAAGTACTAAATCTTCTTTGAATGTTTGGTAGAATTCTCCAGAGAAGCCATCTGGTCCTTGACTTTTATTTTTTGGGAGGTTTTTTTAAAGATTTTTTAATTTTTTTCCTTTTTCTCCCCAAAGCCCCCCAGTACATAGCTGTATATTCTTCGTTGTGGGTCCTTCTAGTTGTGGCATGTGGGATGCTGCCTCAGTGTGGCTCAATGAGCAGTGCCATGTCCGCGCCCAGGACTCGAACCAACGAAACACTGGGCCGCCTGCAGCGGAGCGCACGAACCCAACCACTTGGCCACGGGGAGGTTTTTCATTACTTTTTCAACTCCTTTTCTTGTGACTGGTCTGTTCATATTCTCTATTTATTCTTGGTTCAGTTTTGGGAGGTTGTATGAGTCTAAGAATTTATCCATTTCTTCTAGATTGTCCAATTTGTTGGTATATACTTTTTTATAGTATTCTCTCATAACCCTTTGTATTTCTGCAGTATTTGTTGTAATTTCTCCTCTTTCATTTCTAATTTTATTTATTTGATCCTTCTCTCTCTTTTTCTTGGTGAGTCTGGCTAAGAGTTTGTCAATTCTGTTTATCTTCTCAAAGAACCAGCTCTTAGTTTCATTGGTCCTTTCTACTATTTTCTTGGTTTCAATCTCATCTATTTATGCTCTAATTTTTATTATCTCCTTCTTTCTGCTGACTTTGGGCTTTGTTTGTTCCTTTTTTTCTAGTTCTTTTAGGTGTAGTTTAAGATCACTTATTTGAGCATTTTCTTGTTTGTTAACGTGTGCCTGTATTGCTAGGCCACTTTTGCTGCATCCCACATGAGTTGGTATGATGTATTTTCATTTTCATTTGTCTCCAGATATTCTTTGCTTTCTCCTTTAATTTCTTCAATGACCCATAGGTTGTTCAGTAGCACGTTGTTTAGTCCCTACATGTTTGTCACCTTCCCAGCTTTTTTCTTGTAGTTGATTCCTAGTTTCATAGCATTATGGTTGGAAAAGATGCTTGGTGTGATTTCATTCTTCTTAAATTTATTGAGGCTAGCCTCATTTCCCAACATATGGTCTATCTTTGTGAATGTTCCATGTGCAGTTGAGAAGAATACATATTCTGCTGATTTTGGGTGGAGAATTATCTATATATCTATTAAGTCCATCTGGTGTAGTTTTTCATTTAGTTCCACTATTTCCTTGATGATTTTCTGTCTGGTTGATCTATCCATTGATGTAAGTAGGGTGTTAACGTCCCCTACTATTATTGTCTTTTTGTTAATGTCTCCTTTTAGGATAATTAGTGGTGGCTTTATGTACTTTGGTGTTCCTGTGTTAGTTGTATTTATATTTATAAGTGTTATGTTCTCTTGGTGGAGTGTCCTTTTTATCATTATATACTGCCCCTCTTTGTCTCTCATCACCTGTTTTGTCTTGTAGTCTACTTTTTCTCATATACGTATTGCAACACCTACTTTCTTTTGTTTGCTATTAGCTTGGAATATTGTCTTCCATGCCTTCAGTCTAAGCCTGTGTTTGTCTTTAGAGCTGAGATGTGTTTCCTGGAGGCAGCATATTGTTGGATCTTGTTTTTTAATCCACCAAGCCACTCTATGTATTTTGATTGGGGAATTCAATCTATTTACATTTAGAATGATTATTGATATATGAAGGCTTACTACTGCCATTTTGTTGCTTGCTTTCTAGGTCTTGTATTTCTCTTGTTCCTCATCCCATGTCTTTCTGACTGCTAATTCAGTTTGGTGTTTTTCTATGACAGTTTTCTCTTTATTTGTCATTTGTGTCTCTGTTCTGATTTTTTGTTTAGTGGTTATTGTGAGGTTTTGTATAAAATATCTCATAAATGAGATAATCCATTTTCTGATAGCCTCTTATTCCCTTAGTCTAAGAAGTTTCCATCCCTTTTCTTTTCCCCTTCTAAGTTGTTGTTGTCACAACTTATTCCATTTTCTGTTGTGAGTCTGTGGTTAAAATAAAGTGATTATATTTATTTTTGATGTTTTCCTTCCTTTTATCTTTAGAGTTATAATTAAGTGTTTGTTAATCTGCTCTTATAGAGAATTGGAATTTTATAATTTTGTCTGCCTATTTATATTCTTGCTCAAGGCTCTGTAACTCCTTTCTTCCTCATTTTTTTTTTCAGGTATGAGGGCCTTCTTTGTCATATCTTGTTGGACAAGGAAGTCTTATGGCAATGAACTACTTCAACATTTGGGTATCTGGGAAAGATTTTATTTCTCCGTCATATCTGAAGGATATTTTCTCTGGATAGAGTATTCTTGGCTGAAAGGTTTGTCATTCAGAATTTTGAATATATCATTCCACTCTCCCTATACTGTAAGGTTTCTACTGAGAAATTTGCTGAATGCCTGATAGGGGATCCTTTGTATGTTATTTTATTTAGCCTTGCTACCCTTAATATTTTTTCTTTGTCATTGACTTTTGCCGGTTTTATTAATATATGCCTTGGGGAAAGTCTTTACCTTGATGTAGTTAGGAGTTCTATTGGCTTCATTTACATGTAATTCCAGCTCTTCTCCAGGTTTGGGAAGTTCTCGTCTATTATTTCTGTGAACAAACTCTCTGCTCCTTTCACCCTCTCTTCTCTCTCTGGAAGACCTCTAATCTTTATGTTGCATTTCCTAATTGAGTTGGATATTTCTCATAGAATTTCTTCATTTCTTTTTAGTCTTATTTCTCTGTCCTCCTCCAGCTGAAGCCTTTCTATACTCCTACCCTCTAAATTGCTAATCCTATCTTCCATAATATCAGCTCTGTTATTTAAGGACTTCAGATTTTCCTTCTTCTCTTCCATTGTGTTTTTCATCTCTAGCATTTCTGATTGGTTTTTCTTTATAGCATCAATCTCTTTTGTGAAGAATTACTTCTGTCCATTAATTTTGTTCCTGATTTCATTGAACTGTTCTCTGAGTTCTCTTGTAACTCATTGAGTTTTTTTATGATAGATATTTTGAGTTCTCTGTCATTTACAGAGGATTGCAGTTTTCTGTGCCTTCAGGATTGATTTATGGGTGTTTGTCTTTTTCCTTCTGGTCTGGAGTATTAATATATTTCTTCATACTACTTGATGGAGTGGTTTGTGCCATCACATAGTGATAGTATCTGGTCTCAGATTCCACCTGCTGCCAATGGAGCAGGCCAGGTGCTGTATATTCTGAGCCCACTGCAATCCCTGTCAGTAGTGACTGTCCAAGCCTGGGTCACTCCTTGGGACCACAGTGGTCCTGTGGCCTCTCCCACCAAGTGGTAAAGAAATCACCTGGGGGCTCAGAGCTGCCAATGCCTGCTCCCACAGTTCTGCCAAGATGTGCTCTCCCCTTCAGGGCTGCATAGGTACTATGGGTGTTCTTGGAGCCAGAAACTCGTTTGCCTGGGTGCACAGATCTGCTGCTATCTCCTCCTAGGTCACACCATTTGTTGTGCTTGGTGGGTAGGGCCTCCCCACTGGTTCCAAGCCAGAGCCACTCCTTGAGACTGCGGTGGGACTATGTGCTCTCCCACTGATCTAGAGAGTAATCATGTCAGGGATCAGGGCTGATGCCACCTCCTCCCACAGTCTTGCCAAGACACACTCTGCCCTCCAGGGCTGCAGCAGTACTATGGGCATTTGCAGTAACTGGGAGCTCATTTTTCTGGCTGTGCAGTTCTGCTGCCATCTGCTCCAAGTTTGTACCAGCCATTTTGCTTGGTGGGTAGTATCTCTCCACTGGTCCGAGCCGGAGCTGCTCCTTGTGGACCATACGGCACTATGAGATCTCCCACTGAACGGGTAAGCAATCACACTCAAGTTCAGGTCTGCTGTTGCCTGTTCCCGCAGTTGCACCAAGGGACGCTCCCACCCTCGGAGCGACAGTGGTGGCGCTATGAGCTCTCTAGCCGGGAGAGCAGTTGCATGTGTACACAGACCTGCTGGGGGCTGGAGAGTACTCACTTGTCTCCACCAGCTCCCCAGGGGTTAGTCCATCCACCTTCAGATGTATAGCTGTGTGTGTCTCTAGAATCCTGATGTGCTATATTGGTATCCTCTACTGATCAATGAATGTCCATTTAGTTGTAGTTCAAAGAGGGAGAGACAAAGGGAACAGCTCACACCACCATGTTGCTGACATCCTATTTATTTTTTAAAGAAATAAAAGATTTAAGGAAAAATGTACCAAATAAATCCAAATTAAATGGCAAGGCAGGATCTCTAAGAATCTTCTATTGTCCCAGACTATAAGAACCCACCCATTGGTTGTACCAGGCAGGAGGGATGTTGAAGAATTCAGTGGCCCATTCCATCATGATCTGTATTTGCTCCAGCATCATCTTCAGAAGGCAGAGAGCTGTTCAAAGGCACTAGGCAGATAAGGCCTTTGAGGTTTTGTTTTTATCTTTGTTTTATAAACTCCTTGTTGTATATAATTTGTAGGGGAGGTAGACATTTCCTCTTCCCAAATGTGGGTTTGTCTGGCCGGAGAATGAATTAAATTCACATGAGACAGAATAGCAAGAGAAAATTAAACAAAGCTTTATGAGGAACCATGGCCCGGGGCCTTTCTTCCCGAAGGAAGAAAGGGCACCGAAGAAGTGGGGTGCACATAGTGGTTATATACCCCCAAACAGGGTGTTTCACATGTGATTGAAATGTCCCTCCCACAATAGTCACAAGATTGCCCTGTCGGCACAGTGCTTGATGGACACAGCAGGTAATGGTCTGCTGTCTCGGTGGGCGTAGCAGGAGGCAAGTCTATCGTCTGGAGCTGGGCGGTCACAGGTGAGCACAGCAATCAGTTCCTAGCCTAAGGAAAGATGCTTAATCCTTAAAGAAATGCCAACTTTGGGAGGCGGAGGGAAGTCAGTTACAGGAGGTTACCAGACAAGCACAATAAAATGCAGATTTAAGTCCTTGCCTTTGGTATTGATTAAGAGTTTCTAGAGAGAAGGTCATCTCCTTTCTTCTTCCTGGTACAGCCAGGGAGGCACCTTTTACAGATAGAGATTTACCTTACAAATGTAAATATGTCCTAAGAAAGGGCAAGTTCCATTCCTCAGAGCCTCCTTGTCTGTCCCAGTTTATCAAAAGCAATCAGCCTCAAATAATCCTGATGCCAAAGAGACATATCTTGGGGTGGACAATTCCAGGTCCCCACAAATTCAAATTTTTAGTTTGAGACAGAAATAGTATACTTGCTGGAATAGTCAAGCATGTAAGACTCATGATGGCATAGCATAATAAAACACATAAGTTTTGCTACTTAGTAATGTTGTGCTTTAAAGGATTTAGAAAGTTCGATTTGTGGTTTAGGAAGGCACAGATTTATAAGTTAAGATATATTTGCCACCAATGTAATATTAATAAATATTAACTCTACAAATCTGCATAATTGTATCTCTGAACATAAGAACGCTTTCTGATCAGTTTGTGGGGGAAAAAAGTAAAAAGTGTGAGATACTTTAGGATCCTGGAAGAACTGAGACTTTTAGAATACCAGATAGGTCAAGAAATACATTTGTATGAAACAGAATTCCAACTTTTTTTTGAACAGCAGAAGTATTTACAGATGAGGAAAAAGAAAAAGATGAAAAGATATCTAGTCATTTTCTGTGCATATTGCTCCTGAAATTGGAAATACGGAGAATATTTCAGTTTTATACTGATTTTCTTATGGCCCTTGGAATTTATTTATTTACATTATACTAAAATAAATACCACAATAAAGTTTTTGTTTCCTATGATTTAAAGTAAAGTAAATGTTTTATGACCAGGATTTAAAGTTACATTTGTGACTGCAAATAATTCTTAGAAATGAATATTTCCCTGTTTTACTCTTATACTAAACAAATCTGTAGCATGTTACTTTGAAAATGAAATAAAGCTTGTGTTCATAGTGACAGTCAATAACACTACAGCATAATAATCAATTGCTATTTGTAGCAGCAGGACTAGCAGTGGGGGCAGATCAGTGCAAATTACTGTCACTGTGTGCTGTCATGTATGCAGCCAGCCTGTAGAACCCAAGACAAATTATGCCCTATTCAGTGGAAGGAGACAATACTTAGTCATACCTGTACAACAGCGAAGGAATGCGGATGTAACAGGAAAGTGGATATAAATCTAAAACAATGATGGGCAAGAAAAATAAATTAATCCAGCTAAGAGTTCTGCTCCCCAGATTCAAAGTTAAATGCTCATACTTTTTCTACAAGCTGGAAATTGGTGGATTACATGTCTCTAGGGATCTACAAAAAGATTAGATGGCTTTTTAGTGAACACCAGAGAAGTCTGCACTGTACTTTACTCCAACACTGCAGGGAGATGACTCTAAAACCAGACATTGAGTGTAAATCATGTGTTATGGCCAATTCTAATGACAAATTTAAATGATAATTTATTTCACATACAAATAAGAGATAACCAAGGGGGGAACAACCATGTTTGTCAATATCATTGATCTTTGTACTTTTTCAAAAAAATCTTTTTCGTTTTTGCATTTAATTCCAAGAAAGAAAGAAAGTCTCTGGTCTATCTTTAGGAAATCCTTAAGTATTTTAGCAAATTAAGCAGCTAATTTTGAAGCTGGAACTACTGGTTTTCTACCTTCGTCTCTTTGTTTGATGACTCAGGCCAGTTTCCTTCTCTTTGCAGACAGGTAATACAGAGTATTGGAGGAGAGAGGAAACAGGTACTTTCAAATTTCCAAAAGAAACCAAACTGAGCAAATCAACAACATACTAATCCTTCCACTTCTAACACTCCGCAGTTGTTAATTAAGTTCACAGAGAGGTATATTAACTCATACGGGAGACAAATGCCTCAAATGTTACCTTGAACAAGATCAGGCCCAGCTACGTAATTTGTGGTACCCTGTGTTAAATGAATCTGTGGTGCTCCTTGTTAAAAAATAGCTAAGAATTTGAAGACCACAACAGCAGAACATTAAACCCAGTGCAGGGCCCGTCCAAGTGTGGGGCCTCTTGCGGCTACATAGGTATTACATCCATGTAGCCAGCCCTCGGTGGGGTAGTTTATCTTCCTATGTTTCCACCTTGCCACAGACTCTATCCTAGTTTGGTTTATGTTACTTAATCAACCCTCGACAAATTGATCTCTAAAACAAGGGCTGCAGACTGATAGCCTGCAGGCTGAAGTTGACCCAGAGACATATTTCGTTCAACCCAATAGGTGACTATTATGGGTCAAGACTGAGTGACAGCTGAGCCCTTTGGATGAGACTTTCTCTCTCAGTCCCTATTATCTCTGATTCTTTTACAATGGGCCATTTTCACCCCTTATATTACCTGCCTAGCCCCTGTTAACATTTGAGTTTGCCACCCATAAAATGGTAATGAAAATCTTTAGCCAGCATTCCCTGCTCCTAATAGCAGTGCAAATAATAGAAGTAAAAGCATCATGCTGATAAAGCTACATGAATCATAAGAAAATATTAGTTAAAGCACAAACAAGTTAATAGTATTGATAAAATGCGTATTCTCTAAACTATGCTCTCAGGAAAAATTTGCATTAACTCAGTACCCCCTTGAAAGAAAACCTGTTAGGAAGAAATTTCACTCTCTACTTCTCCTGTTTACTTCACTGATCTAGATGGAAAAGCCTCAAAAATTTACTTACCAATACACTGAGGCATTTAAAATTCTGAAATCACATTAAAAGCAACAATAAACACCAAGGGGGGTGGTAGAGGAGAAATTCTTAAGTACAATTAAGAGAAATTGAAATGACCCTCAGAAGCAAACTGCGATGAATGAAAAATAGTAACTCTCTTCCCAAGTAAAATGGCTTTATCAAATACGCCTACAATATGTAAATTATTTATAAATGTGACAATTCACTCGATTGTTAAATATGCTGACTGGTGATAAATTGAAGTTTTCCAAAAGGGACCAAATGACCTGAAAAATAATGCATCTAAGATTTAAGAAAATGTTTTTGCTTAGTATGACAATGCTTTGAGTTCAATATAGTGATTTCCTTATTGATAGTCATGTTATTAATGGTTTGAAAATATAACTCCGTCTTATAACTCCATCATGAGCAGAATCCAACTGCAGACCCAACGTGCATTTTTATTGGTTTCAACTTGCTAGATCATTTTCAAGATGGAAAATCTATGCCAATTTAATTGTGATTAGACTTAACTTCTGGGCTAAGCTCACATATAAGAATTTGAACTAATCCTAGAACATTTTTTGTAAGTCGTCATATTTGACTACTCCTTCAGCCTCCTAATGAATGAAATCAAGAACTTAATTGAAACTTTTGGTGTCTGCTGCATTTTACTGATAAAAGCTGTTTGCCTTGTTTGAATCATTCAGAAAAAAGAATGCACATGGCAATACCCAATGCTGCCGTCAGCCACTCTTTCTGAGATGTCAAGTCTATATAACTTCATATTATGGCGTTATTTTTTCTTAGTTCTACCTCTATACCCAAAACTTTAATTTCATTCAAAGAAATATTTGCCATATAAGCCGTCATGGATTAGAATTATCTTCAGGAGATTGCTTTGAAAACGTTATTGGTGTTTACCTGGCAGAGAACAGTAAAACTACTGCTACCATCATAATTTTCCTGAATATATCCCTTTTTAGTGATGAAAACTATGTAAGGACTTTGGCTCTTTCTGTTTCAAATATTCACTACAGAGCTCAAACATTAAACTAGGTGTGCTGGGTGTATGGTTTTTTTTAACAGAATAAATTTAAGGTGGAGCACAATGTGTCCTAATGAACCTACTCAGATTGCATGTACTGCAGTTGCCTAAAGTTGAAATTTAGTAGAATCTTCTGAATCATAAGCTAAATACTAACTTTTGTTTTTTATATTTTTAGGGTTGAGTATTTTCAGTATTAAGATTAATTCTTTGAAAACTAGTTATTCATTTAACAAGTGTGTGTGAAGGGATAGTATACATACAACAATGAATACAAATGTCCTCTCCTCAGGTTGCTTATAATGATTAATAAAATACCTGTGTAATATTTCTTAGTCAACTAAAATAAAATTCTCCATTAATTGTATACTTCTCTTACTAAAACCTTCTGGATACATGGTGGTATAGAGCATTAAAAATAGCACATGTGGAGGAAAAAGACTCACATTTAGGTATATTGAATAGCAGGTACAAATATCAATCTCATGATTATCTCATATACATAGTTTCTTTTTTGTGTGTGTATTTAAAAAAATGCAAACTTAGTGTTATAACAACTTTGCCAATTAACTAATTCTACAGTCTGTAATTTCATCACAAACTTTCCAAAGTACTATAAACACTAGTTATTTTTGATGCCCTTTCTGTTTTCTGCAAACTCCCATGTGAGATAAATAACAGTGTATTCTACTCCATCATTCATTGGTAATCCTGTTCCTTAGAATAGAGAGAAAAAAGGAACCCTAGCAAAGCCCATTTACTTTATGTAGCATATATATGATAAAAAACATATCAAGATTTTTATTAAAATAGAAACTTACATTGAATGTTTGCTGGCAATACTGACAGTATGCTCACAAGTGTTGGTTCCAAAAACATTGTGAAGAATTTTAATGATCTAAATTGTAAGAAATGCATTAACGTTAACTAAAGGTGGTGAAAAAATCTCTGGTTCTAATTTGCAAACTCCACCCCTGCCCCATTATGTTTTTACTGTTTCCTTTGCTTACATTGGATTTTGTCACATGGATAGGTATAGCCTGAAGGGAAAATGTGAGATTGTTTGGGTAGCATCAACCCAAAATAAAGTGAATAGATCTAAGCATCAAGATTTAACTAAATAAAATATAAGAAAACTAAATGTAAATCATGTTACTAATATTATACCATTTAAAAATTCTAATTATTAAGCATTGTAAAAAGAAAGAAAAAAGGTTGTCAAAAATTGTAATTCGCTTTCCTGTCTTGCAAGATGCTGGTAAAAAAGGTGAAAAAAACAAACACTAAGGAGGAGAAACCTAAACCAAGAAAGGCTGATGCCAGTGGCAAGGCTAAGAAGAAAAACCTCAGGGCCAAAATGCCCAAGAAAGGGAAGTCCCTCTCCAGCCAAAACTTTGTCGTAGGGGGAGCAGCAGTTATTCCAGATCCAAGGAAAGCCATGTGCAAGGGGAAGTGTTCAGCAGTTAAATTCAGGATTGAAAAGAAAAAGGAGATGGTTCTTGCTAGTGACACAGGCCAGTTGGTAGTAACAAGAATGGTGGTACCCATGTGTTTAAACTTGGCAATATGCCTAGTCATTATCCTGTGGAAGATGTGTCTCAAAAGCTATTGAGCAACTGCAAAAACCCTTTCATCAGCATGCAAAAACCTGAGAGGCCGTGTCACTTCCAGGACCATTCTGTTTATCCCCGCTGGTCACCCACAGAGGCAAAAAGGTGGTTTTCTGGAAGCAGCCAAAGCAGGTTGCTACTTATGATTGAACCTTTGGTCCTCAATTTAGTTTCTGAAATTTATCATTGCCACCTCCACCGAAACTGATGTGAAAATCTCCAAACATCTCCTGGATGCCTACTTCAAGAAAAAGCTGCATAGGCCCAGCCACCAAGAAGATGAGATCTTCGACACAGAGAAGGAGAAAAACCAGGCTAGGGAACGGTGCAAGATCCATCAGAAAGCTCTAGACGCTCAACTTATGTCAAAAATCAAAGCTGTTCTTCAGCACCATGGCTAGCTGTGTTCCATGTTCTCTCTCAAGTGGGGATTGCGGTCTAAATTTCTAACAAAGAACTCTGATTAAAATAACTGAAACATTGGGGCTGGCCCCGTGACCGAGTGGTTAAGTTCGCGCGCTCCGCTGCAGGCGGCCCAGTGTTTTGTTAGTTTGAATCCTGGGCGCGGACATGGCACTGCTCATCAGACCACGCTGAGGCAGCGTCCCACATGCCACAACTAGAAGAACCCACAATGAAGAATACACAACTATGTACCGGGGGGGCTTTGGGGAGAAAAAGGAAAAAAAAATAAAATCTTTAAAAAAAAAAAAAAAGGCTGTTAGTAAGTCTCAAATTTAAAAAAAAAAATAACTGAAACATTAAAAATATAAGATTGCTTTAAAAGCCATTCATACCAGCATGTTTTTAGTTTAATTGTTTTATCTCGAGATTTTGGTACACAGAGCAAATGGTACATTTGAACAAAAATAAGATTTTCATGATAGCCAATTTTTCAAAATCTTTTCTCTTAAAATTAGATACCATTTTTGTCATTGACAAGTTTGATTCCGTATGCCAATTGTAATTAACAGGTAATGAAGGATTGTTGCTTGTGAAGTAACTACTCAATACTAATAATGACTTCATTTATTTTTCCCCAGAAATAAAAGTGATAAAAGTGAGGATTTTTTTTAAATTACAATACTACCTAGTTAAAGTCATAATGCTATTGACATATATGAAATTTTCAATGAACTTAGATTTTATTTTATATTTATTATGTACCAGATGATGTGAATGTAATGGTTAACAATTTTAAAAGTCATGGATTCCATTTATAGGAATAAGAATAGACTCTAAAAGATAAATTATAGTGCTCCTTATATAACACGATTTATATTATATTGCTTAATAAATAGTAACATATTAAATTTTGCTTGGTTTGGGGAAAAATCTAGATTCCATAGAACATACACACAATGCTTGGAAAAAAGAGTAACGTCTGGCTAATGGAGGACTCTGAGGGAGAAGGGCTTGCCTGATATTTAGAAAATTATTGGAAGTAGCACAGGGTTAGTTTATTAGTGTTTCAGTTTAAAAAATTAACAGTCCTGTACAAAACTTACAGGAAAATTTACAACTGACTCTCCCACCAGGAGAAAAGTGATTCCTTTCTTGAAGACATCCATTGAGATATTTTGTAGCACTTAGGATTCATCAAAGTGTAGCAATTGTAGTATGGGAAAATAGCCTTCAATAACAACCCTTCCCTTAAAATGGTGGCAATTGCCAAGGGCCTAATATAATTTGGCAAAAAGTGCCTTGTGTACTTCAATCAAGAGCTGATTTAATTTTATTACAAAAACTATAATGGTTTTATTGAACTCCTATCTACTCTCTATTGGTCTAGCCATGTAGATGGAAAATTACTTCCCCTTTTTGTTCTTTTAACTTAAGATGTTTTGGAAAGGAAATTAAAGTTATCAAGATAATGTTGTAGTTGATTCTAACAAGAAGAAAACTTTGAAGTTAAAGTAGATTAGTTGGGAAATGTCAATGAGGCTTCCATGGAGGGCTTAGATGCTTCATGTCAGTTGCAATGCGGGTATCCTTGTCCAAAGACAGGGAAATAGTATTTGTTTCATATTATCTTTAACATCTCCAGCAAGCTATCCTTCTGTATACAATAGCATATTCATATAGCACCACTGTCTCACACAGGGGTGGTTGTATATACCTATTTGAGAGGTTGACAAGCTAAAAATAAATAACTTTGATGAACATTTATTCTCTGAAATGAAAATTGAATGCATTAATTAAAGGTTATGGATGACGCATACATAGTTAAAAAATTTTGGTGATATAGTGAAAAATGAACTGTAAAAGTCGACTGCCAAGGGAGGGTGAGTTTTGAGGTTTCCCTAAGAGGTTATTCCTTAGTCATCCCTTTGTGCAATAAGAGAGACTTAAAGAATGACTGATTAACGAAAAAAGATCCTGGTGAGCTTAGATGCCTTCGCACACAATATTTCAATCTCCATGGTTGGCTCACTAAGCTCCCAACTTCAGTCACAACACTAGCCTGGTCTCTGGAAAATATCTGGCTCTTAGGTGGAAAAATATGGTATCTCAGCATCAAATAAATTTTCAGAATATTTAGCTCCCATGACTAGGCTTAAGAATTCCTGGAAATTAAATCCATGTCTTATATCCCACTTTTTAGGACCTCAGCACTTGTCACACAAGTGTACCCAGTGCCATATTCCCTCTGTGACAAGAATCTTTCTGATGCAATTCTGTTAGTGTTTAGAGACGTGTTTTGGAATCTTAGTCCTTGTGACTGGATTCCTGCTACTCATTCTCTGATCTACTGATCCTGACAAGGTCCCTGCTTGGAACTGTGCCTATTTCATGAGAAATTCACTGGCTTTTATCACTGAATCCCTCAGACATGACTAACCTCCTAAAATTTATTTACTGAATACTCAGTAGGTTCCGGGAACTGTGCTAAATGTGGGGATACAGTAGTGAATAAAACATACTGTTTTATCTATCTCCCTGGGGGTTATGAGCTAGTGAGAAGGCTGGCATTAAACATGTGATCAGAATAGAGATGGATGTTGCAAAGGACTATGACAAAGGGCTATAGCAGTGTATGTCCAGATAGCCAGCATGGTCTGGATGATCCAGGAATGGCTTCTGGTTAAAGGATGTTTGAGCAGAGACCAGAAGAAGGAATTAGCCAAGTGAACATGCGCAGGAGAACGTTTAAGAAGAAGGAAACACATATGTGAAGACCTAGCCCCATAAAAAGTTTGGTGGGTTACAGAAAATAAAAATCATAACGTCTGGGCTATAAATAGGGTTGTGCCTGTCTGAATTCTTTCTTATTTCCCAGGACTTACCATGATTACCTGCCCTGCCTTATTTCCAGTTATGCCCACTCTGCTGTTTCCTATTGCCTTGGTGTCTGAAGCTGTGATCTGAATATAAGTTAACTTTGAGGATAATCAGCAGAGAAAGAGGGGTCAAAAGCAGAGTGTGGTGAGAGACTAAGTCAGATGTCCTGAGTTGGGGTTAGATCGATGGATGAGGTGTGCTGTGGAATATGTTCTATGGAAGATTTAACCGTGGACCCTCGCTCTGAGGGACAGAGTGGGGAATGATGAGTGTTTAAGAGAACCACCGTTAGTGAGGTTAAGCCCCACCCAGCTGAAGCAATCAGAGCAATGAATAGACAAAATAACTATTTCCAAACGCATCTTCATTTGGAATAGAATGTTCACATTTAAGTTTAATATTTGTTTCTAAATTTATTCTTACTGTCACATTTTTTAAAAATGTTAAGAATGTTATTAAGATGTTGGGCTCCATCACATAATATTATTTGGACACTTTTGATTGTGACATTTAAATTAATATTAATATTGTGCACACTATGGGTGACAATTTGACTCAATTTTCACTAGCTTTTCTTGCTCAGAATCAGGCACAAATAAATGCCACACTGTCACTCTGCTTATGCACTTATGTTCTCCAAATCACCAGAGGACTAGGTGGGAGGCAAGTGTGGAACTGCTGTTTTAAGCCCTCTCCAGGATTACCCAGCGGGGGACAGAGGATGCTGCTTGGGGCTGATGGGAGCTGTCCAGCATGGTGTGGTTCAAATTGTTAATATGGACCCAAAGAGCTGGTGTAGGTCAGAAGAGGAGTCATAGTAAGGAGAAGAAGTAAGTTTGCCTCTGCCCAAGCCCAGCTCTCATCTTGAAGACTTCATGTTAATTTGATATATGCCATCTTTTTAGCCTGGTACAGACCTATCCCATATTTGAATAGACCAGACAAGTCTTTTCCTAATCAAAAGGCTGAAGAGTGAGCTCAGATCCCAAATTTAGGAATATTGGAGAATTCACCAAGTCATTTTCACAAACCTGAATCAATCTGGGCCTGTGTGGTTTTAGCGTAAAGCTATTTTATAGAAGTTTTCATCTCTGAGAGAAACACAGACACAACTCCAAACACCTTGATGTGGTAGCAGGGAGAGGTGTTAGGCAGCCTCTGAAATGACCCCCACTAATCCCTGCCTCCTGCTGTGCATGCCTTTCTGTAACAAACTCCCTTGGAGTGTGGGTAGACCTACTGACTCACTTCTAACAAAAGGAATATTGCAAAAATGTTGGGACTTTTTTCTATAAGACTAAACATGCAATTAGCCAGCAATTGCACCACTGGGTATTTGTCCCAGAGAAATCAGGATTCACGATCACACAAAAACTTGTACACAAATGTTCATAGCAGTTTTGTTCATAAAAGTAAAAAACTGGCATCAACTCCAGTGTCCTTGGATAGGTGGATGATTAAACAAAAAGTGTCACATAGCTACCTTGGACTGCAAGTCAGCAATAAACAGGAACAGACTATTGATACACATAACTTGGATGAATCTCCAGAGAATTATGATGAGTGACAAAAGTCAAGCCCAAGAGACTGCATACTATATGATTCCATTTATATAATAATTTTGAAATAAAATTACGGTATTGGAGTACAGATTGGTGGGTGCTGGGGGTTAGAGGCAGAGTAGGATGGGGAGAAAGAGGAGGGTATGATTATAAAAGGGCAACATACATGAAGGAGAATCGTGCTGATTGAACTGTTCAGTATCTCGACTATGGTGGAAGACACAGAAACTTACACAGGTGATAAAGTGGTAAGGAATTAAATACACATGCAACAAAGTACAAGTGAAATTGGAGATATATAATAAAATTCATGGATTATATCAATGTCAATATCCTGGATGTGATATTTGACTACAGATTTGCAAGAAGTTACCATTGGAAGAAACTGGATAAAGGGGACGTAGGCTCTGTCTGTATAATTTCTTACAACTAACTGCATATGACACTATAATTATCTCAATAAAAATTTTAATAAAGAACTGATGGAATGTCACTTTTGAGATTAGCTTATAAAAGGATCTGATCTCTCTATTTCTTGCTGTCTCTTTCTGTCTCCATCTCTCTTGTAGCCCTCGCTCTGGGGGACATCAGCTGCTGTGTTATGAATAGCCCATACATCAAGAATTGATATTTCCAGTCAATAGCTAACAGGAGTGACTCCCGTAACAGCTATGTGAGTCACCTTAGAAATGGATCTTCAGGCTTCCAGCAGCCATATGAGTGAGCCAACAGCAGATGCTCTCCGGTCAACCCTTGAGATGACTGAAGCCCATGCCTGTACCTTAAATGCACCCTTGGGAGACACCCTGGGCAGAGGCACTAGATAAGTCAAGCCAGCATTCATGACCATAAAAACTGTGAGATAGTAAACACTTACTGTTTTAGTCTGCTGAATTTTGGGCTAATTTGTTAGGTAGCAATAGGTAACTAAGGGAAGAATCTCACATTGACAATGATACATCCTAAAAATTGTCTTCATTTAGCTCTTCATAGTGTCTCACGGGCTGGCAGGGCCCCCATTCTCCCTCCTCCCTTTAACCCCCTCTACTAAAACAAGGAAACCAACAGACTTCAGCCCCATGGGCTATCTGTCTGTCTACATCCACTCCAACCCTGATCCACCCTGTTCTTAGCCTGTAAGACTGACAGCTGTGGATCCCCTGCTCTCTGGCTTTTTTGGGGTGGAGCAATGAGAAGTGGTCTCAGAAGACTGGAGGGAAGGAGGAGAGTGAAGTTAGGTTTATACTTCCTGGCTCCCTCCCTGTAAGGTCACCTAGAACAGGCTATTCGGCCAGTATCCATTAACAGAATGCTCTACTCTTCTTAAAGCAGCTGGGGGTCCTGGACTCTGGGCTCTCCCTCTTCTGTTCTGCTCCCCTCAGATCCAGGAGTATATAATGTCTCTGATGCTGTTAGCACTGAGTTCTTGTACAATCCCTTGTGGTTCCTCTAGATCCCCATGACATTTCTGTAAATAGTCTCTGGCAAATTATCCCGCTTTGACAATGTCATCTGCTACTTGATGAGACTCAATGGTTTTTCCATCTTACTTCCCTTTCTCTTCTCTCACACACTTTTGAACCCTTTCCTTCTCTTTTTTTCCCCTTTCTTGGCTTTACCTTGACATTCTTTCTAAGGTTAATCAATTTAACTTCTCCAATTTTCTTTTGGGGTTCAGACCTGAGCACCACAAAGAGTATTACTTAGGAAGCATAAATTGGCAAGCAGTTGTGAAGATATTATTTTGTTCCAGGTCCTCTTTTTTCTTTTAAAGATTGGCACCTGGGCTAACAACTGTTGCCAATCTTTTTTTTTTTTTTTTCTGCTTTATTTCCCAAACCACCCCCTGCCCCCATACATAGTTGTATATCTTAGTTGCAGGTCCTTCTAGTTGTGGGACGTCGGACGCCGCCTGTTCAACGTGGCCTGACGAGCGGTGCCGTGTCGGCGCCCAGGATCCGAACCCTGGGCCGCCGCGGCAGAACTCCGAACTTAACCACTTGGCCACGGAGCCGGCCTCCCAGGTCCTCTTTTAAAGTTGTGCAGTTTTTATGTGGCAGGAAAATCTCCAGGCAGAGGGAGCAAATGATGGTTGAAATCCAGACTAGACTATGCTCACCTGCCAAACCTCGGAGCAGGGCACCCTCTGACTCAAGAACGTGGCACAATTATTTTCTTCTAAAAGCACCTGGTGCTGGCTAAGTTGTGCTCCCAGAGGGCCCCTCTTTCTAAATAATACAAGGGCATTTTATGTTCTCCAAGGCTCTGTTTCATCTCTGTCACATTAGGATTATCATTTATAATATCCCAAAAATATGCACTAGGACGGAATCCCTTCAAATAAATTGGAAGAGTTTTTGGATCAGAGTGTGTGGTTTTTAGTAACAGGAAGCTAAAGAGGGCATTTGTACTCTGCTTAGGTATAAATAACCATCGTGTTTCCCTTTAGTTGGCAAGTTTTCCTTCATTTGTAATATCCCTGTATTCATCATCTATCAGATTTCCGTAGTCTATTGAATGGCGGCCAACACGATTGGGCTTCAATGAAAACATGAAATTAAGCCATAATGTAAGATATTTTTAAAGCTAATTTGGCACCTCAGTTTCACCAAAGCCCTATGTGTTTAGAGTTCCTCTCAGCTGAATAACGCACCCTCACAATTTATCAGTTGAACAAAATTCAAATACAAGTGACAAACACATACACAATCTAAGCATATACATAGAATGTCATCTTTGAAAAGTGTTAAGGAGTTTGGATAAACGCTGATCTGTGAATTATCTGGAAACTGAAAATCTCTCATTTCCTCACTCATTCATTCATTCACAGCATGATCTCTTTGACTATCTTTGGGTATCCTGTGCTTTGATGTTCCTGAGTCTTTGAGCCTTTCAGAGGAATCTAGTTTCTCCTGCACTGGGTCTTCAGGGCATGGAAGGAGGACAGCCGTTCTCTGGGAAGCAGGGGCTTATTTTCATGAAGTTGCCCTGTAATGTGGCTCTCTCGGTGGAGCTGAATGTTTTCCCACAGGGTCTAACTAAAAGGTACTGTGAAGGTTACTGGGCAATGATTTAATTTGGATGACTGATGATTAAAATTGGTCAATATCAGCTTTCCTTGAATTTAAAATATAGCACAGTTTGGCTTTCACTAAATATTTTCTGTGTACACATTTAATTTCTTGAAGTTCTAAATGTTGGCCACATTCTCATTAAAATTACACTTTCATATCATCTTTGCGATGTCTTGATAAATGTACTATTAAAAATATCAAGTTTTGGAAAGCTCATTTTAATCTCTGATATGTATTATTTGAAATATTTGACTCGTAAAATAGGTAATGAGAAGATGCCATTTTGTATTTTACTGCAATTTAAGTAGCACTTTTTATTAAAAATAAATAAATAAATATAAATAGGAGATGGTGTGATCATTGGCAGTAAAATGTTCCTCAAATACAGAACATAATAAAGCTCCTTCAGAATATGTGGTTTTATCCTTCTGAACTAAACAAACATATTATTTCATATAAACATCTAGTTTTTCAAAATAAAATAATGTAGTAGACAGAGAAGAATATTATGCACATAGAATTTGCCATATTTTTATGGACATTTATTTATAAGTATATTCAAGCATTCTTTTTTTCCTATGCTTTCTCCTTGTTGGCCAGTTGCAAACTGATCACTTACAATTGTACTTGAGTGCTTAGTGACCAGAAAATTTACAAATGCCGCTGCTGCCAGAGAAACTCAAAGTGCACAAGCAGATTGAAGGAAATACTACAGGCAAAAATTAGCCATCATTAGTTACCCCTGCTAATATTGCAGAAAATTGGAATGCTTGCCTCACTGAGAATTGAAAAACATTTCTGAAGTTTATTTAGAACAACTGAAAAGACGTTTGTATATACATAGATATAATCATTATATGACATTATATCGTTGTACTTTGCAACTATATTTTCAAATTCATTTATACTCAATAGATTTAAGATTTTTTTAAATTTCAAACTTTGATATGTATTTTATGACTATATATTTAAAGTTTTGTATAAAGGCAAAATTTTTAGGACATAAATGCTGGAATTTATTACTACTTCTATTTCCACCAGTTCTTCACTAATATAATACAATTGTTATATTGATATTCTAGGCTAACTGTCACAAAATTATGTCACAATTAAGACCTTTCCTATGAACATATCCTTACTAAGTCATCAATAAACCATTAGGCAATTGGTGTTTTTTTGGAAGACTAAGAATTACAATTTAAGATTCAGTTGGAAAATATATTTATTAAACACATAGTATGTTCAATGGCATTATTTCAGCTCTTATGAAAAATTCAGAAATAAATTAGAGGAAGTATACTATCTAGTGAGGGACACATGTATATCAATAACCAAAATACCAAGTAGAATGTTCTAAATGTTCTAGTGGTGGTAAATGCACGCTGACAACATTAAGAAAACAACTAGTTTGCATTGCTTTTTGTATTTTCTTCATCCTTGTAAGTTTTATTTTTTGCCATGTAATGACCTCTCTCTGTCTCAGACCTCTCTCTTTCTCCATATTTGAGAATGAAGGAGAGAGAGAGCATGCATCGTGAGGCAAAAGAAATGTCTTTAAATGTGTGTATATATATATGTGTGTGTGTGTGTGTTTCATTGTTGTTTTCATTTTGGGGGAAACCACAGCTCATTCTTCCTATATATTGCATTTTTTTCCTCTTTTGCCGCTAATGGTTATATACTTTTCTTGATATTTTCAGTGTTTATGCTTACAAATGACCTTACTGTCAATATCTCTGTCAAGTACATTTCCTCAACACCTGTTATAAAATGCTACAGGCTTCCATGCACATGTGACACCATATTGGAATGATCCAGTTCATTTGACATAATGCAAATAGGTAGAGTACATGTTGCCTAACATATTTAAGCAGCATTATATTTTGATCAAGGGAGACTTTGGGAAGATTTTGGATGGCATAACATATAAAGATTCTTTCAGCATGTTTATTATTGAAACCAATTGACCAAAGAGATGCTATTGAAAAACATGCCCTTCTTGGTTAAAGATAATAGTGAGACATATGATAAAAGATGTGTAAATAAATTAGAGTTTTCACATAGCCATGGTGCATATACTTTACTTATAACTGAGTAGGCATATTATTTTTAAAGTATATGGATTTTTAGTTCACTCTAAATCTTTCCTGAAGTTTCTTATTCACAAATTTCCTTAAATGAATTAAAATGGGCAAACAGAAGATATTCTGTTGTAATTTTCATCTTCAAAGTATACAGAGGAACCGTGAAAGCATTTAATACCACTAGTATGAAACTGATGAAAAATTCTACCAGCCATTGATTTCTTATGCTGTTAGTATGAAACAGAGTCAGCAAAATATAGAATAGAAAGAAATTTTAAGATTAATTAAATTACTTCATTTATTCAATAAAAATGTTTTATGTTCCTACTAGGTGCAATGTCTTTGTGTTTGGCCTTGTTGATTTATAACTAAGACTCAATTCTTATCTTCAAAGAATTTTTATTACACACATACAAACACTCACACACACACATACACACACGCAGACATACACAACATTTAGCAAAGTTCAGTTCAGGCATAAGGTGGTGACCAGAATGAGAACACAGTTCTTTGGAAATGAAAAGGTAAAAACAAAACAGCAATGCTGCAAAAACCCTTTTTCCTTTCCTTTTAGGACTATAATTGTGTATCCCTTTTTCTTAACAGCAATGGAGTCCAGGAGACAGGTGAGACGCTCAGGTGCACAGGAACAGGTGCAGAAGACAGAGAGCCCATCCCAAGGGCAGGCACTCAGAATCAGAATGACAGGTATACAAATGCCTATTTTATTGCAAGCTACTAAGGTAAGTACTTAGCACAGTATTACTTTCAGATAGACACTAAAGCTAACGATCACTATCATTAATAAAGACCATATGACAAAGACACGCTTCACCATAAATGTTTTATGTTTTCTGAGTGTAAAGCCATGATTCTTTTATTTCTGTAAAAAACAAATGATAAATGTATTCCATTATGATATGGCAAGTGTTTGATTTGTATGTGACTGGATTTATTTTATTTTATTCACCTTCTTCCTGGAATAGCCTGGTTTTTACTTTGTGTTGCTAAAACTTAAGCTTTCAGTTTCTAATATGTTACTTTCACTTGTTTATTGAAAAATGAAATTTAAAAGTCCACAGTGTATAGTTTTATAAAGATGTTCACCTGTACAACTTATTGCTTAAATTATAGGTTTCTGATGTCAAGAATTTATTAATATTTTTTATTTGCAGAGGTCAACCCAAGTAGGTGGTCAATACATGTTTGTTAACTAATTATTTTCTAATAAATGTATCTCACCACTGAGTAATTATCAGGAAAAGGAAAACCAGCATCTGCTGGAAGTGCACAGCTTCACTGTAAGATGGCATGCTCCCCGAGCTTGGTTAGTCTTAGTCCTTTGTTTAGTCTTTGAGACTTAACAAAAATGCAGGCATGACTGTAATACCCATTGAAATAACAAGTTGAGTAAGAAGAAACATAAATAATATTGGATTCATAAGCTGCACCACTATCCTCGTTTATACAGAGGCTTAGACTTGGTCAGGTGGCACGGGATGATGCAAATAGCACAACAAATCTCTATTAATTGGGAAAGATTTCTCAAAGGATGTAGATTTTAAATTCCCCTCTAAAGGAGTTGAGTAAGAATGTTGGAGAGAGACTCTTCCAGGTATAGTAGCTTGTTTCCATCAAGGAGTAAGGAAAACTTAGGTGTTTTTGAGAGGAAATGCACTTTGGGAGTTTAATGGGAGACCCTGGAGCCTATAAGAAAGATTACTGTGTACATACTGTGACCAGAGATGGATTAGCTTAGAGTTTGGGAAGCTAGGAGGCTTCTCTGATGGCAACATTATTTAAGGGCAGAAATTTGAGATGGAAAGCCCAGTGAGATGACGATAAAATGGGCAAGAGCTGTGGTAATGATCATGGTGATGATGTTGGTAATACATACACACATTATTTATGCATATGTGAATCTCAGTTTATAAAATTCTTCCACTTTTTTTGCTTTAAATATTCACAAAATCCTGTGTTTAGTGCAATTGCTAAGACCTTTTAAAAAATAAATAAATACGACATGACTTACGTCAAAGATTCAGAAATATGGGAGCGAGAAGGGAACTGAATCCAGATTTTCTGATATTTGATCCAAGTCTCTTTTGAGGAGAAAATAGTAATGCTTGCTCATGAAGCAGCTGGGTAAGGTGACTTTTCTAAGGTTGGCAATTCATTTATTTCTCTATAATGTGATTATCAGCCAGAGGATGCCTTGCTGTCTTTTAGGCTTCTTGATACTTTAAATTTGTCTACTTAGAAATCTGACAAGAATAAAACTAGGGATATCTTAATTATCCACTGGAAGAAAAACTCGGGGCAATCATCAAATTTTTCACTTCATGAAGTTGTTTTTGCCTATCAGTATAAGGACTATTGCAAATATGCACGTTGTATGAGTTTTCACCAAGCTAAGTCTCCTAAAAAGTATAATGGCAACCTAATTGTGTTAAGCATTGGTGCCAGTGGGAAGTTTGCATGAGTGAAGACTGGAGAATTAGACCTAAGCTCTTGAGTACAGAGGCTATAATTGGAGATTTTAGCTCATGAAAGGCAGGAAAATATCGATGGTTTCAGAGTTCTCAATATATCAGCATTTCAAGTAAATTAATAAGGTATGCCTTGGGTTATAGTTAAATATATGGCTTCCCTGGGTGTAAGAGAGGAGAGATTGTCATTGAAAATATGCTAACCAACAGTTCCTATGCAGAACACTCTTACTTTTATTTTTAGTTCATGATTCTACCATCAGAATAACTGATAACTTTGCTTTTAGACCCATCCATTCAAGAGAATGATGTTCTTACTGATTAGGATGGTTGCATAGATGAGATTTGTTGTTGTCTATTCTGAGTATGAGCTATGCCAGCCTTGAAATATTTGGTGTAGCGAGAACAGTACATGGTTTATGGGCTCATTCTAATGGTATGCAGTTCCATCCCTCATTTTCCATTGATAGTTAAACCATTAAAGAAACAGTTCACAAGTACCAAATTAAAAGTCCACTTGAATCCGCAGTGCATATAACCCATTTTGGTTTCCAACTACAACCCATTCAAACGGCTAAGAATCAAGTTTAATTTGATAATTGGTAGAGGAAGTGCATATTTAGGCCTATCTCCCACTACTTAGACCTTTAGTTCAGTAAATATCATCTGCACATTCTGGCAGACGTTGTCTGCAACAATGCCCAAATGAGGAAAATCCCCCTAGTCAGTCACACATTTACTAAATGAAACTATGGTAAATGAAGGGTTCATAGCATGAATTCACCTTAAGAAGCCCAAAATAAGGCTGATATTTTGTGCCGAGAAATAGAAAATGAACTAATTATTCAGCATGGAATGACCAAAAATATTGCAAAAGCATTTCTTGCAAATCCAGAATTTAATAGGGTGTATTGTTCATTATAAAAGATCATTGTTCAGACTAACTTCCAAAGTTGTGTAAGCTTGAGGGTACTTGTGTTCACAATCACAGCCCTTCTGTTGTCCACCATGAGTTTAATTCCATGCTACTCTTCTGGAACTTTGTTTTTTATCATGAAGTAATCAGTTAATACTTTATATTTCAGTTCATTGGATCCTAAAATCCATGTTTTGCTGATTATAGAAGCAATTTTCAGGAGAAACAGAAGATGGGGAAATAGAATTCAAGCTGAACAAAAGCCAATTAAAAATAAGATGATAAAAATAACAGGATTTTTAAAAATTCTGGAATATCCATCTCATTGATATTGTTTAAAGATATTTCTGTAATGACTCAGAGATGCTTGCATGTCCTTATGCACAATCAAAGCTGTTTATTTCATACCAAAGTATGAGCTACAGATGATTTTTCAAGTTGTTTTTTTTATCCTAGACATTTAACAAACCTGGTCACAAATAAGCTTTGGAGAGGAGTATTTTTCTTATTGGTGATTTAGATGGGATCTGAGGAAACAAAGGGTAATTTATAACTTTAATTTACTAAAAGCATGCGAATTGAATATGCTAGGATTCAATAACGGGACTGTGATGCTTAACTCCAGCTGTATCTGTCTTTGTGAATGGTGATTAAAAAAGGCAAATTTGCTTACATCTTTCCTTGCTGACACTGAGGTCATTGCTTTATGGGTTTGCTTTCATTTGCACATCCATAGTAATTTCTATTTTTGGCTACTCTTGCAAAAAATCAGATGCCCTGGATCAAAATAGATATTTTCATAGTGCAATTGTAGCACCAGGCAAAAGCTAGTTTATAAGAAAAAAAAAAGAAGAAGAGGAATATGGCCATTTTATCATAAAACATGACCAACAACGTTATGATATTTCACACGGAGAACACATTCCACACGCTGCTCTTACTTTACCACATAAAAATGCCTTCTTAATGGTCATTCCTTGACACGAGGTCTTTATAAAAGAAATAATTTATTGCTTTACCTGTAACTGAAATAATGACTAAATCATTAAAGAAAAAGTCTAGTAGCTCCTTCAGAGTAAATCTTCCACAACTTGGTACAGTGCTAATCGTAAGCGTGTTATACAGTAAGTTAGCCCGGAGCTAAGTTAAGCAGGCAGATTAGGACTGTAATATAGTATCAGGACTCATAAATCAAGCGTGCTTGTAGATTTCCTTTCACTTACTGCTCCTTCTTACAGTTCAGACAAGTCATAATTACACATCAGTAGGCATTGTGAACAGAGGAATGAGCTACAACATAACGCACAATAAACCCTGTCATATAAAAGCAAACTGGATAAAATAACAGAAGCAATACTCCATTTTACAACATCACACTAAAGAATTACACCGTGCCATTGTGTATTATTCTGATCAATCATGAATCCATCCACAATTGACAGCTCAGTGGGCAAAAATTTACCATTGAAGAATGGTTTCCAGTTTTATTATTTTCTTGTTTGATTATACACATTAAGCACAAGACTGTGTGTGATTCTGAAAAGCCACAGGTACATAATATAACACTGCCCTGCACACATTGCAATTAAATAAATTCTGCTAATCCTCTTTTAAAGCTTTCTTTTATTAGACATGCTTAAAATAATTCATACCGGATGAACTGTAAGTGGTTCTTTATTCATGTTTTATTAGTATTATAATTTTGAGTAATTATTCAGGTATTCTTGTTACCTTAGACCAAAGAGATGTTGACTCTGAAGTCTTTTCTGTTATTTTCAGGCTTAGATGATATTACCACTAAGCTCAAAGGACCCTCCTTTATCACTAGGTTTGTGCCGAACATTGAAAATGGGATTTAATGAAACATGAGCAAATATTGGTTGTTTCAATTCTAATAAAACATTTAAAAGAACTAATAAATGTAAGGTAATTGTTGAATGCTAATCTAAAATTGCTACTACTGCTTTCACTTTATAGTCAGAGCTCAGCAGGTGTTGGGGATATATTTTTCACATTATTCATCAAATAGAGTTTTGAGAGGCACCAAGGTGTCTTCACCTATTCCACATTCATAAGAATTCAATCATGGTTAATAAATTAATGATATCAGTAATATAGAGGAAATAGTTGTAGAGTCAGAGTGTAAATTATATGCCACACTGGAATTTCCTTCCAGGTGTTACTGGGTCTACATTTTAACTATTATTCGTGTGTACATGAAGGAGATCTTACTGAGAAATGAGGAGTTCACATAACTACTTTTATTTTGATTGCTGATTACTTTGATTTTTTTTCTCCATAGGATACAGTTTTATGGCTATTAGGATTTAGAGAGAAACAAGGGAATAAATGATTGGGAAGAGATTGGAAGAACCAAAGAGGGTGAGTGTGATTGAGACATATTTTATGCAAACACCAGTGACCTTGGAACCAAAAGGCCTGAGTTGAGACTTGAGTTGACCTAGACTCCACCATGTCCGTAAGAGGCAGAGCCATATTTTTGATGTCTATCCACAGAATCTAATACTGTGTTTGGGATATAGTTTTATTTTTATCCAGAAAAAGTTTCCTTATATGCTTCTGCTTCCAAAAGATTTCGTGCTAAACTCTAACATAGCCATTAACTTGTTGCATTATAATTGTCTGTTTGCTTGTCTTTTTTGAGTCAAGAACTGAGTCTTATTTGACATTCTATACCCATGATTAAAAGATAGAGTTGATTGGCATAGAGTTGAAGCTCAAAAATTTGTTTAACTTTGGTTCAATAATAAGGATATTAACAATACTTATTGATAGTGTCCTATATGCCAAGCTCTGTGATATATGCCTTATAGATTAGACATCATTTAATATTCAGAAAAATTGGATGTATATTTTACTGTTACCATTTCAAATTTGTGATGTGGAATTTTCCCAAGGTCACACAGCTAGGAAATGAAGGCCCAGGATCTTAACCTAACAGTCCAACTTCAGAGGCCCTGCTGGTAGCTATGCCCCACTCCCTATCAACTTGGGTCATTAATCTTTCATAATCTTACTAAATTTACTTTCCCCCTCCATGAAGAGGTTCCTATGGAAGTGGCTAAGTCAAAGTTCCATTCTGAGGTACGTCCCATACTGGCAAGAGTGGAATCCCACAGGAACGTGTACTGAGAACCTCTTAGCAGAGAGACTTGATGTGGATAGATCCACTGGAGTATCTCTTCCAAGATTTACTTTTATCTTTCCTTCCTGACACTGAGATTATGCTTTATGGGTTTGCCTTCGTTTACTGATCACCTAGCGTTCGTTTGTTTTTTGTTTTGTCTTGCTTGTTTTTGTCCAAAAGTTCTGAAAATCATAGATAGGCTTCCAAAAACCCAATTAACTATTTCTCTAGTAGAGAGGGATGGATGCTCTTTGAATTTCCTAGCTGAAGACTGCAGTGCTTTTGGTAGGATTAGACCACAATATTTCCTACATTCTTGGCTCATTTTATTGAAAACATGGACATTACTGTGACTTTCTTACCCCAAATAATATTTAATTGAGACTGGATCAACTATTCCATGTAGGCTCCATCAGTCAATTAAGTGGGGATAAGGGTAAGAAATTGATAACTTGGCACTATGCCCAAATTAAAACACTTGGTTGATCAAGTATTTAACAGCTTATCTCTTGGTTTGTTATTGTTGAAATGTGATCTGAAAGAAAGGAGGGAATTCTGTGAAAGCACAGAGCAGACCTAAATTCAAGAGGGGCAGAAGCCTTCAGATAATTCTAAATTGGAATTTTTAAGTGTGTGTAATTAAAATGTCATATAGCCCTAACATTTCATTTTAATAAATAATTTTCTCCTTTTTCCCACTGCAAAACTTTTACATCAGTGGCTACTAAATACCCCCAAAGAAATGATAATTTTGTTATACATATTTTTTTCTTTGATTAGTTATATTAGTGAAATTAATAAAAAGTGAGCAGAAAGTGGGAATAAAAGGAGGGGGCAAGAGGACCTTATTAGGTCTGATTGCCTACAAACTGGGAAAACAACATCTAAACAGTCGAGAAGCTTCCACTTCTCTTCATTCACATTCCCACAGTTAATTTATTAGAAATTACACTTAATACCAAGATCAGCAGCTTAAGTTCTGAATTATTTGACTCTTCCCCATTAAAGTGTGAATCAAGTCAACAATTTATGAATGAGCTACTTAAAATCGACAACAGATCAGGCATTTCACAATAAGGAAACAGGGAAGATTATAAAGATTTTAAAAATCTCAAATGCAGAAACTGAGTAAAAAGAGATTAGCAGTTCTAGCAAGCTGAGAGGTGGCAGAGGGTAATTTTGTCTTTAACTTGAAATCTTGCTAACATCAGGAAGAATCAGTCTAAAAAGTCTTATATGAGACATCTGTTAAACTTGGTCAGCCAAATTAGAAAAAAATTCTTTAAAATTTCTAAATAGTCATCACTTTTCAATGAGTATCTATGTGGACAGCAAAACTGTATGAAATACAAATACACTTGAAGTTCAACTGTATGAAAAGGACATTTTGGCAATAGAAACTATCTGTTGGAATATATAGATACTGAAATAATGAGTAATTCATAGTTGATTTGCAGTTTGGAGATTATATAACTATACACAGCCATAGGGTTAAAAAGGCTTTTTCTTCCCCATTTATTTCCTTAGAAAGTGTTATTATCTAGCCTGTTTAAATAGCGACTATGCAAATTTCTCATGCTTTATAAATGTTTCACCAAAGAATTCTCGACCAATCAATTAATTCTATTTATTTATTTTTTCCTGATTGTCAGCAGATGAGTATCTCGTGAGAATGGTTCCTTTTTTCTAAGTTAGTTTGTATAGAACTCTAACTCGATTTCCTGTAGAAGTCTTTTGGGAAGGGGAAAGTAGTGGATCATATGAAAGGAATTATTTTCTCCCCCCTGAATGTTAATCCTTTCTTTTTTCCTACCTCTTCTCTCCTTCATAGCTGGAATCTGGAAGAGAGAAAAATATAGAATAACAGGTTTGGTGTGAAAATTTGCTTTAATACAAATTAATTAATAGGTATTGAGAATATTTAGTAGGCATTTGAGTTTATATTCATCTCAAACAGCCTCCACATTTTATTTATGCAAATATCTGTAGGTGCAGAAGACTGGAATTAAATTTTTGAAATGAGGAATTTCTGTTTTAGAATGAACATTTGAGAGTCATAGACACATAGATGATATTTAAAGCCATGAGCCTAATGAAGCCTGCAAGGAAGTGAGTATAGGTCAAAAACAGAATAGATTCTATGCTCAAATCCTAAGGTCTCCAGCATTATGAGATTGAGGAGAGGAAGGGAAGCTAGTAAGAGAGTCTGAGAAGAAGCAACCAGTGAAGTGGGAGGAAAATCAAGGGAATGTGGTGTCCTGGAAGCCAAATGAGGAATGTGCTTCCAGACCAAGCATTGTAGAATCGGAGAATTGGGCATTGGAAATAGCAATGTAGAGATAACAAATGACCTTGACAAAGCAGTGTTTACAGTGTTTCTGATAAAACACCTTATTCCAATGGGTTTCAGAGAGAATGGGAGTAGAGAAACTTATGAAGTAGAGAAACTCCAGCAAGTTTGAGCAACAGGTATGAGGAACTTTCCTTTAAAGGGGAGCTGAGAGCTGGAGTAGTAACTGGAAGGAAAGTAGAGTTCAGAGAGATTAAGATGGAATAACAGCATGTTTACATGACGATGGAAGTATGTTGAGAGGGAAAGCTGATGTTTATAGGAGAGAATTGATGGCATGATATATTGGAGTGAGAGAGGATTGGGTCTAGTATGCAAATGGATGGGTTGACTTTAGATAGGAACATCAGTCATAACTACAGCTATGTCTATGTCCATCTATATCTATATCACTCTATCTATGTATGAACGTTGATCACACATATATTATTAATGATGAAACTATGTGGTCTCATATGTGCTGGTAGGTAGGTAGATGAAGTATTTTGGAGTTTGTGGAAATTCTCTTCTCACTGCTTCAAGTTTCTCAATGGTGTTAGAAGCCTAGTAATCAGTTAAATGTAGGACGGTGGGAGAGGTGTTAGAGTTTGGGGTAGGGAGAAGGATGCAATAATCTAGGAGAGTGGGATGAGAATAACACAGTATGTTTGTCTCACGAAATCAAGTCATTGTTTATGAATTTAAGGCAAGAATAAGTAGCAGGTTGTGTGTTTTTCTCCAGCCATGGGCAAGCAAAGAGCAGGGAGAGAGTTGAATTGACCCACTATTGTGGTTTTCCAGAGAGTGCAATAACACAGCAAGACAGGCAATGCAGTTGGGATTGTAAGCCAGGGAATGATTACATGGCTTGACCTTGGAAATCAAGCGAGTATGGACCGGTGTGATCTCTTGCAACATCTTCCTAAGAGATAGCCTTGGTTGCTTTCTCCTCTTCCTTTCTATCCTAGATGCTGCCACAACTTATCTGTACTACATAGTGCAGACTTGTTCATTCCTCTCTTTTTCTGCAGACTTGTTCATTCCTCTCTTTTTCTTAGTAGCCTTGAAGGGCTACCCATTGTCCTTAGGAGAAAGTATAAATGTCTCAGCATGATGTTAAACTCCAGCATCAGTTTGCACCTCACTTCCCTATGGCCTAGTCCATTCTCATCATTACCCAATTACGGCATGTTCTTTCAAACATATTCTTTTGCCATATTTTTCTCTTTGCTTCTACCTGCTACTCATCCTGGAAAGCCCAAAGTGAATTCACTGCTTTGTAAAGTTTTTCTCATTTTTTTTTCAAGGCACAGGTAATTTTTCTTCCTTTATTCTTATTGTATCTGGTTAATATTTTTTAGGACACTAACTTTGTATTGTACTCAACTATTAATATGTCTGAATCCTTAGAAATGGTAACTTTTAAAACTATAGAATGGATATTATTCACATTTTTTAATTCCTGTGACTCAAATAATTCCTGGATTATAATTATCAGTAGGTATTTTTATGAATGGATACGTGAACAAACAAACAAACTGAAATGGAAACATACAGTGGTGCCATATGTCCTTACATCTTTGGTAGAAAATGGAGGAATTTGAACTTAATATGGTAGATATAGTTCTAATCCAAAAAAGAAAATATAAAATATAAGGTAAAACTATGGCAGTTCTGTTTTGAGAAGATTGTGTCATAGTAGCTAAGAGGGAAGAGGGGGAGAGTATCAATTCTAATGAAAACTAAGACAGACCTGGGAAGTTAGTGGAGAACCATATCTCTGGCCTAGTAACCATAAACAAACCAGGCATCCTTGTAGCTATTGCCATTGTAAGTTGCTCTTATCCCCCCATTCGATGGGATTTCTGAGTTTTTCCAGGGTTGTTTTAGCATCCAGATACCTTGTCCTTGAGCATGTGTGTGGCTGATTGTCCATTGCCCTGGCAACATTCAATTCAGTTTCTTTTACTATAGTGCCTCCCGTCCACTGTTCCTCAGTTTCCCTTCAGAAAAGTTGTGGTGATGATGTTTTGTTCTATCTGCAAATGTGAGAGAACATAAGTCAGGTCATGGATTTGAATGTCTGTGAAAGCGCTAGGTAAATACAAGGCATTATTAATTGTCTGAAAAGAGAAAAACAATCTGAAATACTAGTTGTGTTGTGAGAAATGGAAAGTTAGGCATGCATTGGCTTTATCCTTTATAAATGATCACTAATTTAATGGGCAAAGTAAATATTTACGTCAAATCTTTTACTTTAGTCCCAAAAATGCACTCAGAGGGGAAATGAATAACTTTAAGCTTAAGATATTGAATAACTATGGAAGATCTGGCAACAGCACAAATGACTGGAATGTTCCCACGATATCAGTCATAGTTTTTTTTTTTATGGTATACGAAACAGTAAGCTAACAACATACTGAAAGCTTTTCTCAAACAAGGGAGAGTTTAGGCTTTAAAAGGAATTAGGTTACTACATAGGGATGAAATAACCTAAGCAAAACCTAAACCAGAAAGAAAGCCAGGGACGGGAAGTGCAGAGCGAATTTCTCTGAAGCGGGAGAATTGATAGGAAAGAAGGGGAGATAAATGAGATAATCACCCAATTAAATTCATTCAGGACTCTTGGCCTGCAAGGTCAAAACCGAAATACAGTAATCGGAAAAGCACCCAGTTTGCCAGTGTAACTTCTGTCACTAGACTCATCATGAGGATGTTATGTGTGGTAATTGCAGGCTAAGTTTTTGTGTGCTCGCTGAAAGAGCTGTGATCAACTATAGTTTTGAACCTGTGGTCTGGTTGTTTGGAGATGTCTGGAGATGGGTGACATATATTTGAGTGAAGTCCTTGGTTATGTGTCTGGCATATTGCATTTTCAGTGTAAAGTCTTTTAATTAATCTTTGATATGGGTATACATTAGAAAATAGTAAGAGGTAAAGCGAGAAAGAAGGAATAATGCTTTATTTTCTGAACTAAATAAAATATTTAATATAGATAAGACGAGACACATAGCAAGCAAAATCTTTAGGGAGGTTGGTTCTCATTAGGAAATTATGTTTAGAGGGAGTCATAAAAGAAAAGATTTAAGTTTGAAATCATAGGCACACACGGTTTTTAAAGACATTTATTTTCCTGTGTGAAATCTTCAGAGGAATTGCTGTTATTTGATGTCAGGGGAGGGAAACCCAGAAGCAGAAGGAATTTTCAATTACAAACACGTGGAACTTTTGCTAGACCCTCTGCTGTAGCCCTACCTTATAAATGAGATTGCCCCCAACCAAAATTTACTGACTAGACACCTGTATGCCAGACATGGCCATAGCAATGGCACGTTTGTTAACCACAACGTCTCAAAAAAGTATTGAATTGATTACAAACATTTAAAAATTGAGAGATTTCACATTTTTCAAAAAAATATAAATTTCCAGAAAAAAAATCTTAAGAACTGGCAACAGTGAACACACACTGTTACTTGGTAGCAAGTAAGTGGGTTTCATAGGAACTGTCCTTTCAATGAGATGTCCGTTGTCCAGATCCCTGAGATCTTCCTCACTCCTGTTGGTCTTATAACATGCTGCTGTCACTCATTTAAATTCACAGACTGGCATCTGTTGACAACTGGGTTTGAAACTCTGCCCTTAATGGGGTCCTGACCACCTTTGACAAAATTTGACTTCAAACCTCATGTTGTCATGTTAATACTTGTCGAATATAATGAGGGCTCAGTGGAGGTTTTTTTTGCAGTGATAAGAGCAAAATTTCATGTATCAATTGTAGTCCGCACCCCTATCAAAAAGGTGACTTGATATTTTCATCATATCAACGGAGTTATTCCTTAAGTAGAAATGAGATAGTTAACCCAGGTTACTTAATGTAAGACTGTTTTTATTGACTAAAAGGACTGAAACAAAATCAAGTTAAAATTAAATCAGCACTTAGTAGTAAGAAAAAGGATCATTTAGACATAAGAAATGGGAAACTATTAGAAAGGGTGAGATGTAAACAAAGAAAATATCTTAGTAAAATGAATTTTAAATGCACCACATCAAAATCTAGACAGAATAATCTCAAGCAAATAGCATAGATTTAAAACTGCCACAATACCACTTCTAAATAAAATAAAGCAGATTTTTAGAAATATAAAATGATCACGTTATTTTTTTCCCATTTGACCAGATTTCTTGGATTAAATTACTATTTAAGTTGAATTTGATGAAGATAAAATCCATAAATGCATGCAGAATATATTCATAACAATATTGCACCTTGCGGAAAAAGTAGATGAAGTAGATAATATGATATTTTTTATTGGACCAATAAATAAAAGGCAATTCTCAAGCCCCAAAGTCTCAAGTACATTTTCACTTTAAATGAGCACACTCATGAAGCATTTTATTGCAACATTTTCTTGTGGGAATATATAGGTAAATAGCTGCAGGAATGTGAAAATGTGTTGTAAACTGTAAAGCCCTATTTAAAAATCCTTCACGTTCCTAGAATACAGCTGGATCTTGTGGTGACTTCCATGGTTAATATCTATCTTACAGATTTAAAATGAATTGCAAGAGAAAGGATCAGTAAATATCCCATCGCATGGGGGAAAAGATTGAACCTATAACAAAATTGTTATGACAAAATTGTGGAATTAGCAGCTTATAAATAACTATAATTATATGCTCACAACAGTAACTTGCATAATTATTATACAGTTATACTTTCTATTGTATTTCTAATAGCTAACATTTATTGAGTGCTTACTGTGTGCCAGTAAATACTTTACATGTATTAACTGATTCAATCCTCAACCAACCCTAGGAGTTTGAAACTATTATTTGCATTTTCAAGAAGGGAAAATTGAGGCAGAGAGAGGTTAAGTAACTTCTTTGAGATCACACAGTTAGGAGGTGGCAGAGTTGGGATTTGAACCTAGTCAATCTGGCTCCACAGCCTGTGCTCAATTAGATGGAAAATCTTAGGGCAGGGGACAATGACTTATCACGATGATAAATCCACGTTCTGCCTTTCTCAAAGTGTGTGCTTTTGACAAACTCCTTAACTTTTCTATGTCCAAGTTTGTTCCATGAAGATAATAAAATCAAGTTCATAGGTTGGTAATAAATATTAAGTGAGTTAACATATAGAAAGCATGTAGCAGTCTCTATGGATCTACGTGCTCAAGAATGGGGGTGAGCTATTGCTACCATTATGGTTTATTAGCAGTGTTCACATGGTTGTTAATACCCATAGCAATTGGTTGGCACCTAGCTGAATGATTTACAAATAAAAAGATCATTTACTTTTACAAAAAAATGTGGGGAGAGATTAATGCCCTTCTTATCTATAAGATCTTGTCTTTACCGCCAAAGGTAAAACAAATGTTTATGATGTCGTTACAGAGTCTAAATAAAATATTAGCAAATACATTTTTTGGTAGTTGAACAAAATATGGCTACTAGTCTTTCAAAACATAGTCCTTTAAGAGCAAGTTCTCAATGGTAATATACTACTTTTTTGTAAACTCAGATTTTATTTAAATAATTATTTTATAGTCATTTTCATGATCATAAAACATTTAAGCAATTAGATTAATTTTCCCTAAATACAAATTAATAGACATTAATTATGAAATGAAACTTGCCCAGTTGTACCTAGTGGCACTAGACTTACAGATTTAGCACACGCCCAAAAGTATCAGGGCAGCAGAGAGGGGATGTCTGGGTGGAGCATTGGGGGTAAAAGCGTCTGACGACAGATAGCCACAGAGAATAGGGCAACCTGCTCCACGTCTCTGTGCAGGCATAGAAATTGAGGAAAGTGTGTGTGTGTGTGGGGGGGGGGAGCTGAGGGGTGTTAATGGGGTGAGAGGGAATAAAAGAGAGAGAGAGAGAAGAGAGGGAGAGAAAAAGAGCTATTGCCCAAAGTCATACCGCATTTATTATGATGGAATACACACACAGATTTGCAGGATGCACCAGGTGATCGAGGACGAAGGGAATGTGGAACATTTAAGGGAAAACTAGAGTGCCCGTGCATGGGGAATGGGAGTTTCAGAAGGTGTCAGCAGAGAACAGATGTCACAGACCAGGGGCTGCCCCTCTACTTGATTCCATTTTGGACCCTCTCAACAGTAGACGCTAAAGTGGAGGAGGAAGCAAAACTTGAGTTGGATGAGTTTAAACTTAAATGAAGAGAAAACACTGAAATGATTGAACTTATAAGAAACTGATTAGGTTAAATAATCGCTCATCAAGTTGCATGGGATAAAAGTTATATTCTTGATGTGTCTGGTTATAAATCACTTGAAAATTATATCATATCATAGAGTCATTAGAAAATCTGAGTAAATGAAGTTTGAAACAATTATATCTAAAGATGAGAGTTGGGCCTGGCCCCATGGCAGAGTGGTTAAGTTCCCACGCTCCGCTGCAGGCGGCCCAGTGTTTGGTTGGTTCGAATCCTGGGCACGGACATGGCACTGCTCATCAAGCCACACTGAGGCAGCGTCCCACATGCCACAACTAGAAGGACCCACAACGGAGAATATACAACTATGTATCGGGTGGCTTTGGGGAGAAAAAGGAAAAAATAAAATCGTTAAAGATAAGAGTTTTGTACATGACATATTATAAAATTTATTTGCAAAAGACAATATTATTTCTATATACTAAGTAAAAACAAAAGACTCCTGTTAATGTTAGTTAACATAAATATATATTATACCTAGGGATAAAACTAATAAAGGATGCAGGGCTCATGTGAAGAAAACTCTGCACTTTTATTGAGAGATTGAAAATTAAATAAATGAAAAAGAAGTCTATGCTCTTGTATGGAAAGACAGTGTTATCAAATCTTCCTAATTTAATGAAATTCCATTCAAATTAGAAATCATTTGTGTCCATTTGGGAAAATGTCCTATGTATTACTTGAAAAATAACTAAGTAATAAAAGCAATGAAATTCTGAAAATGAAAGATAATGAGTGGGGGAATCTCACTATAAACTATTGAAATACACTAAGTGATAACAAAAGTTATCAGAGTGAGGAACTTATTCCAGAATCAGAAAGGGATGCCCATGGAATAGAGAAGAAAGCCAAGAACAAACTCAGTTATGTATGTGTGTATGTGTATAAATACGTCTGTATCATAATGAGAATATCATTTCAAAGCAATGGTATAAAGAGAGATTTAACAGATAGTGGTGACATAGTGATTACCTCTGAAAACAAAAATTATCCTTACTTTATCCCTGGCATCATAGTAATTTTGAGGTGGACATGAGAGTTAAATATCAAAAAATGATGCCCAGGAGAAGCAACAAAAACAGGCCAGTGTTTTCCAAATTGTAAGATAAAATGATTGTTTAATAGTATGATATCACAAATTAATAGATTGGTATATTTGACCACATAAAATTTAATTTTTTTCTGATTGGCAAAGCACACAAAACTCCCACCATAAAGTGAAAGGCAAATGACAAAATGTAGAAATATTTGTTACATGTGTAATGTATCATGAGTAATCCCTCTAATGTATAAAGAAGTCCTATAATCAAATAAAGAAAATGAATACAATTAAAAAAAGCAGGAAAAAGGATGTGAAAAAAACTTTAACTTTCTTAGTAAGGAATATATTGGATTTTGGTTTATCAAATTAACAATTTTTAATGATAACATCTATTTTGGTTTAGGATAAAAGAGGTTACTCTAATACATTGCCAGGAGCAAGGTAAATTAATGCAAACTTTCTAGAGGATAATGTAGTAATATATTTCATAAAGCAGAGAAAAACATAGTCATTGACCCAGTAATTCCATTATTTTTAAGGAAATAATCAGACAGTTATATAAACAATTTTCATTACAATGTTGTTTATGATATTAAAAAACTTAGAAATAACCTAAACGTCCAACAGTAGTGAAACAAATGGTAGTAAAATATATACAATTGCATATCACTATGATATTGATCTTTTGACATGAAAATGTGTGTGTGTGGTATATTACTTTAAAAAATAACTTACAAAAATTATGTATATACACACAGACACACAGAGAATATATACACACATACATACATATATGTGCACTTGCATACACACATACATATATCCACCCATAAGACATGTTTCAACCTCACACAGACAATTGAATTAATATATATAGACATATACATATATATGTATAATTCAATTGTATACATATATACATATGTATATGTATATACATACATACTATCACTGTATATAGTCTTTTATTTGTCATACATACACATGTCATATATATGTATTTATCTGTATATATGTGTATGCATATTTTCAAATGATATAGACAATAGTTAACCATGATCATCTCTGTGTGGTAGGAATAATGATGATTTTTATTTCTTCTTTATGCTTATCTCTATCTTTAAACTTTTCTATAGTATGTATATTGCTATGTAATTAAATGAATAATGCAAATAATTTGCCTATCATAAGTTAGTAACTAACATCTTGGTTTTTTTTTTTTTTTTAAAGATTAGCACCTGAGCTAAAAACTTTTGCCAATCTCCCTTTTTTTCTTCTTCTTTTTCTCCCCAAAGCCCCTGGTACACAGTTGTGTATTCTAGTTGTGAGTGTGTCTGGTTGTGCTATGTGGGACACCACCACAGTGTGGCCTGGTGAGTGGTGCCATGTTCGTGCCCAGCATCTAAACCAGTGAAAGTGGAGGGCACAAACTTAACCACTCAGCCACAGGGCCGGCCCCACATCTTGGTTCTTTGACATTACATGTTCAGTGCAATTCTGATTTGATTTTGTGCTTGGGTGAAAATACAAGTTTATTCCTCATTTTAATCAACCGTCGTGTTCATCTGTGGCAATAGTTAGGTATGTTGAACTGTCCTGCCGCGGATGATCCTGGGGAAGGGAATCCTTTTCCCACCATCGGCATGTGTCTAAAGAACCACCTAAGGATGCTGGGCTGTGACTCATTAGCCTTCTTCAACAAGGTTAGATTTAAAAACCAGGAAAGGGGCATTTAAGACTGACACAAAGTCCCAGGAATGAAGTGCAGTAAGATTTTTACCCCCCAAATTACAATGAGTAGAGTTCTCTGGATTTATCTTAAATTCTTGGTGAATATTCTCCATTAAGAGCATACCATCTTTCTTTGACTGCAGCACATGTCATCCTTGCCTAGTGGGAACCCTAATTTGCTTTAAATTGCCAAAGTGCTCATTATGGAACGCTTAGTAGCTAGAGTTTGTACATAATATTTGAAAATCAGCCTTAATTTTTCTGCCTGAGATGAACACTTGGATTCCACAGTAAACATAATCAGAGATTTACAGAAACCCAGTGAACTCTGTTTATTATACTTGCCTGGAATAGCTACAGAAAAGGTCAGAGGTCCAACGTCTTCATGCAGAGACAGATCATGTTCTAGCTGGTTCTGAGGAGGAAAAAAACAGTAGGTGATGCTTTAATGAATGGCTTATCATGTGAAACACACTATGTGATAATAGCAGTGTTGGTAAGACAAGAAGGGAGGGTTTTTTATTTTCTTTTTTACAAGGGCTTAGTTAGTTTTACATTGCTTTAATGCTTACATTTCAAATGTAACAGACAAAATGGTTCACTAAGAAACTATTAAATTCTGCAGAGTCTTAAGCACTTTGATTCCACGGACTGGATTGGAATTTCCATTTTATTTTATTTTACTATTTTATTTTAGTTTATCAAAAGCTGACATTTTATAAATTTAAGTACCTGGGTTGCAACGCTTTTGATTTCTTGAATGATGATTTTCTTTTAGTCTTTTCTGTTTGAGTTGGCTTTAAGTGAAGAAAACAGAGCAAAAGCCTCATAAAGGTGGAGGTTTTATTGTAAAAAGTGGTCTTACAGTAGGAGAGAACTTGCTGAAATGACAGCAGGGATCTGCAAAGGCAGCCCTTGCTTTTGTGAGCACCTTTTTCAAAATGTGGTGACCCACTGAGAAAATTTAGCCCAGCAGATCCTCCTGACCTCAGCACACTCTCCTCTCATTCAACAGCAGAACAAGAACTGGCTCAATGGCTAGAAGAAACTGTTGTCCCCACTTCTTAAACTTTCATGTGCATATAAATAAGGTAGAGATTCTGATTCAGTAGTCTGTGATGCTGCATTTCTAACAAGCTCCCTTGATGGCGCTGCTGCTGGTCAGCAGATCACTCTTTGTGTAGCAAGGTGTGTACAAGTGAATAAAAAATTAATAATTGAAAAGATAATTCCATATAACAATAGATCAATAGAACTGAATGCAAAGAGAAGAAAGAGGCCCTAATATAATAAGAATGCGGGAAATGATAAAGGAGGATGTTTAAATCAATGAGGAAAGAATTTTGGTGTCGTTGAGGAAATCTATTAGGTCTTTGATGCAAAGAAAATTGCTTTACTATCTCGGACTAATGCCAAAGTCAGTGCCAGGTGTATTGAGAAATTTTGTGTAAAATTCAATATTATAAAATAAGTCAAGTTATAAAACTGTTAAATAAGTATAAACTCAGAACAAGGAGGATCATTTTAAGGATAAAACAGATGCAGAACTCTAAAGGGAAAAAAAATTGATGTATTTGACAAGGTACATGTAAAGCTTTTTTATGTTAAAATGATTAAAAGGCAAATAATAAACTATGGATATATTTGCAAAGCCTAACATCCTTAGTAAATTGATTTTTAAAGGCTTCTATCTTTTGACCCAGTAATTCTACTTATTTTAGGAAAATATTCAGAGATATGCAGAGGGATGTTTTCATATAGATATTAATCACAATATAAATTATACTATTAAAGAATAGAAAATGAAATTAATCAGAAATGAGCTAAAAAATATATACTATGAAATACTATGAAAAGATTGAGTGATGGTTTAAAGGAGTATTTAATATTATAGGGAATTCTCATGGTTTATTTTTAAGTGTGGAATTATCAAATTCTATTAAATGTATATATTACATGTATGTATATAATACAGGTAATGTAATTATGCATATGTGTGGATGGATAGATAGACTGTAGATAAATACAAACATATACATATCCACATCGAGGAAGAAAACATTAAGAAAAAACAGATTTTAACAAATATTTTTCTCTGGTTGGAGGATTACAGGTGATGTTTATTTTATTCTTTATACCCTTCAATATATCCAAGTTTTCTGCAACAAAATGCATTATTTTTATAATCATCAAAGAGATGATGGTGATTTTTTTTTATAAAGGACTGTGAGTTCATAAGGAATGTGTTTTTCATGCCATAACAATTTTAGTCCTGACAAAATCCAGATCACAGAAGGCCCAGAGCATCCTGTGTCCTGGTAGCCTCTCTCCTGACCCCTAAATAATGCAAAAGGAACTCCAAGGGGAAAGGCAGAGTCCAGATTCTTCTTCAGTTTTCATTCGTCACTTGCAAGCCATTATTAAGCATCTATGATGTATCTCGCACTCTGTTAATACATTTGTTTGTAAGAATATCCTAATGAGTTAGAGTGACAAACTACACATACTTAGATAAGAAAAAATTTTCCCTTTTACAGTAAAGGACACATTTCCACTTTGAGATTTTTTTACTTTGCCTATCTAAAAGTACAGTTGTGTCAAGATATAAATAGCTTTGATTAAAAGAGGACATAACATATAATGGTCACTTTGCATACATTATATATAATATTCATAAATCCTTTTCAAAATGGGTATTATTGTCTCTCATTTTACAGATTTAGCAATTGAGATCGTCAAAATCATAGAGGGGAGAACTCAGTCTGACTAGGGCTATAGCCATAATCTTTTCCTTTATGTTATATTTCATTTCTTGAGGGTTTTTAGTTAATAACCAAGAATGAGCAAGAAAAAAAAGATAGTCATCCTATACTATTACATGTTATGGATTTGCAACCAGGTGGTTGGTCTCCATAGCTTCCGGGACAGTCTGTCCCAATTTCTAAGCTTAAAGGTCCTCCGTCTGGAGCATGAGTAGGGAGCAGGCATTAATTGAGTTATCTCAGGTCTGTTTTGTGGCTGTGGATGTCCCCAGGGGAAAATGGCCGATGTGTTCTGTGAGCCTCAGTCATTTATTAAACTTCCCATCCACTTTAGAGAACTAGTAAACAAACGGGAACAAACTGTAAGTGAGAAGACAAATCCTTAGATGGCATCCAGGTTATTTAAAAGAGGTTAAGGAGGTCACGGAAAATGTTAAAGGGCCAGTATTCCTGCTCCAGATTATAAGGAAACAGGTGTGTAGCAGTAGCTCAAGGAACCAGAGCGTATTCTTCCTCCTGCCTCCAAATGCTTCTCAACAAACAATATGGAACCAATTTTTTCCTTGCCACATAATAAAAGAGCTGGCATGTATTATCTATTTTAATGTGGTAAAAAATCCCCCTTGAAAAGTGGTATTGGAAGAGTTGAAATGGGTCCAACACAAGCCTTCTTGAGACCTGAGACTGAGTAGCTTCGATCATTGCCTTCAGCACTCCGCAGACCATTGCTGTGGGCCCATTCTCATCCTTGAATGCTGCAGCTGGTCCTCCTTCTGCCCACCAGCGTCAGCAAGAACACATTCTATTGGTCTAGTGTCCTCTTAGAGCACTTCTGAGCTTCATTTCTGATAACAAAATCTAAACTCTCTCTAAATCTGCAAATCGTCCTGCTGTTTTCACTGACCCATCACTAACTTGTCTGAATTCTTACATCCTTCCACCGCAGTGCCACAAACTTAGACCAAGGCAACATTTGACACGCTGATTTCAGTATCTTGCACATTGAAAAGAAAAACTACACTTTCTAAAAACATTTTAGTTTTGCAGTTCTCATACTTCACAGAGTATTAAAGTGGATATATTTTATTAAATTTCATTTATATTAATAACAACATGTTATATAAGGATACATTTATGTGATATATTAATATGCAATAATATAACATTATTATTTATAATTCAACATATATTATCTGTTGATTTATTAGTTTTAATAATATTTCATCAATTTTATTAATAGTAAAGTAATTTGCATCATGAGCTGAGTAGGAGACGAACAGGTATATTCCTTGGGGATCAGTGTGGCGTGGTGGTTAAGAAGGTGAGTTCTGGAGCTAGAAATATGAATTTTAAATCTTAGTCCCTTACTTATTTGCAATGTGACTTAAGTGATTTAACTTCTCTGTTGCTTTGTTTAACTTATTTGTAAATAGGTATCATAATAGTACCTACATCAAAGCTTTGTTAGAAGGATTAAATAGAAAATGATACAGTGCTTGGCATATAATAATCTCCCAAATACTGTTAGCTGCCATTATTATTATCTTCGTTCTCATACATTGTACTTGATTTCTGAGGATACACACAAAAAATAAGACATGGACTTCTACTTAGAGAAATTTAAAATCTATCAGGGGACACAGAACATACACAAATCTTTTCAGTACAACATGGTCAATGCTAGAGCAGGACCTACATCTTTGGGAGCTTAGAAGACTCAAACCGGACCCTGTGTCAGGCCAGGGCAGGGTCCCTAGAGGCGATGACACCTCCTCTGAAATTAAAGGAAAAATAGGCATTAGTGAAGCAGGTAGGGGATTTTGGAACATAAAAGGGCATATGAGGTAAATTTCCAGGACTTGGGGATTGGATGGGGAGTGTAAGAGAGTCTCAGATTACAGATTGGCCAATCATGTGGTGATGCTCTTGATATTGCTAGATGTAGGGTTTCTGGAGAATTCTGATGGGGAAGATAAATGCACCCACAGTTTTGGACACGTTAATTTAGGCCAGCTTATGACACATGCAGTTAAATGTATCTAATGGGCATTTAGATTCAAGATATCAGAAGTCAGTACTGGAACAGTAAATTTGAAAATCTTCAGAATATAAGCAGTAATTGAAACCACAAGAGCAGATGAGATTTCTCATGTAAAAGGAGTGGATGAGAGGTGAAATGTTGGGCAAAAAACAGCTTTAGATATCAGATAGAGCAGAGTTTCTCAACCTCAGCACTACTGACATCTTGCACTGAATAACTTTTTCGTTGTGTGAGTCTGTCCTGTGCAGTGCAGCATATTTGATCATATCCCTGGCCTCTACCCATTAGACTCCAGTAACACTCTCTGCCTCCTCTGGTTGTGACCAAAATGCCTACACACGTCACCAGATGTCCCCTGGGGGACAAATCACCTCCTGTTTAGAGCCACTGAAATAGAAGAGAAACTATGCAATAGACTAAGGAAAGACTTTCACTATGGTGGAAAGAGAACCAGTATTTAAATGTTTCATGAAAACTAAAGGAGTCAATACTTTCAAAACAGTGAGAATGTTCATTCACTCAATGGGTTTTTATTTATTTTATTTTATTTTTTGAGGAAGATTAACCCTGAACTAACATCAGCCACCAATCTTCCTCTTTTTTGCTGAGGAAGCTTGGCCCTGAGCTAACATCTCTGCCCATCTTCCTCTGTTTTATATGTGGGACGCTTGCCACAGCATGGCTTGATGAGCAGTCCATAGATCCATGCCTAGGAGCCAAACCAACAAACCCTGGGCCGCAGAAGTGGAGCACATGAACTTAACTGCTATGCCACTAGGCCAGCCCCTCAATTGGTTTTTTCAGGCAGAAAAGTTAAAACCTGGATACTGAAAATCATTCATTAGATATGATGATATGAATGTCTGTGATGGGATTTGCCAGAGTAAGTTCAGATGGATGTGGAAGCCAGTTTATAATAGGTTAATGGAATGCTTGAATTAAAAGGGAGAAATTAGGGGAAGCAAAACAATCTTTTACGAAGTTTAGCTGAGATGGAGAAGTAAGGCACCTGTCAGGGAGGAAACAAGGACAGAGTACAATTCACTTCAGTAGGAGAGAGGATAGAGAAGCTGAGGGTAAAGAAGAAAAAAAAAAGAAAACTGAGAGAGAGAAGCCTGGAAGGGCATAAGATCAAGCCCTTAGGTGGAGAGGTTGACCTTGAGCACTTGATCCTTCAAGGCTAAATAAAAGGAGGGTTCATGTATTAGTTATCTTTGGCTTCATAACAAATTACTGAAAACCGTAATGGCTTAAAATAAGAGTACTGATTCTCTCTCGGTTTTTCTACACTAGAATCCAGGTGCCCCTTAGCTGGGTCCTCTGCTTCAGGTTCTCTCACGGGCTACAGACAAGGTGTGGGCTGGGGCTGCCGTCATCAAGGCTCCACTGGGGCAGTGTGTGCTTTCAAGCTCACTCATATGGTTGTTGGCAGGATGGGGCTCCTTGTGAGCTCTTAGACTGAAGATGTCAGTACCTTGTCAGTTGGCTAGAGGTTCCACTTAGTTCCTTGCCCTGGGGGCCTCTCTAAAGGACAGTTTACAACATGGCAATTTGCTTCATCATAGTGAGAAAGTCAAGGAAAGAGAGAGAGAGAGAATTCTTAATTTTCTATGATCTAAGAAGTTATATTATGTCACTTTGCCACATTCTGTTCCTTACAGGCAAGTCATTAGGTCCATCCCAGATGCAAGGGTCTGAATACCATGAGGCAGGCATCATTAGGAACCATTTCAGGAGTGGCCTGCCACAGTACAAAAATAGGGACATTTTTGTAAATGGGGGGTGCATAAAGTTGAAGTAGTTCACATTTGATGGCCTCAAATTTATCAAATGTGTCACTTTGAGAGTTATGAAGAAAGTATTGACCAGAGGGCTGAGGAAAGATATGAAGATTTGGAATATCTGCTCAGAAAAATAGAAGTTGACCAAGACCAAAAACAAGCAAAAGGTCTTGAAAGTGCTGAGAGATCAGCTAAGATCAAGATCAATTATTTGTTTGGGACCAATTTATAGAATTTTGGGGTTTCCTGTACAGGACTCATCATCCAAGTATAGAAAGAGAAAAATTCTTATTTAGAACAAATCCATGTCTGGGATTTGTTCCATGGGCTCTATAGAAGAATACCTAGCGAAGACATTGAGAATTGGTGAGAGAGTCTTTCCAGTTTGAAACCATAGAGGCCACAGAAGAAGTGAATGGAAGAGAGGAAAAATCAACCAATGAAATGACAGAATCAAGAGACCCTAAGTCTCTCTTTGGTAGAAGAGCAATTACTGGAGAAATGAAAGTGAGAGAGAATCTGATAGAGTTCATGGTCAAAGAGATGAATGTGGGAGTTTTAGAAGTTTGATCTGCAATGAAGTGGTATTGAAAATGAATGGTGGGAGGAGGGCCAGAAGATGTGAGTGCACTGAGTGGATCAGATTGATGGAAATGCAGAGCCTTAGCACAGAGAACATCTTAGGAAACTTGTTAAATGTAAATTCTTTTACTAACTGAAAATCGACATGATAGACTAGAAAGCAGCTGACAGGATGATTGATGTATTCTTAAGAAAGAGTTGATTTTGTTATTAACAACTGGGAGTTAGTTAGTGTAGAAATTACCATACATTTCTGGGGCACTATTCTGGCTTCTCATCTTACCAACATGATTTTGGTAAATCACATAACCCAGTTCTCATTTTACTTACCTGTATAACGGGAATTATACTTACCTCATAGAATGACAGTGATTAAATGAGATCCTGTCTATAAAATCACCTAAAACACAGTAGGCCATCAATTTATGATGAGATTCTTCTTACTATTTATTGAAAAAATAAAGTATCATTTTGAGTTCTGGTAAAAAATCCCAAGCATATAGTTGAGCAAAATCATTTGTAAAATCTATTTTAATTTACAATGTTATGTCACCAGACATAATATAGTCTTCCATGATGCCACCAGATCTTTCTGTTGGATGCAGAAATGAGCACTCCTATCTCAATCTTTTCCTAAATGTTTACAGACTGTCAGTTTGCTCATTCAGGTTGAAGTGCCCTTAGACTTGAACCAGCTGGCTGTGGAGCCAGTTAATAAGCTGAGAAAAACTAACTGCTGAATAAGGGAGCGGGGAAAAACTCTCCATACTTCATGCTGACAATCTGATGTAGTATATACCCTTGCATTTCAGTATCTAACCCATCTCAGAAAGATTAATTTACGGCCTTTGGTGAACTTTGCTTTAGAAATAAAGCATTGTATGCTGCCCTGAGTTTTTAAGGTTTTAAGATTTTCTTCTGTATCAAATTATGCAGATCATAGATCTGCATATGGGCGATCAATCCTTTTAAATACAAGCTTATTTGGAGGGGGGTGGAAAATAATATAAAACTCCTAAAGTTATTTTTATCATTCTTTCTTCACTTACACCCATCCTACTCAATAAAAATTTATTGAAAAGAGTTAACATCAGCATATATAGCTAGTTATCTATGGAGACACACCTAAATGAAAGAAACAGCCATACAGACTGGTCTAGTTTTGAACTGATGTGTTTTCATCAGTAATATGTCAGTGTTGATAAATTTGCCCCATCTTTGCCACGGGGATAAATAAGCTCATGACAAAGAGGATTCCTTTAATAACAATACGTACAGATGTTTCCTAAGCATATTTTTCTTAGCACATTTAGAAAGAAAAGAGGGAATGTATTAATCAGGCTAAAAACTTAGCTGGAATTAGAGAGAGACTCAAAACTTTATTTTGAAAAATATAGTTTTTAATAAAATATACAATGTATGGTAACAGGTATATGTTATTATTTTAAATTGATTAATAAATACTTTTAAAAGTCTTCGTTTTTATAACTAATATGATGTGTTGAGAGATATAATTCATATAATCAAAGTTAAGACTGACAGCGTTAATGTCTATGTAGGCAAATAATAAATTCCAAAATACATACTGATCAATTGTTAGCTTTTAACTAAAGTAAACCAGGTAATGCCCGTTTTTTCAAATATATCTATAATTCAATGTATACGCATATCACTCATAATTTGGAGAACTATTCACTTATTAGGAAATTAAAGAATCTTTGTGTATCTGATTATACATTTTTTCTCTAATTGCTTTATGTGTACTTAATGTTTTACATGTTTATATATACATATAATGTTTACAATAATAGCTCTGAATATAACAAACATTTATTTTATTTCTTGGACTTAAGATATGGCATTAAAAATACTTGCCAAACAAAAAACTTGCTATTTTATTGACATATCACAATGATGTAACCAAAGTTCTGCGTGAATGAAAATCTTAAAACTTGTTTTCACAGGGGCTGGCCTGGTGGTACAGCAGTTAACTTCACACTTTGTACTTTGGCAGCCTGGGATTCACCGGTCAGGATCCTGGGTGCAGACATGGCACTGCTTTGCAAGCCATACTGTGGCAGGCGTCCCACATATAAAGTAGAGGAAGATGGGCACGGATGTTAGCTCAGGGCCACTCTTCCTCAGCAAAAAGAGGAGGCTTGGCAGTAGATATTAGCTCAGGGCTAATCTTCCTCAAAAAAAACAAAAAACTCATTTTCACAAAGCAAACAGAGGTAAAGAAAACAGAAACTGCTGTTCCTGGTTATACTTTGCCCTAAGCACTAGCTAATGTGTGTGTCATACGTCGACTTAAGGTGAGGTTGGAAGTTTAGGTGCTTGAGTTCCCCATTCAGTACCTATTTCTAGTTTATTACTTTACATATCTGTTCATTTAGATAATTATCTGACACCTGCTCCTGGCAGATTGTTTTGACAGATTATATTGGCTGAGATCAGTTTGTCAACTGCCATCTGTCCAGTAAAGGTGAGTTCAACAAGCTGGTGGTTTCTAAACAATCATAAAAGATCCTTTCTTGTGAATAAGAATTTTTATTTATCCTTAGGAAGGCATTGGCCAGAGGACAAAAAAAATATTATAGACAAATGTTAGGAGATGCAATATCTTCAGTCTTTAGCAGGTGTATTTCTTTATCTAAAATGCTGGTTTGAACATCATTTTGATTTAATCATAAGGAGCAGACTATATTAATAAAAAGACATTGTGTTAGTTTTAGATTAGGCAGGCATCTTGAACAACTTTGAATAGGATTGTTTCCTTTTTCTTTTTTGGTGGATTTTTTGCACTTTAGCAAACTCTAAATATCTCAAATTAAAATGAATCTTTTTGAAGCACATATACAATATTGTTTATAGCATTATGAAATTATAGCAACTCTATGAGTATAGACTTTTTGAATCTATAAAAAGTAAACAACATTCAGTGAGGGACAGATAGTTACTCAGTATCTAACTGTATAGTAAATAAAACCATTTCCTAGGAGCAGTGATAATTATTTAAGATTACTTTTCAGATAAAATAGGAATTTGAAGAAACCTTGAAAGTCAACTATAAAACACATCTAAAAGTAAAAAAAAAACAGCTTCTATTTCTTAAAGTGGGCCAATATTCATAATTTGTTTTAATCAAAGGAATAATTAATTCTAGTGAAAGAAATAATAGTAAATTTATTTTCATTTCTTTCTTTCACTTTTGTAATTATTTAACAAACATTACCTAAACACTTATCATATGTCAGGCACTGGGGATACAGTCGGCGAGGTAGATCTGATCCAGACCTTCTGTCCACCTTTAACTGTTGTCCTAAAGAAGTCAAGCTATGAGCTCCCACCCATGCCTCTATTACTATTTGAATAAGCACATATTTTGTAGCTCTATGAATTGGCCAATAATAATTGTGAAACCTGTGTCAAAAGTAAAATCAGAACATCTCGAGACCTTTGAAAACATATCTAGTGTCTTGTGAGGTGCCTGTACTTTGGATATATATTTATTGGAGAGGAGAGGACCAGGGTTTCTGCTGCCCTTGTAAATTCTGCCTAGCTATCTGGCATGATAGGAATTTTTCACAGACTGTTCTGAGAAAGTAGTCCAAGACCATTTTAGAGTACTCTGTTGGACTGTGGAGAGTTCCAAAAAAAAAAAAGAAGAAGAAGAAAGAAACAAGGCAAGTCCTTAAAGACCTTCTAATATAATGGAAAGACAGCACCAACATAAATATATGGATATAAACACAAGTGACTCCAAGAAATAAATATACAGAATCAACTGCTGGACCAAAGGCTCTCTCAAGGGCCTCTTTGTGCTATATGATCCCTGATTTGTTGAACCATAGCTTTCTAGAGGAATATACAAAAATCTTAGAGTTCCAAGGGGCAGAAAGTTTGAATACCTGGGAGTGCTCAGAGCTGCCTTGGAAAGGCTTCCTCAAAGAATTGAGCCTTGGGTCATATATATCACACACACAGCATCACTCTCATCAGAAGCACAGCCAAATTGCCATCATGTCGACATGCTGCCAAAGTGTTTAGTAGAAGAATGAAAAATATAACCAACTGGGCCATTGTCTACATGGCACGGAAGAATTGCTCAACTAATGTTTTTGATTGATGTGACCAGTTGTTTTGGCACCATGTCAAGACTGCATCATACACAAGTGCCCTACATGAGTCATCACAAATTCCAAAGATGCTCAGATTCCAATCTGGCTGCATTTTGAAATCTAGGATTAGAGATGTTTTCCAATAAATCTGTTGGCTTCTAATCTAACCAATCATAAGAATTTTGCTTCTTTGATTTAAGAAATGATTTCTCTTTAAAACGTAAGCTATAACCTCATAGCTTATTTCACAACTTTAATAAGTATTCTCTTTTATGGAAGAAAAAATTGCTTAAAATTTTGTGCTGTATACAAAACTCAAAGTAGTTTTATCAGGACAAACTTTTATTTTTCTAAAAAACAATCTGGCATGAAATAAGTTGGATGATGGCAAATACTTTTTTAAATGTAGCACATGGGTTCAGTGACATGAACTGAGTGTGGGCATGGCTGTGCCATATGGAACAAGGGGGCATAAATACAAGCACACACAAGAGGTGACTTCAGTTCACTTTAAATGGCACACATTTGAAGTAGATTCAAGAAACAAAAGGACTCTAAATCTTGCAGTCTAAAAGGTACAAATGGAAACAAATAACTTGTTACAAAAATGAGAATCATATTTATCCCTGAATCAAGGTAGAATAAGGGGACTCAAGTGAAAGAACAGAGATTTGCAGAGTAAGGCAGCCTCAGTTGGTCATATTTGCTTGTCCTTAGGTGGAGAGAGAACTGCTAATGGCATTAAACAGATTTAGCAAGATAGAATTAGATACAGCGTGCACTAAACGTAGTCTTTAACTGGTAGGGAGCACATTCTTCTAGTCTCAAATAATGTAATAAAAATGTCATTGAAATATATCAGTGATAAACACTTTGATAAACATGATACATGTAAAGATAAAATTTGTAACATACCAGACTATGGAAATGAGATCAGGAAATCCGACAATAACCATTGAGGAACCCAAGAAGATCATTCAATGCAACTCTCTTGTTTATTTGAGGACATTGAGACTCAGAAAGACTGAGGGTCTTCTCCAAATTCATATGATGCTGGCAGAGTGAGGAAAGGGCATGGGGCTCCGAAGTCCTGGCTAAGTGTTCTTTCCTTTCATTGCATTTAAACCAGCTAAAAATGAAAGTGGACTTTAACTGCTGATCTTCACGTAGGAGCATAATAGAGTTTTAGCTAAGCCTTCTTTATGTGAGGAACCGCTTCCTTTCGTTAATTTTTCCTATTAATTTTTTAGCACTGGTGGAATTTCTGGGTTTCCTAAAGTTGATTAACCTGAAAGTTTGTATTAGGCAGGATTTGAAAATGGGGTAAAAGAGATATCTTTTAAAATGAAGCATAGAGTCTGCTTATTTAGACTATAAGCCAAGTTCCCAGCACTACCAATAGCTTCCTGGGTATGAATTACGTCGTTCTCTCTTATTTCAATTAATTCTGAAAGACTTTCTCTTGCCTGCTGTTTTTTTCTCATTTATGTTATTATTTCTCCACTGCCCTCCTTTCTTCATACACGTTCATGAAGCAGGCTGGCTAAATTCAACTGATAGTATAGTGAATGAGCGATCTACAGAGAGAGGATGTAGGGCCAATAAAGTCTCCTCGTTCATTTCTGAAAATGTCAAAGGCATAGTTTATATCTTCAGTTCGAAGGCAAACATCCAATAAAGATGGTTGGAAATGCAACCATAATTTTAAAATAACATATTATATAAACATTTCATGACTTTAAAAACTAATAATATATTTATGATGACTTTAGTAGAAATTTATAATTAGCACAAGGTCATGTGCGTGGTAAGCATGTAAATTATATTTAAGTTTTCATGTTGGAATATAAATATCTACTAGTAAAAATAGGAGCTGAACTATTTGTATTTAAAGTTCCAAAAATCTGATTTCATGATATTTCATGATCCCATCACCACCATTACTTTTATTCCATTTATTCTTGAAGATGTCAAGGGATGCATTCATTTAGAAACATTTAGGATACCTCATGTGCACAAGGTATCATACTGGGATATGCAATTGAAATATGTATATATATTCAATTAAGACCAATAAGACAGATAGGGTAAGTGTTGTGTGTGTGGAAGGCAGATATTTATCCTTCAATAGAAAAGAGACTTGGCCTCTTGACTTGTGTCCTCACTACTCCTGCCATAGACTAAATGTTTGTGATCCCTCCAGATTCATATATTGGAACCCAATCCCGAGTGTTATATTATTTGGAGGCAGGGCCTTTGGAAGTTGTTTTGGGAGGCGCTAATGGGACTAGTGCCCTTATCGTGAGACCCCAGAGATCTTCCTTGCCCCTTCCGCCATGTGAAGACACAGAGAAAAGACAGCTATCTATCAACCAGGAAGTAGGCTCTTACCAGACACCAAATCTGCTAGCACCTTGACCTGGGACTTCCCAGCCTCCAGAACAGTGAGAAATACACGTCTGTTGTTTAAGCCACTAAATCTATGGTATTTTGTTGTAGTAGCCCGAATGAACTAAGACAACTCCCTAGGTGAAGAGGATTGATTTATTTAAATAGTGAATTGGAAATTGGAAGGAAGTTAAAAACATACTTTACATCCAATTTCTCTTTATTTACTTTAGGATTCAGGAATTTCACAGGCGAAAGCACCGACTGTGAGAAGGAGTGTGTGTGTGTGCGTGTGTCTGGGAGTGCACTTGTCAATGTGATAGGGTGAATTTAATACTGAGATGAAATAATAATCTCACCAGGATAGTGCTCTAAAATCAGCTTTAATTAGTAATCTAGATAGCAATTTCGTATCTATTTGACTGAAGACCATAAACTATAAAAATGGTATAAAACAAAAAGGAAAGCTATTTATGTGGTTAAAGAGGCATAAATAAAGGATTATGGTGCTAGAAAAAGACAATTTATTTCAAATGGAGATGTTCATACCAAGCATGTGAGTTGAATTTGAAAGAGTAGGTAGAATTTGGACATAATGGAGATTGGTGAAGGGTAAGGGTAAAAACAAAAAAGTATGAAATTTGGAAAGGATGTAGGAAATATAAGCAAAAAAAAAGAAATTTGGCAGGTGCACTAGAAGAGTTTGAGAATTTGAAAAATTCTCTTTAGCAGTCTTGGTCTCTCAGGAAATGGCAACTCTTTCCTTCCAGTTGCTTGGGTCAAAAGAAAGGAGTTGTCCTTGACTTTCTTTTTCATATAACCCACATCCAGCCTGTCAGCAAATATGTCCACTCTAACTTCAAAATATACCCAAAATCCAACTTTTTTCAGTATCTCTCTACTGGCTTACAACCTCAAAACCTTCCCTTTTCACTCAGAGAAAAAGCTCAAGACTTTTTAATGACCAATAAGGCTCTGCATGATTTGGATTCTGTTATTGCTCCAGCTCATCTTTGTCAAATCTCCACTTCTTTTGGATTCTAGCCATGCTGTCCTCTTTATGTCACCCAGGCTGTGGCCACAGGTCCTTTACATTATAGCTCTCTCTTCTTAGGACACTCTTCCTCCAGGTTTCTCCATAGCTTGCTCTCCTATCTAGTATAGAACTATTTCAGTGAGGTCATCCTTGACAACCCTATTTAAATCAGTGGTTCTGGCCCCCATCCCAACTCCATACTTCTTTATTCCTCTTCCCTGCTTTTCTTTACTTGATAGCTCCTTCCGCTAGCTAGACTTGGTCCTGCTGTGGCAACTAGAACCCTCAAACCTCAGTCTCTTACTAGAATGTGCTGCAAGTCCATATGGGTCACTTGTGGCTCCACTGTTTATAATTTTCTCCCTGGGACACAGGATAATGAATAACTTCTATATGGAACACTGCTGGTCATTGACAGAGGGAAATGAAAAATTTGGTGAACCACAAGCTGACTCTTAAAGCTTTTTCCTGGAAGTGACACATCTCTCTTCTACATCCATTTGATAGTGTTCAAAGCAAGAAATACAGTTGAACCTGATATCAATAAGGTGATGAAATTAACTCTCAAGTACCACAGGGTGGGGCACAGCATTGGAATATTTGGCAACCAGTTATGTAACCCACCACATTATGTGCCATTGTATATGTTGTTTGCTTGCTTATTACCTGTCTCACTTCATATCTTAGATAAGATTTCCTCGAAACATACTCTTAGTTGGAGACTGTGTTCAGAAAGGGAATGTGCTTTGGAAATACAACTGTGTGGAAGTGAGGATGGATGGATTGGGCAGAGGAAGATGTGACCTCTAATATGGTTGCACCTGAAGCCTCAGTCTACCTCACAGAGAGCTCTGGAGCTTGGCAGGCCCTTCAAGATTGTCTCAAATTGAAGCTACGCCACCAGGCCTTTGTATTTCCACATCTGATGGCCATTGGCTGCAAGCATATTCCTAAAAGGGAGTGAGACCTTGCCCAAGGGAATTTCTTGCAGTAGAGCACAATTGCCAGCCAGGACACATGTAGGAGAAGTCAACTGGCTAAGTTGGTGGGGGTGTGTCTGCTCTGACCAGGATACCAGGGCAGAGCTGCGTAGTACCAACTGTCTTCAACAGAATGAGATGCCCAGGAAGAGGGGCACTGTTGCCTGTTGTGTTTAATGATGCAAACACATGCCTTAAACAGCTCCTAGCATGAGACATAATCAATATTTGTTAAATGAATATTTTGTGCAAAATTTTAGTTTAGGAAGGGTCTTCATTGCCTAAACAAGGCTTTTAAACTTGCAGGGAAGTTAAATGCATTGAAGCAGGCTTAAGGAGTACTGAACAAATAGCAGTGCGCACAATGGATTGAATATGGGGGAAGAGATGCTAGGAATAGCTAACAGTAGGCTAATGCTGTATTTCAGGTAGAGGCAACATGATGCTGACACAGGCTAACATCATGGGATTGGAGGTGGGCAGGGGTGGGATACAAGGGCTACAGAACATCTAATGAGAAAAAAAACTTGGCAACAAGGCAAAAGGACAGAAAAGGAGAGCAAAAACATCAGAGATGACTTGGAGGGATTATGGTCTCAGGATTCAAACAAAACAAACAAAATATGAGATGAAAAGTGTTTTGAGAGGGAAGCTGAAGAGCACTCTCTAGTTAACTCTGGGAAAATATTGCAAGACTTGGGGAGAGAAACCTTTACAAAGGTTCATTATTGGGTGTGTAGATATGTCCTGTGACTTACATATCAGATAATCTCATACTTTTCTCATCAAAAGTGTATGACGTGAGTCATTTTCATCATGGAATTTGTTTGCAGAAAACTAATTATCTTAATTATGCCAGTCTTTGGTGTCAGATACACAATGCAGAATTTGATTGTTTGCAATAGAAATATACAAAACATCCCAATTACTTAGAAATTATTGAGAGTTTGAACAGTAAGTTCCACCCATTTGACTGCTATTGAGACAGCTTGTACTGTAGAGTCGGGGGTGTCTGATCAGACTGTCATATATATGAACCAAATCTGAATGTTATTAAGAACTCAAAGAAAGGTGCAATGATATGATAAGTGCAATGCCCAGCTGTGATGTAGTGCCATTTCTATCAAACCGGATGACCGAGGACAACCTTACTTTACAGATAGGCATTCTCTACAATCAATGAATGATTTATATGCAATAAAAACTATTACAAATGAAAAAACTATGAATGTTCAGAATAGTAGGCGTGATTTCTCTACTGTCCTGGACGTGCTAATGTGAAATGTTGTACAAGAGTATATAAGATATATTATATTCATTGATACATAGTGAGTACTCAGCAAATGGTAGAAATTATTATATCACTTTTAACCCTTAATAATTTGGAAAAGGATGTCTCACTAAATATTCGTGTTATTCTAAAGAACCTTTATGGCTTACCAAATTCCCAGGACTAGAATACAATAAAAAATGCTTAACATTATAATTAACAGTTTGATTAATTAATTTCGTAATTTAAAATAAAAATTACATGTTCGTTACTTTCGGTTTTAAGTAAAATCATCTCATCCTCAATCCTCAGGTATTATATCTCCTGAGACGTATTGAATAATAAAATGCCAAGAATATTAGGACTTGATCTCATATGAAAAATACATATTTCTGGTACTTAGCATAGGACCTGATGCAACAGATGTTCAAAAGGTGATTGAGTGAATTAACAAATAAATAAATGCACGCAGATAGGGATATTAGCAAATTTGCAGGTGGGCAGGATCTCAGTTAGTATGCATGTACTCTGTTTCTCATTTAAAATATTGGTTTCTAAATATGTGTCGTAGCATAAGATAATATTTATTTACTGCTACCTACATGAGTGCCATATTTTTTTCTACATTGATTTTTAAGGATAAACAAATGATTTTAAGTTCTTTCTAGCCTATGGCTAGACCAGAATAAGAAGCATTTCAAAAGCATCCATGTACCTTTAAAGTGACGGCTGAAGAATCTCTCAAGGCATAAAAAGAAAAAAACAAAGCCTTCTTTTAAATGTATTTTGCTCACCTTTCTTTAAAAACAATAGGAGGGGTTAAGAAACTTGTGGTTTATTGAATCAAGCAAAGCCTCAATCCCATAGTAACCTATTCAGGGGTGATATTGATCAATAGAGTCAAAGACACAAGAATCTAACTGAAATCAACAGTGACTTTTTTATCCTCAATGGGTTCTTCATGAGCTTCCTGTAGGTAAGAACACAAATATGATTTTCCTTTAGAGATATTTTGTTTATTCCTATTAAACACACCTCAGGGGTTCTCAACCACGAGTAAAGTCCAGAGTGCCTTCGATTGTGTGGGTTGTTTGTCCTAAGGATTGTTGAAGGTTTGGCAGGTTCAGAAAACCCACTGGTTAAGAAATCTAAACAATTAGCTATAACTCCTTGATGGAAAATATCAGATTTATTTTTATGTGCATTTCTTTTTACCAAGAATATAGCACTTTTAAAATGTAATTTTGTTTTGTAAGTAAACTTTCAACCATAGTAACATTCATGATCACATGACTTTTGTCTGAATGAGGAATTATTTGACCACAGCAATTAAATCTAACTTTCCATGATTTTAACTTTGTGTATCATTTGTAAACCCAATAGTAAGATTCTATAATCTCTTTGAATTTAATCTCCCTTGGAACTGTATGCCTATTATTTGCTTGTCTTGCCTTCTTTGGAAGCTGGTTTATTTTCTTCTTTCTTTCATCCTTCATGTCCTTAGTTTTCCTGTGCTCTGTTTTATATTTTCAAATTTTTCATTCTTATGTTTCTCTGTGCAGGATATGGGATCTCTTTGGTGGCAAAGAGCCCTATTCATCAAAAAGAGATACGTTGGGGCATCATCAGACCCATGTATAACTTAAATCCTTGTCATGGGTGTCTGTATCCCAGAGTCCACGTGCATATAAAAATGAGAAACCATGCAAAAGTACAGAACAGAACAATTTGGCTTCATATTAAAAAAAAAGAAAGAAAGCAAACTTGCCAGAATTTGGGGGTTTGTCATGGTTTAGATGCTGACCTTTCTAATTTTCTTCACCCCTCAGCCAGTTTCAATGCTTGATCAAACAAGGAAACCCAAATTGAACGAGCCCCAAAGTCTTCCTTTTGATGCACAGTTAATGTTTCCTTCTCCCCCTTCAATTATACCATCTTCATTATGCGTCCTTCCTCACTATCACAGCTGTTAAAATGAAAAGCCTCTCTCTGAGTGCCACAGCTCCATTATGCAGGCCTATACCTGTGCTGGCAGCATGCTCTTCTTCTCACCTCATATTGCCTTTTGCTTGGGGAGGAGATCCCTGCCGTGCATCTCAAACTGAAAACTGAAAGAAAATTAAGCTGCTGTTTGGAGTTTGAGCGAATTATGGAAAACGGGCCCTTTTTTGTCTACCAGGCATGTTAGTATAAGCTATTACCCACCTTCCACCCCGTTCCCTACAGTGGTAGCTGTCAGTATGGAAATCTCATCGAAACTTTTTATCAGTTTGTACCGAAGGCAAGGCACACATACAAACTTGGCATTTCCTTCAGACTGTGGCTGTGTGTTGTACATAACAGCCTACAAAATGGTCGATCTGGATATTTTTGCCATCTTAATAGCTGACTTGAGGCATTGAATTATAAAGCCTGGAAACTCAGTAATAATTAGTTTCTAAACCAGATAAACAAAAAGCCAAATCAATTATTTGATAGCAAAATGTGTGCCAAAGCTAAATATAAACTAAATGTGCATGAACTACCTTAAAGTAAGGTGAGTTCATTGTAGAAAAGCAAATTATTTGATGGTTTCACATTTTATTTGGATATTTTAATTTCTGAGTTTCTGACATCCTTACAGTTTTACGTAAGAATGTCTAAATGCACATATGTGCAGACTCATCTGAAGCTTCAAAACTTAAGCTTTAAGGAACTAAGTGAACTGGGAAGCTGAGAAGCCCTTAACTGAGTTGGCAACAGTAAACTATGTAAGCAGGAACATGGGTGGGTGATGGCTGGTCTTTGGAAAGGTTATCTTGGTGCTGCCACCAAGGACATTGGAGAACCACAGAATAATCTAATGGCTGATATGTTTGTTTAAAGTAATATTTAGGTGGTATTTCTTACATCATGAAGTAGATAGAATACCATTATCTACATAGCATGTTTTGAGAATCTCCTACCAAGGAAAATTCCTCCAACAACATTTCCAAAATTTGCATGCTTTGGCCAAGGCAACTTTAGCCTCTGTCAAGATAAAAATGTGTTGGAGGAGGGGCAAGACCCAAAGCCATTCTTCACCATGAACTTTTAATCTGATCTAGTGATTGGAAGCCCGGTTTCAGAGGCATGAGATCAGGACGCTTAAATTTCTATATCTTTGATGAGGAATGAGGAATCTGAAGTTAGGCAACCGGTGCCGAGTTTTCTGACCACAGCTGTAGAGTATCACAATTATTGCTCACTAAATCACCAAGGGACCTTTCTGAGAACGGAAATCCAAGGCATTGGGATTGAGCAGAGAAAACGAACAAAATCAAAAAAGTAATTAATTCCATCTACTAAATCACAGTTATTCAAGTTATTTAGTCTCATAGCAACAAATAGCCAAACAATTTTTTTAATCATGTGCTTATTTTAAGATAGGATATAATAACTAATTTTGTATTGGTATACTTTTATTTTAGAACAATATGTTTTAAGTGTTTTAAACATAATTTAAAGGCCAGTTTTAATTGCATTTGTAATATATAAAGACATTTTAAATTATGCCACAAATATGTGCCATATACAATTAAATTAATTTTACATTAATCATATAACAAGATGTGTGATTTCTGAAAACTATTTTAAAGTGACGTATCTTGGTTTTAGGACTGAGTAGTAGAATAAAATATAGATTGAAATTTAATTCTGTATTATAGTATCATCAAAAAAAAAAAACTTCCATGATCTGATGTTTAGAATTCTTACATATTTCTTCTTTAAAACTATCTAATTATAAACATTTTAACTTATTAATAAAAAAATAAGAATATCTATTTGAGATTGCTTTTTAAAAGTATATCTCAGCAGAATCAATGTCCACCAGAGTCTTTATTTCTAATAAATGAAAAGTCAGGTTGGATATTATACTTTATTTTCTTTTTAAAGTATTTTTAAATTGAGGTAAAATATATATTCAAATAATTTTACAGATCATAAGTATACACTTCAACGAGTTAATGTACTTAGTTAATGTACCTGTGTACAATTCAATGGGTTAGTGGGTTAATTTGTATACCCATGTAGTTAACACCCCAATCAAGATAGACAACATTTCCAACATCCCAGGGTGTTTCTTCACGCCCCTTCCAGTCGATTCTCAGGTTGCTAGGCAACAATGATTCTGATTGCTAGCACCACAAATCAGCTGTGCTTGTTCTTGAACCTCATATAAATGGAATCATGTAGTACGTAATCTTGTCTTTGGTTCTTGACATAATGTCTTTGAAATTCAACCATGTTATTGTTCATATCACGAATCTATTATTTTTTTCTTGCTGAATACTATTCCACTGCATGAATTCATCCCACTTTATTCTCCTGATGGACATTTTTGTTGTCCCCAGTTTGGAGTTACTATGAATAAATCCGCTATAAACCCTTCGTGTACAAATCTATTTGAAGACATATGCTTTCATTTCTCTTAGTAAATACCTAGGTGTGGAACTGCTGGTTTACAGAGTAGATGCGTATATAGCTATGAGAAACTACACACGCTTTCCCCAAGTGGTTGTACCATTTCATACTTCTATCAATAATAATGAAAGATTTATTTGTCCAACATCCTTGTCAACCTTTGGAGTTGTCAGTCTTTTATATTTTAGCTATTCTAGTTGGTGTGAAATGGTAACTCATTCTAGTTTCATTAGCACTTTTTTGTTGAAGTGCTAAAGATAGCTTCACATGTGCTAGAGGAATTTTGATCAGAATAACATAAGTAGCAGAGATGGAATAGAACATTTTATGCATGTTTTAAGAATTATTAGAATATTTATTCTTCTCATTATTTTTATTTCAACTTAACATTTCCTTTCTTTAGGAATTCCTTTCTTAAGTAATAAATTCTCAAGAATAAAAACAATTGTAACCATACATTCAGGCAAAAACATTATGCCACTAGTGATACTATAACAAACCATATGAAACTGGGTATAACTTTCAGCCCATTGAAACACTTCATTCAGCAACACATTGATAGTGAGATTAGTCAAAAGATCTAAAGACAATGGGTATGAAATAGGCAATTGTCAATATACCTTCTGGTTTCTAAACCCTGTGCTTTTAAGTAATACTCTTTTAATATTAATGGTTACACCACATTTTAATACTATAGAGAATGAAGAGAAGTATAAAACAAGAAAATAAGATGCAGTAAACAGGCAATAACTGTGATAGTTAATTAATGTTGATATTTTTAAAGTACTATTGTCTTCATGTAGTCATTTTTGTGTCAGACTGGGAGTCATGTCCTAGTGTTAATCTTTCCATGGACAGTTTCTTTAACGTTAGGCTGTTTCAGTACCTTGGTAGACTGAGACTAAGACAAATCTATCGAATTTATTCCGAAAGTAAAATACACAATCAGAAGGTGGTATTAATGTGTCCACACAGTAACAAATAACCAATTTAACTTTTTATTTTTCCTGTTGAAGTGAATGGTTGGGATAATTGCTCACTTGTTTATTTTGATAAAGCCACAGCCTCCAGGACTTTACCTATGCAATTACCTCTGGGCTGACATCTGACTCTGGAGATTCCAAAGATTATAAGTTATTTCCCCACCGGTACCGGAGGAATTAAGTCCTATTTAGGAAGACTTTGACGTTGCATGGAGGAGTTAAGAGATTTCAGTGAAAATTATAAAACTGTGTAAAAATAATAAAGCAGTAACCACAGGACATAAAAATCTCTCTGAATTCTTTAAAGAGTTATGAGTAATTTCCCTTGCATAAACAAGTTATTCTGAAAGGGTTCTAAAGTAATTTAGAGGGAAAGCCAGGAGAGCATATGAAAACCCACATGGCAAGCCGGATCACTTTTTTAAAAAGTTTGTCAATCTAATGAGCACTTAATTAAAGTCAACAGAGTCTCTAAGTCTCCAAGTAATTTTCAAAAAGAGCTTTTGGGAGAGGGAACATTTTTCTCCATGCTTGTCCTCTTTTTCTCTTGTTCTCCATTTGTCTGATAACTGCGGAAAGCCTTTATAATACCATCTTTGGGGTTTTATTCTTATTAACTCTTTCTTCTCATCACATTGCTCAGTTTAAGACCAACCAAATATAAATATATAAACTTTTTTCTATTAAAATACCAATTTTGTGGTCTTAGAAAATAATTATTTTACTAGTTCTTTGGTAAAAATTTTTTTATCAAAATAAAGTTTGACCATGCTCTAAATTTGGAGCCTTTTGATAACCTATTCAGATAGAAATATATAATATACGTATATGATATAAATATATATACATAAGTATATAAATATAAATATATAAATATATAAGTATGTTTGGTCATCTCAGATCAGTTTTATTTATTTATTTATTTTTGAAGATTGGCACCTGAGCTAACAACTGTTGCCAATCTTCTTTTTTTTTTTTTCTGCTTTTTCTCCCCAAATCCCCCAAGTGTATAGTTGTATTTTTTTTAGTTGTGGGTCTTTATAGTTGTGGCATGTGGGACACCTCCTCAACACGGCCTGATGAATGGTGCCAAGTCTGTGCCCAGGATCCGAACTGGTGAAACCCTGGGCCGCCGAAGTGGAGCACCCAAACTTAACCACTCAGTCATGGGGCTGGCCCCTATTTATTTAGTTAGCTGTTTTTATGCTTTTTGGTGAGGAAGATTGGCCCTGAGCTAAGATCTTTTGCCAATCTTCCTCTTTTTTTCTCCCCAAAGCCCCAGTACATAGTTGTGTATCCTAGTTGTAGGTGATTCTAGTTCTTCTATGTGGGATGCCACCACAGCATGGCTTGATGAGAGATGTGTAGGTCCACACCCAGGATCTAAATTGGCGGGCCCCGGGTCGCCGAAGTGGAACGTGTGAACTTAACCACTTGGCCACAGGATCAGCACCTTAGGTCAGTTTTGATCTGCTCACCTCTTGTCAGAAGTGACCAAGAGGAGTAAAAAGGAGAAGAGGGACGCAGGAGGCAGCTGTCAGTTAGAGGATGGACTAGAAATATTAAGTATTTCATAATTCATTGCAAAAAACTAAACTAATAGTAAAATATATGATCGTTGTAGAAAGCTTGGGAAATATAAAAATGACTAATTTCTAATAGTCTCTTAATACAGAAACAACTCCCCTTCTTTCTTTGGACTATTTGTTCAGTTCCTTTTCTGTGAATGAACTAGGATTATGGTTTTGAGCCCAGAAACCACTCCTTCTACTCCCCCTGCCCTTCAGCTCTTCCTCTTCCTCACTCTATTGACATTGGCTGTTTAAAAGGGAGTTGAGAAGTCTCCTAAGAAATCAATGAAAACATTTCCAATTTTTGAGGCCCAGATGTATACCTGCATCTCTGATGAAACTGTGGACACCAAGATGAATGTGTGAAAGGATTATGGAATCACTAGAATAAAAATCCATTCTTAAATTAGAGAAAGGAAGAACAGGGCCTGAGGGATGGAGAAGAATGCGTCCAGGTAAGATATGGCTTTTTATAAACAGCACAAAATCAGCCATGCTAGACACATTTATGTGCTCAAAGGGGAGAAAGACCATCTGAATATGAAGAAAAAGTAGATATATTTTGTGGTATATACCACCATGTTTTTTTTCTAAAATTTATTGCTATTTTCATGTATTCTCAGCTGATAAGCAGTGGGACCAGGATTTGTACCTCATAAGTCTGATTTTCAAAGTCCTTGCTTTCAATCATTATATCATTTTGCCTCTCATAAAAGCAATAGGCAAGCTATTATATATTATAGGCTGCAACTGTCCTCATTCATTAATATTTCAATTTTATTTGGTATTTAGGAGGAGGAAGTTACAAAAATTCTTAATTTTAAAGTATTTTGTTGGTTCATTTTATTTTATTTATTTTAGGAACTAGGGTCACAAGGCCACATATTGGACAATTACACTCAGAGCGTAAGATAAAATCCAAATGCTTGCAAAGGGAAGTTCTCTAGGGTCTTTAAAAAACAAACAGAAACAAACCATTTCTTATTATCACTGTATGTGCATAAAAATCCATACTAAAAAACTTTCTCAAAAGGATTCTAATGCAATCTTATATACTGTGTTTGTTCTTACACAAGCTTCTAAAAAGTTAAGCTTCATCCCAGCCCAAGTCTATTTACAGTTATTTTGCATTACTGCACACCCAAATCTAGTGGAATCTTACCATACAGAAATAAGTATTTAGAAATTCCTTCCAGGGGCCAGCTGGTGGCCATGCTATGGCAGCATCGCACATACAAAATGGAGGAGCATTGGCATGGATGTTAGTTCAGTGACCATCTTCCTCAAGCAAAAAGAAAAAGATCGGCAACAGATGTTGGCTCAGGGCCAATCTTCCTCATCATAAAGAAAGAAAGATATTCTTCCTAGATAATATTGAGAGAAAAGCTAGCATAAATGAATTTTTCCTGTTTGTGACAAAGACTTAGTAAGTCAGAATCTTCTCTCAAAGACCTGCTGTGTGATGTCATAAACTTTGTGTCTTGGAGAATAGAAATATTAGCAGAATTGAGGGTACAACTCCAGTGGTTAACTGACTCTCTCCCTCAGTAGATAGGCATTTAGGGGCATTAAGAATGGGCAGATTGAGCCATCATGCTATCTGCTGTCCTGCGCCCATCCTTCCTTCACTGGCAGTAGAAACAAAAGGGGCTAGAGGATGACGCTGTGGGCTCTCACACACAATTCTTGTCTAGGATAAACTTAAAGGGCTCAAGAGCACCCTGAAAAATAATGCTGTCTACATATCTCTACACCGAGGAATAGTAGAAAACTAATTTCCATTGCTAAAAGGAACACCAAGGAAAATCCCAGAATAGAACAGACTACCACGCTCACGTAGCTATATTCAACAGAACACAGATACTTAAACAGAAAACAAAAAAAAGAAGCATTGGGAACCTCCCAGGAGCCCTTGGGTCTAAGCCTCCAAGAAATAAAGAGAGTTACAACAAATAAAAACTGTTATCTTCAAACGTTTGTACTTAGGTAGCTCATAAAATGTTTTAAATTTATGTGCTCTTCTTTGCATATTCATAAGTTGACATGTAAAAGTTTTTGTTATACATTTAAATAAAATTATTTTTAATAAAAGAAAGTTAAAATATTGTACGTTTTGAGAAATAAAATATGATGTTTGACTATAATTGAAATAAAAATTCTGTATGTTGACACAATAGGTTTTAACTACCTTATTGGATAAAGTACACTAAATCTGAAAGAAATCAGATAACTCTTATGTCTTTGGCTTTATAAAATGTTATCTGGGAAAATTTACCTGTTTGGGAAAACACTCCAGTTACATTTAAAATAATCGGTGTCAATAACTTACATTACTCGGGCAGTTTGCATTTGGGACCTTCCAACAGTGGCCAAAGAAGTTGTTTTTAATGCCAACCACTCTTCATCTTTAATAGAAATATGCATAAGAAAGGGAGCTTTGATTAATCTGTAAAGGAAGCTGCCTCGAACCCAGTGTTTTGATTTTTCCTTTGACTAGCACTGGAAGATTTTTACACCTCAGGGCAATTCACCATCTTAAGATTTAGGATGGATGCGAGATGTGTATTTCTTCTGTAAAATAGCTAAAAGGACTATTTTGAAGGTAGAGTTATTCTCAGGCAAATGAATTTTCTGGAGGAAACTTTATATGGAACTCGAATATCTAGAAATTGATCCCCTAAAACGATCTACACCTATATGCCACTTAAATATTTTCTCTTGACCTGAGGGTACCCTTACCTCTCCTTGAACTGCTGGGTTAAGGAAGAGCTCCCCTCCTAGAAGTTATCAACCTTCTTTTAATAGGAATAACCTAAGGCATCTGTAGACAGGAGCAATGACAGAACAGGGGACAAAGGCAGGAGAATTAAGGGGAATATGAGCTTCTAGTTTGGGATGCTTCAGAACCCCATAGAAAGCAGAGAACTTACCTGGAGTGTAGAACAAACAAGGATTCTATTGTGAGTTAAAGATGGAAGTCTAAAATTCCTTGAGTTCATTTTTCAATAAGAGATGAATTCATTCATTATGCTTTCAAACTGAAATGGATGTAAGAATCATGTGTTTTATGTCTTTGTTCTTGAAATCTACATCCCGGTACCACATGTTCTCCAGATCCTTCTACCCAGGGCAGCTGCAAAAAAGGTGCTCATGATTAGTGATGATTGCACTCACAAGCACCTGCAATGGACAGTGTGTTGCCAATGTCCCAGAGAGCAGACGCCACCTCCACCCTCTGAGCCTGGCAGTCAGCCCCTGCACAGGAAGGCAAGTGTGTGTACACACACACACACATACATACATGAGTGTCATTGAATATCAGCATTCAGTGTCAACAGACACCCCCTAGAAATCTAGACAATCCATCCAGACTCAACTAACTCCTTCCAGGTTCTGGTGGACTCTGAAAAAGTTTATTCACGTCCACTAGGGGCTCCTTTTTGGCCAAGAAAGCTCTCAGTTTAAACTCATTATCCTGCATCCAGCTGTCCCCTCTGATAATCATAATCTATGCCACAGTTCTCTACTCTCCAGTCATGCAATGTCACCCTATTCTTCCTCTCAGACCTTTCCTTTATGTCCTCAGATCCCCCATTTAAGAATTAACAAGCACATAGATGTGTGGGCTTATTTCTGGGTTCTCAGTTCTCTTCCATTGATCTGTGTGTCTCTTTTTGTGCCAGTACCATGCTGTTTTAGTTACTATAGCTGTGTAGTATATTTTGAAATCAGGGAGTGTGATACCTCCAGCTTTGGTCCTTTTCTTTAGGATTCCTTTGGCTAACCAGGGTCTTTTGTTGTTCCATATAAATTTTAGGATTCTTTGTTCTATTTCTGTGAAAAATGTCATTGGGACTTTGATAGGATTGCGTTGAATCGTGCCTATCAATGGATGGATGGATAAAGAAGCTGTGGCATATAGCTACAATGGAATACTACTCAGCTATAGGAAAAGATGAAATCTTGCCATTTGAGACATGGATGGACCTTGAGGGTATTATGCTAAGTGAAATAAGTCAGACGGAGAAAGTCAAATACCACATGATCTCACTCATAAGTAGACTAAAAACAACCACCACCACCACCACCAAACACATAGATACAAAGATTGGATTAGTGGTTACCAGAGGGGAGGCGGGGAGAGAGGAGGGCGGAAGGGGTGATCAGGCACATGTGCACACTGAGAGATGGTAATTAGTCTTTGGGTTATAAACATGATGCAGTCTACGCAGAAATCGAAATATAATGATGTACATTTGAAATTGACATAATGTTATAAATCAAAGTTACCTCAATAAAAAAAAAAGAATCAAAAAGCACAGTTCCACCCTCAGCCTCTCCAAGGAATAGCTTCCTGTATTTGCTTTTTTCTCTGAAATCTCGTTCTGGTTCCCCCCTAAGGACAGTCTCTACTTCTATGGAGTAGAAATTTCACATTCTTCTGTACCCCATGTACTTCCATGTGGTGTTCTCCTCCCAATCCTACCTTCAGAGCATAAATAGGGGACAGGGTAAACAAAATTGGCAAAGAGTTTCCTACCCAGGGGACCTGGACAGGGCGCCCATGTTATGCGCTACAACTTCTCATCTCTTTCACATCTTCCTTCTGTCAGCCTCCTTCTGCCTTTCCTCGCTGAAGCGGGTTAGAGAAGGTGGCACACTTCTTTGACACTCTTTCCAGAAAGAGGAGTCTGTGTCTTCCTCATTTGAGTCACAGCAGCCTGGGTGACTGCTTGACCAAGAGAATAAGGCAAAAATGACACTATGCCAGTTTCTAGGACCAGCCCTCAAGAGACCGTCAGTTTTCACTTCCTGTCTCCTGGAATAGTTGCTCTTGGAACCCAGTGGGTATGCTGTGAGGAAGCCCAAAGCAGCCCCTTGTAGAGCCCATGTGGAGATAAAGGAGGCCTCGAGTCGTCAGCCTTGGGTAAGCTCCCACGTAACAGCCAGCGCTGACTTCCCGGCAACAACCTGTAAGTGAGGCATCTTGCAAGTTGATTCCTTAACTCCAGTAGAGCCCTCCAGATAATGACCTGTGAAAACTGTTGGATTTTTTAACAAAATAAATGACTGTTCTTGTTTAATGCCACAGTTTTTGGGGTGGTCTTTTACACAGCAATCAATAAAACCAGAGCACTTGGTTATGCACCTAGCTTTAAGTGGCCTATTCCATTACTTCCATTCTTGCTAATATTCTTGTCTCCGAGACTCACTGACCTTTTCTGACTGCTCCAGACAAAATGTTTACCATGGACCAGCTCACCTGTCTGCCTGTACCCTGTCTACCCTCATGTTTCTGAGCACAGCTATAATCCCATGGTTTCCACCCTCAGCTGGTCTTGCATCCTGCTCAGACCTCCAGTATTTCTGTATCTTATCTCTCTTATTTTACACAATGTTTTTAGCCTACTCCTCTATTCTCAGTCCTTTGGCCAAGAAACCTAATTCCTCTCTCAACGGATGAACTTACTTCCCAGTTCACAGCAAATAGAGAAGCCCCCCGACAGAATAACTCCATCATGCTGCTAGTTATTCTGTGTTTCCCTTCCCTCTGGCCTTCATCTTCAACTTCTTCTTAACTGTGTTCTTTCAAATAGTATTTAACTACCGTTAAACATTTCCCATGTTAGAAAAATGAGGAACTTCGATTCCACATTATCCTGCAGCCTTGCTTCTTCCCAGCTGTCTTTAATATCCAAGCTTCCTGAGAACACTCTTAGAGGCACTGCTTCCACTCTGCTACCTTCCCATTCACTTCACAACCACTCTGGTCTAGCTTCATGCCCTCACCACTACTGAAATTGATTGTCCTGGGGCAACTACATCTTCCCCTCTTACTATATCCACTGCATATCCACCATCCCTTATTTAAATTGATTTCTCTACAGCACTTGATTTTGTTGACCACTACTCTTTTCTGAAATGTTCTGTTCCTTTGGCTACTGTTACTTTTTCTCCAAATTTTCTTCCCACCTCTCTGACTGCTCCTTCCAAATCCACTTTGCTATCTCTTCTTCTTTTTCCTGTTCCTGAATTGCTATCATTCTCAGTTCTACTAAAGACAAGAGGACCTACATCACATTACATATTCTCCCTAGATGACCTCATGTGAGCCCATGATTTCAAAATTTCTATTTCCATCCTGCATATTTCTTATGAGAGCTAGACCTATAATCTATATACCTATGGACTACCCACAGATATGCCCAAAACAACCTGTCTAAAAGAAAATGCATTTTCTTGATTACTAAAAGTACTTATTATCCTGTTTTGTTACGTAAATGGGAAAACCATCCTCTCAATTGCTAAAGTCAGAAACTCGGGCATCATTTTGACTCTTTTCTTTCCTTTATCCTACACATCTGAATATTGACTAGGCTGGTAGTTGTACATTTGGATTATCTTTAAATCTCTAAACTTCTTCCCATCTCCAGTTTAGAGAGCAATTATCTTTTTCTTATATAGGAGCTACAAGCTGTTCCCTGCATTGCTAAATTCTATTTCTAAAATTTAAATATGTTCATGCAATTCCTTCAATTAGGAACTGTTTCATTAGTGACTCTTCCTTTCAAGATCCTGCTTTCCTCTCCAGCTTCATCTTCTACATCCCTATTACCCACCATGCTCACAGACGCTTCACACATATTTGTCCTCCCATGTATAACACTTACAATCCTGTTTCCCCTACCCACTTATCCACCCACCATAGCTATTCTGGTTACCTCTCTGGCCTCAGAATAAACTTTACTTCTTCCAGGAATCTTGCCTTAAACTGTAAAGTCCAGGTTGCCATCATGTGCGATCTTCTAACGTACTGATTATCACTCAGGATGGTACTTACACACCATATTGCAATTTCCCATCTTCTCATTGATAGATTCCACAAGTCTGCAAGCTTTGTGAGAATAGACAATGTGTAACTTCATTTAGAGTATAACTTTGTACCTGGCATGTATAGAATGAATATTTTTGAATAAATAAATGAATGGTCCTCTCATTTTTTCCAGTGAGAACATTAAGGCCCTAAGAGGAAACTGAAGGACACCACATTACATAGACTTCTGTGTGTTCTTCCCCTGCCAGTGGTTTGAAGCCTCATTTGACTGGGGTTGTATTTGAATGTGAAGCTTTGCACTTAGGCACATTGGAGTATAGGCATTGCTAAATTCTGAGGACAGTGTGGGATCAGGGTCCCATTCCTTCATCTGTCTCCCAGATTCCTAATACTTTGAATCAGATTCAGAGTCAGAAGAAAAAGAATATTCTTACTTTAAAAAAAGAAATGTCATTGGGGCTGGCCCTGTGGCCGAGTGGTTAAGTTAGCACGCTCCGCTGCAGACGGCCCAGTGTCTCGTTGGTTCAATTCCTGGGTGCGGACATGGCACTGCTCATCAGAGCACGCTGAGGCAGCGTCCGACATGCCACAACTAGAAGGACCCACAATGAAGAATATACAACTATGTACTGGGGGGCTTTGGGGAGAAAAAGGAAACAAATAAAATCTTTAAAAAAAAATGTCATTGAATGAGTTTTCTCTGTTAGTGAAATAAATATGTATTTAAAAATTTATCTTTCTGGTGAATATTTTGATATCTAAATGAACTGTTCATCCGTTCTTTGAAACAAATATTGCTGAGGTTATAGTTGCTGTCGTAGCTGCTTCTTGACAACTGAAATAAATGGAAAATGGAGCATTTGTTCAATTCTGTTGATTTTCTTAATCACTGACCCTCAACACAATTTGTCCACTAGAATTTGAACCCCTGGTGGATCAGGACTCTGTTTTATTTGTTTTTGTAGCTCTGGCACTTGTCATAGTATCTAGCAAAAAGAAGGTAGTTAATACATGTTAGGTGTGTGGATAGTTTTAAAGCTGCTCAATTCATTGTGAAAGCAATGAGTAAAAAAGAAAAATTACATCCCTCATTTTACAATCTGCTTGTATAATTCAGATCTACTTTCTGGATATACTATGATTATGAAGGCCAATCAACTTTCTTGAAATAAAGAAAACAGAAAGATATCACTAGAAATTAAAGATAAATATTTCCCTCTTTGCAAATATATTCTACACATAAAACTTACTAATTTTTTTTTCGGTAGAAAAAACATCATCAGAATCATAAACTCAGACGTTGCCCGGTCTGCATTTTATTACTGTAGAGAAGATGCCTATTCTCACAACTGCCAGTTGCTTTATTTTTGATAAAGCATCTGTAATTACTTTTAATTTGAATATAAATCCCCTTTGTTGAAAGAAAACACTTAACCTTAGTTATGTTAGAAAGGAAAACAGCATAAAAACTGGCTATATACATATTTAAAATCATAAGCATAAAAATACTAATTAAGATAAAACATTATACCATGGTCCCTATAATAAACACAAATTAATAACCCAATCAGGAATGTGAGCACCTTCATAAAATTATGACATAAATCATATAATCTTACAAAAAATTGGTTAAGGAAAATGAATGGATTTTGGATAATAGCCTAGTTAATTTTTGACACCTTTGACGATATTTTTCAAACTATATAAAACCAAATCTTCATCTGTTAATAAAGTAGATTTTTTTAAAGGAAGTTCTTTACTTTGGAGTTCCCCAAACAATCAGTGTGTGGAAGAATTTATTTAAAAGCTGTCAACCAGCAGAAGAAACCAGAGAATACAAACAAAATTGCCCTGACTACTCTTTAAGTGAGATTCTGAGATAAAAGCAGATGTAAGGCATTTCTGACAGCCTCATGGAGATTTAAAAATGAAAAATTTAGTTTCCATTGTAATGGCTTCCATTGTAATGGATGCTATGAGGTGTTGCCCAGATTCCCCTTGAGGATTGAGGCATTTATTCCTCCAGCTGCAAAGCATTGGTGGCTGACTGCTCTCCCATGAGTCCCTCTTCTGGAGTGGCTTTTGTTGTGACCGCATCAAATTCACCTCTTCCCTGTACCCAATCCTATGTCCTTCATCCACCACAGGGCTGGTCCAGAGAGTATCTCCAATGAGTGCCCTACACACAAGTCAGACTCAGAATCTGTTTCCTAGAGAACCCAACCTAGGGCAGACATTCAGACTAAAAAGAAACAAACAAAAGCTTAGGCTGTATGTTTAAAAGGGCAATACAATTGATTGAAAGTAAGAAGTATGTCTTCACCTTCTTTGTTTGGAACACCTTGGAAGGTACCCAGCCATTTGGAAATGAATTTGGTTCACTGATTTGACCAGGTGTTTGTTTTGTAGGCAATGCATCAAAGACGCACCCAGGTACAGGCACACACACTCTGTCTCATGCTTTGTGCATCTTACCAATGTTGCCATTTCCTTCTTCCTTCCTATTCCCTTATTGTTGGCATTTTATTTATTTTGCTAAAACCAAATATACTAAATATTTATATAAATGTAAACAAAAAAAGTCTAAATTCGATGTCAACTGACTTTGTTTGAGACTACAAACATGGGGAATCACCCCTTTCACGACCACCTAAAACAACTATTCTCAAATTTACTTGGTTATAAGAAACTAGAAACTAGGACATTTGAAAAATAGATTCTGATTCAGTCTTTCTGGGCTGGGGCTTGATAGAGTTTTAACATGTTCCTAGGTAAATATAATAATCAGGTAATCCTGAGAAAACAATAGCTTGGAGGGAAAGCAATGGCTTAAATCCTGTAGCTTACTGCATCTCAAACTTAAGTACATATAAATCAATGGAGAGGTTGTTAAAGTGCAGATTTTGGTCCATTAGTTCTGAGTTAGGGCCAAAGATTCTGCATTTCAAGCAAGCTCCCAGGTGATGCTGATTTCCCATGGACCACTGAGTAGTCAAAATGTAGCCCATTCAGAGCACCCAGAAACGAGAGCATTTCACATGTGTAACTGAGGTCTTTTGGAAAAATGGGCCTTTTGAAGATTTAGTGGTTTACGTAAGAGCAAATACACTCTGCCCATTCTCTTTACTTATTTATTTATTTTTGCAATTGTTATCTGCAGAAGGGACAGAAAATATATCTCTTTTAATCCTCATGAACATACAAATATCCTTCGATTTGATGACCATTGCTATTTCCAGATTTGGAGATGCCTGTAGCTCTTACTCCTTAACCAAAGCTTCTCTACTCAAATTCTCAGTGTTGACCTCAAGGACTCTCAAATGGATCATCTACTCTTCATGTCCTCAGTTCAGATGAATGAATGGATTTTTAAGGGGGCTTGGGAGGCATCTTCCAGGGAAAGGTTTATGTGACATGTTTTTGGGTGACATACAGTGTAAAATTAGTCAATAGATTAGTGTATTGTATGTTTTCATTTAAAGGAAAAATGAGCCTTATGACCAGTATAGAATTGGTAGCTCAAGGTTAATGATGAGCATTAAAGGAGTGTTTTTAAAGTTCATTGATCACACCCATGATCTCTTCCAGTTCTGCTTTGTTGCCTTGTCTTTTTACTTTGGGTGCCCTCAAGGGGTACACCAGTTGTGCTTTTGACAGCTATGCCCCTTATGTAGACAATGGATTTTGTAGACATCCATATATATATATTTTCTTTTTGTCTTTCCTGATTAAAATACTATGCTTTCACCACTTCAACATCTTTATTCTTGGGACTATCTGGAAATAAAACTTACCCCAATCTAATTAAATTAAATTAAATAACAGCTAAGGTGTCAGATAACTTTAGTCAAGGTCTCCCTAGAATAGAGAAGGCTTTGCCACAGAAACCTTAGTCCTCCTGGAACTTCCTTGCACTTAGTTTTGATTCTGATGTGAATTGAGTGATATTTTCTTTCACACCCTCATGAAGATTGCTGGTCTTTTCCTCTAATTTCAAGCCAATGATTAATCTTCCTGCAAGACTTTCTCCTTATGGTTAATTCCACCCCCCTCCCCCTTTTTTGGACACAGATTTGGAAAATGAATTTCCTGCAAAGACATTCCTGCATTATTAAATAACTTTCAAAAAAGTCTTACAGGGTTTCTTTTTTTTTGTATTAACTTATAGGAAATATAAAATATTTTCGAAGTCCAGATGGGTTGGTTTGTTCGTTTTCACAGTTTGGAATTTTCCTTCGTGTGTGAGAACTAGATTAGTACCTGTACTGGATGCTGTCGTGAACTACTACAAGTTGCCCACTTATCTTGTCTGACTGAATTATCGAAGGGTGCTTCAGAGACTACATCAGAACACGCCACTGAACTACTCGAATGAAGCAAAGGAATGGACTAATACCAACAATGATTTTGCAAAGGTTATTTTCATGAACACTGCTTCCTGCTTCTTGGAACCTCAGGAGAGCTAGGTAAAATACACAAACAAAGCAAACACATTTTGTCTTCCATGGTTCCTAAATCATTTTAAGTAAATTCTACTCCCTCTCTATGCCTTCTCCTACTCATTGCTTCCAAGATTTTAAGTGCTTTAATGTGCTTCAGAATGCCCTGGAGGGCTTGTTAAAATATAGATGCTGGGACTAATCCCCAGAGTTTCTAATTCAACAGGTCCCAGGTGAGACCAAAGAATTTATATTTATAACAAATTCTCATTGATGTTGATGCTGATGCTACAGATCCAGAGAGCCCATTTGGAGAAACACTGTGCCTCCTGTTTTAAAATTTCTTTTCCAGTCTCTGGGTTTTCCCTTGCCACATCAAATGCTATCTGACTATCCAACATTTTAAAAACTTTAATAAACTATTTATACGTTCAACAATATTAGCAAACCTCAAAAATGTTATGCTGAGCTAAGAGGACAGACACAAATATGTACATACTGTATGATTCAATTTATATATAAAGTTCAAGAACAGGCGAAACTAACCCAAGGTGATCTGAATCAGAACAGTGGTTGTCGCTGAAGATGGGGGAAGGGAACTTGGAAAGGAAAATGGCAGAATGTTCTCAGGAAATGCAAGTGTCCTATACCTTAGTTTGGATTGAAGTAACATGGGTGTACATGTGTTAAAACACAGCCAATTATACACCAAAGATCTATAACAAACATGTAAGTTATACCTCAACGCATTAAAAATATGGTTGCCAAAAATAAAAATGGTTGTTGGTAGAAAAAAATCTGTTAAGTCAATTTACACTAAAATTAAGAGGATAGACTTAATATGGTTCTCCCCTCAAAAGCATTTGAATCTTAATAGATCAATGATCCAGAAAAAAAATCCTTTTAATAGTAGATTTTCAGGTATTTGCTAGACTCTGGGTTAGACTATTATGAGAGCAGGGGAGATTCCTGAGACCACTCTTACCAACATTCCTCTATTTGCTAATTGGGTTATCTACGTGTCTTGGATTTTTATTTGTTTTTCATTTTCTCTGAAAGGATAAGCATCCTTATAGAGAACTTTCTTACCTTCCTAAATAATACAGTGCTCTCCTTAACCCAACAAAGTCTTTATCATATTATCACATTTTATTGCATCTTTCCACTTTGAAATTTTCTTGTTTACTTATGCTTTTTGGGGGATTTTTCATTCCACTCAACCATATTATAAACTCCACAGGAACAGGTAATGTCTATGTCTTGTTCACAGTGTATCACCACCACCTAAAATAGTACCTTGACCATATTAAGAACTAAATAAATATTTATGGAATGAATAAAAGAATGGATGAGTCTGATTCTCAACAATTCATAGAGTAAACCAGACATTCTGGTCAGTTCCAATATCTATTTCAATTTTATGGGTTCACTAAGACAAAAGCTGAATAATGTTCAGCCACATCCAAGATTCTAGAGATGCTCATTGAGGAAGATGTAGCACACATTCTAGTGTAATCTCTCACCATCTGAATTGCTTACGAGCAGATCTCCATCCAGGGTTATGGATAGCTACCCAAGGACCACAGAACAGTGCCTGGCACTTTCTTTTTTTTTTAAAGATTGGCACCTGAGCTAACATCTGTTGCCAATCTTCTTTTTTTTTCCTGCTTTTTCTCCCCAAGTCCCCCCAGTACATAGTTGTATATATTTTAGTTGTGGGTCCTTCTAGTTGTGGCATGTGGGACGCCGCCTCAGCGTGGCCTGACGAGCGGTGCCATGTCTGCACCCAGGATCCGAACCAGTGAAACCCTGGGCCACTGAAGCAGAGAGCTTGAACTTAACCACTGGGCCATGGGGCGGGCCCTGAGGCACTTTCTTATGGAGTGTAATATAGACAAAAAGGAGAGTATCTTCTTGATCCTAATATACTTAAGCCAGATACTCAGTTCAGGAGATCACAATGCTGAACTGTGGGTGGCAACAGAGAAGGGCAGGGTAGTGGCTGGGCAACAATTACATGGGAGACATTTCTTAATACTGTCTTTTGTTATTTTTTGGCACTCCCACACAAACTAAAATTTAAAAATTCGGCACTTTACTTCAGTTTCTAAGTTTATTTGAAGTAAATGACATGTCTGTGTTAAGAGAAGTTCTACCCTCCCCCAGGAAATTTCCAATGGCTACATACACAGATGTTCACCTTGGAAACTTGGAAAAACATACTCATGACTCACAAGAAATGCAGTGGGCAGCAAATGGCACAAGGACACCTCTCGGCCAGCTCTAGATAATGGCAGAAAGTAAATGGACTGCTCTGGATGATGGCTTCTGAAATTTCCTTTGCTAGTGTTGCTCTCTGAAAGATGCATTGCTATACAAATTATATTGAGAATGTGAATCTCAAAGTCAAAAGCTCCTACTTCTAGGTTTTGTGGCTGCCATCTTGTATGTCTTTGGACACAAATGACCCTTAAAATTGGAATAATTATTCCTGACCCATTGACCATATAAAACTATTCTGTGCAATAATAGATGCAAAATACTTTCAAAAAAATCAAAATATATTATTTGAATTTGAAATATTATTTCTATTTTTTATTAACGTTAAAGACGATATTCTTATGTGAGTAATGGTGGTTATAGTATTACAAGCATATGAGAATTACAAGGAGTATTACAAGTATAACTTAAAAGTAAAATACTTTCTGTTAAATTGTGGAAGTATATTTTTTCAGTGTATACACTGAAATTATTTTCAAGGAAGGTAATCATAAAATTTGTGAAGAGACCTTAAGGATTATCTAATAATCTCTTCATTATACAAAGAAGGAAAATTAAGTCAGAAAAATTAAGTGATTTACTCTAGCTATCACAACTGTTTCTTTACAAGGTTGACTAGAATCCAGAGATGTATTTCCTCCCAATTCAAGAAGTGAAAACAACCTAGAGAGTGAAAATATTTTTACTTATTTGGTATCTTCAAGGACTACACTTGTAAATATTAAGTTTCAGACCATGACTCCTCTGACATGATACTTTTTGAGAGCATTTTGCTATGGACTTGGGATTTTCAAAGATCAACGAAAAATGTGAAGATACCTCATAGAAAGTGGATTGCTCAGCCTTATATAAGTGAAAATGATTGTTTATAGCTTAATCTTTGGGTTCTTGGATTTTTTTTTCAAGGCAACAAGTATTTGTACTATCAATTAAACTTTAAAAGACGTTGTTCTTTTCTGAAAGAGAAAATGTATTTGGGGAATCCATTTAGAAAGTTGAGTCTTCTGAAAGATGTTGCTGTCATCACTATGGGCCATTTGGTTCACCTGCTAATTCCCAAGAACGTGTCTATAGCAAAAGGTCTCTGCCTGAGGCAGTCTCTCCTAATGCTGGAGCCAGATCAGTAGAATGGATTGGGTACGTATAAATGTTTTGTCACCTTCGCCGTACCATAGAGCTCAAATTGCTGAACATTCCATTCCCTTTGTGGCTGAGAAACGTGTGTTCCTTATTATAAGAGGTTTAGGGATGGCATACTGTGTAATAGCTCAGATGAGTGAAAACAAATTTAAATATAAGCAATGTACTGGCTTATACTTTGCATGTTGTAAATACTCTTAGAAACAGTATGGGGCCTTATTAAGTTTGAACCTCAGGTCTTTCAACTTCCCTGAGAAAAGAGAACAAATGGTAAATGCGTGAGAAAATAAGTAACTAACCTCTGTGATTTCCCACTTCAGCTCAAGCCCAGATATTTTTGTCAGTTGTTAATTATAGTCATATTTCTCTAAAGCATTTTCTTTTTTTTTAAGGAGAAAAAAAGGAAAGAAGCATTTCAAGAAGAAAGGCTGAAGCATGCAATATAAGTTCACATGGAACTCACGGAGATGAAGGCAGCTGGCAGGGCTGCCTGCTGGGGAAGAGGGAACTAGGCAGTTAGCTGGACCAGGTGAAGTGGAAATTGGACGGGGACAGGTTAAGAGGCAGGGTAGATCCAGATTCAAAGGAGAAAATGGTAAGAACTCTAGCTTGAAAATGAGGGAAGTGTCAGGGGAAAGATGAAAAGAAACTGGTGGGATGCAAATATGTTCATTCGATCAAGAAAATCAGCTCAATATTGCATTCAGTATTCTTTTCTCTCTTTTCCCAGATACATATATGCATAGGATGGGATATTGATTCCCAATGCCTCTAACATTGTGGATCATTTTGCTATACCTCAGAAATCTAGCAGAATTCTAGTTTAAGGAAGGGCAAGAAGGAAAAGTAGCATTTTTACATCAGGAGAAATTAAGGCATAGAGAAGTAAATGAACTGATTTAAGGTCACATAATTAAATGACTAATAGGATATACATTAGGGCCAATGTCCTAACCCCTCACCCTGCATCATGTCTAGAATTGTTGCACTGGATGTGGCCACAGAGGTCATTTAGCCTGTTCTTCCATCATCTGACCCACCTTCCCTTGGAGGTCAAAGTCCTGAGCTAGCATTGCAGCCACCCACCTCAACTTTATCCTGATAATTCCTTTCAGGATCAGTGGTAGTTCCTATTAAGAATATTAAACAGATGGTGTTGTCGAGCATGAAAGCCTGGGCTTCTCTGAAATGCCCTGAAATGTCAGTTACTGTTTGATTGCCCTCTTGTTTTTCTATACAGACACTTGTTGACAGGAAACTCTGTGGCCACCATTCATTGCATTTAAGTAATCAAACAACCACAAACTGTCACTGTCACTTTCATTTCCTGTCGTCATTCATTTTCTTTAACTGCCCCCAGTTTATCATCGGAACTGGACGCTCCATGCGTCTGTGCATCAGGAAGGGAAGACTGTAGGTGTGTGTGGGTGCTGGGAAAAGGATGTGAGAGGGAGGCAGTAAATACTTGAGACCCAGCTCCCGGCTTGCAGTTTATGTCATTCACCTGTGGTTTTAGAAACATTTTTTTTTTGTTTCTAGGATCAAATGGAAATCCTAGCCTTATTGCTGCAGGATTTTCTTAATCCTCCCACGGTAGTTAAAGACTATCCCTAGCTTCACTTTGTTGTAGCTTGTGCAGGAGTGATGCAAGACAAGCTTAACTGCTTCCATCAGCAGCTACAGGAGAAAGCTCTGTGATGGTAAGAATTGGATTTGGTTGTCCTTCACAAGAACCTTTCTCCCAGCTGTTTCTATATAAACGTACGTCTCTATAGCTTGGAGGACTATCAGGAAACAGGTGTTTTTCTATTAATAACTAGGATGCATCAAAAGAAGGAGAAGGTACAGCAGTATGCTAAAATCAGGTGGTCCACGGTTGAATACTTTGTACACAATAACTAATCACTCAAAGCTTATATCTATTTATGATAAAGTCTATAATTATAAGCCAGGTGGCTGTGGTTAGGAGATTGTGGGGTTTTTAAACAGGTTACTTGACTCGCCATTGCAGCCTGAAAGGAGACATGGCCACCTGGGCAGTGGGTGGTGTGGCATGTGCCTGCTCATCAACGGCTCACATGTGCTCTGCCCTAGCCCCTTCCGCACTGTCTTCTAAATCTGCACACATACAACTTGTAATCTATGAATCTCCCTTTCCATTTGCAAACATAATGGCCAGAAAGCTTTAAGGGAGATTCTAGGGGCTATGGGTCCAGAAGTTTTGCTACGCTTTTCCTGCTGAATCTTCCATTGAATTGATATAGATTGCACTTTGCTGATGCCATGATATGAAATCCAAAATATCGTCCTAGCAGTTGACTCTCTGACTATAGATTCTTATTTTTTCCTTCCCTTTTAATTCAGAATCCATAAGGGATGGTTTGAGTGGTGGTATAATGGCAATGGTACATTGTGAGAGCGAGGCTATTAGCAATTGGTCAGATATTTATTGAGTATGTCTTATAGATAGGGACTGTGTTAGGGTCTGTGGGGAATATAAACAAGTATAGGAGATCATCCCTTTACCGAAGGAGTTTTCTTCTTAACTGAGGAGATAAGATATGACAAAAAGACTAAAAAACTGTTTGCATTACGTGCTCTATCCCTGGCACAGACAATACTTGCTAAAGCTGGTAAAACAAGGGAGATTACTATGTGAAGAGACTGGTTACATTTAAAACTTCATGAAGGGGGCCGGCCTCATGGCCGAGTGGTTAAGTTTGCTCGCTCCGCTTAGGCAGCCCAGGACTCGGATCCTAGGCGCGGACATGGCACCGCTCATTAGGCCATGTTTAGGCAGCGTCCCACATGCCACAACAAGAAGGACCCACAACTAAAATATACAACTAATACTGGGGGGATTTGGGGAGGAAAAAAAAAGAAGATTGGCAACAGTTGTTAGCTCAGGTGGCAATCTTTAAAAAAAAAAAAAACTTCATGAAGAAGTTGGGACTAGAAACATAAATAGGAATTAAGAAAGTAAAAACAAGGACAATCAAGGGCGTTGGGTATAGCGACTGTTTCAGTTTTCTATTGTTCCATCACTAATCCTTGCAAACTCAGACACTTAAAACAACAACTATTGATTACCTCCCAGTTTTGTAGGTCAGGTGTCCAGCGTGGCTTTACTGAGATCTCTGCTCCATGTTTCCCATGTCTGTAAGCAAGGCATTATCCAGGAGGCATTAATATTTGTAGCCCAGGGTCCTCTTCCAAACTCGTGGTTATTGGGAGAATTCAGTTCCTTGCAGTTATGTGATTGAGGTCCCCGTTGTCTTGCCAGCTGTAATCTAGAGGCCTCTCTCAGGTCCTTGCCACGTGGCCCCCTCCAGAGGCCCTCTTAACAATGGTAGTTTCCTTCTTCAAGGTCAGCAGGAGAATGTCTGATGCTTTCAATCTCCCTGTTCAAGAAGGGCCAAGTCTCCGTTTTAATGGCTCACCCGACTAAATCAGTCCATCCAAGTTCATCTCTCTTTTAATTAATTCAAATTCAGCAGATTTGTCACCCTGATTAGTAGTGGGAATGAAATCCAATCATATTCACAAATCTTACCCGCATTCAATGGGATGAGATTGCACAGAGCATAGCCACAAGGAGGGAGAAATCTCAGGAACCAGCTTAGAATTATCCCTACCACAGGAATAGTAGCAATGTGGCATAAGGTGGGTTTACTTAGTGTGTTGGAAACAGTTAGTAGATCAGCCTAATCGCAGAAATCAATCATGAAACAATTTTAGAACTGTAAATTTGGAGGAAAAAAATCAAGGACAATAAATGTCTCAGGTCCTCAAGCCATTTTGGTGGACTTTATGTACTCAGCACAGCATTTTAAGTGAAGGAGTGCAGTGGGTTTAAAAATATTGAGACAATGTTGTCAACTCTTATCTAAAGTCGCTGGCAATAACCTAGAGCAGGATTGGCAAATTGTTTAGTTTGTTTGGAAGTCTTGCTGATGTCATAAATATAGTTCATAATAGCAAAATATATATTATACAATTGTGATTTTAGTAAATATTTAGTGGACTGGCTGGACTGCACATTCACTAATCTTGGTAAAGGCAAATTCAGTTTTTCTGAAGCTTCTGATTTTTCTCTCAAGTATGTATGAGGAAAAATTATAACTTTAAATGGTTCACTCTGTGCATTGTAAAGTTTGCTTTTGTGCCTTTTTTACTCTTAAATTTCTCAAGTTACAGGTCCCTCATGAGAGCTGAAACAACACGGTAAAAGATCTAGATGGATCAGTAGTAAATTTGCGGGTATTTTTCTTTTTAATAAAGTCTTTGTAGGGCTTGTAAATGCCTTAGGCAACTTTTTCTTCTTCCTCACCCTTGTCATAAGGCCAGGTTATGAACAAAAGAGAACAAATATTCCTTACAAGATTAGTTCATGTGTGAATCAAGCAGTGTATTTCAAGTAGCCTTTTTGTTGGAAAAAAAAATAAAAACCTTTTTTGTTTCTAGGTATCTTATATTAAAGAAAAACCAAGACCCTTAATATACTCTCATGTGGTTTATAAACTTCAGAATGTTATGAAACATGGGAAATTCAGCCACAGAATCTGGAGCAAAGTTCATTGATGATATCCTGGGACTTGATCATTTGGTACCCTTTTATGATGGTCTGAGAAGGCAGTGCACCAATTCAAAAATAAAAGCATGTGCTAATATTGGCATTATGACATCTCTTCCAAAAGCATCACTTTACAGAGCCAACAGTGTCTTAATATTTCCTATCTTTGGAAGAAGTTATGTGATTTTTTTTTCCCATAGGCACAGCCACTTTGGTATATTAGTTTGTGCCCTTGCCCCAAATACTAACCTAAAGCACAGGGTATACTCCTGGTAAATCTACAGAGATAGCTGTTGCATGCTGTCTTGATCGTTTTGATGTCTGGAATATAGAACTTTGATTTAAGATCTTTGCCCAAGAAGCCTTCTCTAAGATCTAATCTAGCACAGTCTGGGGTTACTTGTTGACATTACAAGATAAATGGATTAAAAGTAAAAATTATACAAGTCTGTTGGTTTTGTGTATGTTCAGATTTTAATCATTGTGAATCATAAATTAAGACTAAATTTTTACTAAGGAATTAGGGGTTAAATATTGCAGTATGTAAATGCAACGACCCAAACAGACAAAATATTCTTAACAGCCTTTGTCTTTATGCATCCGTCTGTAATGGTTGTAACAATTCAAGTTCAGTGGTAACTTCCTTGGAAGGAGCGAGTGGCCATTAGGAGAAGTCAGGATTTAGTATATTTATTGTTTGCTTAATGTTTTATGTCTCACTAAACCAGAGGTAGCAAACTGACACGTTCATAGAAGCCAGGCAGATCACATAAATGGGTGAGGTTGGCTGAGGGCACTCTGGCTGACACGAGGGTACCTGCCCTCGTCTCCAACTGACTTGCCCAAGCTAGCATGGGAGCTCATTGACATCTGAGTCTCCAGGTTTTCAACAAAAGCCAACAATCTAGATTTTTAAAAAAATCAAATATCTTATATATAAATGTATGAAGTTAAATAGTAATTATTAATTGAGTTTGTAGTCAGAAAAACCACCACAGCAGGGCCAGACTCACTCTCAGCTACCAATCTGTAAACATCACACAAGGCTCACACTCCATGAGAGGAGAGAGAGCGGAGCTTCATCTCCGGGTCACTGTGTCTCCACCGTGCAGATCGCAGGTTGACTGATCCGTGGTGGACCACAGTTATGGAAGGAAAGAACAGTTTCAGTAGCCGATTAAACGCATTCCATTTCTCCTAACAGTATGCTTAACATGAATTCAAAAATGAGACCACTATAATGGTAGAAAATAACAGTACACAGGTACATTCAGTGAAGTCATGGGCTTTTATAAGGTTTAGTACCAGAGTTCTTTGCTTATCTGAGGCTAAAAAAAAAAAAAAGTGACCTACGGTTAAAAAATGTAGCTTGTAGTCTTATTTCATTTGGCTTTCACAATATTTCAAAACATACAGGTCTATATGTAAAATGTATATACCAGAAAGTTTCATATAAATTTACAAATTTTAGAATTTTCTTCAAAACAGATAGATCTGACATCATTGGGCCCTCATTCCTGCATAGCACTGTTTGCTGGATCTGGGGAGTGACTTCTCCCTGAGACATGCTTTTTGGTCAGGCAGAGTACCTACAATTACCTGCTGTTACATCACACTGAGGCTCAGGGGCTCTTGCCAATTTTGGGGGGCACTTGGGTGGTCATTTTTCTTACAGTAGAGAAATAGTTCTCTCAGTCTACGTCTGCCAAAGGTGAGAAAAGGAGAAGTGAAAACTTATGGTCACACAAAAACCTGTATACAAATGTTCATAACAGCTTCATCTGTAATAGCCCAAACTAGGAACAACCCAGAAGTACTTCAATGAATAAATAAACAAGCTGTGGTACACCCTCACTATGGAGTACTACTCAGCAACAAAAGGGAGTGAACTTTTCATATACACAACAACTTATATGAATTTCATAGGATTTATACAGAGTAAGAAAAGCTCAGTGTATGTGACCACAAGGCTACATTCTGCATGATTCCATTTGTATTACATTCTTGAAATCACAAAATTATAGAGATAGAAAACAGATTAGTGGTTCCGGGAGCTAGGAATGAGAAGAGCAAGGGCGGTGCAGGATCGAGGTGAGTGTGGCTATAAAAAGGCAATATAGGGGCTGGCCCCGTGGCTGAGTGGTTAAGTTCGTGCGCTCCGCTGCAGGCGGCCCAGTGTTTCGTTGGTTCGGATCCTGGGCACGGACATGGCACTGCTCATCAGACCATGCTGAGGCAGTGTCCCACATGCCACAACTAGAAAGACCCACAACGAAGAATGTACAGCTATGTACTGGGGGGCTTTGGGGAGAAAAAGGAAAAAAATAAAATCTTTAAAAAAAAAAAAAGGCAATATAGGCATCATCCTATGATGACAGAACAGTTTAGTTCTTGACTTGATTGTGGTGATGATACATAAACCTACACGTGTGATAAAATTGCATAGAACTAAATACACATGCACACCCAGGTACATATAAACTGGGGAAATTTGAATAAGAATGATAGATCATTTCAATGTCAACTTCCCAGTTGCGATATTATACTGTAGCTTTCCAAGATGTTACTACTGGGGGAAACTGAGTAAAGTGCACATGGGATCTCTCTGGATTAGTTCACACATCTGCATGTGGATCAACAAATATCTCAAAAAGTTTCAATTAAAAAAAAAGCGGGAGAAACAAACTGTGGAGAGTTACATAATTAGCCCACAATATGCCCATTTTACCCACCCATGTCACCTGCCTGGTCTTTGCAGGATTTTGAGGGTGTAGCTCCTGACTTACACTGCCACTCCTACAGCACAGAATGGATCCCTTCAAAGGAGACAATGTAGATTTGAAGCTGGAAACAGTGCAGAATCAAAGGAGGCACAAAACAGTGGTCGAAAGTGAGCACAAAAAAGAGGACCTGATGTGTTTTTCATGTTTCCTAATGACAAAAGGGTTAGCAAAGCCAGAGCACACAACAATATTGCTAAGTGTTATGTTTGCAAGTACATTTATTTGCAAAGAGTACGGTGGGCCCGCACATTCTCAGCTGGTTCTTGTCTCCCATGTGAGCTGGGGTAATAACTTTCATGATAAAATCTGATTTGGCCACAGAAAACTGTGTCATGTTAGAATATACTCCTTAGATATCCTACCTTCGACTCAAATATAATTGCTCTGTAATTAGCAAACATATTAAGCAAGGAGATTGTCCAATCAATGAAGGATGGTTATAGAGGAGAGGTAATATTTTCAAAAGGTCCATCTTGATCCACAGTCCTAATTTGTTACATTATAAATATGCCATACAATGAAATAAAGTGCTTTAATTTGAGGGGAAAAAAATTGATTGCCTTCTAAAACTTGAACAATATAAAAGCCTGGTCCCTGCCATCTATTTGTGCTCCCTCTGCTTCCTGAGTCCAAGAGGAAGAGCAGGTAAGCCAGGAACCCTTCATGGTTCCGACGCCTCAGGTCTGCCTCCATGCGACAGCGATGTGCAGGCTTTCTAAGGCTCAGCCCTGAAAAGGCTTGACTTCCGCGGTGTGAGGGAGGGGACAAATCTCTGTTTGCTTTCAGTCTTTAGCTCTAATTACATAATTACATTGGAAGGGGGACTGACTTCCGAGGCAAAGCAACAAAGCAAACAAGGTAAAATTGTAACAGGTCAGTCCAGCCATTATCTCTTTAGCCCTCTAGCCTGTGTGTGGGTGTGCGTGCATACGCTCACACGCTGGCTCGTGGTATTAACAGATAAAGGCAGTCAAGGGTGTATGCAAGGCTATCATTTTACCTTTAGTGAACTGTGGCACCCTGATTATCTCATTGCAATTGGAAGGTAAACGGGATGTTGTAGAAACAGAGGGCCTCCATGGCAGGTAATAGAGCAGACCTAATTAGCCTTAAGTACCTGTAATCCTAGGAGATGTACCTCGAGATAAAAGCTGGGGAACGTCCCTCAGGTATGACTAATAGGTCCCCAGAAAGGTTGGCTGTGGATCAGGTGTAGTATGTCAGCTGTGCTGAATGCACCCTATTGATCCAGGAGAGCTTGCCCTTTCTGCCACAAATTGAATTCAAATTGCATAGAAGGGAAGGCATCTGGCTCTACCTGAGTCATATTTCAAAATAATGTTCTTTAATACTAGTTTGGTAGTGGATTGCTCAGTCTTTTTTAAAAACCGTCTTTTAAAATGCCTCCTCTTAAATCTTGTGTATGATTTTCTTCAAAACCATTTTGTCAATACTGTGGACAAGTGTATTATAGACACATTTTATATTTTAGAAAAATGAAGAAGAGTTTCCTTAAAGATTATGGCTCCTGGCTGCTAAGTGATATTTATAAATGAAAGTTTCGTTATTTACTTTAAAGGAAAGATGGATGTTTTTTCCTGTTTGTTAAGTAATTAGAGGAACTTAAATAATTAAAAATGCAGGAAAAAAAAACATAAGATTTTAAGTTGTGGGTAATCTAAAATAGTGTTTTCCAAACTTTAGCAGTAGAAATCTTTTGCTGAAATGAAACGTTATGACAGGGCATCCACTTCCTACACCTGCCCGCTGCCCTCCCTACGCACAGGCAGAGCTGATAAAAGCAGGATCCTCTGCATGAAGCCAGAGTGGAGACCCGAGTCCCATCCGTTAGGCCCCCTCTCTTCTCTTCTTTTCGTGAGGTCTTTGAGACGCCTCTAAGAAGCCCTACAAATCACCAGACTGCCCAAAGTTCAGTATTTACATGGGACTATATCTAAATGATTTCCAAAGAAAGAGAATCTAGGCTATTTTTGAAATCTCTTGCTGAGTGAGCTGCCATAATCTCTTGCTAATTAATGAAGTAATCGACACTGCCAGAAAATTCATCCTTAGCATTGTAGATTTGTATTTTGATCAGACACTGGGGATCATCTCATTCATTCTGCAAATATTCATTGAGCATCTGCTACAAACTAGGCATTGTTCTAGGAACTGGAGGAGTATCAGTGAATAAGACAGACAGAGCACGCCATACTTACAGAGATAAGCAACATACAATTAGCAAAATTTCCAGTAATATTAGAAGAAAAAGTGCTATGGAAAATCATAGAAGCAGTATAAGAGGGGTAAAAGTACCAAAGGGTTAGTGGCAATTTTAAATGAGGTGTTTAGGGTAAGTCTATTTCAGAAAGTGATATTTGAACACAGATGTCAATGAGAGGAAGGAGACGGCTATGCAGATTTCTGGGGACTAATACATACATAACAGAGTACTTCATGTATAGTAAACACTCAACTTGTACAGATTATGCTTATTCTTGATTTAGCCAAATATTGCTGGATCCTGATTCAGTGAGAAAAACCAAGGCCACCATCCTCAAATGTAAAGAGGAGCAATTAAGATAAATGTAAAAATGTTGGACAGTTTACTACAAAATAAAATGTCGCCGTGGCTTAGCTAAGTAGTATGGGTTAAAAGAAAAAGCAAGCTGGCCTTTCGTAGCACTTTTAATTAATGGCTTCCCATGCATTTTATAGTGCTGCTTTCCCGTTTCTCGGTTGTAAAGCAGGGGTTGAGAAGTTAAGTTGGTAAGATAACTAGTGGTGTGGTAAAACTGGCATGTAGCAGCTCATGAGAGCCATTTGTGGTCATCTCTTCCTGATTCTCCATTGGTGACATCACTTTTTTAGACTGAAATCAGCTATGATGGGTATAATAATCATACCGCAAGTTGAAAAACACTACAAATCTGCCTTCCCCAACCCAAGAACTGGTTGTCAAACATATACCAGCACGTCATTGAAAATAATCTACTGAGCCAATTTGCAATAGGTTCAACTTGTTGTTTTGGTCTGAAAAATGTTTTGAGTCTTCTCAAGAATCCTTCATTAATAGTGCTATTAGATCAGTTACCACGGGTATTCCAATATAAACTTTTTTCCCCTATTCCAAGAGATTTGGCCCACTTGTTTTTTCCCATTCTGAGAAATTTGGCCTGTGTTATTCCTAGTCATCATGACCAGAAGCAGAAAGTGCCTGTGATTATCTAAAGTTAAGGCGAAACACTTCTTGTGATGTTCATTTTAAGTGGAGGCTTGATCTGTAGTTAGGAATTCTTCTGTTCTCTGTGGAAAATATTTGTAATACTAAACGGAGGTGAAAGTGATACATTGGAATAAAAAAATATTCTAATCAAACCCCACAAAGTATAAAGGGGGGACACATTGTAGGATAAATAGTGTAGTCTATAGATAGAACTAAATATTTTCCAGATTATGTGTGGAATCTACAAAAAACCAAAATATTTGAAGAAATATTAATTAGAAGGGGCTGAACTGATTGCTTTACCTACATTTACCTTTGATTCAGCAACTCCGAGTTAACAACTAATTCATATGATAGCTTTTAGGTCATCAAAAAGTACATCTGTTTTCCAGTTCACTTTCAGGATTCAGAAAATATTTTTGAGCTAGGACGTATGGAAAGACATAATAAATCAGAGAATTTCTCTAATTCTCAGTATTTTATGTTGTGATGTTTTATCTTCTTTAGTGAAGGTTGTCATTAAATCAACAGTGTTTCTAAGCTGAGAAGTTGATTTAGGCTTGTTACTGTAATACACCTACAGGAGCTAAAAATTGGACCAGGTTTCTTTGAAGGGATGCAAGATACAGACTAGACAGCTGCTTTTTTCTCACTCATTTCACTCTATTACTGGTTAACTTAGTGGAAAAATGTAAATTTTCCAGGGATTTTAGGTTGAAGGTATCTCAGCCAACGTAGTTGTGTGCTTGACTTGAGGTCTAATTTAACTCCCATGTAGTATTGATCGACATAGACCACCAGGGACACTTACAATCTTCCTTTGCCAAAGGTAGACAATGGTATAAGAGTAAAGTGTAATAAATGCCCCTGTCCAGTCCCATGTTGATATTCAGCTGCCTTTTGTGTGTGAGTGTGTGTGTGCCATTTTGAGTGCATCAGTATTTCACGTTTATTGTAGTGTGATGAAACACCTTTCAAAATGGCCAGAGGGACACTCAGCAGTAAGCGTTTAGGCAGTACAAATTGGAGTGAACAGGAGGACAGTTAGCAGGGAATATTTCTGAGGTCAAAGTAGTCTGGGTAGGAGCTGAATCAGCTAAATGCAGAGTTAAGAGCTACAGTACCTGCCGCAAAGTAAATATAGATTACCTTCTTGATGACAAATCGATCCACTGGACAAGGATCTTTCAGAAAAAGAGACAAGTGCAAAAAAATTAAGTAATTCACACTAACCAAGTTTTTAACCCTTTATCCTTTAACTATCCTATCTCTCTGTAACTTTCTGCTTCACACCATTTCAGTCTGAAAGAATCTATTGAACAAGCGAATACCTATGCAAAGCTCAAATTCTAACTTTAACACAAGCAATTTTGAAAGACAAATAACTCCTCCTCACTTAACTTATGATTCTATACAACCACTATATTAATTATCTTTTTTAGGTCTGAAGAGTATAGCAAGCACTATTAAGTAATTGTCGTGATTATTACATCTGGAAAACTTATACATGGGTAGAAAATCAGCCTATTGCACAAGCACCATTTTGAATTAATTCAGCAAATATTTTTGAGCCTCTGCTATGTGCCTGCCTGCTCTTATATGTTTATTTAGAAAATTGCTGTCTTCAAAAGGCGTCTTTCAAACTGATTATTTCACTTCATTAAAACCGACTAGATTTCAGTGGGGATGGAGTAGGGGGTCCCTGAGTAATGTCTTCATTTATTTAGTAGCAAACATTTATTGAACAAATACCCTAAGCAAGGCTCAATGGCACATGATGGCATATCAGCCTTAAATACTTTGTTCCTTTCCTTAAGGAAATCACAGTTTGTTTGAGAGAGATAAGCAATTAAAAAATGCGGAAGTTTTTCTGGAAGAGATTATAGTACGCAAAAGTAAGACCTGGCAGAGTTAAGAAGGAAAAAGGATGGAGGACGGGGTACGGAGGAGAGCATTCAGAGCAGGAGTAGCACAGGTAAAGAATGCAGGGCTCATTCAGGGACATAGAAAAAGTTCGGTGTGGCTTCCTGGAACCAAAAGTAAACACCGCTTACTAAGGGTGGTTGGGGGGGCATGTGAAGGAGCAGTACAACAAACTGAAATTCCTGTTGGAAGCTGGCAAGGTAGAAGTTATACAAAATTATTAATAACACGTTAGTGAGATGATTCCTTGTCCTAAGGAAGATTAAGACAGCAACAAATGGTGGTAATTGAGATGATTAATAGAAAAAAATCACCTTGAGCTGGACAACTTTCAGGTAGTTTCTTCTGGAACTATTAGAAATACAAAGACAAAAACCAAAAGATCATATCTGTAAAGTTTAAATAGACCTGTTTTGAGAAATACAATTTTTCAGACTGTTTTAAAGTATAATTGTGAATTTTACTTATGAAATCTTGTTTCTCGTGTTGCATGAATTCATTCTAAGTGACACTTTTCAGGTACTAATTATCATCAGGTGTTGAGGGTCCCCTGTATATAATCAGATCTGCCAAGGGAATTGGAAAAACAGATCAAAGAATACGCTAAGTCTTGCAAACCCAAATTCTGAGGGGATCTAAAGAGTATCCAAGAAGGTGCAGAATTTCCTCTTCAGATGGTACAGATTCAGCTAAAGATATGCTGTTTACTGAATGTAATGACAAACCTCTAACATTTCATAGGCTACCTTTAGAAGAGAGTGACCACTTTGGTTAAATAGACTACAATAGCAAGAATTTACTCGCCTAAAACTGATTTCTCTTCTCAGTTTTAGCCTAATTATCCCTGTTTCTGGGCCAAGGGGGCACAAGTCTAATATGCCACTCACAGAGCTTGAGCCTCCTCCCAGAACTGGCCACCCTTCCCCAACTCAACAAATGAGAAATATCCAAGTGTATTCTTACGGGGCTCTGTCCTAGGTGCTGCTTGGCAATGCTCAAATGGGGAAAAATGAAGAGAAACACTGAAGTTAGAACATAGTCCTAGATTTCCCTCATGAACTGAAAGATAGAACATGTATTTTGCAATTAACAAAAACCTACAGACAATTTGAAACTGTTTCTTTGGGGAAAAGGCATGGTCAGAATTTTAGCCAATCAAGCAATTAAACAATTTAAAAACTGTGTAGATCATAAGCTAATATGTTCAATGGCACAGAAGTTTGCAAATGAATAAAAAAAAGATGTAAATCAACAAATCAAGTAAAAACTAGTAGATGGGAGGGGGTTAAATATCAGCAGAGATCACTGTTTTAAAGTAAAATTCTCAAATTTATGAACTTATGGGTATAAACTTAGTACCTGAAATACTACAAATTCTCTATAACATTGAAAGTGTACTGATTTGTGAAGAAATGTGAGGATAATAAAATTTGTTTCTGTCTCTTAGAAGGAAGAGAGAGGAAGGAGGGAAGAGAGAAGCCCAGAGAGAGAGAAATGTAATGAAGAGATAGCTACTCATCCATTTTACGTCAGTCAAAGGTATACATAAAGCATCTAGTTCTAATATCCATTGTTAAGCAAAATACCAGAAGATTTTGTTATATGCTTTTTTTTAAAAAATCATGTTTTCAGGTATATAATCACATCTTTGAACACATTAGGGGGATAGAGTTACTAGTATATGTTTCCAAGTGTGTTCCATTATATTCCAACTGCAATTTTCTGAATACTAATTTACAGCTCTACTTCAAGCTTAGCCCTGTTACACTGAAGTAAATACTGTATATATGTCAGTAATTCTGTACAAAATTATATATTTGATAACACAGTGACTGCCGATTCAGTGAACATTGCATAGCTGCATTATATTCACCGTGGTGCCGCATGATCTCTGCACAGCAGGCACACGAAAGGGGGGAATTCGTATACATTAATATTTGGAAGTCAAATCTTTGAATTCCCTGTTAGTCATTTCATCTACTGATTGAAGAAGCTGCTGAATCTCCAATAATGTGTAGGGAGAAAGGTCCATTTTCAAGATGAATTGACTGAGGTATGGATAAATAAATATTATTTATTAAGATAGCATCAAATCAAGAGCATAAAGAGGAAAAGAAGATAGATCATGGCCTATTGATTTCACTACCTTCAACCCAGCCTTCTCGGTAGGTGTCAAAGGTATAGAATCTCCTAGAGAAAATGACTACTAACTGGAAGGCATTGACTGAGATTGCATGAGGCAACACAGCCATATCACCTCTGAGGACAACATCCTTCACCTTCAGTGTCAGGGATGCTGACTGCTTCCCACTCTGTTTTCTTTGCTCCAGGCAATGGCTAAGGAAAGAAGAGCCGATGCATGTAAGGCATTGCAGTTCACAGGTCTCTAACGTATCTGGGGCATCTGCAGACGCGATGGAAAGTATTTTCAGTTCAATCACTTTGAAAGCCTGGATAACAGAGGAGCAGGAGCACTCGTAACACGGATAACAAAGTTCTTTCTCCTTTTATCAACATGAAGCTCAGTTAGCAGTTGCACCAAAGATTGATTTCGCTGGCCTGTTTATACGCACTACAGGGGTCTTTTTAGCTGTGCAACACAGACATATGCTGAACAGCCTTTGATTTTTTCTTACAAGTTTGTTTTACAGGAGAGGCCATTGCCAGCATGTGTTGCTCTGGTCATTATATAAGATCCATATCATCACTTTGTATTTAAAAATCACCTGTTCCCACACTCGCCTTTCTCATCTTCTGCCAATCCTTGAGCATTTTATGGTTATTCCTCACCCTAGTCTGAGAAGTTCTGGCTTTCTTATTTAGAGCTTGTATAAAAACATCATAGCGGTAGACGATTCTCCTGACGCCCTCCCGTCTCCCTTCTTGGGCATGCTGTGGAGCTCTCATTACTACAATGGGAGTTACACACGTGCTTCAAGCAGAGCACAGACCTCTTAGTATAAACTTTCCCACACAAGTCTCTGAAACAACTTTTCAAAACCCACATCTCGTTTATTTTCTTCTTTTTTCCTTCTGGTTTGATGTCAGTCATCAATCGAGCAGGAGACAACTCATTTCATTTCTCTGACACACCATGATGGACTTGTGTTGCAACCCTGACTTATTTTGAGAACTTCAATTTCTCAAGTTGAAAGCTTGCATGTCCCATGGTTGGAAGAGCTATTGATCCACCGTAGATGGACGGCTCAAGAGGAACTGATACATTCCTTACAGCGTTTTCTTTTTTTTCCTTGCCTTCCCTGGCCACTATATAATGTAGTCTGTCTTGGAGTTTGTTGTCATTTACAAGCTTTGATTCTGGCCTCTGGAATATACTCCATTTTTATATCATTGTTTTCATGTAAGCTTTGTCCTCATATAGTTTGGCTCCATTTCACTTTAGATGAATTGTCTATTAACTTAGGAGTTGGTTATTCTCAGTCCCTTTTACAACTTGCCATAGCAAGTCTAGGCACTGAGGTTAAGTGAAATTTCCAATGGGTCTTCCTAATGATTTTAGAAAAAGGAACGTACAGTATTTCTCTCAAGATGCTAGTATAGCAATAAAAATTAAGAATTTAAGCTATTATTTAAAATACTAATTTGAAAATCTGCAAATAACCCAATACAGATATTAAATGATGTAATTTTTTAAAACCTGATTTGCAAAATTGCTGGTGGAAATAATTAGTTTTGTACGTCCTGTGTGATGAGAGAAGGTGGCTACACCCCGTCTGGAATTTTAGACTTAAACTACCCTGGGCTAACATTCTTTTCTCTAAAAAAGAAAAGCATTAATTTACAGATGGAGAATAATGTGACCACTGGATCTCCACCTCCCCACAAGACACCCAAAAGAGAATGTAAGAATCTTCTTTGGCAGACTTCATGGAAATATACCTTAATTTATATCAATTTACTTCCTAGCATGTATTTCAATGATTAATAAGTGCTGGGCCCCTTGCAAGGCACTTTACAGACATTTGCTCATCTAGTCTAGCTAGTCTTCATAGGGTCTCTATAAAGTATATGTTATTCTTATGCATATTTTACAGGCAAGGGCACTCGAAATCATATCTTTCTGTAGTTACACAAGTAATAAGAGTAAAACAACTATTGGAGCCAAGTCTGTCTGACTTTGGAACATGCTGAGTCTCATAAGGAAACAGAATTCATCTCAGAAAGAGACTTTAACAAAAGGACAACCTACAGACATGTGGCCAGGTTTAAAGGCACCACAAAGAAATGGAGGGACCCAGATATTAGCAAGACTGTAAGTCTTCAGCATCCATAGGGCTGACCTGGCAAGAGGGACAAAAAGCATAGTTACTGGAACATAGTGAGGGAAAGGGCTAGGACAAAAGACATCCAGAATGATCCACACCAGAGACAGAGATGTGGCATCAAGACTTCTCTATTTTTCCACCCTCTGATCCATCTTCTGCCTGTGCTCCCCGTCGGCTGAACCCTACTAGAAGCCAGCCAACAAGGGAGCCTGGGTGTTACAGTCTTTAGGTGTCAGCATTTCAGATCTCAGAACAGGGCAAAGAGGGGCAGAGAATAACGGATGGGGTAGGTTGCAGGGGCAAAAAACAAGCACACACACCAACCAATTGGTTATCTGCATAGCGAGAATATCCCAGCTTTCAAATGGCAGCTCAGCCTTTGCCTGCCATGGTCCATTTCTAGGAAGTAATCCATCTTGCAAAGAAAGGCAACGTCCACATCAAACATCTGGCAAAGCACATAAAAAAAAAATATAAACTTTTTTCATATGCATTCTTCCCAGTTTACAGGGTACTTTTTACTTCTTCCTGCAAATGAACTGGGTATATATTATATGACTTGTTTTCTTTAGTGTTTAACTTAAAATTTTCCTAGATACTTTGATGTTTTATGTCTAAAAGTATGTTTTAAAAGTACAAATTACCTTGATGTAGCCCAAGAAGTAATTTTTAAACCTATTCACCTGTTAAAATATGTATATGGATACCTTTGGTTATTTCTTTATCTTTTTGAAAAACTAATAACTTGGAACTTCCTTTTCATTGATCACCTTTTAAAATATTTCCATATCCTTGATCTAGGTACTGGCATTTCTAGTGCTACTGAGAAACCATCATCAATTTAGGCAGGGATGAAGAACAATTAGAGAATGTCTTAACCTTCCATTCCCAACTTTTCACACTCACATCCCAGCCTTCGGTTCCACCTCCATCATTTAGGCTCGTCACTCATCCCACGTGCCAGCCTGCCTGGGCTCCCTCCTGTACAGAGCCCATGTGATGTGTATTCTGTGCTTTTGCTGCCCCTGATTGCTTTAGCTTGAGTGCCAATTCTGCATAATCAGAGCTGCCTTGCAACTAGTTTCCCTGTAAATAGTCTTCCTATATTTAGTACTGTCTCCCCCACTCCTGCCAGGCTTATCTTAATAAAAAAGCAAATATAATTATACTGTTTGTCCTCCTAATAGCCTCCTCTGTCTGTCAAATGCCCACTGGATGAAAAATCTAAGCTTCTTAACTTGGCAAAGAACAAATTTGCAGTCTGGCTCCAACCCACTTTTCCAGCTTCATCTTTGCCAGTTTTGCATCCCATGCACTCTGTGCTTATCGAAAGCAAAGTCACAGGGTGCTATTTTCTTCTACTTTTGTTCATGAGGTGCCTGGATGTCTCTTTTTTCCCTTTATCTGTTTGGCAAACTTTATCTATCCATTCGTCTGTCCATCTATCCATCCACCCATCCCTCTGTCCATCTATCTACTTATCCACCTAATCCCCTATTAGTTTACTTATTCATCCGATGTCATGATTGGGTTAGCCTCTGCTTGGGGTCAGTTAATATGCTAGGAGCTGGAGATTCAGTTGTGAGCAGAAACAGATATCTCTTGCCAGCATGAGGTTCGGTCTTGTGATGGAAATAGATATTTATTCAACAAACTCACAAGTGTAATAACAAAGATAACTTTTGTTACAAAGGAAAGCAACACATTTCTGTGAAAATGCTTAACAAGGCAATCTACCTTTGACTGGGGATGATGGTGAAGAGGGGCCCATGAGAGAAATCTCTCCTGAGAAAGTGATGCTTAAGCTGAGATGTGAAGATGAGAAGGAGAGTACTTGGCTAAAATGGGAAGAAGAAAGAAAAACATACCAAACAGAGAGAATGCATGTGCAAAATCTTTGTAGTGGGAGAGAAGTTGACATGTTTGAGAAGAACAGGAAACAAAGGGGAATAATTACTTTTTTTCTAAAACAGAGATAGCTGGAAGGAAGGAGTGCAAGATTTAAATAAAGAGTAGAGATAGACAAGCACTAGACCATCCAAGGCATTGCGGACTCTGGTAAGGACGTTTTTGCCTTGTGCAAATACCCATGCAGGGTCATTGTCTGTGGAAGGCAGGTAGGTGGTGTAATTGAGTTTGTACTTTATCACTTGGGCTGCAGATAAAACTGGAGAAGGGTCAGAATGGAAGCAAGCCAATTCGTTAGGAGGTTCTTTCCCCAGTCCGGTGAGAGAGGACAGTAGGTTGAACTTGCATAAGGATAGTGGACATAGAAAAAAAGTGTGCAGAGTCATCAGATAATTGAGGAAAAAATAGACAGGAAGAGGAAGAGGATGGAGTCAAGGACAACTCCAGTTTCTGACTTGTGTAGCTAGTAGATCCATTCACTGTAGTAGTATCTATTATTCAAGCCCAGCTTAAATTTTATTTCCTACATGAATTCTTCCTTGACTTTCACAGAGGAAACTTAAACATGCCTTCCCTGTGCTGCTGCCACAAATATTTATCTATAACCTATTACTGAACTACCACACTTATGAACTTTATGAACTTTCAAGGCTTGTATTGTATTCTTTGTTTTCCTGATACCTCATGTATAGTAGGTGCCCAGTAAGAATTTAGTGGATGACTGAGTGAGTGAATGGACTTCTGTTATACTTCAAATAAAGAAACTCCTCTTCTAAAGTAAGGATACAGACACTCAGTATACTGAATATGGATGAAATCTAAGGGATTGTTTGGGCCAAACCTATTCTTTCGAGATAAAGTAATGGATGCCTTGGGTTATAAATTAATTTATTCAGTTTTAAAAATCTAGAAAATGTGGAGCTACGCCAGGGCACTTCTTCCACCCCCATTGTATGAGTGACCGCTTCACTTCTGTACTGTGTCTTCTCTGGTGTTTCTTCCTAACAAAGACAACTCGATCTTCTAACTAACTTTAGTAGTGCCTTCCATTAGGGTTAGTAACTTCTCTACACTCATTGTGAGGCAAGCTCTCAGGTATTGCTGAGCAACTGTAGTTACACCTTATCTATAATTGTTTACAGATCAGTTTAACAGTCACAGAAAAATAAAGGAGAATAAAACTGATGTGTTTTAAGAAGCTTAACAAGGAATGAATTGAATTAATGAATGTTAATGGGGTATTTTATTAATTACAATTTAATACAATATGACCATCACAATTAGATTATGATGTACGTTTGAAATGACTTTACAAATTACGTTTTGAACATATATTATGAGTACAATCTGGCAACTTTATTGCAATCTGAATTGAATTTTCTCTGCTCTCTCCTTTCTTCTCTTCACCCCCCTCCCATTAATCAGGTTTGGAATAAGGTATCTGAAGCACAGTGACACATAAAATGAAAGGAGTAGAAAGGTTATACATTTTCTTATATTTGGAATAACCTACATATTAGTTCACTTTGCCTCCATATGTGTGTTTGTATATACAAAAATATAAAAATATGCATTTCTCAATAGTGTGCCAAAGTATTCTAAATGTGATATATATATATATATCTCACATGTGATGTATATCAAATGTGAGATATATATATAATGTATTCTAAGTTTGATATATATATATATAAAAAATTTAACTGATCAGAAGCACAGAAACTGTTATCCTCTTAATAACTATCTTATGGCACCAAGAATATAAACAAACATTTCTTCCTGAGATCTAATGTATTCAGAGGAAATGTTTGAGTACAGCAGGCAGGCCCTGACATAAGAGGGTAGCTGTTCGATAAAGGAGTGAGAACATGGTAACTGTGTCTTGTAGCCTCTTCACAGGATATTACAATGATAATAATAATGATTGTGAATATAACAACTAATATTTATAAGATGTTTATTACATGTCTGGCATGTTAATCGTTTTATTAAAGTCACACCTATGTATACATATTTTTGCCACATGTAACATGTGAGGAAACTAAGGCTCAGAGAGATCAAGTTACTCACTCAAGTTGCACAATTAGTAAGAGGCTGACCATGGATTTGAAAATTCATCTCTGCTCCCAGAATCTGACACCTCTGCTAGCCGTTTCTCAGTTTGTTATTCCTCAAATCCCCCTCAAATTCCCAACTCAGCGATCCCAAACACTTTCCTGTTTGTTTGTTGATTTTATTTTTTACTTGAGGAAATATTAGGGTTAAAAAATAATAGTGTAGTGACCATCCTTGTCTTGTCTGTCCAGCACCTTATTTACTATAAATTGCCCTTCAACACCTCTGTGAACACAATTCCACTGTTCTTATAGTCTTGCCTTTTGGACACAGGGTGAATACCTGCTTCAAAACTGACCAATACATATCTTTCCAAGGAATTTTGGAGAAGAAAAGAGCAGTATCTCTTTGATGCTTGAATATATATCTATTATGCAAAATTGGTCCATGCCCACATGGACTGAAAAAGTAGCCAGAGGACCACATACTGTAAGAGAAGGCTGATTTCAGTTGTTAGTGAATTCCAGCAGAATTCCTGCTCTAGATTTTATTTTATTTTTTAGAAATATCTCAAGATTCTTATGATAAATCACCTTTTCATTTAGGCTATACTAAATTGGGTATCTGTAATTATTAATGCAAAGGGAAAACTCAGGATAGCTTCTGTAGTCCTAATCCAGTCTTAAGATTTTGACTCTTGGCCTTATTGAATAAAGCTATCATTTGTCCATTATTTATTCACCACCAACTATGATCAAATGTCTACTCTTTGCCAGGAAGTTTGCTAAATATTGGAAATATAAAATATAAATAAAAAGCAATCCCTGTGCAAAAGAAGTTCCAAACTTATGGAAGATATTCTCTCTCTCTCTAAAGAAAGAAAAAGGAAGAGTTTTGTGAAGGTTAATGTTTTATGAAGTGGAAGGATTTTCTCACATCTCATGCCAGGGAGTGCCTTGGGGTAAGGGGTGGACTTTTCTTACCCGATTCAGACCAATCTTATTTGGGGAGTGGGGAGTCTAACTGCTGGCACAGCAGACTTCATTTCTTTTGGGAAACATGTTAATGGTTAGTGCTGGCCTTGGACACATCCATGAAGTAGGTGAAGTTTCAGAGTCTTTCAATATCCACTTTATAATAACTTTTTTGTCCTGACCCCTAGCCTATCATTCCAAGGCCCTCATGATTTCCTTTGTATCCCACGGCCTGCTCACTTGATATCTCCAGGAAGTCCTCATGTTCCTAATAAGTCTGCACTCCTTCCAGTGGCAAAGGATTCCAGGCCTGGGTCTCATTCACCTTTACCTGATAAAGACCAGCTGCTCTGACAAGCCAACCCATGGGAATGTATCAATGGATATTATTTAACCTACGTCGTGTCAATATGCTGTAAATCAGAACAACAAATATTGTTAGGGACACAAGCTTATATATAGACTAGTTGTTAAGACATTTTTGAGTTCTTTTCAATTACAATTAAAGATATGCATTTAGATATTGAAACTTCTTTCAGAAAATGGAGGGGTCTTTTTGAGAAATATTTTGTATTTGCCTGTTTGTTCACTGCTGTTTCCAGGATTCAAAGTTGCTTGATACCTAAAACACTGATTCACCCTAATGGCTTCCAGGTTCCCTACAGTTTCTGTTTTTGGTTTTTTTGGTTAGCATCTTTTCTAGCCTGATACTGTAAGATTCAGCCTTGGTCATTCTCCTTCAATACTTTATAGTGCTTAGCTTAGTGTTGGGAACATCCTAGGTAGACCTTCAAAAATTGTCATGATTAATAAAAGAAGGAATCCAGGATTTTTATAGATATAGCTATGGATATATACCACATCAAAAAATATACTTAGACTGCACTTTTTAAAAATTGTATTTCTCCCATCCCCAAATCCCTCATGTCTGGCAATCACCAATTTATTTTCTGTCTATAAGGTTGGGTTCCTTTTTTAGAATCCACATATAAGAGAAATCAAATGATATTTGTCTTCCTCTGTCTAATTTATTTCACTTGGCACAATGCCTTCAATGTCTATCTATGTTGTCACAAATTGCAAGATTTCGTTCTTCTTCATGGCTAAGTAATATTTTGCTATCTATGTATCTTTCTATCTATCTGTATCACAATTTCTTTATCCATTCATCTATCAATGGACACTCAGGTTGTTTCCACATCTTGGCTATTGTAAACAATGCTGCAATGAACATGGGGGCCACGTATCTTTATGAGTTAGTGTTTTCATTTTCTTCACATAAACCTGGAAGTGGAATTGCTGAATTGTGTGGTAGATTTATTTTTAATTTTTTGCAGAAAGCCCGCACTATTTTCCATAGTGGCTGTACCAATTTAAATTCCCAAAAACAGTGCACAAGGGTTCTCTTTTCTTCACATCCTCTCCAACACTTGACATTTCTTGCCTTTTTGATAATAGCCATTTGAACAGGTGTGAAGTGATATTTCATTATGCTTTTAATTTGCATTTCCCTGATAATTAATGCTGTTGAGTCTCTTTTTATGTACCTGTTGGCCATCTATATGTCTTTTTTGGAAAAATGTCTATTCAGAATTTCTTACTTTTTTTTTAATCAGATTGTTTATTTTTTTTATTGAGTTGTATGAGTTACTTACATATTTTGGATATTAGCCCCATATCAGATGTACGATTTGCAAATATTTTCTTCTATTCAGCATGTTGCCATTTCATTTTTTTGATGGCTTCCTTTGCTGTGCAGAAGCTCTTTCGTTTGATGTATTTATTTTTTTTTGCTTTTGCTACTTTTGCTTTTGGTGTCAAATTCAAAAAATCTTTGTCAAGACCTATGTCAGGGAGATTACAGCCTATGTTTTCTTCTAGAAGTTTTACTCTTTCGGGTCTTAAGTTCAAGTCTTCAATCTATTTCAAGTTAATTTTTGTGTTTTGTGTAAGATAGTGGTTGAGGTTTATTCTTTTGCGTGTGGCTGTCCAGTTTTCCCAGCACTATGTATGGAAGAGACTGCCCTTTCCTCATTGTATATTTTTGGCTCCTTTGTCATAAATTAATTAACCATATATGTATAGATTTATTTCTGTGCTCTCTATTCTGTTCCATTGATCTATGTATCTGTTTTTATTCCAATACCATTGTTTTAATTACTATAGCTTTGTAATACAATTTGAAGTCAGGGCTCATGATGCCTTCAGCTTTGTTCTTTCTCAAGATTGCTTTGGCTATTGAGGGCTTTTTGTGGTTCCATACAAATTTTAGGATTATTTGTTCTATTTCATTGAAAAATGCCATTGGAATTTTAATAGGGTTTGCATTGAATCCGTCGATTGCTTTGGGTGGTATGAACATTTTAACAATATTGATTCTTCCAATCCATGAACACAGAATATCTGTCCAATTATTTGTGTCTTCTTCAATTTCTTTCATTAATGTCTTGTAGTTTTCAATATACAGGTCTTTTGCCTCATTGGTTAAATTTTTTTCCTAGTTATTTATATTTTGTACAGATAAATTCTTGATCATATAAAATATGTGTTTTCTGTGTTGTTAACAATTAGATATCTTTAAGGACTCGTATTTCTGAAAATACCTAGTATTAGCCTTCAGTCCAAACATGGATTAACTATAGCGTTAAAAGGTTTGAAAGAACTTTTCTTTTAAAGATAGAAGCTTTAAAATTAAAATGTTTCTGATGTTATTAGCTATGAAATAGATCTAGAAGAAAAATAAAATACTATCTCCAAATTCCACTTAATGAAAAGTAAAAAGCTTCAGACAGATGTTTCCAATGACAGGTGTTTCTTTTCAAAAGTATGGTTTGATTATAAATATAAGAAGTTAAAGGTGATGGGGGAACACTAATAATGTATATGGACATAAAAAAGCAGAGATAAAAAATTACAAATATGAAATTACTTCTGGGTCATTTGGCTAAGAGACTGACAAGATACTACTGAATATCCAAATTGTACTCTGTAGAGTTTTATTTGAAGAAAAAAAATTTATTAAGTTCTTAAGAAACCATAATTAAATTTGTTGAAGTTCTGGTATTTTTTATTTCTTCTAGCTCCAGAGTCTATCTATGATGTAGTCACTCCAATCTCTCCAAATCATTTCCAAAAGGAAAGATTTTGACCCTCTTCCTATTCAACTTTGACTTCACATTTGCATTTTTAGAACTGACCTCTCTAAACATGACTCCTTTAAGTCCTGCTTTTCAATTGCCTCATGATACTACTTTTCAATTGCCTTATGATAATTCATGTATGAAATGACATTCAATTGTTAAATATAATTCTTAGTCAACCATAATTGTTGACTAATTTGCATGGAGCTCACCCAATGTGCAAGATGATGATACTTTTTATTATGCTGTATTTCTTCTGAGAATCATTTTTAAAAATATCTTAGAGTCTCCAACTGGGGAACTCAAGCCTTATCACCCTGATCACAGTTTGAGGACCAAATGTGCCAAAGTAAGCACCTACTGATGTCTTACCTTTCCCTACAGGCTCAGTGTCTTATTTCACTTTTCTTAAGGGTAGTATTTTAATTTACAGATGGGCTTGCATTTGTCATTTCATTTGCATTTTAATTTGTATTCATTTTTTTTAAAGTGGGAAGCAAATCAACAACTTCAAGTTCCATTGATGTGATTGACAATATAGCAATATCCTGTTTTTATTTAGTGCCCATCTGTTTTCAGACTGCTAAGAATCAGATTAATTGAATCTTCACATGATTCCTTAAATGTATATAAGGAGCAAGTTGTCTTTGAGTTTTATTTTGAGAACTGATTTGTTTCATTTTCTTGTTTCAAGTGAAAGAGAAGTAGAGTGAGACATGAATGAAGAGTCAGAGAAAATATCCAGTGTCTTCATTGCCAACACAGAATGCTATGGATCAGACATGGAACATTCACCACTGAGTTAAAAACCCAGGGCAGGGGCAGGCCCCATGGCTGAGTGGTTAAGTTTGTGTGCTCTGCTTTAGCAGCCCAGGGTTTCACCAGTTTGAGTCCTGGCTCATCAGGCCATGCTGAGGCAACATCCCACATGCCGCAACTAGAAAGACCTCACAACTAAAAATACACAACTATGTACTGGGTGGCTTTGGGGAGAAAAAGGAAAAATAAAATCTTCAGAGAAAAAAAGCCAGAGGGAAAGCACTTGAGAGCATGAACATCAAGTGACTATTTTTCATGAGAAATTAAGAACTGTTAACTCAATTTGAAAAGAGAAAAGTAATAAATATGCATTCTGATCGACTTATTAATATAATATCCTACTTCCTGGGTGTCTATAACTGTCTAAAAAGGCCAGATCATTGCATACTTAGCATTCCTCATACCCCCAGAGAGATACAGCTCCTTCCTCTCTGTAACAAAATTGGCTTCAGTAATACTTATGGAAAAATCAGTACTAATCATCATTTCCTTTGTTCATCTTTAGTTTTGAAACAGTTGGCATTTAAAGGAAAATGTATATTGATTGTACCAACGTCCTTATCTTGGTTGTGATAGTGTAGTTTTGTAAGATGTTATCTTTGGGGGAACTTGGTGAAGGTACATGGGATCTCACCATATTATTTATTATGGTATGTGAGTCTGTAATTATCTCAAAATAAACTGTTTAATTAAAAAAGTCAATCAATCAACTACAAATACACCATGTAATAAGAACACCGATTTCATTTTTTCCCATTCCCTCTAGTTTGTATATGCGTATATACAGTATATGATTACTCAATTGCCATCCTCGTCTACAATTTCATACTGTGTTTACTTTGTTTAACATTAATCAATAACCTCTTTTCCCTGTTATATAGTTTTCATAATTATTATTATTGATGGCTGAACAGTCAAGTTGATAGACCATAACTACCCCTTTTTTTGGAAATCAAAATGTCCACCTTTCACGTACAGTAGAAGAACTCTACATATGAATGACAGCAAAGGAAGTAAATTAGAAAAGAAAAGTAAACTAAAGATCTAAACCTCCTCATGGCAGGAGGGAAAAAATGTGGGGGAATTTGATTGTTTGAGAGCTGTAAAATCTTATAATTTGATTTTGCAACAGACTTTCTACAGAATATGCTGTAGTTTACATATTTATTTTTAAATTTAAGGGCAATAAAAAGACTCTGTACATGATGAGTGGATGGAAGTTTATTACACACTTGTCAACTTTTTATATGTTTAACATTTCCAATATTAAAAAGAATTTTTAAAAAATAATTTTCTGATAGGTTTTCCCAACACCCTTGGAAATAGTTTGAAACACTCCTTGGTCAGCAGACCACAATTAACCCATGTGGCACATTTGTGAAAATTTTCAAAAGTAACTTTTCCTAGTTGTCATAGGCAGGGAGAGAGATGATTTAATGTAACGTAGGAAATTGGATGATATCCTGAAACAAAAAGAAGATTAGGTAAAAAGTAAGGCAATCTGAATAAACTACGGTCTTTAGTTAATAATAAGATATGAATATTGATTAATTAATTGTGACAAATGTACTATACTAAGACATTAATAATAAGAGAAACTGATTCAGGAACTCTACACTATCTTGGGAATTTTTCTTTAAATCTAAAACAGTTCTAAACAAAGTTTATTAAGAAAAAGTTGAAATTTCACGTCAATGATATTATTCAAATCCATTAATATATTTCATGGATAAATTAAAATTTGCACTTAGCAAACAAAAATATTTCACTTCGCTGTTCACACTGACTCACTGTCTTAAATTTGAACACAAATAAAAATTCCAACTGGTCATATACAATGGTAGAATTAAAGCAACTCAAGTCCTATTTCATTGTCTTTTGTAACCACAGTTCAAACAGGAATGTTGTACTGCTGGAGTTGAAGCCAGAAACTGAACCTGAAGGAAGCTTAAATAATTCCAAATCTGCTAGCTTACTCTCCTGGGGAAGCACAGGCAGCTGGGCCTCTTGTTTTTGTCAGGGACCAACTGTACCCTGGAGAACTTAGAATTGCCTTCCATGTAGAATACCACGTTTATTAAAGGAAAAATACTTAAAGTAATAAAATAAGTTTGTATATACGCACAATACTTAACCGGAACCACAGCAATCATTTAGACCATAAACCAAAATATTTTTTAAAGGGAGATGCATCTTATCACTTATATTGTTTAGTATTGCTCATGCATACGTATAATGAAAAGCAAATCAACTTGTAGTTGGTTATATTTTTGTTTTTAGAACTAAATGTCTTTCCTTGCCTGCACCCAGGATATGCTGTCTTGGACGCCAATAAGCCAGATACAGTTTTAGATACTAGAGACACAGCAGTTTCCTTCCTTCATGGAGCTTACAGTCAAGTGGGAGACTCAGATGATAAACAAGTAAATAATCAGATACAGGAGATAATTTCATCTGGTGATAAGTAAAGGGTAGAATGTGCTGCCATCAGCACGTCGAAAGGCCTACCAGGCACTGTGCCTCCTTGTAGTAGAGGATGCAAGGTGCGGGAATTTTTCTTTTACTCTGGACAGGCTATCCCAGTACATCTTCTGGCCACCAGGGCTTTAAAATCTTTACTGAACCCATAGATTCCTGAATCTCCCTAGGGTTTCTCTCCAACTCTCTGGAGTGAATATGTCTTATCAAGTCTGCCACTGTACCAGCCATCTTTTGCTTGCTTTGTCCAATTGGCTTGATGCTATTAACGTAATGGATCAGTGTGATACGTGAAAGGATGAGCAGGGTGTCCCAAACTCATCAGACTATATTATTGGAGAGAGAAGAGAATGAATGCATCTCTGAGGTAAAACTGTAAATGAATACTTTCGTCATGTGAATGTTAATTGTTTCTGATCCTTCTTTTTGATTGGGATTGAAAAGAATGTATTTACCAGATCAAAGACCTCACGCCAGAAACCTGAGGCTTTATTAATCTGCTCTAGCAATGATACCACCTCCAGCTGGTAGATGTGAGGGGCTCCTACCTGGGTAAGCCTGAGGTTGTCTATAGATATTCTCTAGTTTCTACAGGAGTTGGAATAGAAAATTAAGTGGGAATATGGTAGGACCACCACCCCTGCATCCTTTTTGTCTTTACTTTGTTTCTAATCTCTGTCCTCCCCTACTCCTGTACCCTGGGGATGCAATATTGGTTTTGAATTACTATCTTGGCCAGGAGTGGGATGCAATTTAGAGGTTTCCACTTAGCCTTCTCCACAGGAAGGCTCCAGTATGAAATTTTGTCAGTTGCCAAGTATGTTAATCCTGAGTTTATTGGAGAAAAGACCACTGGGGCCCACCATGAGCTGAATTTTAGCCAGGACTCCAGGATATATTACTGACCCCAATGAGCCTCCACTCTAACAGGGAGAGCCACGATGACATTTTTTTCTCTAGGTATTAATATCAACTCAGACACTGTGTCTGATAGTTCTCCTAATGTCTGTTATCCCCTTTCCCCAGTGTACAGTCACCTGAATAAACAGCTTTAGGACACTCTGGAAAAGAACTGGGGGGAATCATCATTATATATACATACCAGTGGGTGTCCTAAGGTTATCACTTCAGTTAATTGGTTCTAGATCTGAAAAATGGTTCAGATGTGGAAACTGAACAGGAATCATGACTTTTTATTCAGGCGATGGTCCTCAGACTCCTACTCTTCTAATTGTTTGGTTATAGATGTTAGGCAGCAAGCATGCTGGCTACTCCCTTGGCAATTTTGGTCCCAAGGACACCAAGCTCTATTAACTATCTTCAAAACTCCTTGCAGCCCTTGGTCATACTTCCTACCTTGTCAATTGTTATGGTAATTGTGGTCCCTTGACTCCTGAAAGTTAAGCACAGTCACCTGGCCTCCCTCACTCTGATGCCACATCAAGAGTACGGATATTAATGAACCTAGCTCCATGACTGCCTCTCCTATCTCCAGCCCTGGCTTGTGGAACAGAGCCACCAAACAAATTCTGGTGGCCCTCTCACTAGTGCATTCCCATCAGCTTTGGCTAATGATCTGTCCTCCTATGGAACATAATCCTCTGGTTGGTTTTCTGGCCCCATAAAATACATTTATTCCAGCAGGCCTATTTCCTCCTTCCTCTACCATCTGCTAGGGCAGCTTGGGCATTTCTACTTCATTCATCATTGGCCATCAATGTCTCCAGACCTCTAAAAGACATCCTAGCACAGAGCTTCCGCCATCCTTTGAGGTCCCTGTCAGGGTATTAAATCCCATGTCCTGAGACAGTGCACCTAAATTATTGAAGTTATGCTTGTGAAGTCTTACATTCCTTTAATAAGCACCCTCAAAATCTAATCCCAGTATTCTTTCTCTGGCTTCTCCCAGAATGTGCTAGCTGATTTTTGCAGCTCCTTCAGTGTTTATTTCTTTCTTGCCTTGTGAGGTTTATGACTTCCCAAAGATGGGAATTAGCCCTAGTTTCTACCTAGTGGCCAGGAGAGGAGGCAGAGCTAGCTCCTGAGGGGAGCACCCAATACCTTGCAGTGGAGGGGCTTCAGAACATTTCCCAGCAAATGGTAAGTGCTAACTCTGACTAGGGAATTATGGACAATTTCTGCAAATTCTGAGGCTTTTTGGAGGTCTCAAAAGCCAACATCATCAAGGCATCCATCCAGCTGTACCCATTCCATTTTTGATGTTTCTAGGTTTTACCAACCATGGACCCGACTTTAGCATAGTGGATCTGCTTTGACTGAGTATTCAAACGTCATTAGGGCTCTCTATTTTTAAACATTGGATTTTCTGTTTTCTCTTCTACTTAGTCTTTAGGAGGATTCTTGGAGCAGTTTGACCAGAGTTGTAAATTTTTAGCAAAAAGTATTGCACAGAACAGGCACTCTCTATGGGTTGTTGAATTGGATTATATCAGAGGGTTTAAGCATCTCTATTAAAGATAAAGACAGACATCTTATTAAAAGTAAAAAATAGTCTCCATCTCTTCCAATTACATCCTTGCTGTTGCCCAAACAATAGCTTTGTTTCTGAGTCCTAAATCTTTCATACAGAAGCAAGTAGGTAAAGTAGAGCTGAGCACTCATTAAGTATGGGGGATCCTGGGGAAATAAGAAATGAACGCTTAGGAAACTCTGATTACTGATTAGACTGTTTTACTTTCTTACCACAAATGTGAGTAAATTTACAAATGCGAACAGTTAAATTTTAATAATGGTTAGAAAAGTGTATTAGCAATATTTTTGTATATAACAGATAAGAAAAAGAAAACTCCAAAATTTGTGTGATTATGCAACATAACACTAGTTTCAATTCCAATAATTTACTTTAACTGTTTGTAATTTATGCTGAACCCTGTAGAAGAAGAATAATAACGCATTACTCAAATTTCAGATTAACTTTGTTGTAAGTTTTATTTTATTTAAATAGTAAATCACCTGTACAGGCTCAATATTCCTCCTTTGTCTTTCTGTAATATGATCTATTCATACATTATAAACAATTATAAAAAAAATTGGTATAGAAAATTTCCACGGAAAGGCAATAGGGAAAGAAAAAGTCTATATAACTTTTAGGGAAAAAATAAGCTATGGTTTAATGCTCTGACATTTCTATTCTCTGTTTTTACCTGTTCAAACCAAAAAATTTCTGGGTAACTGTTGTTATATGGCACACACAAAACAGGAAAAGAAAATTTTCTTAAAATTAAAATGAGTGACAAATTACATCCTAATATGTGGAGAATTAGGACCAGCCAATATTTCCCAGTGTGCATTCTTCAGAAGATGGTCTCGTCAAATGCTATAAGAAACTCTATCCGAAGCCTTCTGTGCTCAAGTGTGTGAAGAATATCACTCGTAACACTCTTAAATATATTTATATTAATATGCTAATCTGCGTGTCTAAGACAGGGATATAACATGCAACATTTCCAAAACATGCTTAAATGTGGTAACTTTTTCTATTGTGTAGCACTCTTGGGTGCTCTGTAGAACAAAATTTGTGGAACATTTTTTTCAGATAGTAATAGATAAAGCAGAAGTTAAACTGTGAGATCAAATGTAAGATTTTTTAAAATATCATATCAATCTTGCAACTGAATTGATTCTTTGTCTAATGATTTTGTTTGCCTTACTAAATTTTCAGGGCTTTTGGTTCCAGTTAATGTTCCAATGGAAAACAAAAAAGAGATTACATATTGTTTATTAATTATATAGGCCCCTAAATGATAGTTTTCATTGTCCTGTTTGGATCCTGCCTTGCCACATCCAACATGTTATCATGCTTACCAATAAATCAGTTCAATTCAAAATGATTTTAGTTTCTATATCTTTAATTTGTGTTTAGATGAAATATTTAGTGAGGACTTATTCTTGAGAGCCTAAACTTATGTTTCTGAATTTGGTTGAGCATTTAACATATGGAAAATTTCTACCTGGTGTCATTAAAAAAATAAGTGATACAATATTTTTCCTCTGCATAGAAAAACTTATTAAGTGTCAAGCCTTTCCAGTTCTATTATTTTATGAATTGTGAAATGTTACAATCCTTAAAATATGTTTTCTAATGATATTAGCTATTTATTCATCTCAAGTATAAAGAAATACAATTGTTATTCTTTTTATTTTAGGATCTAGCCTCTAGACTTTATATTTATTCTGTTTATCTTTAAAATAGAATGCATACTTACTCTGTTCCTTTAAGGTCTATAACTGTATGTGAAGACATAAAAAATAATTACATTGTTGATAAAATGTAGAAACGTTTCTGTAATAAACTGCACGATTTCCCATGAAACACTTGCATTTTGAAAGCATTTCGACAGGGTTCCACATCAGCAGTAAATGGCAGAGTGCTGGGTGTGGGAGTCTTGGAGAAGTGGAAAATTGGCTCTACAAATTAGAGACTGAGAGCAAGGAACCAAAAAAACTGGAGTCATAGATGGATGACACTGCATTGGCAGCAAAGGTGAATATGTGGAGACTGACAGCCAGAAGAAAACAGAGTTAGATCATTTAAAGGCTAATAGATACAAAAGAAAATAGTCGAGGCAGATAGATTAGAATTGTCATAGAGTTGTCTCATTTTCTAGGTATATTAATGACTGACCAAAGGAAATACAAGCCAATACTGGTGAGCTAAGTCTCGAGCCAGTACCAGTGTTTCTTTTTAAACCATAAAATGCACCTGACCATCACTATTTATCAAGAAAAGAGGAAGAAAGAAGGAAAACTTAATTGGCACAAAGAAGCTTCATTTGGAAAACACAAATTATTGTTCTGTCAAAACCTTGTCCTCTTTGAGTTGGGGCCTTGGTGAGGGGAATGTTCTTAAAGAGCCATTTTTGGTACCAAGATTAATGTGTGTGCTTCATGCAAAATTATTTTCTCAGCAATATAGCACACAGTACACTTTTGTGAAATCAGATAGTGGGACACGATGGTTTTCCCAGCACAGATAAGGTCCATTGTAATTCACTTTTTATGTAATGTATGAATGGTAGGTTCTAAACTATTGGAGACATAATATGCCTCTATCAAGAAATTTCCAAAATACTAATTTACTCAATATACCAGGACAGTGTGCAAAGACTAATTGCGTTTAGAATATGTATATTTTTAAAGTATTTAGACATGTATATGAAAATTCATCTGCTTTGAAGCTGTTCTCAACTCTTTGCTGAATATTCATTATCGTCATCACTCTGAGTACATATAAAAATTTGGGCAGTCCAGAAAAATGATAAATATGACACCTGTTCTTCAGTAATTTTAAAAAGCTAATGAGGATATCCCTGCACAAAATCTTCACTTCATTTCTCTCTAGCCCTTCCTAAATGCATAGATTTTAATCTGAAACAATGATTTCAGGTTTCAAAAAAAACTGAGTCCAGAATCATTTTCATCAAAATTGGAAAGTCCTTGTTAGTCTTAAAATTGTACTAATTCCCATTCATATTTTATGTATCATATCCATGCTACTAAATTATTACTAAATTATTTCTCCATGATTTCAAATACTTAGATAACAATTAGAATAAAATCAACTTTAAATAAGCACATATTTGGTCTATACCTTTGGAAATATCCAAACAGTGACCAAATTTGTTGGCTATGAGGGGCCTGGTGAATCTGCTACATTTCCTCCAATCTTAAAGTATGTAAGTATGTTGACACTTTTGCAGTAGTCACCTGATCATGTCACACTCATATTATCTAAAAATTTTCCAATAAGAAAACATAATTCTGTTTCTTAGACATAATATTTTCATTTAGTGGATGCCCATTATGAACCAATCATGTGAGAGGTGCTTTTTCGTACATCATCTTAAGTCTTGACAATTACGCTGGAAAACCAGCAGACTTATTTTATAGATATGAACAGTGATAAAGATTGTGTAATATGTCTAGTTAGGTGCAGAATGAAAGTGTAAATATGGTACTGGCTGATTCAAAATTCCATATTCTTGATTTTCTATACTACCTTGAAAGTTTGTGCAAGACATTAACAAATAAATCAGCTTCTTAGGACGCCATACTGTCAGAGTGGTGATTAACTGATAGTAATAGACTTTAGACTATGGTGCATTGGTTCATCCTCCTCTTTCTTTCTCCAGTCCCTGCCTGATCTAGACAATATTTAGTATAGTTAATATTTAAGGTTTATCTAAAATTTATTTTGTTATCAATGTTGGTTAATTTGACTTTACAAAGCTAATTGAGAATGAATGGACTAAGACTATAGAATAACATCTATATAGAAAAATTATACATTTATACTATGTATAATTATGAACAATCCAAAAGTTTCAGAGAGCCAGCTTTTGATATTAACTTTTAATCCTTTTAACTAAGGATGTACCAAAACAAAAAAACAAACATACAAAAACAAAACCCAGACCATTTTCTCTATTTAGACTCAGAATTCTAAAGTTTAATGATCTCTATTTTGCTCCTTTTACACTTTGTAAGCACTCTGATCTTATAATGACACTAATTTTCTTAAATAAAATAGTCAGTGTTAGTTGGAAAGAATTAGATATTTCTTAAATTGTGATTGTCTAAAGTTCTTCATTTCCTACGTACTAAATTTCTTCCTCCCAATAGACTAGGTAAAAATACTCATTCAGAGTTATTAATTCAATGTGACTGACTTTTCTCTATTTGATGCCCTAAAGTTCCTTAAGTCTCCTGTCTATTTTCTGGTTCATCTTGTTGTTTTGCCATCTGACAATAATGGAAGGATAATTTCAAGCTAATTTAGCACGTGCTGGGAACAAACACCTCTTATTTGTGGCTGATCCCAAAAGATCTTCTACGTTACACAGAAGTAACAATGCTCCTAACATTCCTTTGTGAACTTTTTCCCCCTCTGTTGGCACTGAGATGTAGGGTTTTATACACTAAAGTTCATCTTTTTTCTATTGGCATCTTATATACTCTAATTATTTAGATTTCTGTGTCATCCCAAAAAATCTTGATTTCCTTCAGAATGTTTACCATGGCTCTAACATCAATCCATGGAAGGTGCCAGACTATGTTTAGTCTTAGGTGGTCGATCAGCCATAAACCCTCCAGAGTCTCCTTGACAGTTCAATTTATCTCAAAGTGATCAGGAATCCGGATCCCACACTCATACAAATAATTACCTTTCTTTTCAGTTTTTTGTTTTAAGTCCTTCATATTTTGCTGAAAACTTCTTGATATGGTGGTGAAAGTAGAAGTAAAATCAAAGAGAAATGAGAGTTCCAGGTGAAGCCAGCCCTCCAATCCCTCCTGCAGAGGTCACAGGCTGAAAGGTATCTGCTCAAGGTTAGACGTAGAATGACTTAAGAATAGCTTCATTGGCCTTGTTTCTAATTCCTCCTGCAACCTGCCAGCTTTAGCTGTGCATGGTTGATTTAAAGCTATGGATGAAAGCCAACTGGCCCACAATCAATCTACACAAGAAAAAGGTGATACTGCAGTTTAGAAGGAAAGGCAGATGTGATTTAGGAACCCTTGAAGAGAATTGTTTGCCCTTAAACCACAGAGGTTCTTAATCCTGAGATGTTACTAAATCATTAGCACCTAGAGTTAGAATTAAGAAAATTTTAGCTGTGAACTATAGGACAATGCTAAATTGAAGATGAGACTATCAATGTGAGTTATACTAAACCACGATGACATGAAAGTATGAGAAAATACGTTAATCTTTTAGAAACTGAACCCAATAAGAAGAATTTTAATTGAATTTTTTCATAAGATAGAATAAAAAAACTTGAATCCTGGGGAAGATTTTCATTCAATAACAAGCAACCAGTATTTACGGGGCTTCTACTAGGGACCAAATTTTAATGTTGAGCAAATAGGTGTTAACTGTACTCTCACAGAGCTTACAGTCTAAACTTCTGTTGTCCAATAGAAATTCCTACAGTGACAGAAATATTTTTTAACTGCACTATACAGTACTGTAGCAGCTGGCCATATGTGGCTGTTGACAAAGATTCTCTCCTTGATCAAACTCTACTCAGGCTCCTTCGAATTTTCAAATAGTCCTCAACTTCTGAACCTCTGTGTTCGTCTCTGCATTGTCCAATTTTAGCAAGAATTCTGCTAAATTGATTTAGCTAGAATCCCCCATCTTCCATATCTGACCAGTCTCAATATCTAATCAGGTTCCTCATCCTTCATCACTCCCCCGACCCTTCATCATCAGGGTGAGCAATGTCTGCTCACCCTGGTCTGCTTTCCACAAGAATCCTGCGAGGGCAGTTTAGCCAGAATCCCCCCACACTCCAGAGGTTTCCTTTAGAACTTTTCTATCCACTGCCGCCATCCCCCCCGACAACTCCTTGGCTGTAAATTCCCGTTTGCCCATGCGGTATTCAGAATTGAGCCCTGTTCTATATTTAGATTTCTTTTCCTGATTATTACAATAGTCCTGATTAAAATCTTACCGCTTTACCGTCCAGGTGTGATACACTCAACACTATTGAGCCCTTATAATATAGCTACTGTGACTGAGGAAATTATTTCTTTCAAAATTTTTAGTTAAATTAAATTTATATAGCCATGTGTGACTAGTGACTACCATACTGGTCAGCATAAATCTAGGAAGATATTAATCTAATAATTAAGAAAATTTATAATTGCAAATTATGACAGTTGTACTGAAGGAAAAGAAATATGACCAACAAATTTAAGCAGAAGGAGCTTACTAGCCTGGGATGTGATGGTAGTGAAGGGTTTCCTGCAGAAGTCACATCTCATTAAGATCTGAAAAATCAGTAGGAATTAACTCCGGGAGGGCAATGGGGATGGGTGGAAGCAAAGCGAGGACGACTTGCAAAACAATGAGGAAAGGAGAGTGCCCCGTACCTAGAATCAAAGATATCACTGAGCACATTGCAGGCTAATTTCACCCTCCACTTTGTCTGAATCACTTTAACACCTGAATTCAAGGGGTTCAAATAGGCTAGGGAAGGAGGCAGAGTTCAGTTCATGCAGAATCTTCTAGACCATAATAAACATTTTTGTCTTCGTAAAAAAAAAAAAAAAGGAAAATCTGTTGAAGATTTTTAAGCAAAAAAATGATCATATTTGTGTTTTTACAAAATCGCTCCAGCTGCAGTGGAGAGGGAGGATTAGAGCAATGTGAGTAGACGTGGAGAGAAAAGTTGGAGGCCATGGAAGTAATCCAGACAAAATGATTGTAGCTAGGCTAGGGAAATGGCGGTGGAGATGGAGAGAAGTGAATGTGTTTCAGAGGTTTTAGGGAATGAAATTGATAGGTTGTAATAAAATATTCTATCTGGAGTGAGGCAAAGCCAAGCATCACAAATAACACCTGGATTTCTGACTCACAGGACTGCATAGATGCCATTTTTTTAAATCTATATTATACATTTTTAAGATAAAATTTTTTTTGCAGGTTACTCCTGGAGTTTTTCACGCGTTCAATGCCCAGTTCACCGTTTCTGGGTTTTGTCCTCTCCCTCCACCTCTTACGTAGGTGGGATTTTGGTCATCATTTCCATGAGGAAATATGATGTCTTTGTGGGTCTCCTTGTTTTATACTTCACAGAATGCAAATGTGTCAGCCACCCATTATTTTCTTCAGGAAACTTCCATAATATGCTGTGGGAATTTTTAACATCATTGTCATATACCTGTTACACTGTTTGCTATTGGCGTTTTTACACTTATATGGCCTCTTGAGGTCAGTCACTTTATCTTACTTATATCTGTAGCCCTTGAACTTATAACTATGCCTGGACACAGTAAAGTGTTAATAATTCTTGGTCAATAAAATGTGTGAAGGATGGCATGAAGAAATATTATACAGCTTAACAAATGCTTCTTAATAGGGAATTTGTACGTACAGTAAAGAAAAAAATGTAACTGAATCATTTTTTTCAGAAATTGTAAGATTTTACTGTTACATTTAATGCAAAGGCAAAATTTTTAAATAGAAGAGCGTAAATTTAACATGTTCTCTTCTCATCTTAGTCTCTCCTCTGGGGCCTAGTGAACTTATGTTGACCCACCTAGATTTTCCCCCGAACTGTGCATTTTTTCAGTAATTAAACCAGCTTTTAGTTAAAACCATGGAGCTTTCTTTGGTGATGTGATGAGATAATTAAGTGACCATATATTCAATTTTCCTGGGACACACCCGGCTTAGTGCCTGTTTTCTTGCTGTGTTATTAATGCTCTCTTTTATTCCAAAATTGTTGTGGCCTGAATCATAAAGTATATGATTACCCTAAATATAACCCACGCTTTGAATGTGATGCCCATAGAAACCTGAAGGTTGAAAAATAACTCCTATTACATTGTGATCATACATAACTATTTCAATTAGAACAAGTCACCTAACCTCACTCTACCATTTTCTCACTGCTATCCAAGAATTTCATATTATAGACCTCAGAAAGGACTAGAAAGTACAGGAATCACCTCAATTAAAGGTCGCCAGCAAATGGCTTATGTATAAATGAATTCTTTTGTATTCTGGATACCATAACTGGTAAATAATTTATTAAGCAAATCGGAAACTTCCCCAGAGATTATGGCAAAATCACTGGGTTAAAATGCATGATAAAAATGGCATTAAACCTTTTACCTAGGGAGAAAGACCTCTTTCTGCACTTGTGCCTTCTTCACTTTCACAGCTGACCTAGAGTGACAAAGAGTCTATGTGTGCCTAATGGAGTTGGGCTCTGGGAATAGGGTACTTAATCCTGGCATGTGATAGTGGTGGCAACTCCCAGGGCACATACTAAAGGCAAGAGAAGAAGTGCAGTCACATAGTGTGTGTTGATTTTATATTTAAATATACCTTTTAATAGATAGTTTATGCACTAAATAACATAAATATCGCCCACCTTAGTTAGTATTTTGATTATAGGAAAAATAGTAAAATTTCTTTAAAATAAAAAAAATAGACTATATAATATTTAGCTGATGCACTTGTCAGCCTTGTAAGTGATATCATGATAGTTTCCTCTCTCTAAAAATGCAGGTCTGCAAATACAGGGCTTCTGAAAGCTACCAGGCCTATGTTTTAGAACATTTGCAAAGACTTATGTAGTGGGTTCTGCTATAGAATGAGATTCTCTGAATAAATAGGCTACTCATTAAACTAATTAGCAAATTTTGCCAAAAAACCTGTTTAACTAGGCTAGTTTCCCTCATAAATCCACGGTCTTTGTGATTGCCAACTTTTTAATTTTTTTCTTTCTTTGTCTTTCTTTCTTTCTCTTTCTCTCTCTCTCTCCCTCCTTCCCTTCCTTCCTTCCTTTCTGTCTTTCTTTTTTTTCAATTTTCAGTGAGTGTGTCCAGGAACCAAAGTGACAGTGCCTGAGGGAGGTATAGCCACAGATTCTGTGTGAGGAATAGCATCCCATGACAATGAAATGAGGCGCTGCAACAAATGACATGCTTTCTCACAGAACCGTCACCAGAATTAAATGTATGGCTTTGGCATTCACAAATATGTGCAGACATTCATAGCTTCCAGGTAAGGCATCTCATCACCATATGCAATCAATATTTTAGCTTCTCTAATCCTTTCGAGTATAGACTTCATCTTTGCTATTTTCATTCCAACCTTTCACTTTATCGCTGCTTTTCCCAGGAGATGCACCATGAAGGGGCCTCATGGTCTCTTGCCTCTGGACTAGATCTCATTTGTACCTACAGCTAAAGAAAAAATAAGAACTGAACAGCAAGGCAAAGATCCATTGCTTTTCATCTTCAGCAATAATAATTATTATTTCTTATTTTATGTTTAAATAATTTTCCTTTTGTTTATGACCTTGATCAGGGACTTTTTAGCACAATGTTTTAAAAAGTGGTATTCATAAGTAATACTTGGAAACTTTAAATAAAGAAAACATTTGAGGATGAAAAGAACACAGCTTAGTTTTTCTCCTGATCTTTAGTTTTATGTTTCTATCTATGTCTGACCATTGATAGCTTCCCTTTCTTACCTAATGTCTGAATCACTGGAAGAAATGATAAAATCCACTTACACAAGTAAACATAAAAATATGTCTCTCTATATGTGTCATTCTATGAACTTGAACCCTATGTTTCCCTTGTATTTGGTAACTGTCACTTTTCCCTAGACTCTGCTTTGAGTCTAAGAAAATTCAGGCTTCTGAAACTTAGGAGGAAAAAGGTAGCATAACTTTGAAAATGATTCAAAAGACAATCATCTTAGGGAAATATCTATCAGCTGTCATTTTGCTCTGAAACACCTACATTCTCTCGCTTCTCTTGTGTGTGTTTGCCAGTGGCAAAACAGCAGGTATTTTTACTTATCAATAAGTGTGAAACTATACACACATGGCGTCCTTGTGGTTTTTTTTCTTCTCTCATTTTTAACATCAGTTAACTAATTCTATGTAAATATTTAGTTAGAGGAAGAAGATTGAAGAACATGTCAGGTAACTTAAGACTAAACTCTGGGCAATTTAGTTCATTTTAATTTTTAAATTAATTTTCCTTAGTCATCCTTTCTATTCTAATAAAACCAAGAGAAGTAGGAGGGAAGAACAGGGACTTCTATTTTCCCTCCCACATAGAAGCTACTGTTCCCTTGTAACCATAAGAAAAGAGGAAAGCTGAGAGAAATGAATCGAATTCCTCTACCGTCATTTGTTAATTTACTTATTCTTTGACTCACTCATTCATTGACTCACACATTTATTTGATAAATATGTTCTAGGCACTGCAGATGTAGAAGTAAACAAGATAGCCATGGAGCTCACAATTTAGGGGAGTTGGAGACAAATAGTAAACAGTTAAGCAAATGTATTCATGGTAGGTATTGTGAAAACAATAAAATAGGGTAAAAAGCTACAAGATTTTGTGGACGAGGAAGGCAGAGGTGAGCAGAGTTGGTATTACTTTAGGGAAAGTGACCAGGACAGGGCTCTCTGTGGAGGTGAGTTTGAGTTAATGCTTGATAAAGGACAGGTGACAGCTACATAAAGCTCTGGGGAAAATGCCTTCCAACCAGCGGGGAGAGCTGGGCCAATGGCCTTCAGACAGGATGAGCTTGACGTGTTCAAGGAACAGCAAGAAGGCTGTGTGGCTAGAAAGGAGTCACCAAAAAGGCCATGGAGGGAATGACAATTGCTTCTGTAGCATCTTGAAGCTGTGACCCTACCCTGAAAACCTTTGGAGAGTTTTAATCAGGACAATGACATGAACCCACAGATGTTTTTAAAAGACCAACTCCAGCTGTTGGTTGGAGAGAGACTGTAAAGAGACATGAGTATCCTCAAGAAAGGATCCTCTCTTGATTTATTTAGGACACAGGGCGTGTGACTATAATCTGACAGATTTAAAAAATACATGTGAAACGTATATATCCAAAGAGGTAGAGTGTTCTGAATCACAGCCATGAGACACTATATCATTATTCCAACAATGTCACTGTTTACGATAACAGATTAAGGAATTATTTTGGGAGATATTAAGCCTGTAGTATACCACTTCGTACCTTGAATGAAAGCCTCTTTAATTAATTGCATTAATTAATTTAATTTTTAAGAACAGAATGAAGAAATTGGGAGTCTCATATAGTGAAAAAGATGAGAAAACAAAAAGAAAACTATGTATTTGGGTTAGAACATGACTAAGATAATTTTGCTTTTAATGTAAAAACATTTCCAAAATTTGAGCTGATAAAACGTTTTAAGCAATTACTACATCTTTGGAATAGGCGATCTCTTCTCTCTTCAGATGGTGATGGTTTCTCCCGCCTCTGAACTGGCAGTAGAATCTAATCTCTGTCTCCCACGGGCGATGAACCGCTTTGACGTGGTGTATTAGTTGTATCGTTTCATCTTTCTGAGAAGAATGGAAACTGTTGAGAATAGAATCTTGCTTTTGTAACAATTGATGCCACTTGGTCCAGCGCAATTGGTGCTTGGATAAATAACTGTTGGTCTTCACCTTCCTAAATCTCACCAGAGTTAATCTTAATAATCGTGTCATTTTCAACTTTAGCTTGGCCCAGCCACAGGATCTGGGAAAGCCCTATCTGGTGACACTAAATCTCCCCTCTCACCTGCTAGTGTGACTTGAAGAAAATCTTCTCCGTTGGAATGTGCAAGTTGATGAGACTAGACTAGAAAGATTAGAAATAATTTATCTGCTTTCCTCCTCTATCTACTACTTTCTTCTAGACTTTTGTAAGTTATTTACTTTGTTTTTATTATGTTGATTGCCTTCATTCTTCAACATCTCTTACCACGTTTTCAGTCAAATCTATTTTTCCATGAGCAACTTGTAATTTAGTTTTCATTTATGAGATAATTTTGTCTTTTCTTGAAACTTTTTATAATTTGAGTCAACTCATGTCTTCATTTTTATAATCTTTTGTCTTTAGTTTCATAATAATTTCTAGTGTGAGCTTTGACTTTCTGATTTGGTGTGTACTTCCTATCTGACAAACAATGTTTGTTTCATATATGTCGGTGTACTGAGTTACATATAGCCTTATTCTGTTTCAAAGTTGAGTTTTTCGTTACTATTTTGATGAACTAAATAATTTTGAATATCCCTTTTTTTCTCTTTTATCAGTTTGTCTGAGTGTTTCCGGCCATTCTGTTGTTTTTGTTCATTATCAAATATTGTAGAGTTCCCTGGACCATCAATAACAGGTGAAATATGGAAAGGGGGTACAGGGTTTGAGCAGTTTACTAGGTTTCTTGCTTTAGTTGAATTCTCTTTTATTGACATTGCAAAGTTCAATTTCTTTAATAAACTCCACCTATTGGGAACGGGTACGTGCATCTTCTGATTATATGATCTATTTTTTGTTTCTATTGGACACTCAATGAATGTTGTTTGCTTCCTTCTTTCCTTTCTTCATCAAATCTCCAACATATGACATTCCCTTTCAAATTGCTCCCATCTGCTCTAGAAGCTTACCTTCTCAGAATTGCCTATGCACTTTCAAGCCCCTTCTTTTTGAAGCAGTCAAAATTCCAATCCATAAGGTCTCAGACTTGTTCCTGCATTTAGTATTTCTCACTCAGGATAGGACCCACAAATCTTGGAGGTTAGGTTATCTGTGTTGTGCGACCACTATCACTTGTAATCTTCTTTCTGTGCAACATAAGCCCTACTTAGCACTGCCAGGACATCAGAGATCACAGCTGGTGTCAGGTGTTTATTCTTGTACTTATATATAATATAGGCTTTTTCATTTTTTTTCTTATTTATGCTGTATGTGTGAGCTATGTGTGGTTTTACTTGTTCTCCTTAGTAAGCTGTACAGTTTGTGGAAGATTTGTGGATATATGTTGAGATACCTGGATTAAATCAGTCATGGGGACCAGCAGTACAGTAACTCTTAGAGTCAATTAGTGGACACTTGGTCCTGTCAAAAATGTCCACGGAGACTTTTGGTCCATGCCAAAATGTGCTTGATATTTGGACCTGTCAAAAATGTCTTCCACAGAAAATGTCCCTTGGTTCAAATAGACCATAACATTTATTTATAGTTTTGATATACAGAATTAATACATAAAAATGCTATCATGTGTTATGTTTCCAATAATTTTATTGTGGCTGTATTATCAATAATAACTCTTCTTGCCTCCATAGGCTAGCTGGTAATGGCACACCTGTTTAGGTAAATGGATTGGGATTCAAATCTTTCAGAAAAGTGGAATTTACATTAACTCTGCATAGCGAGGAAGAGTCCTATAGTTAGAGAAATGCACAGAGTATTACAAGTCGAAGGTGGGATCTCCAGGTGTATGGTGTGTTAATATGTCACTGGGCATTTGGTTGGATGTGGCTGGGTCATTCAGTAAGGGCAGAGTTTGAAAGGAGGAGATTGGTCAAGCTGTTATGTCAAATGGGTGGCAAACACATTGACATAAACACTTTACAGAGAGCCTTTCTTGTTCGGGAGGAGTGAGAATGGGCATGGCTCTCCTACCACATAGTGGTTGGGTGTAATAGCCACCACGAGGGGGATACTGGGCATCTAATTAACTACTCTACAACTGTCCCATCTGCCATGGTTAATGGACGATGTTTGCCTTGAATCCATGTCCTATGGAGTGCAATTGCTGTGGACTGCAGGAAGCATCTGTTGCTATTTGCATAGAATTGCATAGAATTGAAATTCCAGAGGAGTGTGAAATGACCAAATGTGGAGAACAATTTGTTATGCATGTATAGGGGATCAGAATTGGCCACCCCAAAATTTGGCCCTTTGGCTTTATTATTTTTGGAAACAAAAGACTCTAAAAGAAACTTTGACCTCCTTCTTAACTGCTTAAAAGAATTTAAGTAGAGGGCCTGGTCCAGGAAGGACCTAATACCATAAGTGAACTGTGGTGTAATGTAAAATGTGTCTCTCAGGTCACGTTGTCTATAGCTGGCCCATTTGCATTTCCATCTGCATGTAAATTTCCTTCTTCCCTTTTGAAGACCCAAAGTACTATCCCCAACATCCTCCTTTGTCTTTAGCAGAAGATGGTATTTAAGGTGACAGGCTTTGGGTATTCTGGCAAGTTACTCTGCTTTCCTGAGTTTCTCTCATGTATGTATGTTATTAAACTTTGTTTGAGTTTTTTCCTGTTATTCTCTGTCCTGTCAATTTAATTCTTGGGGGCCAGCCCCATGGCTGAGTGGTTAAGTTCTCATGCTCTGCTTCAGCGGCCCAGGGTTTCACTGGTGTGGGTCCTGGGCATGGACATGGCACCTCTTATCAGGCCACACTGGGGCAGCATCCCACCTGCCACAACTAGAAGGCCCAAAACTAGATTACACAACTATGTGCCTGGGGACTTTGGGGAGAAAAAGGAAAAGTAAAATCTTTAAAAAAAAATTAATTCTTAGATCAGCCAGAAAGCCCTAGAGGATAGAGGAATTGTTTTCCTCCCCTTACACACGATTCCGGTGCTCAAGATGATAAAAAAGTTCTTATTTACACAACTTGTGGCATTATTCAATATTTAAGTGTCAATACCACATTATTCAGTGATGACATCTTCAAGACAACACTGACACAGTTCACTCAGTTATTTTCTGTGCATGTTGTAGTAGTGCATTGTATATGCCAGTGATGTATGCACTAACAATGAAAAGGAGAGAAGACACTTACAGATGTATATATGAGAAAGTACTTGGATTTGCATGAGAAAGAAATCTCGATATTAACTCTTCAGTTGTGCATGATGGATTTCAAGATTGCAAATATGAATGCAATTCAACTACTCCTACCAAATGCACAAGTAATTGTTAACAGATATAATGAATATGAAGTCAATAATCAGGTCAATACATACTTGGAAGCAATTGCTCATTGACTTAAGAGTAATCCTGCCAAACTACATGATGAGGAAGAAAAAGAATAAATGTGAAATCTAAAATTCATCATGAATTACAATAAAATAATGAAAAGAAAATTTTAACAAAGTTAGATGTTTATTATTTAATGAATCACGGACCAAATGTCTCCAAGGATGTTTTGGACAGGATCAAACATCCTGCAAGGTTAGGGTCATGTAACTATCTATTCTATCATTTATTATTTCATATTCACTTTAGGACACCCAACTTACCCATTTGACAAGAGATTTTCTTTATTGCTCCCGTCACTTGTGAAATACCTGATTCTATGCTTATACATAAGTATTAATCTAACATTCACCTTAAGGAGAACGCTAACTGTTTTAGCTAATTATTTCATGGCTTAATATATATGTGTAAGTTGCCATCACATGATATGCTCTAACAGAATTTGCACTATAAAAATCATGGTTTTGAGACAATTATCCATGTTTGAAAACTCTTCTAAGTGGGTTCAAGTCAATGATACTTATCTGTAGATGACTACATAGTTTCATGTCCCATCACCATTACTAAGTAACTAAATGAGTCAAATATAATGATATTGAAATGCAGGAATTCAAAGTCTCATAGAAGGAAGTAATTGTGTAGTGCTCAGAACATGGGTTTTGGCATCAAATTGATTTACTTCAGTTTGGTTTTGCCACTTTCTAGGCCCTCTCTAAATTAGTTATGCTGTCTCAGTTTTTATTTTTAATTGTAAAACAGATATAATAATATCTACTTCATGGAATATTTACCATATTTAAACGAGATAATACATATCAAAAGCACCTAGCAAAATATTAGGTAGAAAATATACATTCAAAAAATTCTTTCTACCTTCCTTTTTGCTTAGGAGAAATTAAAATTGCATATAAAGGGCCATGAGCCACCATGGCGTCTTAGTTCTAACTATCCTTTAATTTATCCAAGCATTAATTTCTCTTATGTGAGAATTAGTAATCAAGATGATTTAAATAGAATATTTATTAAAAATTCACAAACATGGATATTGTGGTAATTGACTATTTGATGTTAAGGATTGTTATTTCCATCTTCATACTGGGGAAGTGTGGTGAAAAATGCTTGCTCCCAACTCTAGCTGATGGGGGAATTCAAATTCCTGTGTTCTCTGTGAATTAAATTTTTATTCACTGAAAAGATATTTTCTAAAAGCTCATCATTACACGCGTAAAGGTATAATACTTTAAATGCAGTAATTCTCAATTAAACAAATGTAATAGAACTGCTAGTGGGATTTATAGTACCCAATAACCATCTTAGAATATACTTCACAGATTGCTTCTTTATACTGCAAAATGAATAGGATTTTATATCTGAAGAAACAAATCTGCACATTAAAAAATCAATGTTTCTCATGACACGCACTTGGTATTATTTCTGGGAATACTACAGCTGGCATAACTTAGTTAAAATAGCATCATTTACTTGACTATGTTCATAGTCCTTCCGGAGTCAAAACTGCTGCTTACAAGATGCAAAGAGAAACAATGACCTTCTTGCTTTTGCAGCCATCAAAGATACTTTTTGGTCTACTCCTCCTCAGAGCCCTGACTTATAATCCTTTCTCTGGCTACTTGAATGCCTCTTAGATTTGCAAAAAAAGAAAAAAAGGAAGGGAGAGATTGAAGGTGAAGAGAGGAATAAAGCACATTCTATCACTGAACCTCTACTGAAAAATCCTCAACAAGCAGAATGGATTGAAAAATTCAAGCATGACTAAAAAGTACATTCCCCACTAGTCAGTAGATTTTGCTTCCTATTTGTCACTGCCACCTTGGAGAGTGGTGAGCATTAATAATGCATGGGTGCTAGGAATGTATTAGCAACTAACCTTGCAAAGAAATCAGCTGGGGACCCAGAAGAGCTGTAAAATAAAAGAGAGAGAGAGAGAAAGAGAGGCAGAGTGAGTACACACACGGTCTGAAGTATTCTTATTTATTGAAGAGATTTTGGGAGCAGCGGCAGGTGTGTAGGCAGCTATGTATCACTGTAAGCAAAGGATAGAAATCCTTGGAATGGGGCCATAATTGAGTTCATTGATCAAACTCACAAATTTCCCCACCCTCATCAAGTTTATTACTTACCTTTGTGTAACATAAAGAAATACTCCTGGGAGATCAGTGTATTTCCACACGTATTCAAATAAGAAGTTTTAGCAAATATCTTAGACATATTTCTTAAAGAAACTGAGCAAATGTATTCCTTAAATGTTTTTTGTTTGACTTGAGATCTGCTTTGTGATGCAGTATACATTGCAGATAGATTTATCCTGATATGTGAATGCCAGCTCTGATTCCAGAATTTCTGTAAAACAAACAAGCAAACAAACAAACATCCGGAGGCATACTAGCTCAGAATGGTAAGGTGGATCATATTCCAAAAGGAAATTTTAATTCTGTAAAAATTACATTTATTTTTAAATTATTCTTTTTCAACTATTTTGAATGGAAACCAACTCAGTTCCTTGTGAAATTAAGACTTGTCTGTGAGGATGCCACCACATGACCACTTCACCCTGGTGGTTCAGAGCTTCAGGTTTTATGGGGCGCCTCACCCAGGGAGTACTCCACGCTCTGTCCTTTCCACCTCCCCTTACCCACTCTGTCCCACCCAGTATCTCCCAATACCATACCTAGCCCACAAAGACTTGTCAATTTATCGAATATATTGTGGAAGATGTTAGATTGTGATTTGTAAAACTTTTATATTTTAAACCCATCACCTTCAATTTAAAATATCAAATTAAATTACTTCATTGGGATTTTTGTTTTTACATCTGAAGATTTTGTACTTGAAAAATTGGGAAGGTTTTGTTAAGCATTAAAATATGTCATCATGAAATATTTTCATTTGTTTACTAATGAATGTTTAGCATTGTTTTCTTTTTTTAATTATAAAACATGTCAAACGTTGAAAAGTCGGGAGAATTTTCCATATATTTCATATACTCAACACATAGGTTGTGCAAACAACATGTTACTGTAATTGTGTTATCATGCATTTACTCATCCCTTTCCCATTCATTCACCAATCCATCTTAGTATATTTTTATATTTCAAAATAAGTTGCAAATATTACTATACTTCCTCCTTTAAGAATACTTCGACACATATCATTATACTTTATACTTTAATACTTTAAGAATATTTTGACACTCATATCATTAGCTAGATTTCAACATTCCTTTATACTTCTTTTTATGTAAAATTTACAGAGTGAAATACTCAAGCCAATGAGTTCTGTCAAATACATACAACTGTGTAACCCAAATCTCTTTCAAGATATAGAACATTGTTATCATCAACTTACTTACTATTTTCTTAGCTCCCTGACGTTTATTTAGTTTTGAAGAAAAAGTAAGTCTGAAGACTACAGCTAACAGATTTCCCACAAAAAGTGATTATTCAAGGTTTTAAAAAAACAGATTTTGGCATCCTAAAATGATCACATGTTTAAGATATGAAGATTCTAATAGAATTGCTTCACTACCACTTTCTCATATGCATTACAATTGTTCTCTTGAGAAATGAGTAATTTCATCCTATTATTTTCTTAACAGTTTTTGTTGAACTTAAGTAAATTTTTACACATCCTTCTTTAATTATTATCATTATTATCATTATTATTTCTTCCTTTAACTTCTCATTTGGGAAAGCATCCCAGAATAATTTCATTTTATGATGGCAATCTTCCCCTCCAAGCTCTTCTCTTCTGCCCCGCTTTACTCTGATAGACACATAGACATGCAAAGAAAACTTAATGGGATAGTTACTAAATTCATTCACGTTGCTTAAAGCTTGCGGTATATACTCAATAAATGTTTTTACACAAAAGAAATTCAGAGAGGGAGGAATAAATGATTTGGAAATGATTTGGGTCACAGTTACATGTTAGCTGATAAATAGTCTTTGAAGCAAATTACAAAATACTGTGTAGAGTTCTGTTTTCAGAAATGCATTTAAAGATTTACTGTCAACTTTTATTGGTTATAAATAGCAAAGATGTCTTAAAAATGAAATTTACTCAAACTCAAAAAAGATATACCTTTAAATTTTAAAATGACTTCACTCGCTAAAAGCTTGCCCTATTTGATTTTAATTTTTTTGTCACAAGCTAGACATCCCTTGGAGTTAATTTTTTTTTTCACGGTTTCTTGTCTATATCCTTATTGCTTAGATTTATTGTTTTATCGTGTGTTCTCCATTTTTTATATCGTTGTGAAAAGTGCTTCCCAGTTTGACAATCTTCCTTTACTTGAGATTTGATAACTTGAGGTCCCCATGTCAGGGGTTTTCAACAGCCAGCCCTGTCCTGTGTCCCCCCTTCCATTCCCCAATCCCATAGGAAGGGAAGCAGCAAGGAACCTGTAACTACGCAAGTGCTAGTGGCAGCAGAGACATCCATTACTGTTTCATGAAATCACATTCAAGTCACAAACTTCACTCACGCTGCTGCTACCTTGACCAAGGGCAGGAAAGGGGAGGAGAAGAGATAGGAAAAATAGAGTAATAAAGCATAAAAATAAAATTTTAAAAAATAATCTTTTCCTGGGGAAAGATGAATGAAATTAATCCTTTCTAGAATAACATATTTCTTCATTTATCTTATTTTTAAAAATAAATAAAATAAAATAAAATGATAAATAATATAATAGCTAGAGTAATTTATTTAAAGTTATTTATTTTATTTTTATGTCTCTGGAGGGCAAAAATACCCTAACTTCTTTAACTTCTTTAAAAATATCCCATGAGCAAGTGCAATACTCTGCACATATGGGATGCTCAATTAATTACGTCAATCTGGTAAGGAAAGGAGATTATCTGTTTTTACGTCTCTCTGTCAGGAAACCACTAGAATAGCTTTTTTTCTCTCGTTACTAACACAACTTTTACTTGTTTCTAATGCCAAAAAAAAGAGAGCAACACTTGAACTTTTTATATTGAGAATTGAAAACAAAGGCAATGAAGCATTTGACTACTTCTGTGGATAGAATTTTGCTTAATATAGTAGGAAAACATATACGGGAGAAGGTATACATTTTCCTAAGCTAGAAAAGGCTTTTTTACAAACAATAATCTATTGATCTTTCCTGAAAGCATTAATAAACACACACGCAAAAAATATTGAGACACCTTATTCCTCATAAAATATGCTTTTCAAAGACTTATACACTATCTAATATGCACCTACAGAAACAAATGATCCTGATTAAAAACCATCAACATATACCCGTTTGAACTGAATTCTTCTACTTTACAAAATAGCTAATCTAATTCTTGGAAAGAAATTAACCATTGGAAATAACTGATAGCCTTGCACATTTTGTTAACATCTTCCAATATTTTAACAGAAATTCAATTTGTTTGACTTTAAGTGTGGGATTGTAATTAATTCATTTTTCCCATAGGGGTATAGAAATGTATGGAATCTGACCTTACTTCCCCGGCTAGGTGATTTTAGCTGGCAAACTAATATCTCCTTATTGCTAGCTTAAAAATATGAATACTTTGGGCTTTTCTGTGTAATCCCATTAGGATATGATCCGATTCCTCTCAACACATTTTTTTTTTTTTACATAGAGCTGATACAACCCCAATATTTCTCCTTGGGACACATTTCAGAAATTATTTAAACAAGAAAAACAGAATCTCTAGGAAATATTAATCAGAAAAGTCCACTTAAAAAGTCATTATGGTGATGTCGTGAACCAACAGGAAGCCAAGGGATGTACGATGAATATGGACAAGAGCTGCACTTCTCTTAGTAGCTGAATTCCATGGTGATCTGCTTTCCCTCTAGTTAGAATGTGCTGCCATACAAAGGCCCTGATATGTTTTTTTGTCCCTCTAAATTATGGGTTAATAAACTGATAGTTTTCCGTTAAAATTGTTCTAGTAGTAAAAATGATAGCTAAGACCTTTCTTCATCAGTCTATTAAAATGTCTATTAATTCAAATAGGTAAACAAGAGCCCATGGATTTAGCAAAAGATGGAGCACAAAACATAAAAATAAGTAAATTATATAGCAAGTTATATAAGTATGTTATACCATATTAAAATGTGATACATGTAATGAAAAAAAATTGGGCAAAACAAGAGGAATCTGGAGTGCTGGGAGGGGATTTGGATTGCAATTTTAAATGGGTGATTAAGATATAATTTTCTTCATGTGAGGAATATTGGCCCTGAACTAACATCTGTGCCAATCTTCCTCTATTTCATGTGGGATGCAGGCACAAAGTGGCTTGATGAGCAGTGCTGGGTCTGCGCCCAGGATCTGAACCTGTGAACTCTAGGCTACCAAAGCAGAGTGTGCAAACCTAAACACTACGCCACCGGGCCAGCCCAGATATAATTTTGATTGAGAAGCTAATAGGTTAGCAACAACTTGAAGGAGGCGAGAGATTGATTTATGTTGATATTGGGGAATGTTCTCCTGAATAAAAATGTTAAGAAACTCTGGCCTCCAGACAATGGGTCTGCCAGGGAACCCAGTAGAGATACATAAGGGTTAATTATATATTGTCAACTGTACTTGGCAATATCCTCACAACAGTTCTCTCTCTTCAGTATGCGTATGTGCACACACATACACACACACACACACAGACTCACACACTGAGACAGAGATGAGATTACAAGCTATAATGTATACGCAAGCAATCAATCAAATATCCATTTTAACAAAATGAATAAGAAGTCTGGGGATAGCCAATATTTCTCTACTGAAATTTGGTGCCCTAAAATAAAGTCTCTTTTGTTTTGACACACATGGAGTTGCAACTCAAAAGCCTGAACAAATGACTACTGCTCAATGTAAAGCAAAGTTGAAGAGTGAATCAGTTCATAGTTCTCATATAGGATCTCCACCAAGAGAAGAGACTCAGCAAGAATCTAATGCAGTAACAGAGAATTAGAGCCATATTACATCCAGAAACACAAATATAATATTAGAAAAAAATGACATCAAACAGAAAGAGAAAGCTCTTAGAGATTAAAACAGTTCTTTACAAAATTCAATAAAACTAGAAAACAGAACATAATTCAAAAGCAAAAGAATTGGAAAATATGAAATATAAACACACAAAACTAGGTCATCTAATATCCTATTTATTCCACAAACAGAAAATGGGTAAAAGGGATGTGGGAAGGCATATGCTTTGGCAACATTAAAGGTCTCCTTGATTACTTTACCCAATGAGAAAAAATTCATGACTGTGCACATTATTGTAAAATTTAAGAATACTGAACATAGCCAGAAGTTCCTGAGAACTTGTAGAAGAGAAAAACTTGTCTACAAAAAACAAAATCATGTTGGCATGGTAATTTTCATCAGTGTCACTGGATGCTAGATGGAAAAGATGTGATACTTTCAAATTTTATACCCAGACAAACTGTCATTCAAGTAAAATAAAAGCACAAAGAGTTTCAAACATAAAAAGCCATAGAAAATCTACCTCCAATGCAGTTTTTTTTGTAGAGAGTTATTTGAGGATAAATTACAGCAAAATGAGGGAAATAAGCCCAAAAGATGGAGGTTGTAAGATGTAAGACAGGGGACAAGTCTGCATACCTGTGAGGGGAAGCATCATGGTGAAAGATGAATAACAAGTTAAAAGGCAAATGTTCCAGAAGGGAGATTGAGAATTACAGCCTTCAGGGAAAAGTTTGATACAGAAAAAGGAGTCACAAAAAATAAAATGTTTTGATTGAAACTTTGGAAAAAATTGAGGACCTGATTCAGTCAGATGACAGATAAAAAGAAAATTAGAAATGCCCAGGAAAACAAATGTACAAGAAAAATATATAAAAAATCATAGTCCAAATGTAAAGCAAATTAGACTATAGAACACTTCAATGCAGTTGGGGACCTAAAGTAAAGAGAATGCATTTTAATCTTGAATCTGTGTTCATTTTTATTCCATTGGCTCAAAGAAAATGACATCGCACATGTAGAAAATGAAAAAAACTAGTACACTACTTGGTCCACTGTTGAACAATATTCACCACTTCATATTACTATGAGCTCTTTCTTTTGGTTTAAGTCAATCTACAGACAAGGCATGGAAGACTTGGTTGTGATTACAGGATAAAAATCATAAGTTACAAATTCTATCCCTTGTGCCTAAAATAGTGTCCATAATAAATGTGGGTCCTCAGTAAATATTGGGAAAATAAGTAAATGCACAAATTTTTATAATAGAAAATAACAAGTGTAACCAAGAGAAGATGAAGTACAACAAAAAGGAAAAAAGAAAGAAGAGAAAATAGAAGTTTGAATACCTTCCATTTGCAAAATGTGGAATCAGAAGATACTATTGTAAGAGGAAAAAAAGGAGTCTAAAAATATCACTTAAATTACAATAACAACCAATGGAGAAAGTAAAAATAGTAAACTCAAACACTGGAATGGGAAGAGGAGTTTGTGAATATAAGATGAATACTCTTTTTTCATATCAAGAAGGCAATAGATATTGTCTGGCATAGAAATATAAGAATACTGTCAAAATTTATGAGAATACTTTCCAGAAGAAATAAAATCAAAATTATTACATTATGCTGAGGGAAAGAAATCAGACACAAACCTTCCAATATTGTATGTTTACATTTATATGAAATATCCAGAATAGGTTTCTGTAGAGATAGAACACAAAATGCTTGTTGCCAGGGTCGAAGGGAAGGCCCAGTGGGGACCAACTGCTTAATGGGTATGAGTTTCCTTTTAGGGTGATGACAATGTTTTGGGGCTAAGTAGAAATGGTGGATGTACAACATTGTGAATGTACTAAATGTCACTGAATTGTTTACTTTAGAATGGCTAATTTTAGGTTATATAAATTTCATCTCAAGAAAATATCATAATACTAGAAAAACAAGGATTGTAGGACTAAAATGGTAAGGAAAGAAACCAGAGACTGTTTATTTTCACCATAAACTTATTTGTGCTATGGGATGAATTATCTTATGCATGTTTTATTTTGATAAATACTTTAAAACATATTTTTAAAATAACACAAATCTAGCCAAGATCAGAGGGACAAAAGTTCTGTCTCTACAGAGAATAGAGGAAATGGAACAGTAAAATGTTGTCCAGTTTATTAGATGGTAAGTGGATGCAAATGGGCTTGAAACATAACCTTTTTTTACTTTCAGATGATATAAATGGATTTTAGCTTTTTGATTCAATTGTATGCTTATGGAATTAAATGAATGCATATATATTTCAGGTAAGTATGGTAAACAATAAGAAATCTATAAAGTGAGCATCAGATGTACTTCTTTAATTCACTATAATCCTACTGGAATCTGCACTTAAATCTTTGTGTGTTAATTATGAAGGGATATGAATCTCTGCATTTCCTTTATCCTTGCTTTTTACTAGTGACTTGGTAATATCTACTAGTGGGCTTTGCTGTCTGATGAACTGAATTACCGTGTTCTCAGCACAGGACTATGCTAAATCGTCTAAGATATTTCAGAAATTAACCTCCATTTAAACATTTAGAATTGGAGACAGAAGTATGAAAAGATTACCTCTGATGGAAAAGTCAATGTTTTGTATCTTTTCAAAAAGACAAAGCAGTCCTAAGTTTTCCATTCATAATTTTATTTGTACTTAAAGCAAAACTTTCAAACAATTTTCATGATAAAAGAAAGATGAAGAATATTCCCTGCCCCTCAGGGAATATAGTCTTTGAATATAGTTATTTCCTTTAGAAATAGAATTTTGTTTTCAAAAACGTCATTATTTCAACCTTTGAAAGTTTTAGTATGTTACACCATGGAATATCATTTTTTCTAAAGAAGTAAATTTTGTCCTCATTTATGATGTTGAAACCTTCTAAATATGCACATTTCAAAACTCTCAAGATTTGTAAGGGGAACTTAATGAAATGGAAATCTGGCTGATAATTACACACAGTTCAGCCGGAGAGTTCATGGTGGTGTCAGCCTGTTTGGTCGTGGGTAGCTAAGCAACACTGCCAACTAGCACCTTGGTGGAAGATATTTTTAGCTTCATTGCACAGTTCTCATATATCTATTGGTGATTGATTTGTTTTGCAATTTATTTTGAGATTTCACTACTTAAAATGAAAGGTATACCATTACACCAAAGGAAATGTACACATGGGAATTTAAAAAGAAAACATAATAATTTCCATGATTTGACACATACATAATATAAATATTGTTGGAGAGTGAAACATTCCACTTGATTTATATTATTTTTCATAAAAGTAAAAATACTTTTTAGGCTTTGAAAATAATTTCTTATCAATAAATAGAAGAGTGGAGTTCTCTGTTCATGAATGAAGACAACAAAACATCAAAAGTTAAATAACTTAATTTGTTCCTAAACTAAATTAATATCTTAGTGACAAGTCCATGATTGCTTTATAAGTAGAGTATGAGTTAGACACTAGGATTTTGTTTCTTTGGTAAGCAGCATTTCAAGGGGAGACAAGAAAGGTAACAAGTTGTCAGAAATCTTAAATGTCAGAGTAGCAATGGGCAGAAAGCTTTTGGAGTAGTTAATTGCCTTTCCAGACCCCTGCGTTCCTATGCTGCACCTGGAAGAGTGCTGATGGCCACAAAGCACTTTACTGTATCGGGTCACGCTCGTCCATTTCCACCCCCTGGGCCTGATTGAGGGGCTCTCTCGCCTTAAGGTAACCTGCTATTCACATATCACTGACAGGAAACCGCATGGCTCAGAGAGAGAAAATAACCCACAAAAACAGAGGAGACACGTAGAATTGACAACTGTGGAGGGTTCAAATACCAGCTCAACAATTAGTGTCTGTGTTTCTGAATTAGATATTTACTTTTCCTGTACTTTGTATCCTCATTTTGTAATGAAATGATATTTTCTTCCATTCAGCGTCTTGTGAAAAATGAATGAAGTGCATAAAATCTCCATCATGCATTTGGTCACTAAAACCTGGTTCAACTCTGTCCCCATACTTCACATCTGGACACTGATCGAGTACTACTAGCAATTTAGACATTTGTCGTATCTTACCTGCCATCATTAATACAATCTAGGAAGCTACCAAACATTAACCTTTTTTTTTTAAGAGGAAGAATCAATCTTTCACTAGGAGGATAGATGGTATTTCTATAAAAAAAATGGAAATTGACCTGGGCTGAGTGAACTTAAAGAAGGGTTTTATAAACTTACATCTCTCATGATTAAAAACCTACTGAACATTTTAAATTTTAAAAGGCTTCTAAAATACATTCTGTGCTTCATTTAAATATGATTATAGCTTGTTTAATAGAGTAAAATTCTCTTTTAAAGGATCTCATTTATTAGGATTTCCGGGTGATTGATTTAAAAGTCTACAATCATGATTCACCTTCCCAGGTTGCGTTCTTGGTAGTGTTCAGTGTGTTTCTTGAATAATTTCTTAAAGGTTGGGGAGACCTCTCTGTGTAAACTGAACAACTCGATGATTCCTAGGAGGCTTGATGGTGGAGAAAGAGTGACAGGTTTGAAAAGGTTTCCCATGCTCCTCCATTTTTCACCTTTTGATATTAACTGAGCCGAATTTCAAACACTAGCATTTGTAGTCGTGAAAGTGACCACGTCAGGGCATTTAGGATGGTGACGTAGCCTGCTACAGAGGTGCTCAGGTCTCGATCTTAGCACATAAGTGAAGTGACATGGGACAATCCCAGTTGGATGCAAAGCAGTGACGTGAGGAGGTGATGACTATTTTTAGCTTGATTCACTCTTGTTTGTGTTTCTTTCCAGTGTGTGTTGAATAAGGTAGAACCTGACCCCTCCTATTAGGGACAACAAAGGAAGGAAGTCACATAATACACTCCCTTTAGTTCTGGAGTGGAGATAAGATTAAACAATAGTAATGCTTCTCATTGCTGACATAAAAATAAATTGAAAACATTACCAGGAATGCCACTAATTCAGAGCTTCCCAATAGGGACACCCATTTCCTGATACTCTGGAGGCTTGCGAATAGAAGGGTCAAAATGCAGTGATGTCACTGTTTCTCCTACAGAATGCATCCTAGGTGGAGTAAAAGCTAGCAGATCATCAACTTATGCATTAAAATTGGTGGTGACATCGGGCAATTAAAAAACTGTGAAATAGTTTTCTTTTTCCATTTTAATGTTTTACATTAGTTAATAATGGAAACAGGCTTCTAGATGTTGGCATTCATGATATATGTGTGAGCACTATTATATGCTAAATACATTACTGAACACAATAGGACATCAGATGACTTTGAGAGGTTGTACAAATATTAGTATCAAATATATGTAGGGATTAAGGACACCTTGCTATTCTGTGCACATTACTTATTTATATTATTGAGTTGTTACTACTTTCTTGAAGAGAGTCTTTACCTGTGGTTCATTTTTTCAGAGTCAATTCAGTTTTATCTGTATTTTTAATTTATTCTTTTCCCATGACATATTATTGGGCTTAAAGATCATCGTATAATTTCAAGCTTCCTTTTTTTTATCTTCCATTAGTCTGAATATCTGTTCTTGAAACACTGTCTTTTGAAAAATCACTTTATTATTTTTAAAGTTTGAATTTTAACCCCCCAAAGAAAGCACAAATAATCTTCTGGTCATTTTGAATGCAGCTGTCATTTACCTTGAAATGATATTGATGCTTTTAAAGTGTTAGGTCATTTTCTTCCCTTTCACTTTGGACTGGTATAAATCTTGAAATAGCTAATCTTACACAAATAAGATAAAGAGGCTGCCGTGACAGGAACCTCCTTTATTTCATTTCCTCTTTTTTTCTTTTTTTCTTTAGTAGGATATACCCTATTAAAATGATTATGCAGTTTTCCCCCGATATCTCTATGTTCAACAAATTATTTTCTTGGTTCTCTATTTTTGGCAGATTTTAATTACTCATTTTAGTATTCATGACATTATCTGTCAATAATGCTAAACTACAATGGATATAATTTCTGAAGAGTGTCTGTGATTTGATTTTAAATATCTCTATTGTTTTTATTTTATAATTAACTCTATCAAACTGTCTTAACCCCTAATTCTTTTTCTCATCCTTAAAAACTAATAAATAATACCCTGTTGTAGTGTAGTGAGGTATTTATTAATCAGTTACATTATATGAGAATATTTTTCCATGTTATATTATTTGTTGATTACAAGCAGCATAGCATAGGAGTGAGATTATAAAATTTCATGTCAGAATATAAACTCTGACAAGATACTAAATACTACTGGTCTTCAGTTTCCTCATCAATAAATGGGTGTAATTATACAAACTCTTGAGAATGGTAAGACAGAAATGTAGTTTGAATGTGAAGTGTCTAACATACAGTTTGATATGCCATTGATGCTGAACAAATAGTAGCTATTATCATTAAATAGATACTGGACTTGACTCTAATTTTTTCAGTATGTGCTAATGGAAATGTTTTCAGGAAATAAACAAAGATATTTAGAATGTGTTACCAACCAACAGCCTGTTCTTTATTTTTTTCTAGGACATTCGGCAACTGAGTAAAATTATAAAGCTTAGAGTATAAAACAGATATGGAGCTTTTCTCTAAAGTGGATTAATTAAATTCCATTATTTCAAACTTTGTGACTATCCTCACAAAATCGTGATTTTCCAAAAAACATTCATGTGATTTTTAAAAATTTGACTATTTCTTTCACTAAACGCGGGTGGCCTCAGCTTAAAGATTCATACAAGGAAGCGAGAGACATGCTCCAGAATATATTGCAAGGAATTTAAATAGGGCTATCCAATTAATTAACATCTGTATTCATTTATGCCTAGCTTTACATTGGATGGATACTATAGTCTATATCCTGCCATGGTTCAAAGCACAAAAACTCTCTCTAACTGGAAAGATGTATGTAAAATAATCAGGGCAAGAAAGATTGTTCACTTTATCTCCAAGAAAAACTTTTGACTGCTTTACTTTAATGTTAAACAATAGACAATTACTTCATTGGAATTTGTGAACTCTATGAATAACTTGTGGAGAGGAGGATGAATCTGTAAGTATTACAGAATGTTCTAGGTTAGGAAAGTACCTTCGATGCTTCAGCTTTCATATGATATGAATGATCTGATGAATGTGGACAAGGGAAAACAATTGAAATTAATATTTTGCTGCCTTTTTTCTGAGTGATGTTGCAATGTGGCCACTGAATACAATCAGTCACATTGAGGGGAATTCGGGCTTGGGGCTATGTTTTTTAATATATGGAAATGTCGTAATTTATTAGTCCTGTAATACTAATTACCTCTCATGATATTTTTCCTGAAGTCTCTTTAGACAGATCTAAATTGAACTAGATTATTTCTCCTTCTTTCTTTTCTTATCTAGAAATCTCATTTAAAACTGAATACCAGGTATGAGATGAATGTACCTCGTTTCCACATTGATGCTCTATAATGAATATGTTATCCCAGGAAGCTTCTTGGCTTACCTTTTGCTGTTGAATAACACAACATTTTATTAAAGATCTGTGAAATGTTCCTCGAGATGTTACATAGCCTGTTCTCTTTAGACAGTAAGTTTTGCAAAATCTTCTTGGCTTTGTGTAGGTGATAACAGGAAACAAGAATAATGAGATAAAACCTCTTCTTTCAGGTTTTTTAATTGAGGAACAAATTATTTCATAGTTTCTCATTAGTTATTCCCATGGAATCTAATGACAAGGTGCCAACTTTCACACTTTAAACAGGTTAATTAATCAGGTAGTAATGAAGTTGGGTGATACCTGAGTGTTGGTGTGCTGAATAATCACAGTTCCTAATAATGTGCTTAAATGTCTGTAAACCTGAGACAATAAGTTGAAATTCAGATCCTCTGAGTTCTGCATAAATAAACATGTGCTAGCTAATAGGAAATCTAATTTTAATTTAGTACTCTAGGTATAATTTTTAATTATGATATATATGTGCATATGCATATTGCATATGTATATTTATACCCATAATTATATATACTGCTTTTTCCACATAGATGCATAAGGAAAATCATATTTCAACCTTTGCATTTGGACAATTTGTACTTTATTTAGCCAATCTCTACAATTGTATATTTTTTAATCTCATGGTTCCTTTGTGGTTTCACTTATAAAACTAGGTAAGAGAGAAATTTTAGGTGAAATCCTACGATATGACACAGAATATGTGTCGAGTGAGATATTACTCTCAGGAAGACATTACTAAGGTGAAAATAATCTTGAGGACCCTGAGTGTCCGTTGTTCAGAAGGATACACTGAAGAGGTCTGTTTCTTGTCACATGTATTTCTTTCTTCAACCAGCTCAGGAAAGATCAGCATATGACAAAACATATATCTCCTAAGCTGAATATCACTTTGTTTATAATCATAGAAGATTATAATAAATGTTTTAAGAATAGAAAAATTATTTCTATTTTCCATAATGATATTGTATACAACTCTATCTCTAAGGAAGCAGAAGGCTCAGGATACAAGATGTTGTGCCTTCTCTCACCAACAAGGGTTCATCCTTATGAGATGAATTAAAAAATAAAAAATCTGCTTCCTAAGTGTAGTATGTAGAGCATCTACATTACCATGATAGTAATTAAAATATTGATGTGATGATAACATATATAATTAACTTGCAACTAATTAGGATTAAAAAATAGAGGTGAGTCAGGAAAGAAAGGGTATATGCAAATCAATATTAAAATAATTCTTCTATCAACCTTGGTTTGTCAAAATTGAGTTAACCATGCTTAAGAAGCAGTAAGGAACTTGAAATACCTCACATTTCTAGGATAATGCTGCCAAACAGGCAGGTAACGATCAGATCACGATCACAGCCCTCACTGAGTAGGAGTCATGCAGCCAAGCCATAAAGTTGGGTCACTAAGGATGCGCGGAGGCTGTCAGTAAGGGATACGGAGGGGTGGGGTACAGGGCTCCCACTTTCATTTCCACCAAACCATTAGGAGCTGGAGACCTGGAACCACAACTCTGCTCCTTGGGTCCCTGGCAATCAAAAACTCAACCGGCGCTTCCGTAAAATTCACTTCCTCCTGCTGCAACTTTAATCTATAAGCCAGTCAGATCTCTGCCTTTGAATAACGCAAAAGTCTCTGACTCTACTTACCTACTTATCTATCTACAGATATTTGTGCGTATATAATATTAATTCTTATGTGGCTATATTTATAGTCAGGCTGAAAGGCATGTATACATAAGCAAATATATCTGCACATTTACCTATACTTAGCTATCTTATTTAAGGTGTTTTATTATTTCTTTATTTTGACTTTTACTTTGTTTGTGGATTTTTTTGTAGAGGAAGTTGTTTTTATTTGCTCTGTTTTAGCTTGAGCTAAACAGAATTCAGGGCCTTACCTTTCCGAACGGCCACATCCTTCGACCATTCACTGTCCCAACTGGCAGTACAATCTCGGGGCCAGGGTCTAGTTACCCACCTTCCAAAAGTACAACATAAACTAATAGGTTAAGCTTTAATTTAAATAATGCAGCTGGTGAAATTCAGCAAATTAAAATAATTAACTGATTGTATTACTGAGTTATCAATATTAAATAATACACAATCTTGGACTTGGATTTCAAAACTCTTGTTTTAAACAAGAAAAAGAATGAGAGATTTTCTTGTTGTGCTTGAGTTCAAACCAAAGTTTTCTAGACCCAATGTGGTCAACAATTTAATTTTACTCTGCTGAGATTTAATGAATGGTGCTTCAGTTTCTGACGCACCTACATATTTTTCTTCTTATTTACACATTACAATTACAAAGCATGATCTTTATTCACAGTTTAATATGGGTAACTGTCAATAATACTCATTGATGGAAGGATAAAATGAGGAAGCAAAACAAAGTCTTTCACGGTATTCCAAAGGCACATAGTATTATCCAGTTTCCCTCCTTCTCCTAAAAGCAGTGTATGGACAAACCAAAACCCCCAAATGCCCTCAAAGCTTTTGTTTCAAAATGACATGGTTTTGCTAAGTTGTTGTCGAAAAGGAAAAAAATACAGAAACATGTATATTATTAGTGCAACTGCATTCCATTATTTTCTTTTGCAAAATAAATTACATAAATGGGGTTTGTATTGTTTACTATACTTCACCCAGAGATTGGGATAATTAAGTTTCAAGAACTGAGATGCTCTAAAACACATTTAATTTAGTAAAATTGGTAAGGAAGCTACTGCAATTTTGTGAAAAAAGGACAAAAGTTTCCTATGTCTTACTGGGTAATTTGGAGTGAATTTAGACTATGGCATTAGAAGTACAAAAGGTAACTAAAAATGCCATTAAATGAAATGTTCCAAGTCCAAGCAATTTCCTTCTAAACAGAAAGTAAAATGCAAACAGAGATTACTAAAACCCTGCTGTGTTTAATTTAAGTGTATGTGAGCCTTTTACTCACAGTCATTTTGTCTGGAAATAATCATGGTCATCCACAGTGGTCAGGGCTGTGAAGCATGGCTTGTCAAAAGTTGCTCACTCTTTGATTCCACCTTGCTTGTGTCAGCCAGGGTTCATATCAGGCAAGTTCAGCTCATTCATCTTCTGACAGGGCAAGATTCTCCTGTTGCTGTCTCCATCAATTTGTTTTTGTTGCCCCCAGACTGCTTGCAGCAACATGGACCTGTGTGTGTAAATGCATGTCCACCATGGCCAGGTGACATGGTTGGCCATAGAAAGGCCAAAAGACCACTGTAGCTGTATAAATGTAAATCAATGACATGTATCTTCATCTGTGGATTATTTATGTCTATATGCATGGCTTAGTCTGTATAAAATTTCAAATGATAAAGCTTGCAAATATGAAATCAACATTTTTGCACTATTCAAACTGCTAGAGGTGTTTTATTACACACAGAATCCATTTTGAAAAATAAGCAAACTCTGGGTAGTGTTTCTCAGAGGGAAAGAAGGGAAGTGACTAAACTGATTTTTAAATATCTACAACTAATAAGACTATTTTCAATGGAATGATCACTTTTTCACAATATTTTAAAATATATTTCACAATTTGAGATTGGAATATTGTGAAGATCAGAGGATGTCATTTATGGAAGAGCTATCCAATACTCTTTTGCCAATTCATATTCAACTTCTGCTAGTAATCCCTGGAATGAGGAGAGAATGTGCCATAATGTAATGACTGGGTCATTATTTTAACCTTCAAAATTATACACTGAGTATTTATTAAGCACCTAAGTGTGCATGAGTCCCTGCTGCTCGGTTATATACACAAATAAAAGGAAAGTGAATAAAATAACATAGTTTCTGTCTTCAAGTTAGAAAATGAAGAATTATAAAATTTCCAGAAGGGGCGTGTGGTGTGTGTGTGTGTGTATGTACAGATATATAAATATCTTCTGCAAATTTTCAATATTAAAGGGAAAGGTCCTTAGATATCTAGATCAGTCATTTCTTAACATGTGAAGCACTCATGAAATATTACAATGAGCCAACTTGTTTTTTGGCATGATATAAATAATCATCCCTGAAAACATTTAGTGAGCCAGAGCTGGCAAAAAAGGAATTCCAGATAAGTTAATAACAACATAATCTAATAGGCATTTAAAAAATGGTGAGGTCACCAGAATATGTGATGTAAAATTATGGGACTGGCCTCTATCTAACAGACAACCACAGTACCAACTGGAATGCTGTACAGTCTTTGACCTCACAGGAGCATTGGATGTCATCAACAAGCCCGAGTTATGGCCTGTAATAAGCAGCTTGGGGTGTCCAGAGAAATTTAAAAGCATCATCATATCCTCTGTGATGATGTGACTAGATAACGAAACCTATTGTTTGAAATGCGTGGTTTTACCTCATTTATTTTAGGTGGCTCATTTTGGGAAGCTATTATAATACATGGTGATGAGATGTGTCTATATGTAATTGTCCTCTACAAGGTTGTCACTACAAACAACATTAAAAGAGCTTGATGTCAATCAGAAACGGTATAGAATCTTGAGGCTTTTGAGATCCTCTAGTCTAATCCACTGATGCTATCTATGAGAAAGGTAATGCTCAAAGAAGCTATGTTCCTTCATCAAGAATATATGCCGTTGGCAGGGCCAACGTATGGGACCATGTGGATTGAGTATTACATGATTCCAAAGGGCACCCTCTTGTGAAAATTGGCAGAACTATAAACTTAAATATGAAATGATACAAAAATGAATAAAGAAAACTCTCATGACCTCAATGAGCTATAAAGGCAAATTTCAAAATAAAGATTACATCAGATTCACAACAGCCACAGAACCCTAGGCAAACCCAGAAAGTAGAAAAATTGTATCAATATCATCATTATACATATTCTATCCCTTTTAGCGTAATTACAGGTCATCCAAAACAATGGTGCGTCAGTATCAATTTATTGCCTCTCAAATCCAAATTCAAATTCAACATTTTTGCTTGCTCTGTGAAAATGGACCTGGGCCCTTTAAAAAGGTACTTTTTGTTAGCTAAACAGGTATGAAGCTTTGTCAGCAGAGGATACTGGAAAGACATTGCAGGAGGAAGGGGTTTAGATCCCTGGTTCCCATCACTGCAACATTCACAGCTTCTCTAGCAAGCAACTCTAGTGGTGCACAGCAGCCAGCACTACCCAGCTGCGTCCCTCAGAAATTCCCCAGCAATTTGGTAGCCTTGTGCATCTGCTGCCACAATGCCTTTTGAACATCTTTCCCCAGCACCCTAACAGATGGATTTCTAGCAAGTACCAGCAAATTCCACAGGTGGAGCATCACAGTGAATTCTCTGCTGGACAGTGAGTCACAGCTAAACCCTTTCCCTTGAGGTCTGCATCTCAGCCCTAGAGGGGAGGGGTGCTATCACATTGCCATGAGTTGTGGCTACATTGCATTATATTACATTGGATTATATTTATTATATTATATATTATACCTTATACTTATTATACATTATACAAATTGTATATTTATATTATCTGCTCTTACAGTATATATATATTTATCATTCCTATATTCTTTGCCATTCTCTTTACTTCTTACTACTTAACCCCTTTATCATGCCCATTCACTGTTATAGTTAATAATTCTTCATATTCAACATTGTCTATTCAAAATACTGTATAGTTTCTCTTTTGTCATTCGACCCATATTACTACAAGTTTTACTAATTTGCAGCTCCAAGAGAGTTACGTGAAGATTTTGTGTCCCCTATTCTTGACATTGTTGACTATTATATTTTCAAATTTTCTCCTTTAAATATTTTGGTAAAGTGAAGATATGGTATTTAGCTTTTTTAACCAGTGTTTCTGTGTTTGAGTGTGTGTGAATTAATTGCTCGTGGCCTTAAATCCTTTTCCGTTGTCGTGCAGGTTTTATTTTGAAAATTGTGATAGCTCTTTATATAGAGAGAATACATGTCCTATATATGTGTTGCAAAATTGATGCCTTTAGTACTTATTCAACTATTATACTCGTTTGTTTCATATATACACACACACATATATACATATATGGATAGGCAATATATAAATTTTAACATTTTTAAGTTTTTCAGATCATGTTTTTATTCCAATATGATTACTACCTTTCACATTCTGAATGGAAAATCTTTCCATACTTCAAGTTTCTGTAAATATTCACTTTATTTTAAAATTTCTATTATTTTAGGGCTTCTATTGTACTTAATTCCTAATTCACATGAAATTAAGTAGGGTTATAGTGTGACCTATTTTTCCCACATAATTAGTCAATGCTCCCTGTACTATATATTTAAAAATTATTGTTTGCTTGGGGCTGGCCCCGTGGCCGAGTGGTTAAGCTCACACGCTCCGCTGCAGGCCGCCCAGTGTTTCGTTGGTTCGAATCCTGGGCGCGGACATGGCACTACTCATCAAACCACGCTGAGGCGGCATCCCACATGCCACAACTAGAAGGACCCACAACTAAAATATATACAACTATGTACCCGGGGGGCTTTGGGGAGAAAAAGGAAAAAAAAAAATCTTTAAAAAAAAAAATTATTGTTTGCTCCAGTGAATTGAAATTCCACTTTCATTATATTCTAAATTATCTGACTTGTTTCTATTCCAATAATTGCCTTTGTATTTCCATGCTAGATCACCTATCCTTGATTATTGTAAGAAGTTTTATAATAAAATAATACATGTATTGTAATATAGTATTTGATATGGTGGGTCTTCTTTTCATTACGTATTTTTTCATTTGACAAACAGGTTTGTTTTTTAATCTATTATCTCCTATTTTTATCTAGATGAACATCAGTACCATTAATGAAGCAATATTTGTTCCTATTTTATCTTTATGTTGAATTATAATTTCATCAAAATAATCTTTTCAGTTTTGACTCATGCTTTTTGTGAATAATTTTGATGATAATATTGTGAATCTTGTTTTACTTTTGCTTGAATTTTCCTGATATAGTTTTGCTTAGTCTTTTAGTTTTAAACATATTATTGTATTTAATATCTTGTCTTGTTTATAAATAGTATGCTTTTGAATATGATTTTGTAGTCAATTCAACACTTTATTTTTAATGATAAAATTATTTAAAGTTGGTCTTACATCTGCCATCACTTATGATTTCTATATTTTTTTCCATTTATTTCCTTGTATTTTATCTTCTATTATATGGAAATAGTTTGGTTTATTAAATTGTTTTGATTTGTATTTTCTTTTATGTATCAGAGACTATTTATTCATACTATTCTAAGCACTCCTGCCAGTTCTATTGAAAATTTTCAAGACATTTTAAACCTGTATTTCTTATATTGCGACCCTCTTCTCAGAAAAATGCAAACATTCTCCCATTTTTAATATAATTTTAAGAGAGACAACAGCCTTTAATGCAAACCCATGCATTCAAATTTAAGAATCTTTTCCTTTGAGGCTATTTATTATGTATAAAATAATAGATGCAGCAAGTCATAGCCACTATTGCACAAACTAGAAAAAAAATCCTGTTTTTTTTTTTTTAAAGATTGGCACCTAGGCTAACAACTGTTGCCAATCTTCTTTTTTTTTTTCCTGCTTTATCTCCCCAACCCCCCCCGTACACAGTTGTATATCTTAGTTGCACATCCTTCTAGTTGTGGGATGTGGGACGCCACCACAATGTAGCCTGACGAGTGGTACCATGTCTGCGCCCAAGATCCGAACCCTGGGCCGCCGCAGCAGAGTGTGCAAACTTAACCACTTGGCCACGGAGCCGGCCCCCAAAATATCCTGTTTTTAAAGCATCATTGGGATGGGTAAATAAAGAGAACTATACAAACAACTTCCAGAGAGAGAGGAGCCCATCCTGAATTAGTGGAGATCTCTGGCAGTTTTTTCTCCTGAAAGTGTTTGCTCCTGGACTCTACCAAGGGGGAAAAAGAAGGATTGGAGCCTTTGATGACCACATGTGATGGCATGACATGCTGAAATCTAGATCTGCAAACTTGGAATCAATTTTCCCTATGAGACAATTTCTGAGTGCTGTATTGGCACAGAAGTCTGAGAAAATGAGCAAGAAATAAAGAGTAAAAGCACTGATTTAGAGCCTCTACAATTCTTTCATATAATATTAAAGAGGCAGGTAGATGTGACAAATAATAAAGGGAAAAAGCAAGAATTGGGTAATCTAAATATTGGACTTAGAGTACAGGACTTTAAAATAACTAAATATATATATATGTAAATACAAAAATAGGAAATGGGTTGTTCCTAAAAAAAATTGATTTTAAAAATTAAATGGATATTAGGATTAATTAACTTGAAGAGTTGTCAACATAAAATAAAAATATATCAAATCTGAAGCAGAAAACAAACAAAATAATGTGAACAATAAAATAGGGCATAAAAGACAGAAAACAGTCAAATGGCACAAACCACGTGTAATTAGAGCACTGAAAGGTGAGGAAAGAGAGAACAGATAGAAAAAATATTTCAAGAGATAATGGTCAGAATTCTCTGAAACTGATAAAAAAAAATTCAACCTAAAGCTTCAAGAACGTCAATCAGGATAACAAGTCTTACTTTAGTCTGAATTTCTATAATGGCCTTTATTTCAATAAGGTACTTGGAAGAATTTCTTCTGGAAAGTGAAAGTAAGAAACTTCAAAATATGATTCTCCATAAAAATAATGAGAACACTGGCAGACATCAAAATCAACTTTTTCTGAAATCTTGAAATTAACCAAAAGTGTAAAAAAATCCAAGGAGTATTTATTCAAGAAAAGTGGCTGAATCTCAGTAAGAACTGTGCGATTTTTGGTGTTTTCACTTGCACAATTCTCACTTCTCTCTCATGGGTCTAAGGTAGCCTTGAAAACCAGAAACACTGCAACCACAGCAGCTATAAAAACCAGCCACCAGATCAGACAAAGTGGACTTAGAACACTCTTAAAAGCTCTATTATAAAAGAATTGTCATTATTTGATGATATGGCAACTCACTGAAAAATTCCTACTTATAAAACTTATCTTTATTTGTCCTGACTCAGAGCTCGCTAAGTGAGGAAAGCTCTATGCCAAAGATAATTTTTTCAAAAAAAAAAAAAAGTCAGTGACTATTTAAAATTGCAGCTGCCTAAGGCAGCAAAACCAGTTGGGGCATAAAAAAGGCTGGCCAAAAAACTTGAAAAGAATATCTGTGGAATGAGGTGTCCAAAGGGGCTTTGTAAAGTTCCATCATATTCCTGAGGATCTAGAAGGCCATGTACATATGGATGACTTTGTTCTTTCTTAAGAAAGATTTGAGAAGGCTATAAACATTTATCTTTGTCAGATCGTGAAGCACCACAAAAGCAAAAGTAAAGGCTAAAGCTGAGTTGTGAACTTTGAAAGCAATGAAGTCATGTCTCAAAACGTAATCACAGTTCCTTGGAAAAGTTAGGTAGACTATGATTCAAGGAACGTAGAGAAATCTTTGTTTAATCATTAGGTGACTATGAAGCTACTGGGCAGAGATTTCAGTGGCCATACATCGTAAAGAATACAGACTTTACAGAAAAGGCCAGGGAATTCATTTAAAAAACAAACAGCAGTAACAACAAAAGATAGCGACAATATACCTTGGAAACAAGGAATAATCTAGTTTCCAGTTTCTCAAATTACATTAGTTAAAATCTTCAATTTTCAACAACAAAGACAAAAATGTAATATGTACAAAGCAACAGATAAATACAGACCATACGCAAGATAAAAAAGTCAACAAAAGTCTCTGAGGAAACCCAGATGATGGACTTCTTACACAAAGACTTGAATTAGCTAGTATCAATATGTCCAAAGAATTAAGGAAACTGTGTCCATAAAATTAAAGAAAAGTATAAAAATATCTCTCCAAATAAAGAATACCAATAAAGTGATAGAAAATTAAAAAAATAACCAAATAGAAAATCTAAAGTAGAAAAGGCTAAATGGGAAATCCAAAGAAGCAGAAGAAAGAATCAACAAACTTTAAGGTAGATCAAGTTATATTATCCAGTCCAAGGAAAAGAAAAGAAAAGTAATAATGAAGAAAAGTGAACAAAGCCTCAGAAATCTGTGGGACAACATAAGGTATACCAACATATGCATAATGGGAGTATCAGAAGTAGGGGAGAGAAAGAAAGGACAAAAGGAATGTTTGAAAAAATAACTTAAAAAGTAATAAAATTTCCCATATTTGATGAAAAACATTCACATACTCATTCAAGAAGCTCAACAAACTCCAGGTAGGGTGAGCTCAAAGTTATGCACAAATAACAAAACACAATCAAATTGTTAAAATCTGAAGACAGAGAATCTTGAAAGCAGCAAGAGAAAAACAACACATAACATGCAAGTGATCCTCAAATATTCATAGCTTATCTCTCAGTAGTAACTATTGAGGTGAGTAGGCTCTGGGATAACGTGTTCAAAGTAGTGAAACAAAAAAGATCCTCAGCCAAGCATTCTATATCCAGCAAAAACATCTTTCAAAAAAATGAATAAATTAGGATACTTCTAGATAAACAAAAACTGAAAGACTATATCTCTATCAGGCTTTCTCTACAAGAAATACTGAAAGGATATTTTCATGCTGACATGACAGGACACTAGACAATAACTTGAATCCATATAAAGAGATAAGAGCAATGGTAAATGGTACATAAAAAGTATAAAAAGTAGTATAAACATCTATTTATTATACTTTCCCTATTTGATTTAAACGACAACTGCAGGGGCCGGCCCGATGGCTGAGTGGTTAAGTTCACGTTCTCCACTTTGGTGGCCCAGGGTTTTGCTGGTTTGGATCCTGGGCGTGGACATGGCACCACTCGTCAGGCCACACTGAGGTGCCATCCCACATGCCACAACTAGAAGGAGCCACAACTAAATAATATACAACTATGTACTGAGGGTATTTGGGCAGAAAAAGCAGAAGAAAAACAAAAGAAGATTGACAAGAGCTGTTAGCTCAGGTGCCAATCTTTAAAAGACAACTGCATAAAACAATATTTATAAAACTGTATTGACAAACTTATAATAAATAAAGATTTGATTTGTATAACACTAGAAGCACAAAATGGAAGAGAAGATGGAATTCTATTGAGACCATGTTTCTGTAAATACAGAAATTAATAAGTTTTAAGCCAAATTAAATTGTCTCAAGTTAAGATTTATATTATAAGATCCAGAGAAACTGCTAGGCAAATAAAACAAAATGAATAAAGGAATTAAAATGATAGAATAGTGATAATGATTTAAGACAAAATAAGACAGTAATGGAGGAATAGAGAAACAAATAATATATGCCACATAGAAAAAATAGCAAAATAACAAATGTAAATCATATTTATCAGTAATTACATAAAATGTAAACCAATTAAATACTCCAAAGGAAGATATTGACAGAGTGAACAAAAAATCATCTGATAGAAGAGATTGAAAATAAAACGTCAGAAACAGATATACCATGCATAAAAAAGTGCTGGAGTGCTATGTTAATATCAGAAAATATAGACTCTCAGAGAAAAATTGTTGCTAGCCACAAAGAAGAACATTTTACAAGGACAAAAGGATCAGTGCATTAGGAAATTATCTCAAATAGATAATGCAAAAAAATGACCAAAAAAAGAGGAGAGAAATAGACAATTCAGCAAAAGTTGGGAGGGTGATGACAAGTTGGGTTGTTCCTAACTTCACTCCCCATCACAAAAAGAACAATTAACAACCATTCAGGGAATAGATACCACTGAGAGAATCCTAGGACATGAGGATGAAGCTAAAGTATCCCCGAGCACCATAAAGACCAAGACAAATAGCATTAGAAGGGTAAGAGAAGTCGTTAAGTGTTGACCACATTGCCCCTTCCCCAGGCCGGCACATTACCATGCAGAGAGGTCTCCCCTGAGCCTCTCGTTCCTCCAATGGGAAAAGAGAACTTGGAAGGGAAAACCAGGCCTCTCCAATATTGTAGGTTGTTTTGAAGGAGCCCTATTCTGATCTTGTACCAAGGGGATTGTGGGGAGTCTGCAAGGTTCAGCCATTGGGAATCTGACTGTGATGCAGAAGAGAGGTTTGTAACAACCAGCACACGGATTTTGGCAGATCTAGTTCATACCTGCATTGCCCAAATAGTAATCCCAATCAGCAGCTTTGCTCATCTGCAGAATGAAGTTTGGGGCACCTTCTGACCAGAGAACTTGGTGGGGTGTAGATTTGCCTGATTCAGATCCTCAAAGAAGGAATTTGGCTGGCCCTGGAGCCTTGTTTTCCTACACCGAGTCAAGGAGCTGAATCAGAGTTCCATTCACTCAGAAGAGTGTTTTCCAGCCCCATCTGCCCAGAAGGGCTGAAGACAACTCCTGGAAGCTGTGCAGGCAGCACAGTTGAACTGAGGGGCAAGAGAGCAGAGCTGATAGTTTGCAGAGCAAAGCCAGTGGCCCTGTTTGGTCGGGAGACTTGAGGTGATGATTGACTTTGGTTAAGACAACATATAAGGAGATTTATTAACTTTAGAGCTGCTTCTCCCACTGCACATGGGCAGGGAGTCTAATTTGTAGACCTGCTCAGGCATATATATATATATATAGCTTTCAGCCTGTCTGACAAGGGATCCTAACCAGATCATAGAAGAAGCTTTATAGCCCATTCAGTAGCCCTACATACAGTAGCACGTGAACAGAGAGCACAGCCCATGGCTTCTACCATCTCGTGGCCTCACTTGACCAGGGAATTCAGTGCATCCTCTGACCTGATTTGAGTCCCCAAATAATGAGCTGTACAGGCCCTGGGTGACGTTCTGCTGCCCTTCCAGGGCAGGGAAGCTAATTCATAGCCCAAATCCTGCTGAATATGGTACCCTGTCGCAACCATCTACTAACTCTGACCAGAGAATCCAGAAAACTGCAGAGCCCATTCTCCAGCTTCAGCTGAGTGGAGAACAAAGTCAGCAGTCCTTTCTAACTGTTCTCAGCCAATGGCACAGCCCTCCATCCCTGTCCTCAGAGCTCGAACAGTTGCCTCACTGAAAATAGTCCATAATAGCAGGCCACACATACCCAAGGACATTACCAGCAGACGCAGTCAGAAACCCAAACTGAACTGACCGATGAAGAACTGTCTCTGCCAAAGCAAAACTCTAAGTCTGAAAGAGGAGCCCAATCACCCAACTGTACAGGTACCAACAAGAGGAATCAAAAATCACAAAAGATCAGGTATGTATGACACTGCCAATGGAACCAAATAAAGCTCCAATAACTGACCTTAAAGAAATGAAGATCTATAAACTGCGAGACAAATAATTCAGAATAATCATCTTAAGGAAGTTTAGTGAACTACAAGAAAACACAGACAGACAACTAAAGAAAATTAGGAAAATCATGCATAAACAAAATGAAAAGTTTGACCAGGAAATAGCAACCATAAAAAACCCCCAGAAATCCTAGATCTGAAAAATACAATAACTGGGAACTGAAGAATGCAATAGAGAGTTTCAAAGTAGACTTGACCATGCAGAAGAGAGAATCAGCAACTTGGAAGGTAGGACATTGGAAATTACCCAGTTAGAGGACTAGAAAGAAAAACGAATAAGCAGGAATGAAAAAAATCTATGGGAAGCATGGGAACAATGAAAAGAAACAATATTTTTATTATAAGAAGTCCAGAAGGAGAACAGAAAGGGAAAGGGACAGAAAGTATATTTAAAGCAATCATAGCTGAAAATTCTTGAATCTGGGCAGTGAAATTGACATCCAGTTCCATGAAACCCAAAGGACCCTAAATAGGTTGAACTTGAATAGGACTACACTGAAACACATTATAATTAAATTGTCAGAAGTCAAAGACAATGAAAGAATTTTAAGAGCACCAAGAGAACAGAGAGAAGGCTCATATAAGGGAACTTTCATAAGACTGTCAATGGATTTCTCAACAGAAACTTTTCAGGCTAGAAGAGACTGGTTGATGTATTCAAAATATTGAAAGAAAACAGTTGTCACCAGGAATTCTACATCCGACAAAGCTGTCCTTCAGAAATGAAGGTGGGATAGACTTTCCTGAACAAAGAAAAGCTGAAGGAGTTATTTACCAGCAGGCCTGCCTTACAAGAAATACTAAAGAGACTTCTTTGAGTAGAAGTAAAAAAACACTAATTAATATCATAAAACATAAAAAGGTAATGTAAATCTCACTGGTAATTGTAAATATATAGTTATAGTTAGATTCTTCAGTATGGTAATAGTGGTGCATAATTTGCCTACAACTCTAGTTATAAAAAGAACATCGTAAAAATAACCATAACTGCAATAATCTGTTATTAGTTATGCAATATAAAAAAACATGTAAATTTTAACAGCAATTATCTAAAATATGATGGGGAAAAGAAGTAAAAGTGTAAAGTCTATGAATTCTATTATAGTTAAGTTGCTGTCAGTTTAAAACAGCATGTTATAAGTTTAACATATTTTATGTAAGCCTCATGGTACCAAAAGAGAAGATCATGTAGTAGTTACACAAAAGAATATGATGAAGAAGTCGCAGCATTCTCATACAAAAAGACAGCAAAACACACAAAAAAGGGAGCAGGGTAAGAAACAAGGAACAACAGATCAACAAAACAACCAGAAAACAGTTGAAAAATGGCAATAGTAAGTCTTTCCCTATCAATAATTACTTTAAATGTAAATGGCTTATGTTCTCCAATGAGAAGACATAAAATGGCTGAATGGGTAAAAAAAAAAATAGGATCCAGCAATATGTTGACTACGAGAGACTAACTTTAGCCTTAAAGACACTCTTAGGCTGAGAGTGAAGGGGTGGTAAAGGATATTTCAAGTAAACGGTAAGCCAGAAAAAGCAGAGTTAGCTATATTTATGTAGACAAAATGATTTTAAACTAAAAATGGTAAAAAGAGACAAAGAAGGTCATTATAAACTGATAAAAGAGTCAATCCATAAAGAAGATGTAACAGTTGTAAATATTTATGTGCCCAACATTGGAGCACATAAATATATGAAGCAAAAGAATAATAGAGCTAACAAGGAGAAATAAACAGTAATACAACAATAGTTGGGAACTTTAATACTCCATTTTTGACAATGATTAGATCATTCAGATAGAGAATCAATAAGGAAAAAATGAAATTGAACAATACTATTTAACAAATGAACCAACAGACATATATAGAACTCTCTATCCAACAACAGTAGAATACATATTCTTCTCAAGGGCACATGGAACATTTTCTATGATAGGCCGTATGTTAAGCCACAAAACAAGTCTTAGCAAACTCAGTAAGATTGAAATTATACCAGTTATCTTCTCTAACCAAAATGGCATGAAACTAGAAATCAGTAACAAGAGGAAAACTGGAAAATTCAAGAACACATGGAAATTAAACAGCACTTTCCTGAACAAGCAATGGATCAAAGAAGAAATTAAATGAGAAATAAAAAAGTTTCTTGAGATAAATGTAAATGGAAACAGAAATGTAAGAATTTATGGGATGCAGCAAAAGCAGTTCTAAGAGGGAAGTTCATAGCATATAGCAATAAATGCCTACATTGAGAAGTGAAAAAGATCCCAAATAAACAATCTAACTCTACACCTTAAGGAACCAGAAAAAGAAGCCCAAACTTAGCAGAAGGAAGGAAATAATAAAGATTAGAGAATGAATAAATGAAATAGAGAACAGAAAATCAAAAGAAAAGATTAACCAAATTAAGAGTTGGCTCTTTGACAAGATAAAATTGACAAACCTTTAGCTAGACTAACCAAAGGAAAAAGAGAAAAACTCAAATCAACAAAATTTTAAATGAAAAAGTAGAGATTACAACTGATACCACAGAAATTCAAAGGATCATAAGAAGCTGCCATGAACATCTATATGCCAAGAAACTGGACAATCTAGAAGAAAAGGAAAAATTCTTAGAAATATACATCTTACCAACACTGAATCAGGAAGAAACAGAAAATATGAATAGACTAATTACTAGCAAGGAGATTGAATAAGTAATCAAAAATCTTCCAACAAAGAAAAGCCCAGGACCAGATGGCTTCACTTGTGAATTTTATCAAATATTTAAAGAAGAATTAACACCAATCCTTCACAAACTCTTCGTAAACATAGAAGAAGAGGGAACACTCACAAACTCATTTTATGAGGCCAGCATTATCCTGATACCAAAACCAGAAAAGGACACTACTAGAAAGAAAACTATAGGCCTGTAGAAAATTACAGATACAGAAAAATATCTTTGATGAATATAGAGACAAAGATTCTCAAGAAAATACTAGCAAACTGAATTCAACAGCACCTTACAAGGAATCATTCACCAGGATCAAGTGGGATTTATCCCTGGTATGTAAGGATGGCTCAGTATATACAAATCAATCAATGTAATACATCACCTTAATAGAATGAAAGAAAAAAAATATGATTATCTCAATAGATGCAGAAAAAGCATTTGACAAAATTCAACATCCATTCATGATAAAAACTCTTAATAAATTAGGCATAGAAGAAACACATCTCAACATAATAAAGGCCACATATGGCCTTTAACTATACAGCTAACATCATACTCAAGGGTGAAAGCCCACAGCTAACATCATACTCAAGGGTGAAAGGTTAAACATTTTTCCTCTAAAATCGGGAACAAGATAAGGGAGCTCACTCTCACTATTTCTATTCAACATAACACTGGAAGTCCTAGCTAGAGCAATCAGGCAAGAAAAAGAAATAAAAGTATCAGAATTGAAAGCCAAAAGTAAAATTGCAGGTGACAGGATTTTATATATAGAAAATTCCACAGACTCAACCAAAAACCTGTTAGATCTAATCAATGCATTCAGTAAAGTTGCAGGATACAAATTAACATACTACAATCAGTGGTGTTTCTATATGCTAACAACAAAATTTTCTGAAAAAGAGATAAAGAAATTGATCCCATTTACAACAGCATCAAAAACAACAAAATATTTAGGAATAAATTTAAATAATGTGGTGAAAGATCTCTACTCTGAAAACTATAAGACATTGATGAAAGAAATCAAAGACGACACAAATAAATGGAAAGGTATCCTATGTTCATAGGTTGGAAGAATAATTATTGCTAAAATCTCAATACTACCAAGAGCCATCTATAGATTCAGTGCAATCCCTATCAAGATTCCAATGGCATTTTTTACAGAAGTAGAAAAACACTCCTAAAATTTATATGGAATCACAAAAGATCCTGGATAGCCAAAGAAATCCTGAGAAAGCAGCAGGAGGCATCACACCTCCTGATTTCAGGTATACTATAAAGCTAGGGTCATCAAAACAGTATGACACTGGCATAAAAACAGACAAATAGACAATGGAACAGAATCACAGAATCAAGAGCCCCAAAATAAACCCAAGCATATTCAGTCAACTAATATTTGACAAGGGAGCCAAGAATACTCAACAGAGATGAGTCTTTTCAATAAATAGTGCTGAGATAATTGGATTTTCACTGTAAAAAAAGGAAACTGGACCCATATTTTACATCACTCAAAAAAACTAACTCAGGGGCCAGCCTGGTTGTCAAGTTATCAAGTTTGTGCACTCGGCTTCAGCAGCCTGGGATTTCACTGGTCAGATCCTGGGTGTGGACCTAGCACCACTCATAAAGCCATGCTGAGGCGACATCCCACACAGCAGAGCCAGAAGGACCTACAACTAGAATATACAACTATGTACTGGGGAGCTTTGGGGAGAAGAAGAAAAGAAAAAAGAGAGAAGATTGGCAACAGGTGTTAAGTCAGGTACCAATCTTGAAAAATAAAAAAAACCCCTCAAAATAGAATAAAGACCTAAACATGAGACCTGAAACCATGAAACTTCTAGAATAAAATATAGGAATAAACCTCTTTAATATGGGTCTTGTTAATGATTTCTTAAATATGACACCTAAAGTACAAGCAACAAAATTAAAAGAAGTTTCTGCACAGCGAAAAAAACCATCAACAATGTCAAAAGACAACCTTTGGAATGGGGAAAAAATATTGAAAACCTTATGTCTAATAAGGGGTTAATATAGAAAATATATAAAGGAGCCAGCCTGATGGCCTAGTGATTAAGTTTGGCATGCTCCGCTTTGGCAGCCCAGGTTCAGTTCCTGGGAGCAGACCTACACGACTTGTTGGCAGCAATCCACAAACAAAATAGAGGAATATTGGCACAGATGTCAGCTCAGAGTGAATCTTCCTGAGGGGGGAAAAAAAAAATATATATATATATATATATATATATATATATATATACACACACATACATAAAGGACTCATACAACTCAATAGCAAAAAAAAATTAAACCCAATTAAAAAATGGGCAAAGGACCTGAATAGTCATTTCTCCAAAGAAGATATATGAAAGGCCAACAAGTTCATAGAAGGATGCTCAACATCATTAGTCATTATGGAAATACAAATTAAAACCACGAAATATAATTTCATGCCTGTTAGAATGGCCATCATCAAAAGACAAGAGATAACAAAGGCTAGTGAGGATGTGGAGAAAAGGGAAGCATGTGAACTGTTGGGAGGAATGGAAATTGGTACAGCCCCTATGGAAAACAATATGAAGGATCCTCAAAAAGGTGAAAATAGAACTACCATGTGATCCAGCTATTCCACTTCTGAGAATAGATCCAAAGGAAACAGAAACACTAATTTGAAAAGATATCTGCACTCCCATGTTCATAGCAGCATTACTTACAAACGCCAAGACATGGAAACAACCTAAGAGTCCATAGATAGTTGAATGGATAAAAAAGTTGTGGTATATACATGCAATGGAATATTATTCAGTCATAAAAAATGAGGAAATTCTACCATTTGCAACAATGTGGATGGACCTTGAAGGCATTATGCTAAGTGAAATAAGTCAGACAGAGAAAGACAAACACTGTATGAACTCACTTATATCTGCAATCTAAAAAAAAAGTAACTCATAGAAATGCAGATCAGACTTGTGGTTACCAGAGGCAGAGGATAGGGAGAGGGGAAATTGGAGAAAGGTAGTCAAAATGTAGAAACTTCAAGTTATAAAATAAATAATTATTAGTGATGTAATGTACACCATAATGACTACAGATGGCTGTATGGTGTATAGGAAAGCTGTTAAGAGAGTAAATCCTAGGAGTTCTCATTACAAGGAGAATTTTTTTTTTCCTTTTTCATTTTCTTTTTATTGTATGTATGTGAGAAAATCAATGTTAGCTGACCCAATTGTGGTAATCATTTCACGTTATCTGTAAATCAAACTATCATGCTGTACCCTTAAACTTATATGTCAATTATTTCTCAATGTAACTTGGGGAAAAAAGATTTCTTCAAAAACAAACAAATGAATAAATAAATAAAAGATGGAAACTTCAATACTCCTGAACTTACAGAAATAAAAAGGATATTCAAACTCATGGAAGCAAAGAATGGAGTGATAGTTATCAGGGGCTGGTAGGAGGGGGAGATAGGGAGCTGGTTTTCAATGCATATAATGTTTCCATTAAGCAAGATGAATAAATTTTATTGATCGCTGTTATAATATAGTGTCAATAGTTAACAGTGCTGTATTGTGCACTTAAAAAGTTTAAGAGGGTAGGTCTCACATTAAGTCTTCTTATCACACGGAAAAAAAGCCCCAAAAACAAAGGAGAGTGAAGAAATTTTTAGAGGTGGTGGATATGTTTGCTATCTTGATTGTGGTGAGGGTTTCATGGGTGTATGCATATGTCTAAACTTAGCAAATTGTATAAATTAAATACGAGCAATTTCTTTACATGTCAATTATATTTTGATAAAGCTGTAAAACAAAAAGATAAACATGTAGATCAATGGAATGAAATTGTGAGTCCAGAAAGAAACCTTCACATTTATAGTCAATTTACCTTTGAAAAGGATGACAAGATCAGTCAATGGGTAAAGAACAGCCTTTTCAACAAATGGTGTTGGGACAACATGATATCCCTATTCAAAAGAATAAAGTTGGGCCATTACTTCACACCATGTACAAAAAAGCAACTCAAAATGCATCACAGACCTAAATGTAATATCCAAAACTATAAAATTCTTAGGAGGAAACATATGAGTCAATTTTCATGACCTTGATTATGTAACAGTTTCAGAGATGATACCAAAAGCATAAGTGACAAAAGAACAAATATATAAAAGATTTAATCAAAATTTAAAACTTTTGCACTTCAGAAGGAAAGCATCAAAAAATAAAACTAAAAAGGCAACCCACAGTAGGGGAAAAAATATTTGCAAATCTTATATTTGATAAAAAAATTTTATCCAGAATATATATTTACAAAACCCAACAATAAGGAGTCAAATAACCAATTTAAAAGTGGGCAGTTGATTTTAATAGACATTTCTTCCGAGAAGATATACAGATGATCAATAAACGTAAGAAAATATGTTCAACATCATGAGTCGTTAGAAAAATGCAAAACAAAACCACAATGAGATGTTGTTTCATGCCCAGAATGGCTAAAATTAAAAAAAAAAAAATAGCAACAAATGTTGATGACAATGAAGAGAAGTTGGAATATCATTCATTGCTGTTGAGATTGTAAAATAGTACAACCACTTCAGAAAACAGTGTGGCAATACCTCAATATGTTAAGCATAAGCTATCTGACACAACAGTTATACTTCTATACAAGAAGTATACATAAGAGAAATTAGTCCATATGTTTTTGCAAAGTACAATTATATACCAACAATTGCAGCATTATTCATAATAGCCAAAAACTGGAACAAACCCAATTGTTTATCAACTGATGAATGGGTAAACAAAAATGTTCTATATTTATATAAGGAATATTTTTTGACAATAAAAAGGAATGAAGTAGTAATACATCCTACAACATGGATATAGTATGCTGAGTGAAAGAAGTCAGTCACAAATGTCCATGTCCATAATTACATCAATATGAAAAGTCCACAATAGACAAATCTATTGGAAGAGAAAGCAGATTAGTGGTTTCCAGGACGTAGGGAGAGAAGGAAATTGGGAGTGACTGCTAATGGGTATGGGACTTCTTTTGGGAGTCATGAAAATATTCTAAAATTAGATATCAGTAACGGTTGCACAACTCTGTGAATGTATTAAAAACCATTGCATTGTATACTTTAAAAGGGAGAATTTTATGATATGTAAAGTGTAGACCAATAAAGCTGCAATAAAAATGTTATAAAAAGTAAAAATGGTGACATGTAAAAACATATTAAAATATGGAATACTACTCAGCCATAAAAAAGGATAAAATCGTCCCATTGACAACAACATGGATGGACCTTGAGGGTATTATGTTAAGTGAAATAAGCCAGATAGAGAAAGACGAAGTCTGTATGACTCCACTCATATGTGGAAGTTAAACACGTAGACAAAAAGAACAGATTAGTGGTTATCAGGGGAAAGGGGCGGTGGGGGGTGGGCACAAAGGGTGAAGTGGTGCACCTACAACACGACTGACAAACAATAATGGACAACTGAAATTTCATAAAGTTGTAAACTATCATAATCTCAACAAAAAGTAAAAAGAAAAATTAAAATATATTTACCTCAATCTTATTTACTCCAGACTTCTTTGAAATGTCAGATAATCACAAATGAGGTTTGATCTCACCATTGTGAAGACATTTTCACCAATTGTGGGGGGTTTGGGGTAAAAGTTAGAGGAAAAACAGATAAAGTTCAGGGCTACTAGAAATACAAATGTGGGTATTATAGGAGGATAGGAACAAAGTAAATATATATATATTTACAATTATTTAAAATATGTATGTTATTTAAAAATTTATTTAAAATTATTTTAATGTGTGTATGTGTGTGTGTATATATATATATATATATCTCCTTCTGATACATGAAGGATCATCTAGTGGTGCACAGAGCTGATTTTTACTGGTTCAAGGGCTAATTGTTGCATTTTCAGGAATTTTGCAAACCATCTGTTAAAACATTGGTAGCTTGAATTTAGAAATGGTGGGCGTATTTACACCATGAAAATTGACAAACACCACACATCAAGGTTCTTCCTTTCCCCAAAACCACTGGTTGCTAAATATTTATCAGCACATCACAAATCTTAGCTTTCATAATGAAGATTAAAGAAACAATATTTAAGATCCATTTTCTTAAAAGAGTGGTTGACAAAGTGAAAATTTATTGGCCAAATTATAGGTTAAGATTGATGACAGGATTGATACCAAAGGACTGTAATTTAGTAAGAGAACTTAAATACAATTCTTGATCGCATAGGTATTTTCATTATGTACACAAGATGTTAATATTTTTCTATTATAGATATTTGTGAAAAAATAACAGTATAAAAGAGAAAATTGATTTTATCTGTATACATTATTTACAACTTCTTTATCCCTCCTCTCTGTTATCAGAAAAACAATAGTATAGAAATTTCAATGTTAGTCACATTATGTTATTATTACTTGGCTTGATAGGCAAAATGGCCTATTTATTTTGTTCCCCCAAACACTGATTCTTCAAATTTTGACTGCTGACCTTGCTAGCAATCATTGCACTAGAGGATGCAAAATGTTCCAGTCTTTTTCTAACTCAAAATGAGGTGACACCAGAGCCATCACAGTAATCTTATCCATCCATTGATTTCTCGTCAGCTGAAGGATTGACTTCAAGGCATCTTCGGGTTCTTCAGGGTTTTATTTGGATTATGAGATTGAAGTCTTCATTTCTTTGTATTTGATGAAAGTAATTACCAGAGTCTTCATTCTTGAGACAGAGCATTGCTAGAGTTTTCAAAGTTCACCTGATGATCATGTGGAATAAAAATGCTTTATCTTTATGGCTCTCACTTCAGGAATCCATTGATCAATCTGTTTTATTTTTAATATTTTATCCAAAAATCTGTTTTAAAATCATTTTAATCTTCTTTATAGTATATTGATTTTTTAGGTGTTTAGTAGATTTTAGTTTCAAAAATCAAGATGAATGTCAAGTGTATGGGAAAATGTCTACATAAAAATGCCCTATCAAATAAATGATTTTGTTACACTCTAACAACTTCCAGCCACCAATCAGGAACAGATGATTTTAAAAGATTATTTCAGTTATCTATGGTGGGAAAAAAATAAACTTTTTATTTTAAATGCAGTTTCAAGGAGAGGAAACTTGAAAATAGTTCATGTTTTTTAAAAAAATAAAGGTAATAGAGTGGTAGCTGCTTTAATCTTATATATCAAATCAGTTGGGATTTATTAAAATCCAATTGATTTTATTACCATATTTGAAACACAGTTGAAAATGAGTTCTTATCAACTTACTACATTTTTGCATAATTCTTTTTCTGGTTAAGCTTGAGCTTTTCTCATTTATTTGCTTTTCTGGAGGAGAAATATTTGAGTAACAGAGAATAAAAGTGTTCTTATCCTTTGAAAGTCTGCCGTTTGGTCTTGTGAATGTGTATAGGAACTATGGAGTCATCTAGGAGGTTCTGAAACTGGACAGAGTCCTTTTGAACTTGATGGGATTTTATTTATAGAGACAATTGTTAGTGAGATATCTTGAATCTCGGGTAAGAGAAAAAAAACTAAAAGTGATGAACTAGTGATCAAATTTAAAGATGAAATCCCTTATTCGGGAGAGTACCATATCGGTCTGAGCCTCCCTATTACACGAGTGGATAAAATTCCCTGTTGGAGCTGGAGACCAATCATTGGTATCAGTTTTAGAGAGACGGAAACCTTTCTTAGGGCTCAGAGACAGCAGGAGCAGTAGTCATATCAGCTGGAAGCTTGATACACATCAAAGGAAATGAAGCCCTTTGGCTGAAGAAATTACACAGATACCATAGACCAATAATTTTAAATATTAAAAGGCTCTTTTCAAGCTAAGGACAATTTGTAGTTATAAGCAGACAGCCCAAGGTTAGCGAGTTCTGAGAAAAATCAGTCCCTTGAATCCAAGGTTTTTCGTTTTTTTCTTTTTTTTACCTTTAAGCTTCTTGGGGATTAAAGTGACTCATCTAATTCTCACTGATTAATGTAATATTTCTTCCACCATTGTCCTCTGTGTGTGTACACACACACATGCGTGCGTGTGTATGCTTTCTCAACTTATGTACATATTTAAAAAATAAACTTTCTTCAATTTATTTTCTACATCATATGTTGAAGAACCATGCCAATTTTTAATTTAAATAGAAATGTACCATCAATTGGAATGTCTCTAGCCCATTTCAAACGTGATATTTAAGTTGATATTCAAATCTGAAATCTCATTTTCTTTCTTAATAAAAGCTATCTCATTTAGCTACCAGTCTATGCCTTTGTTGTGTCAACCTGATAATATAAGCAGATAGTTAGAGGTTCTGATTTATGATGGTCTCTTTAAAAGATAGCTTGCGTGTAACTCTTCAGTCTGGAGTATTTGCTGGCTTGGTTTCTAACAAAGGCTCATTAAAATGAGTGAAACTAATATAAAACTTACCTTGAAACAGTTCCCTTGCTGAACTCTATTCTCAAAGGATTTTCTAATTTGCAATTTATATTTTAGACTTTGACCAAGATATTAAAAAGAAATAACATGTACTGCTATGTGAAAATACTTGATACTATTTCAAAAGTGGAATAGCATCATGGTACTTGGATTATTAAGACATTTATATTTATATCATTTATTTATAAAGGGAGAGGATTCAATATGATTTGTTACTAATTAAATGACATTTTGAAAATTGTGGTTCAGTAAATTTTGTCATTTTCAAATACCAGGACAATTTTTTTGTATACAGACTTGTATAAAGAGATTTAGATTTTGAAACCAGGTGACGTTTGAACATATGCATAAAACTGACATTTCTTTTCGAATATGACCATTTTGATGTGAACAAAATAAGCTCTTTGACTATGGTTTAGGCTTCTATTTTCTCTCCTGTTTCATATAGAAAGTAATTTAATTTAAACATATATTTTTGGTCTTCTTCAGTCTGAGGTTTAAGATATGAAGCAAAATCTCAATAAACAATTTTTAGTTTCTGGGTTATATTCTGCTTAACTGAATTTCTGATCAAATTAGGGTGAAGATAAGTTTAAACTCTGACTGTAAAACTTTGTAAAATATATTTGTCTATTTTTCTACCTTAATATACTGAACTTGATTCAATTATTTTTCTGTAATTCATTGTTTTTTTATTACACCTCAGGCCATCATTTGAACGTGAATTATAATTTTCAAAAACTAGATGAAAAAGATTAGGTTATACAAGCAGTGACTCGAGGACATTGAGAACCTACTTTAGGAAGAAACTTCTGAATCAGCTGGTTTTCCCTGACTATTGGCTTCCTCCTCATAAAAAGTATAGAAAACTTTTAAAAATTTTTCTTACCTGAGGATTCTGATTGGTTGGAATTCATTTAATGAAGAAAAATTACTAAAGAGACCTAAAACAGATATATTAGGTTAAAAAGAGCAATGACCTAGATTCTCAACTTAATTTTTTAAAAAGCAAGAGATGTGGCTAGTTTCACTGTTACTTAGGAAACTAGAAAGATTGGACACTGGAATTTTCCAATAACTTCTTATTGGGGGTCTCCATCTGATTTTGGATCTGTAAATGATTTGATGCTCCAAGGAAGCCATCCAAATCACATCTTGATAACGAGCCTGTGTACAATGAATCATCTCCCCTTTTTGCTTTTGTTTGCTGACTGATTTGAAAATATGTGTGCAAACCAAGTATGTAAATATCTTTGCACGGCAACCTACTTTCAATGCACCTAATGGCTGGAGCTGTCCTGAGTACAACTCACCAAGTCTTTGAATACAAAAAGCAATATGACTAGCCCATCACTGTACTAGCAGAAGTTTTTGTCCCTTGGGTAGCTCAGACCACACGTGTAGCATAGCAAAAGTGCCATCTGGAAGTAATTCACTGTTATTACTTCTTATCAGGTCTGCTGAAGATTTTTTTTTTTTATCAAGTATAAATGAATCATAGAACAGACTGATGTATGCTCATTAAACTATAAAAACTTGTTAGGCTATCATCTTACCACGCAAAGTAAAAGTCTAATAGAGGTAAGCTAGATCATGTGAGCCCAGGGTATGAATGCGACATGGGAAGGGAGAAATAGAGTGAAATCTGTCTGCGTTATACCAGGAAATTACATATTCTTCTTAAAGTAAAATAAACACTTGACAAAGCTGCTAATCATCCCTAGTGGAAAGGATTTACAGATTCAATATTAAGATGATGAGCTTCCCACTGGTCTTAGAAGCACTGTAGTCAAATGAATCCATTTTCCTCTGAAATCATTTAGATAAAAATTATATTCGCGTTGAGGAATAAGAATGGCTTGAATGCTAAAATGCCACTTTAAAAATGCATTGTCCCTTCTGTGGACTCCTAATAGCTCCCAGTTAATGTTTGGTTAGAAGAGAAAGACAGCCAAATCCAAACCACTTTCTTAAATGGAGAAATAATTAACTTATATTTTCTGTGAAAAAAAGAATGAGACTGAGGATGACAGCAGAAACTAGTAGACACATCTCTCAAATTCACTTCATATTTCTAGATGTAACTCAGACGTAGAAGAATACGCATTTTCCTCTTAAGATTACTCCATGAACCCTGTCTCTCACATTTAAGGGTAAACTGAAATAATCTTTCACAGATAACATATTTGGAAATTTACCTGCAGTGATATTGTAGCTGGTAACTCCTATAGAAACAAACAATTTTTAAAAGTTATCCATTCACAAAGGGATTATAGAATTTAGTGCTTAAGGATTTGCACAGTGCTGTATAAGTGCATTTGTTTCCTAGGAAACAAACTAGTACTGTGCCACTGAAGAAATTTGTAAGCATGAAAATGTTCTGTAATCAGGCCCCAGGAGAACATATTAAATTTTTTAAAAGGAATAAATATTTGACATCCTAGCCATTTTCTAAATATACTTGTTGATGAGGCTTGCTGTCAAGCAGCTGTGTTTCAAGGGTGAGAACAAATGATATAATAGGTGAGCCAAGAACATACTTTAACATGGCTAATCCAGGTGGCAGGATTAATGGAGATATCAGTCTGAACGACTGAAGTCATTCACAACCATGAGGTAAGAATGACCACATGTAAGACAAAGGGAAACTAATTTCAGAACAAAGATTCAGAGGCAGGATGAAAGGACATAGATTTTTGAAGCCGAAAGGGTGCAATTAAAGAAAAAACTAACCTATTCTCAGGAGGCATCATTACAGGTGGCCAGACTAGGAAAGTAGTCATCTAAATGATGCTATTTACTGAGTAATTAATGATATTCCAGGGCAAAAATATGTTCTATCTGCCTATCACGGAGCCTAAAACCTCCGCCACTGAACTACATTTCTGGATCTCTGTGACTGTGAATGGAGGTAAAGCATTTTCGTGGGACCTTATATTACAATGAAATAGAGAAGCTAGAAGGTTTGGATCTGGCCTCAATAGACCTATAAAATAGGGATTATGATATCTGCTGATAGGGTTGTTGAAAGGATTTTTTATTTTAAATTCCAGTATATGAGATAAAGTGTCTTGTTCAAGTAAGCATTCAATACATGGCAGTAGTTATTATCTTTTTTATTGAAAATGAGTCATACATTACTAGGAATCACACATATTCAAGCAACTACTATGCATTGTGCCTTCATCTCAGTGAGATTTGGAAAAGATAGATGATAAAGTATAAACAAATGAATATATAGTATGTAATACAGCTGTTAATGGTGTTTGCTCTAGAGAAAAAGCAGCAGTGGCTGGGGAGGTAGGAGATCCCATTCTAGCTATGGTGAACAGAGAATAGGCTTTCTGTGCAGGGGACATTTGAGCAGAGACCCCAAAGAAGTGAAGGGGCGAATATGCTAATGGCTGGTGAAAAAGTATTACAGAAAGGGGAAAAAGTCATAGGAAACAGAGTACATTTGGTTGAGTAAGAAGAAAGAGGATAGTGTGTGACTAAGAAGAAAAATGGAGATAAAAAATAGAAGGAAATAAAATTAGGATGTACTTAGAAGCCAGAAAGGATTAGGGCTTAGAGTCCACGGTCAGGACTTTGGTTGTTATTCTATTTAGTGTAATGGGAGGTTACTGGAAAATTTTGTTCAGACAATGACAAGAGCTCATTTGTCTTTAACCCCTGGGGTTAGGGCAGATGTATTTAATTGGTGGAAGCAGTTGCAAGGTCAAAGCAAGGGTTTTAGTACTGACTACATACATATTGGGCAGAAAATGGAATGAATAGGTGGCTGATGTGAGAAGTTATGTGTCTAGTTGCTGCATGAGGATCCTGGGCCCCTCTGAGTAGCGGGTATTCAAAAGGAGTAGAAGAGTTTAAATCCTGACTCTTGCCTTTTGTGCACCATATCTACATCTTCAGGATACAGTCTCCAGAGATGACCATGACAATTCCATTATGTATAAGAGCGGATTTATGGTTCTCTTTCACATAGAGTCAGCACCGTTGCTAGAAATGCCATTGGCCTTTTTCTCCAGTAATCATGTGTGGCCACAAACACTGGTAGTCACACATGCTCCTCGTTAAAGAAGAAATATTCAGAGGTCAACTTTTGTCATTGTTGTCTCTGCAACATACAGATGGAGAACAGCATGGTGTATGTGGGGAAAGAAATATTTAAAATCTGAAGTTAGTGGAGGAATGGGGTTTATTTTCATTTGGGAAATTGTGAGATATTCTGTTTTACAGTTTTGTGATGTTCAGAGGTCCACTCAGCCATGAGGGAAAATTATTGAAATGGATCTAAGCAAATACTTTCCATTGGCAAAGTTCTATGAATATGAAGAGAGAAACACTTCTTTAATAAGAAAGATATGGAAATATATGATCACAGCTAGTCAGGAAACTGCAAGTTGAGTACGAAAGTCTAAGAAAAATTTAAAAATAGATTATAGATATAAAACACATATGTATGCTTGAAAAATCAGAGAAAAGTAAACTTGGTCATTTCACCTTAAAATAACTCATAAATACCTACCTTAGGCAAATTAGAACTATAAATATCATGAAGAGAAATTTTGAATAAATTTCGAAAGCTCCAATTTAAATTCTGGTTATCTCCCCTATTGTAGAATGTCTACTGTTTGCAAAGCATATTTATTGGACCTTTGGTTATCAGTTTGGCATCATATCTTGTTTCTGGCAGTCTGCTTGGGAAAGGATGAGGGATGAGATTAAGGCTGGTGGCACGTGAAGCTCTAGCTACTTTGGCAGAACTGTGTGGGGAAGCTGGCACAGCAGCCACCTACTCTGATCCTCTGGCTCCTAGCCAGCGTGTTTTATCAAATATATATGTGAAGTCCGAAGCCCTACAGAGTAATGAAAAGAAAAAGCATAAATGTTCTAAATGGAAACATTCCCGTGTGGATTAGAACTGCGCTGTCCAAAACAGTAGCCACAAGTCACAGGTTTATTTATTTTAGCCATAACTCTTGCAACACTTCAGGTGTGGCTAATCTGAATGAAGATGTTCTGTATGTGTAAAATGCACACCTGACTTAGAAGATTACGTACAAAAAACAAAAATGTAACATATCTCATTAATAATTTTATATCGATTTCATGTGAAATAATATTATGGGTATTTTCATTTCAATAAAATTCTAATATTAAGTTCAACTGTTTCTGTTTACTTTTAAGTATAACTACTAGAAAATTTAAAATTACACATTATCTAGTATTTGTGGTTTTCATCACATTTCTACTGGACACTGGTATTAGAACTTTCTTGGGGTGGGCTTTAGTTTAGCTAATGCAATAAGCATTGGGCGAAAAAAAATAAATATTGTGGCTAGAGTGACAAGAGTATTATTTTGGTGTCCAATCTGAGTCTGAATCCAAGCTATATAATGTAACAGTTATGTGACCATGGACCTTTTATTTAACTTCTCTGAGGTTCAAATATAAAGAATAAAAATATTAGAGGCTTAAGGTTTTGAAAAATGTACTTAGCACAGCCCCTGGTTCATAGGAAATGCTAGGTCAATTTATTCTTTTCTTCCAGTGCTACAAAAGGCAAAATGGAACTGTGTCCACCCTCGCTCCAATAACTAGCTTTATGTTGGCTGTTAGTTTCTTTCAGCTTCAGCTAATTCAGATGCAAAACAGGTATAATAATATAATTGTTTTAAACATAGGTATCTGTGCAAAATGAATTTCTAAGTTCTTTTCACTTCGAATATTCAAATATTAATTGTTGTGTTTCCAGTGACTCTAAATATTAAAAGCAGAAAAAAAAGTATCTCCCACAAATCCTGGGGTTCTCCTTAGGATATAGAGTAAAAGAAATTGAAATTAAATCTAACAAAAATGACCTACTCAATAAAATTGATATATTTGACATCATTAAAATGGTGACCAATATATTTTATCTTAAACTATTTTTTATTAAAAATACCTGCTCTTTAACGTTAAGAGTTTTTGTTAAGTGGCAAGTTTTCTCCATATTTGAGAAAAATATTGTCTCCTTTAAAGCCATAGATGCACCTCTTTGAGAAGCTGCTTTGGCCTTCCTAAAAGTAAAGATATTTTCTCCAGTGAATGTAGTCCACACTTCCACAGCAATACTGTGTCCAGTCTGGAGGGCAGAACATGTCTAAGGTCAAGGAAACTTGACTGATCGGCAGACAATTTGTGTTAACAACAAAGTTGTGCTAATTCTGCCCTTTGTTTTTTAATAGGAGTTTAAATGTTTCCTTTCAATATAAGCATAGATTGATCTCCTTTCTTTCTTTTGTAAAATATTGTTTTCTAAATTTGAGGGAAAATAATGGAAGCAGCTGACCTATGTGTGATTCATTTTATCCCCAGTTATGCAGGGAGGGAGATGTTCCCAGGGGAAAAGTAAAATGAAGGCAGGTGACCTGGACCCTGTGCAAATAGATCAAGGGCACTGGCCAGGAACAGAATCCTTACCTATGGAATGCTTTGAGCAGGATGTCCCTGGTTGAGGATTGCTTATGGCGACAACAGCAAACCTACAAATCTGTGTACTTAAGAGGTGTGACTTCCTGGAGAATGTCATATAAGCTGTTCAACACTAAGGTATACTGTGGAGATAAAATGGAGGTGTTTAAATGCTGTCTGCTGTGCCAGAAACAAGCAAATCTTACGAAGATTTCATCCATTATGTAATATAGATGTTATACATACAAAGACCTCATATATTATTCTGAGTTGGAGAGTACACGTCCACTGAGGAGAGAAAAACCATGAGGAGCTCCTTAGGTCCTTCCAGACTTCTCCTTACTTTGTTTGTGCTTCTTAATTGCTCGAATTTTAAAAAAACCTTAGTAACATTTGATATTGGCTAAGATTTAGGTAACTGATTTAAGAATTCAGTCCCTGGCTTCTCTCAGAATACATTACGACATCCATTATGACTTTATCTTTTGTGTATGACTTAGGAAAATAAAAGTGAATCCTTCCCACAAACTTAATCAGCTCAGCACTGGAGTTTGACGATGCCTTATTTCTGCTTTTCTATTGAAGAGGGCACATTATTTCTGCTCCCTGGAGGAGAGAACCGTTAAAAAAAATATGACTCCACAGCTCTAAATGAAGTCTGTTGTCAGGATTGTATAAAATAATTTATTTCCTTCTTTAAATAATCTGCTATGAAATGTCATTTCCACACATGTAATTTACTCCTTACTTCCTGTTCTCATCCAATGTATGTGATATGTGAGTGCTCTTGGTATGGAAACATTAGAAAAGTGAATGTATTTAATCCAATAATTTTTATATTTTCAATGTAAAAGAAATTGTAACTCAGATTTAAGATAGCAACTATTATAAAAGTAACATGTTAGGGGCTGGCTGGTGGCCGAGTGGTTAAGTTCGCGTGCTCTGCTTCAGTGGCCAAGGGTTTTGCTGGTTTGGATCCTGAGTGAGGACATGGCACCTCATATCAGGCCATGCTGAGGCGGTGTCCCACATAGCACAACCAGAAGGATTCAAAACTAGAATATATAACTATGTACTGGGGGCTTTGCAGAGAAGAAGAAGAAGAAAAAACAAAAAAAGATTGGCAACAGATGTTGGCTCAGGTGCCAATCTTTAAAAAAAATAAGTAACATGCTAAATAAACCCAGATGGAGGGAATATTCTGGTCAGGGGAAGAATGCATAGCTCTACTACTGCCCTTATGCCTGTGGAAACTGGTAGTGCAGTGAGCTCTACATTCGTAAAACATCTGCCTGTTTTTGAATGGCTGTGATTGTATGTCTGGAGCATATGTCCCTTGCTAGAGCACGTTCATAACTTTTATAAACAAAAATAAGGTCTGTAATCTAATGTGAGTATTGAGCAGTACTGCTAGGAAGATAAGCAAAGAAGTACTTAGGGGTAGTGGGAAAGAAGAAGAGGACAGGACTCCAATATGGAGCAAGACTGGTACCTAAGAAGAGCAGAGAGTCAATGGGGAATGGTAGTTTCCTCCTTCCTTCCTTCCTTCCTTCCTTCCCTTCCTCTCTCTCTTTCCTCTTTTCCTTGTTTCACTCTTCCTTCCCTCCTTCCCTTCCCTTCCTTTCTTCTTTTCTTCTTAAACTACCAAAATATAAAAAACAGGCTTTGGCATCTAGTGAATTCTCATCCTGTTTATGACATTACCTATCATGCTCAAGTCCACTGCCATCAAATGTTTTGTCTGAATATTGTACAGTCTTTGTATGTTTTCTATAACAACGTATTTTGGATAGCCATTAGGCTTTTACATTTTCCTTTTCAAAAGCTTCATTTTGCTTATAAACATTAGATATAATTCCATCTCTCAGTCTCATCTCTCCCACTCCCTGCTTATTGTTCCTCTTCTCTTGAAATATTTTCAATATTCTTTACTCAAATCCTATGCTTTCTTCAAGGCCTAAGTCTTATGCTAACACCTCCAGAAATCTGTCCCTGACCATTTTATTTATATATATATATAAATATATTTATATATTTTTTAATATTTATATATATAAAAATATATTTATATATTTTTTTATGTTTATATATATAGAGAGAGGAGTTCTTAAACTTAAAACTTTTGGAATTCCAAAGGGTTTATTGGGAATGACTTATTTCACAATCTGTTATGAGACCTCAATTTACTTTTCTGTGAGTAACACATACAAAACTATAGGCTTTATGAATGCAGATATTTTTACTATCTTTTTCACTTCTATATTCTCAGTACCCAGAACAGTCCTGGCATATAGAAGAAGTTAAGTAAAGATTCGTTGAAGGAAGGAATGAATAAAACACATTATAGAGAATACAGAGATGATTCATTTAGGAGCCTGTCAGTTCTACCTGGTACATTGGAGGAATAGTTGTGATAACTTTTAATCCACATTACTATAAGGAAATGACCACTATTTTCTGAATGCTTTTCTTGTGGTCTTGTTTTATCCTTTTTCTATTGGTGATATCATGCTATGAAGCCTGCTCTTTGCTTCAGTCTCTTATTACTAGGTTTAGATTTTATTTAAGCAGTTGCTCCAAATATACCTTGCTACTGTTTTTCAGGAAAAGCTTTGCTTTCATCTAGTATGATATCTAAATTGATCATGTGATGCTATAATTCTAACTTTTCAGAATAAGAATTCTCTGCAACAATATGTGTATTATCATCAGATTCAGAATTCTTTTGTACCCTTGGAGAGAGTATACTTTAGAAACAAGAATCACTTCCTTCTTGGAGCAAGTCTTGAAAACAGGTCTTCCATTTGAGTGGCACCATGACACTTCTGGTTTAACAACATTAAATATGGATTCCAACCCAATAACTCTGCATTTTTATAAACCCAGGTGTATGAGCCTGGCACACAATGAACATCATATATAAACATGGAAAGCACAGAAAAACTACTCATGGACTGGATGGTTTTAAATATTAACACATATGTCTGATCATATAACTCCCTTGCTTAAAACACTCCAGAATCCACACCCACTATCTGTGCCAAAAAAAACACAAAAATTATAGTGCACTTCAGGGCCTTACACAGCCCCACAAAGCCTGTTCTTGCCACCTCTCTAACCTCACCCCATACAGATGTTTCCCCTTGCTGAGTCTATGACAGCCATACTGATCCTTTCCACACTGATCTTTGAAAACGCCTGGCAATTTCCACCTCAGGGTCCCTGTCTTTACACTGACTACTCATCTACCCAAAATACTCTTTGCATGGCTGACTTTTTCTCCTCATTTATATCAACTTTTGCCTCTTTGAGGAGCCTCTCAGCATCAATCTATATAACATTTCTTCATGATTCCTCTGTGATTACTTTTATACCACTACTCTTTCATTTGCTTCATAGCATTTATCTCTGACATTATCTTCGCTAGTTCTTTTGCCTTTTAGTTGCCTGTATCCCCTCACTAAAACCCAGTGAGAGACCTTAACTTTAATAATGTCAGAAAAACTGGATTCAGCTGCTGATGTGGGAAGGAAATGCTGCTATATGAAGGTGAAGAAGTGTCACTGGGGTCATGCTCAGAGGAACAGAAAGAAAAAATTGAATTTGACCCATTTTTCTTCTACTTTTAAAAAGTATATAAATCAGAAACTAAACAGTGTTAAAAAGCTAATAGAAAGATACAAATTCTTTTTCATGGACCATTTTACCCCTCGAAAAATCTTTTAATTTTTTTGTCATCTTGCTTCTTTGGCAAGTTAAAGGGTGGATATTAGTCTGTTCACTAACGAACTAAGTCATAGACCAGGTGGCTTATAAACAACAAAAATTTCTTTCTGACAGTTCCAGAGCCTGGGAAGTACAAGATTATGGCACTGGAGGGTTTGATGTCTGGTGAGGTCCAGCTTCCTGGTTCATTGCCATCTTCTCACTGTGTCCTCACATGGCTGAAGGGGCAAGGGAGCTCTCTGGAACCTCTTCTATAAGTCACTAATTCCATTTATAAGGACTCTACTTTCATGACCTAATCATCTCCCAAAGGCCCTACCTCCAAATGCCACCACATTGGGGATTAGATTTCAACATATAAATTTAGGGGGATTTAAGGGGATTCAAACATTCAGACTATAGCAGGGTGTGAGCTGCTTCCTGCAGGTGTTACCGCTGTGTTACCTTCATGTTCTCTTTTTGGCTTTTCAGTTATCTGGTTAATAATTTTATAGTTACTTAACAATACTTTATATAGAAATCTCTCTTTTAAAATAGCTGATATGATTTCTCTCTCTCCACTGGACTCTGACTAATTATCTATCTATCAATATCTATATTTACATAGAGACAAAGCTGGAGACATAGAGATTTGCATGGATGTTTGCATGTATTTCCTAGTTGGATTGGTTGACATCTAGCCTCTTTCTTAGGATTTTTTTTATAGCCCCCTTAGCTTAGCTTAATTGACAGTCGATATTCTATTGAAAGTTAGCTTCCTTACATGTAGGAAATAACACTTGTGTTTGGTTTTGCAAACTCTATCACCCTTAGAATTCCCAAATGTGACTACTGACTTAAGGTCTAAAACAGTGTTCATGTTTTAGATAGTCAGTGTCTTGCCCCAGAAAAGTCACAATCTTAGTACCCAGAGGCTGGAGGTAGCTGAATAGTTGACTTCACTGAGAAGGATTTTATACTTTTGACATTTGAAAAGATGGTGTAGAGTATATGATTCAGGGATTTTAAGTTGTTTCTTTGAGATTGGGTAGCTTGATATATGAATATTAAATTCCCATCCCCAGAAAAGATGGCCGGACACTAAAACACATACTTGCAAGGAGGTAGTAAATAGACTCCTGCATTCTAAAGGGATTTTCTAGTAGTTATATCTCAATTCCATTTTAACAGAAAACTCTCTAGAGAAAGGATTTATGGTAAGTTTAAGGATAGAAAGGGGCTATCTTGTCTCAGGGTGTGGGATAAGAACAGCGTAGGGAAATTCTTAAATTCAAAATGTAGAAATGTGAAGAGTGATAGAAAAGAGAAGATCATATTGAACCAAATAAATCAGAAGAAACGAGGAAAGAGAGAAGAAGGAAAATGGTAAGAACGAGCCATTAGTTGTTTTCCAAATTTATGTAACACAGAAAAGGGAGAATTCTGGTGAAAGTGCAACTCATATGTATACACTTTACTTCCTTTTTATTGTTCAATTTGCTTTCTTTTTGTTAAATGAGATTAATTCTCTAAGTCTGTAAAGTACTTTTTTGTGCCTTTGGCTATTTTCCTAATTCAGAGTTATTTTAAGTGAGTGTACTGAGGTTTTAGAACAGTTATTTAAGGTAAAAGTTCAACCCAACTCTCTCTAGGGAAAACATTTTAGATAAATCACTTGGTAATTCAGGGGAAAAAAATTTCTTTCCTTGCTAAATTTTTAGATTGGATTCCCTACGCAGGTTCTAACAATTTATTAGGATAAACAAATGCAATTCAACATTACTCTCAAAAAGAACCTTTACCATGCCAAAGAACCATGATGACAAAGAAATTAAAAGACTTTCCAAAGGATAAAAGGGTTCATGAAAAAAATGTATTTTTCTACAAGCTGTTTAATCCTGTTTTGTTTCTGATTTATGTACTTTTGAAAAAGAAGAAAAATGAGTCAAATTCAATTTCTTCTCAAAATAGAAAATGAGTATATCACCTACTTGGATGCTTAGTGTATGGCTGGGAATCAAATTAATCATTCTCATGAGGATTAAAAAATAACCTCTCTGCCATGCATTTAATTCCTAAATCTCTGAGTTAGGACACTGACTTGTGTTTTTAAATGCCCTTAATGACACATCATTTAACTTTTCAGAGATTGACTTAATCTATCTTTTCTTAAAGATGAAAATAGCAAAGTTAGATCTTCTAAGAAAGTCATCAGCGTCGGAATTCCAAAGTACAGCATATCTGCCCCAGAGTATGATTATTTCACTTAGGGATTTAAGCCAGCAATCAAGGATGTATCGTACGTAGAGAAGAAATAGCAATATAACTATTGGGGAAAAAGTAGAAGTTGAGAAATTGTCCTCTGGGTAAAATGTAAGTGGGGAAACCACATGATTTATTACCATGTATGTAGTATTATCATGAACGTGGGTATAACAAATTAAACTTATGTTTCTGCTAATAAGTAAACCAGCAAATGACAGTATCTAGAGAACAAGTCTCTAAGAAAATCTACCTGGTAGTTTTGTGGTTTCTAAATTAGCCTTTTAAACTTTAATGACGATATCATAGAAGGAACATCATATTTCACAGCTTTGGAAATACAATGTAACTTTAGAAATACCACAAGCTTTCTAAGAAATCCTTTGCTCTCTGTAAATAAGTATTTCAAAAGTTCTGTTAGGAAAGCATTTTTGAGATTTCTACTTGTTGGCAGAGTATATATTGCCGTGCTTCCCCAAAGGTCTCATCTATTCCAAAACACATTTAAATAAAAATTATTGGATTCAAATTAAAATTTGTTTGATGTTGTGAAATACTCCCTCAAGCTACTTTAAATTTATTTTCCTTTCAGTTTAAAATACCACGTCTTTGGGAAAAAAAAGGTGTTTTCTACCTTCTAAATCAAAACCTTGGATTGCATTACAGGAAAAACAAATCTTGTAGCAGAGGAAAAGTAAGGTTGAATAGCAAATAAATTAGATTCAGGCTTGAGATAACAGAAATAGCTGTAATCAGAAGATATGTTTTATTATTACAGATGGAGATAATGGTGAGAAAAGTGTGGGAGAATGCCTAAGGCTTATTTTAAGACAAACGTAACAATATATTACCTACGTAGCTTATTTTCATATATGTATTTTTTAAAAATGTCTTTTTGTGGAATTTATTTTTTAATAATGAAAAGCAAATTTCATCATCACAGAAGTAAGATTAAAATCAACAAGTATTATTGAGTGTTTTTTATATACGCAATATCTACAAAGCCATGTGCTATATACAGAAAGATAACCAAATCAAATACAGTTTAATTCCTGTCTACAAGGAGCTTATAATCTCTTTTGAAAATATTATGCACTGGAGAAAAAAATTTGAGGTATATTTAGTATCAACTGATTCAGTAACATTTTTAAATTCAAGAAAGACATATCAAAAGAAATAAACATATATGCTCATTGGACTCTGAGAAATCAGGTCTGTGAAGTATTTCAGGGAGAAAGCACACTGAGTTTTAATAGAAAATATTTTGGAATAAGTTAAATAATAGACGAAAGGAAAAAAGAAAAGTAACTCGAAACTTTTGATTCTGGATCAGGGTGTTTAGATTTGAAAAAAGATCTGGACTCATGGCCTAATTCGGAAAAGTTTTTAACATTACTAGACCTTATTTTCTTCATGTATTAAATGAAACAGATGCCCAACCATATTGGGAGGACAATCTGCTTTAAAGAGTCCACCAACTCAAATGCTAATCTCATCAAGAAACAACCTCACCGAAGCGCCCAGAAACAATGCTTACTCTGGGCACCTGTGGCCCACTCAAGTTGACAAATAAAATTGGCCATTGGACTTAGGGTTCCCAGATAAAGCATAGGATTTTTATTTGCTAAACCTGAGAACCGAAACTGGACTAGATTTTTCTTTATTTGCTTCACTGGAGTACATAAAGGAGCTATGCTTGAAACCTGACCAATCCCTTTAAAACTATGGTCATAACTCTTAATTTTACTTTTAAAAGAAGTGTCTAAAATGAGAGATATTATATTATCCCACCAAAGGATTTGAATGAAATTACTCACAGCAAGAGAGTGAAGAAATTCTGCTGAAAGGTATGTAGAACAGATGGTAGGGTCTATGCATCTATAATAATATTAGTTTTATGGCTCCTTCAATCAGTGCAGATGAGAAAGCCAACATTCAGAATCACAGGATTTTATAAGATTGGCCACACACGAGTATGTATGTTTGTGGGTTTCTACATAACGGTGGAGTTCTCAAAGTCATCTCTATAGAATGTGTTCAGGAGTGCATAGCTGTTTAATCACTTAGAGCTGAAAATCATGGTGCAATCTGCAAGGAACTCTTCCTTATTTTATTTTTTAAGTAGTGTCTCATTTTGGTGCCAGAATCTTCTCTTTCCTTTGGGAATAGATCATAGCCTTGTAAATTATTTAATATATCTTTTATTGTCATGAGTAAAAATTGATATTTTACTAGTGTGCACTTCTATGAATTTTAAAGGATATATAGATTTATGTAACCACCAACACAATCAGGAGACAGAGCTGTTCTAACAGTGCCCCAAACTCCCTCATTCTTAATAGTCAAACTCCACAGCTCTTCCAGCCTGTGGCAACCACTGATCTGTTGTCTTGGTATCACTATAGTTTGGTCTTTTCATGAATAGAGCCATATAATACGTAACCTTTGAGACTGGCTTCTTTCACTCGGCGTACCGCCCTTGAGAGTCACCCACTTATTGTTATCAATATGATGTTCCTTTTTATTGCATGGCTATTGTACTATCGTTTGTTTATCTTGTTGAAAGATATTTGTTTTTTTCCCAATTTTTGGTGCTTATGAACAGAGACTGTATACATATTTGCATATAGGTTTTTGTGATTAGCAAATTTTTATTTCGCTAGGGTAAGTAATCAGGACTGAGACTGATCAGTCATATGATAAGTCAATGTTTGCCTGTCAAACCATTTTCCAGAGCATTCCCAGGAAAGTGTTTAGCTTTCCCACTAGCATTATATGAGTTCTAGTTGCTCTGTACCCTTACGAGCACTTGTTATTATCAGTATTTTTTATTTAGTCATTCTAATAGGTGTGTAGCTGTATCTCATTGTGGTTTTAATTTGTATGTTCCTAAAGACTAATAATATTGAACATCTTTTTATGTATTTATTTGTTATTTGCATATCCTCTTTGCTAAAGTGCTTGTTCAAATATCTTCCCAGTTTTTAGTTGGGTTGTTTGTTTTCCTACTGTTGAATTTTACTATTATGGATAAAAGTCCTTTGATGGCAATGTGACTTGTAAATATTTTCTCCCAATCTGTTGTTTATATATTCATTCAATTAGCAATGTCTTTCAAGGGAAAAGGTTTTAATTTTGATGGAGATGTTTATCAATATCTTCTTTAATGGGGTATGTTTTTGGAGTTATGTCTAGGGACTCTCTCCATCACCAGGAAATGAAGATTTTTCACTTATTTTTTCTTCTGAAAATAAGTAACATTTGTTGAAAATACATTCCAATCTTCATCAAATTGCTTTTGCACTTTGGATAATTGGCTGTATTTGTATGGGTCTGTTTCTGGGCTCTCTATTCTGTTACACTTATCTATGTGTCTATTCCATTACCAATACCACACAGTCCTGATTAATTTAGCCTAACAGTAAGTCGTAACATCAGATTGTGTGATTCCTCTAACTTTTTCCTATTTTTCTACTCTAGTTCCTGTACCTTTTCATGTAAATGTTAGAATATATATGTATATATATACATTGTTCTGAAATTTCAAATGGAATTGCATTAAATCTGTAGCTCACTTTGGAAAATTGATGTTATGACTATGTTGAATAGTCCAATCCATTAACATAATGTATCTCTCCATTTATTTGAGTCTTATTTGATTCATTTCATCAAGTTTTATAGTTTTCAGCTACAGAGCCTGTATGTATTTTGGGGTACTGATAATTTAATTTGGGTTTCCAGTTGTACATTGCTTCATATATAGAAATTTAGTTGATTTTGTTGTGTTGATCTTGTATACTGCAAAGAGTCAGGTCGAATAAAAATAGCCTTACAAGTGGAGACCTCCAGGATACCACCTGACAGGTCAAACTATGACATTCTCTGGGAATGAGGTTTGGAAAGAGCTCCAGCCCTATTCTGCCCTCTTCAGTTGCTAGGATGCTGGTTTTCGTTGTGATTGCAGCTGTTGGTTTTCAAGACAGCCACCAAGCTGGGGAGGGGTGGATGGGAATAGGGCAAGTTAAAATACCTTAAAGCTTGCTGTTCATAGTACGATTCAGCCTTTAGTTCTAGAATAAACACTCACTGGTTGCTGCAGCTTTTGATAAATATTCAGCATTCTGAAAAGTTAATTATTATAGTTTTGCCACTTTTCTTATTGCTTTCATACAGAAGAGAATTTTTAGAGGTCCTCATTCTGCCATTTTTATTCCACATGACTCCATGTCACCCTGGATTTCTTTTGATTAGTATTTGTACGGTATAACTTCATCCATCTTTTTATGTTTACTCAACTGATATTATTGTATTTGAAGTAAGTTTCATGTAGATCACATATAATAAACCCATGTCTTTTAATCTCTTCTGACGATCTATGTCTTTGAATTGGTTTATTTAGAACATTTACATTTAATATTAATGTCTTTGAAATTAGATATACTTTATTCTTTGTTTTCTAAATTTTCCGTTTGTATTCTGAACCGATTTTTCCCCTTTCTGTGTTCTTGCATGTTATTTGAACATTACATAGTATTTCAATTTATTTTAGCCATTTTTTTAGCTAACTTTCTCTGTATGTTTGCACATACAGGTATATATACAACTCACATTGAATACAGAAAACCTATTACAATGTAAGTGTCTTTTTCCCTCTCTCTTCATGTTATATATATATATATATATATGCATAATATTACATATATGTAACATTTTCTTGAATTGAATTGAAAACTTCACCAGGAAAATCTTATATTTTTTACTATCAATGATCAAACATCCTATAAAAAATTAAGAGAAGAACAGTGTATTATATTATCTGGAATTTTACCATTTGTGTGATTCTTCTTTCCTACTTGATGTTCTAGATTTCCTTCTGGTATCATTTTTTTTCTGTATAAAGAAGTTTCTTTACCAAAAATTTAAGAATGGGCTTTCTGGCAACAAATTCTCTTAGTTTTTCTTTGAAGATGTTCTTATTTTACCTTCATTCATGAATGATATTTTTGCTGGATATAGAATTCTCAGTTGATAGTTTTGTTTGGTTTTCAGCACTTTAAAAATATTGTTCTACTTCTTTCTGGCTGCCTTGATTTCTAATGGGAAACCCACAATTATCTGTGTTGTTGTTCCTTTACTGATAATGTCATTTCTCTGCTTTCAATATTTTTTCTTTATCTCTAGTTTTTAGCAGTTTTTTAATGTTTCTGGGCATACGTTTCTTTGTCTTTATCCTTTTTCAGGGTTTGATCAGCTTCTGATATTTGTAGGCTTAGGTCTTGCAGCAAACCTTGCAATATTTCAACCATTATTTCTTTAAATTCTTTTTAGCATTGCATTCTTTATTTCCTCTCTTTTGGGGCTCTGATCACATGAATATTAGACTTTTTTAAGCTTTGTTCAACTTTCTTCTAATGATTTTTCTTTCAGTTGTTCATCCTGGATAATTTCTATTGATCTATTATCAAGTTCACTGACTCATTCATCTGTATTTCATTCAGATAATTATATTTTCTAGTTATTTATTGCTGAGATTGTCTATTTTTACATTGAATTCAAGATATTTACAATTGTTTTTTGTAGTACTTTTATAGTAGCTCTTTTAAAACTTTGATAGCTTAATTCCCAAATTTGTTTCATTTCAGCATTGGCACCTGTTGTCTTTTCCCATATGAGTTGAGATTGTCCTGGTTCTTCACATGCCCAAGCGATTTTGGATTGTGCCTTGAATACTCAAAATATTATGTTACAAATCTCTGAGTCTTCTTTAAAAACTGTGGAGAGTGCTGATTTTTTTTTTAAAGGAAGTTGCCATGGTTATTTTCAGGATGCAGGTTCAAACCTGCCTTCTGTGGACAATGGGTCCAATTTCAGTGTAGTTTTCAAATGTTTTAAAATTCTGCTTGGATTTGTCCCAAGTGCCAACCATCCATTGGCCAGTCTTGAGCCTGGGCTCTGGTCTGTTAGTTGACTTCTCACGTTTCTGTTATATTGACTAGAATCAGATCCATTTGTGCACAGCTTGGAGGTGACCCCAGGAGTTGATAAACAACTTTATAGGATTGCTTTTCTCAGCTCCTCACTGATTATAATCTCTCCAGTACTCTCAAGCTCTCTGGGGCTCCCCATTTTGGTTCTCTGATCAATAATCTAGGATTTGGTTGGCCTGCTCTGTTGTGCCCTTTTGAAGCTGTGCCCACATCTGGGCCCAAAAGACAGGAGAATAGAGAGAGAGTGAAAGCATCAGAGGTTTGCTACCTCATTGGGATCACAGCTCCCTAACTCAGAGAGGAAGATTCCTCTCCTTCTGAGTTGTGGCCCCGCTGGGCCTCCATTGCTGCTACTGTTACCGCCATCCCTGGATTGCTGGGGGGCTGGTTCACAATAGAATGATGAATTTTTTTTAGAAAAATGGAAGAAAAAAAAACACAAAACAAAACAAAAATGAGGGATATCTACACTGCTCTTAGTGTTAAGCATTCCCTTTCCTACTTTTCAAACCAGAACTAGAAGCCTTCTCCTGGAATTCTGTCTACAGCCAAATGCCCACTTCTGGCTTTGGGTTGCATTAAGATCAAGTTGGGGCATGCCAAAGGAAATATGAAATGGTATACAGATTTTCAGTTCCTTGATATTGTAAATTTCCCCCCTAATCTGCATAGTATCTTTACTCTTTTAGAGTTATCAAGTAGTAATTCCATACATTCTGTGCAGGTTTTATAGTTCCATTCTATGTCATAGAATGGATACTTACATCATCTTACCTGGCACAAGAACCCCAATAGACTCTAATGCAATTGTATCACCATACAATCCTTAAATATTTACTGAGAGATAGAAAAGTGCTTTTTATGTACATTAATTTCTAAGCCAGACTGCCTTAGTTCAAATGCTAACTACTGCTTACTGGATATAGACCATTATTTGAATTCTTTCTGCCCATCTTCTCATCTTTTTAAAGGGAACAATGATAATAATGGTATCTCCCTTTCAGTAAGCTACTTAGTTAATATATGTAAGTGCTAAGAATAGTTCTTGGCACATGAGGAACATCATATAAGCTTTGCTATTACAGTTTTGAATAAAAATATAGTTTCTAACTCACCATCTTTATTGTACAATCTGAAGAATACCCAGTAATCAGCAGTGGAAATATTAGGATATATGTGAAATCACTTTGCTCATTTCAGACTTTGTAAGAATGCACGTGATCTTTTTCTAGTTTAGGTTGTCACTTTCTCCTTTTCCTCACTATTTCCTTCAGTTCGCTGTATCACATTGTCCCGTTAAGATACAGTGCTCAGGACCTGGCCTGATCACTGTAGCAATTAAATCACATAATCAGAAAGCTAATTTCATAGCACTTTCAGAAGGTTATTAATTGTTGATGTATATATTTTGGAGAAAGTCAAATATTGGGCAAAGGGCGTATGCTGATAGTCATGCATCAGACAGGATTCAAAGGGAAACTTAAAACCAAGCTTCCTCAGGATGAAGATAACAATCAGAAGACTGATGCTATAATGTGGGAAAAAAAAGCAGACCATCTCTCACTCTTCCTCCTCCGCTCAGGGTAGGTCACTAAAAGTACACTTTAGAGGTTGAAGAGAATTATTACCAGAATTTTTTCCCAATAGTATCCACAAAAATGTAACTCAACAATTACAGTGGAACACACTTCTATATTTGATGCCTAGACAAAACAAGAAAATAACATATTTCTGTTTGAAGCATACTCTTAATGGTGTCTAGCCTAGAGGAAAGTTTATAGTGATCTTAGAAAAGTTTATGGACTCTGATCAAAAGTCAGGACCATGTATTCGTGTGTGTGTGTATGTATATATATATAACATTAGTTGAATGTGTGTGTCCTTGCTTGTTTGGGAGTAGTTTATTGTTCAATGAGATAAAGTAGATTAAAAATAACTATTTATTTATTTACTTTTTTAAGACTAAAGGAACCTTAATATATAAGAACAATGTTCTAGGCAATGGCTGAGTTCCAGGCAAAAGGCCAGAGTTCTTTTATTCTCGGCCTTTATCTGGAGGTCTCAGACTCTGTGTGGAAGCAATGGGTACCAAGAAGGTGAGGGGCGGGCAGGGCACAGTGGAATATTCTACCCTCAACGGGAAGACTATTCTATCATTGACATTGTTCATAATTGCCAGCGAATTGTGACAAAAAAAGGCACTCTTTTAGTAAGTTTTAGTATTATTTTAAAAGTCTCTCCATACAATGCACACCCTATTGCCTGGACCCAGGGTGACAACCACTGCCCTCATCATTCTCACATTCTGTGGAAGGAAGATGATGGAAGCAATTTTATCCTCTATATTCTTTCAGGAAGAAAGACACCTGCTTCTCGCCCAGGCATCTCAGGAAACGTCCCACTGTGTCTTAATCCCTCTGACAGGGAACGTACACCTCTTTGAACCAATGCCTGTAGCTAGGGGAATGCTCCTCAGTGACTGACTTAAGCCAATCAAGGTACATGTTAACTCTACCCATCCCATAGGAGTAAGAGTAGGCAAGGGATGTCTTCTCAAAGGAAATTTAGTGCTTTCACCAAAAGAAAGTTGGATGGATCCTGGACAGTTTAGTACATTTTCCTTAGAATTCTTTGTGTACTTTAGCTAAGTGATTTGGTATAAAGATGAAAGTGTTGATTATTACCTGTGGCTTACAGTTTCAAGGTGGAATTTTTGGCCCTCTTTCGTTTTAAACCTCTTTCATATGGTGACATACACTAGGGGATCACACGTTGGAACCGCACTTCTGTCAACAGAAACACAGGCAAAGCAGCCTAGTCCTGAGAACATGTGTCACTTATTATATCTATCTGTGCTAACTGTCTAACCGACCACATGCATGGAATTTTCAGTAAGGTCCGTGTCTGCATCAGTATTTGGTTAAATATATGAACTTCTGTTCATTGTTTATTTGTCTTGATGAGTTGAATCAGCAACCATAAAACACAATTAAATGCATCCTTGAGCAGTAGTGGCATAACTGACTTTAGCCCTTTTATATGTATCCTCTCAAGATATCCATCTTTTTCCACACGGGTTTCTGCAGAAAAAAACAAATGAAAGAATTGTACAGTATTTATCATTTTACCGTTTGGTTAATTCTAGCAAGCCTGACTTGACAGTTACAGACTATACCAGATATTAGCAAACTATGGTCCACAAATCAAATCTAACCCACTGCTTGTTTTTGTAAATAAGGTTTTATTGCAACCGCCCATTCATTTACATATTGTCTATGGCTGCATTGGTCCTACAATGGCTCAAAAAAGTCTAAAATATATGCAATCTTTCCTTTTACAGAAAAAGTTTTCCAATGTTTGGGCTGTACCAATGGCTTACAAACCATTATATAGCAAACCTATGAAACCGTGCTATACATTTGACTCTATTTGTCCAAGGCTATGTATACAGATGAGAGAAACAGTAGAGATATATAGAAACACGAGTCCCTCTGTGGCATAAAGAAATGTATCAGCTAATCAGACTTAAAGAAACATCCCTGAATCTGTCATGTCATGCAGAGATAGTAAATGACAACTCAAAGGACAGTGACAGGATTAGGGAACCAGCCTTCCTGCTGCTTCCACATCAAATTAGTACTGGTGAAACTTATAGAGCTCCTTCAGAGGAGTTTTGGTGAAGGTTCATACGTGCAGAGAAGTGACACATTTGATTTCTAAGACACACACCTGTGTGTGTGTGTGCATGCATGTGTGTGTATGTACACATGTGGGGGTGAATGTGCCATCTAGTTTTCTAACATATAACTCAGGAGACACATTTCAGAAATCTAGAAAGGTAAAGCTAAAAAATATCTACATCAGTTACCCATTCTCCCGAAGCCTGCTTAACTTCACCACGCAGAAGCTATCACAGAGCCTCCTACTGAGGAAACACCCGCAGGCCATACGCTTTGGCAAAAGCTGGCTTCTGACTCTAATCAGCCTGTATAATTATAAAACAGACATTTGATTTATTCAAATTCTGAGCTTGCTGTCATCACGGTGGTGGTTGTATGTGTTCATGTGGTGTGTGTGTGGGGTGTGTGTGTATGTTTGTGTGTCTGTTTCTAAGGGACACATTGGAACCGTAGTGCAACAGCCGAGATCAGATCAACATGTTCAGTACAGACCAAATGACATGACTGGAAATAAGTGAAAATAATCTGAAAGTACTAATGTGTTATTCTCTAATTCAATGTGTGTATATGTGTGTATCAGTTTTCTTAGTTTATATTATTTTATCAGTTTACCATTAATTCTCTTTTAATACTACTATCTTATGAGTACTATTCTTCAAAAGAAGTGTTATTTTGTAGGACTTCTAATGAACATTTATTTTTAGAAAGGATTTTATTTCAAGCTTATGAAACATATAATAAATCATCAAAAGATATAAAATTACATCATCTGGTTATATTTATGTTCGTGAATATAATGTGACTTTTTTCACTTCACATAGGTCTGTGCTGTCAACCTCAACCTTTGCAAGCGACATTTTCATTTAGAATCTTATCATTTTATAATTATTACTTTTCGGAACTCCCAGGGAGCGAACAAAAGCTTCCTCCTTGTATTTCCATTGTTATGTTTCTTTGAAGAACAAATTAAATTTCAACCCCAGCCAAAATAAACTTTTAAATGGCAAAGTAAATCTAGAATTATGTGAAAAAAAAATCTAGGGAAAGCTAGACTCTGGATATCATAAGTTCAGGTGTATTTAAGATAATTTACTACCGTGTTTTCTTTTCTTTGTGCAAGGCTGTGGCGCCATATGCTCCCTTTGTAGTAGAAAAGGGAGGAAAGAGCTAAGGTTTGAAAAACATTACTACAGAATGAGCTGAGGAAACCAGTTAGTATATCATTTTATCCTGTCCAGAGAACAAAGACGCAAAGCTGGATTTGCTTTCCCAGCTTAACTCCCATCTATCTCTTTTACATACCCTTTTCCCATTAACATCAGTGATATGAGGATATATAGGAGGAGTCTATAGTCTGAATATACGTAGTTAACTGCATTGGCTCAATGTACCAATAAAAAATTAACAACCCCCTCGGTATATGGGGCCGTTTACCTAATCTTCTCCCAAGTATCTTGACCCTCCGGAAGAAAAACACACAATTTCATTTACCATACACAGCTGATATGCGAAATGGACTTTAGTGCTTTAAATGTATTAAAATTATGATTTGACTTTTACATAAAATGACTCATTAAGCTCACTTGGATCTGTCCCCACAAGTTGCCATTTTAGAGAGTCATTTTTTCCTCACAGTTCACCATATTGCTGAAATAAATTGCCTTCTCTTTTTCTTTGTTTTGGCTTCCCCTGTGTTTTCCTTTGATTTTTCTGTTCATTCCTCCTATCCATTCTTGCTCTGAATTCTTACCTTTCCTCCTGCTGAGAGTAAATACACCTTCAGGCTGTACTGCTGCTCCATGGAAGAAATAAAGAAAAGCTGAGATATTTCAGTAACGAAGCTATGGTATCTTGAAGAATAATGGAAATGCAGAATCATGAACATCAACGTTCACATGTGCTCAAAATATTCTAAACAAAGTCACTAAGGACATTGTGAGGAATTTTTTGAAACTACACTTGGCAAATTTTCCCTAAAGAGATTTGGGTATTCCCTAATTTGGTAAGATTTCTCATTCCTTAACTCTTCCACAGTGTCTGATATAATATTGTTTTTGTTTTTCAGTTGGCTCTTTGTTTTACTAAACACTAAGCTTTTATTAGCTTTATAATATTTACTGCTTTTTCAAGTTTTATTTATTTATTTATTGCACTTTAATTGCTTTACCCATTTGCTATTCCTATTTCCTTTTTGTATTTCTTTTCCCTTTTCTATTTCCCTTTTGTAACTTTTCAGATTCTCAATTTTTAACAGGTTAAATGGATATGTACATACACACATATACACGCTAATCTAGAGAGTTAAGAGAAGTGTCGGTGCTCTCCCAAAGCTGCAATCACAACAAAATGTTCTGAGGTTTCTTGTGTTAATACCAGTAAATGAAAAGGGATCATGTTGACCTTGGGTACTGGATCTAAGATCTCCTGATGCAAAAGTTAGTTTAATGTTCAATATCCCAGGACATTTTGTGGTCAGTGGAAGAAAGAGCCCAGCATATAAATTTTCATCTGGAAAATAACAAAATAAAAATGATACTTTAGTTTTTATAGGTTGACATACTTTTATCTTGATATCAAGTTATTGGCAGCTCTTTTCTCTATTTATAGATAGAGAATCTGGAGCTAAAAGAGGGAAGTGAGTTGTTTAAGGGCATTTGGTTGGTAACTTTTAAAACCAGACTTAAAGTTGAGGAGTCTTGACGTCAAGTCCCTGAGTTTTCTCACCGTACTTTGTTGACTTTTGGATTTGCATGCCACTGAGTGCAAAATAGTTGTAGTGACTAAGCACCAAGTCTCTGAGGTCAGATAGGTTTGACTTAATATTCCATTTCTCCCACTATGTAGCTGTATAATACTGATTGGGTAAGTTACTCAATATCTCTAACGTCTCAGTTTTTCCATCTGTAAATTGGGAAAAACAATAGTATATACACTCTCCATATACGACAGAGAGAGAAACACAGAGAGAGAGAGATTGATTTTAAGAAACTGGCTTACACAACTATGAGAGCTGACAAGTCCAAAATCCTGTAGAACAGGCTCACTGACTAGAAACTCAGAAAAGAGTTGACGTCACAGTCTTGAGACTCAAATCCATAGGACAGCCCAGCAAACTGGAAACTCAGGCAAGATGTCTATGGTAGAGTCCTGAGGCAGACTTCATTCTTATGTGGGAAACCCCAGTTTTTAATCTTAAGGCCTTCAACTGATTGGATAAGGCCCACCCACCTTAAAGTCAACTCATTATAAATGTTAATCACATCTCCAAAATACCTTCACAGCAACATGTAGAATAGCATTTAACCCAACAATTGGGCACCACAGCCTGGCCAAGATGATACATAAAATTACCCATCACATGTTTTGGTGTAGAATACTAGTTAATGTGTGGCGAAATTGAAGCACTTTGGAGGGGCAGAAACAAGACCATTCTGTCTGTGCAAGCCCAGGGGGTCTCCATCCACTGTCCTTCACCTCTTACTGTAGGTGGTCATAGCCATTAAGGCCTCTGCTCTTCAACTGCTCTGCTCTGCCATTTACGACCATGGGGGCTTTGGCAAGTTGCTAATTCCCATGTGGCTCAGGCTTCTTACCAGAGAGGGTGCTCATGAGACACTCCTGGATATGAGAGGGGTTTGCTAGGAATAAATGAAGTGATAGGCTAAATCCCACAGGACAAGGCCCGGCATCTACTAGTACTCCATATAAGTTAACTGTTTTAAGTATTTCACCTGATCTTCAATCTCCATGTGATCGGCTTCTTACTAGGTTAACAAGATAATTTTGTCAAAACTGGGACATTTTTTAGAATGAAAAAGAGATTTGTGAATATTTACTGCACTAAAACAAGCACAGAGCAGAGTGTCCAGGGAAAACCAGGCCATACAGTTAACCTAGATGTACTGAAATTTGCTATGGATTTCCTTTTAGAGCTGAAAGTGCTTAAGACATTAAGTTGTTTAACTCTTTGCAGTTTTTTTCTTTTTCACAACTAGTTAGTCATCATGTATAGTTAGATTCTGGCATCTAGGATGGACACAACTGCCTTAGGCAAACTCTATTCATTTCTTGTGGGTAGGTGGTGTTAGATAAAATTTATTTTTCCTGAGGGTCCCTGCAGATGGAATTTAGCTAGTTTCATGACATGGAATTCAATTTCTTGCTGCTACTGTTCAATATGTAAGTATACCTACATAGAGGCTGGCTCTGCCAGCTTGGTTCAAATTCCTGAATAGATGATATTCATAGTTATATTTTTCTATGAGAGGAACAATTTCTGTCTCAGAAATTCCATGTTGTCCTGATAAAACTATGACATGTTTAAACCATGTGACACGTGGAATAGAGATAGTATTGGAGAAGTAAAACCCACTTTATAAATGCCATATAATATACTTTATTTAATTGATTGTATATTTCATGCCCTCTGTTCTGGGTGCATTCTTTTCCCCACTCCAATTTTAAGGAAGTAATACATTTTCTCACCTCTGCCTTTTCTTCAATGATAGGCTATCACTGATAGCATCTATAGTGCCAAATTCTAAAAGTTTGCTAAGAGTAATCTGTAAGGTATTAATGGTCTACTGGTCAGAGGAGCAGATCTACTAAGAGTGATATAGAACAAGGAATTCAGTAAAGTGATTAAACTTTACACCATTCTGGTTGAACAGTCCATATAAGCCTTTCATACCTCATCTGGTGATGGGCCTAAAACCAGCAAGGACATCAGCTGGGAAGGGCAGGTAGCTATAAAGTGGAGGAGACCAAGGAATAAGAGGAGCCTGTGAGGGCAAACTCGAAGTGTGCCTGTCTCTCGCTGCATTCAGTAGCAATGAAGCAGGTCATCCACACCGTAAGCTGGCACTCCTGCACAAATGCCTAGCCCGGGGGTCTGGGGCCTTGAAGGAAGAGGTCCAGGAAACCTGGCTGCTGTCTACACGGACAAGATGAGTGAGAATATCAGCAATTACACATGTGAGTGGCAACAAGATCTACCCGATGATGACTTCGACCATAAAAATGCCTGCTCCTTCACTTCTGCCTTATAAGTCTCATACAAATTTCTCTTGTGGGCAACTCTGACTCAGGCACCAATAGGGAAAGGAATTCTGGGAAATGTAGTTCTAGCTAAGCTAAGTTGATGCAGGATAAAGACACCACAAATGGTTTCCGTAAGTTTCTCGTGGCTAAATGTAAACTGGGAATTGCTTAAGTTGTTACATTTCTGTAACTGTTCTTATTCCTCAGGAGGCTCTGCTGTAATGGAGTCTTTTGTGGCTAACCTTGATGACTTACTCCTTGTCTGAGACCTACATGCTGCCAAGATTTAGTAGTCTCAGGGCAAGACCACCATCTAATTTCATCTAAGTTCTAAACCCCATCCCCCCCTACTGTAGTAATAATATATAAATCAAAGTTATGAAGAATTTATCTGGGTTGCTATTATGTTCAGAAAGTAGAGTGTGGTAAATGGTTAAGGATGCTGACTCTGGGATTAGCCTCCATTAAAACCATGGCTCTGCTTCTGCCAGTTGTGTGCTGTGGGGCAAGTTACTCAACCTCTCTGTTCCAGCTTTCGCATCTGTGAAATACAGATAATAATAGTAACTGCGTCATCAGGTGTGGGCATTAAGCATTTCAAACATATAAAATGCATGGATCATTGCTGTGCTTAATAAATCTTGACTAATATAATTATACCACAAATCTACTTGAATAATAATTACTTGTACAATATTTCATCAAAATCCTCATGATTAGTAAAATTAATCTGTCTTATCTTTTTAAAGATAGTCTGATCTTCAAAAGAAAATATTACGTTGGATATGGATCTTTCTTGTGATTACATACACCTTATCATTTCTTTTCCTATGAGAGAATTCTTTCCTGAACTTATTTTATTAAAGAACCTGGCCTTGCTGTCTGCTTTAACCTGCATGTCCATGACCAAAATTAAGGTGTTCATAATCCTTTTCCTCCCTTATCTCATGGATTTGGACAAGTGGGTTGGCCCTAAGAAATGTGAGAGGAGCCAATGCATATATTACCAGCTGTTTAAAACTTTGAAAGACTATATTTTCTTTTTTTTCAGTTATGTTGACTTCAAACATATTCACTTATAAAACATTTGCATTGAGTCTGGGAACCACCAATAGTCCCAAGTGTTGATTTCTAGATGTGTGAATAGAACCTGCTAGTCCCAGAAACCCATTCTGGGGAGGAGTACTCCAGCCCACATTTTATTGATACTTGTTGACACAAGGTGGCTAGAATGCTGGGCAGCTGTCTTTCTAGGCTTTCAAAGGAGCAAATTGAAACTTGGAACCAAGTTTGTCCACATTTGACCACTTTCGCCTTGTGAAGTAGTGATGGAATTTACCACCACGCATTAGGTGGAAAATGTGAGTAATTGCATTTGCTTCAGTCAGTAAAATATATATTTTATTATCATTCTTAGAGTTGGGGAAATTATGTTTTCTAGCTTTGTTGTACACAGATCAAAGAAGAGACGCTCATTTATGCCAGATTTCACTATGTATTAAACAAGCTATTTTTGGTGAGATTATGAGGTAACCAAACCTCTTTTTAGTTTAATTTTACCTTTAACTGGATTCAGATTGCTTTAACTGAAGAGTCAAAGGGCCTGACCTCTAATTCATTAACATAATCAGAAGCACATGTAAGCTACCGGCTGCCAATCTGTTTGCAAGTCAGTGACTGCAGGATATACACAGCAGTCTTCAGGGTCTTAGTGGTACTCTGGGGGTATTCTTACATACATAGGCAGAGAAGAAAACAGAAAGAGAGAGAAATGCTATAAAGTAAACAAAAGTTTACATACAAATTGTAGTTCAACTTTTTACAAGGTTTAAGCGATTGCTTTTTAGGTGGAGGAATCATGTAAATAGACCCTCCTTGCTCTCACAAATATCCATCCCTAGATTTTATTTGTCCTATAATTCCTGAAAATTCCAGTAGCAGGTGATCATCATAGCTCCTCTTGAGGAAAGCTCTCTTGTGGAGTATTAGCTCTCCAAGCAAGTTCACTTTTGGTAAAAATTTAAATAGGAGAGGAGGAGAATATATGCCTTCAAATTTGCCTCCTGACACACATATAGAGGTTAGGAGAGCAGAAAGAAAATCCTTTGTTGAGCTGGAACAAGAACACATCAAAGTGGGTGACGGCTGAGCACCAGAAGAGTTTTGCAAACGCCCTCCTATTCTAGCTTACTGTTTTAGTTTGTAAAACAAGTCTCATTCTTGGGAAGGAGAAAAATATCAGCCAATGTATAATAACTGATATATAATTACAATAAATAATATAGTAAGCAAATTAGATATAGTACAGCTCAGGTTTTTACTTTCTTTTCTGCCGTCTGGCAAAAGAAACCAAAATGTATGGGATATGGTTAATGTTGCTAATACAGAAATGCAGAGACTGTCTCAGGAGGTTGGCACCACTGATCCCACAAGATAGTAGGTGCAAGCCCCATCCTGCAGCACATTCTTCATTCAGTAATGTTGTTCCATATTTCCTGACACGCCCAGCGACGAGTAGTTTGTCTGTCTGTCTGTCTATTTGGTTTTGGTGTCGTCCCCTCCCTCCACCTTCGTATGGTGGAGAGAGTCATCATAGCTCTTTAACTAGGATTATTGTAGCGCCTTATTGCCTTCCTTGTATCCTGTAACCAGGCAGAGAGAGATTTGTCCCTGGAGATAAATTTCATGAAGGGAATCTTGGTGATTCCTAAATTTGCACTGCTTTCTCTTGACAATTTAATTCTCCAAATCATATTCTGTATTGTACATAAAACTTATACCTTTGTTCCACAAGTCAGGGGCAAGGGAAACATTCTTACTTTTGTGATCCAGAAACCGCCTTCATCCTTAAACTGATCTGAGAGAATGATTCAATGACTATCTTTAGGCATTCTTTGTGAAGCTATTTTATTACCATCAAGAATCTCTTTGCCAACATTTTCTTCCCACAAGTGTATTTTGATGAACCACATAAAGTTTCATTAACTCAGTCTCTGATACAGTAACTGGTAGATAATAATTACTCAATAACTTGAATGGACTAGTCTGATATTTTATATAAAGCAGCTGAGATTAAATGGGAATGTACCTAATGGGCCAGATCTGAAAAGCCAGTGCTAAACCTTGTATAATTAATTCTCAGTAACCAGGCTGTGTTATCCATTTTGCAGAACATTTACCATTCCTTGCCCATCTTCCACTCCTCATCACTTATGTCACATTCACCTTTCTTTCCCACTACACTTCTGAAAGGAACTTTCTGTAACACTTCTCAAAACTCTTATGTTGCTTGATTTCTCAGTTTTTCTTGGAGCACGGTTGCGCTCAGCTGCTTCTTTAATTCCTGTGTTGTCCTTTGTTCTGTCCTATTTTGGGGAGTCAGAACCATGGTGGACAAAGAGGCAGACTTTATAGTCAGAAGGAATTGGGTTTAAATCTCTGCCGACTACTACCTACGTTTACATAAATAAGTGGATTAATGCTATGGGGACTCTGTCTTCAACTATAAAACGGATGCCATGGCTGCTTCATAGGAGTCTTATTTGTAGAATAGTAGATTTTTGGTAAATACTCCCTTTTTATACTTTCTCTGTATTCTTTTGCCTCTCTAGTTCCTGACTTTGTTGTTTGCTTGTGTCTTTTATTTCTTTGCTAATGAAAATTATGTTTCCTTCCATTTAATCCCATTGTTACTGTCCAGATATGGCAAGTGCCCCCTCTCAGGTGTGTTTCCCCTTGGTGGGATCTCACCTGTCCTTATCTCATGGATTATAATATCGAAAGATAAAAAGCGATTTTTCACATTTGTATCCTATTTAGATTAATGTTTCTGACCTCTTTTGGTTGACTTGGCATTGAATGTATAGAAATATGCATCTTTGATCATTAGTTCTGTACTTTAGTAGAACATAGTGACTATAACCTTATTTCCTATCATTATTTTGCCACATGGTTGGACATCAAATGTTTGCCTCTATTCTCATACTTCTGGGACAGAAAACTATTAGCCTTTAAAGCATTAAAAAAAAAAGAAAGAATGTCTTTCCCCTTTGCTCTTCAAGACTACTACTCTTTAATGCTTTTGCTTTTCACGGTGTGGTTCTTGGATCATTAGCATGAGTACTCACTGGGAAGCTTGTTAGAAATGCAGAATCTCAGGCCCTACTTAGACCTGGTGAATGAGCATCTGCATTTCCAGGAGATCCCCAGGTCATTTCCATGCACTGTAGAGCTTGAGAATTGCTTTAAATTGTATTGATAAAAAGAATTGAAAGCCATTTTTGAACTGGAAAAGAAAATCAGAAAAATAGAGGCAATTTTTAAGTATCATTCATAAACTAGCAAATGGGGGGCTGAAAAGAGGTCTTATTTTTGAAAGCTGCCATAATATAAATGATAAACTAATTGCCCGTAGAAGTGCCAACCGACAATATCTGCCATGACAAAGGAGGGGATAGGGTAGATTTTCCTGCTCAGTGCTGAATGAAGCCATGGAAAATGTTTTTCGTAACCACCCTGATGTTATAAAGAAAAAATTATCAAGTGACATATTTCTAGATTAAAAGGAAATATTAAAACTGGCTTTCAATATTTAAAGCTTACTTAACTAGCAACACTTCGCCTGACATTGACTCATGTCATTTTATTTCATTCTTCTTTTGATCCATGCAAATAGTTACATGGTTTAAAATATATTATCATGTCACCTTTTTGAACAGTTTAGATAAAAGAATTTTTTAATACTGGGTGATGAACCCTATGGCCAAGGCTTGATGAGACAATGTTTGCAATAAAGCAGTGAATCTGGGTGAGAAGAAAGCCGTATTTTCCTTTTTAAAAATAATGAAAATGCATTATTTATACCTACTCTTTCAATATTGCACTCACTGATAATTGATGAGAGTTTTGTGATCACTTATCTGAGGTCTCTCCCTTCATGGAGGAGTTGCCCATCTCAATTTCATGCCCGGGATCAAAACGTGGCAAGCCGTCAGCCTTGTTTCCCCTTGCATTGAGAAGATGCAAGAGGTATCACAAGAAGTAGGAGCATAAAATAAAATTATTCCTGTTCTGCTTGATTTTAAATTTGCTCAAGTTATTTATTTATTTATTTATTTGCTTCACATTTAAAGAACTAGGTTCCTTTCCCATGCTTGGTACGTAGTACATCTTTTTTCTCTGAGTTAATTCTCCAAGTCTGGTCTGTCAGCCAGTATAAACAACACTTGATGAATGAGACTCAAGGTGTTTAGTCACCTGAAGCAGCTGTTTGAAGTCACTCTACACACAGCCCGAGGCCTGTGTTTTCACAGCTGTGAGAACTCTTCAAAAGCTTTCCCTCTTGGCCTAGCTCTTTGCTGTGGCTTTAAACTCTTAGTGCAAAATCTGGACTATTTCAAAAGAGCAGAATGAAACTAGAGACAGTAATTTTGCATGATTTTGAGCCAAAAATGGCCTAAAATAAATAAATGAAGTACATTTGAAAGTGCTTTACCTAGGTGGGCTATATATCTGAGAATTGTTCTCTCTCTGCATCCCTACATCCTCTCTTAAAAGGGCCATGTGTGGCTGAAACCCTGCGCTCTGTTTGTGCGGCAGTATTTTCATTTTGTGTTCCGATTCTGTGACACCAAAGCTAAAATCTTATGAGCTTCGAACTATATGTACCTGAATTAAGCTCAGGGAATTGCTAGATGTTTGAGCGAGTTCCAGGCTCATAAATCGACCTAAGGTGATTAAAAATGGCATTCTTTGCCAGCCTGCTTAGGTGCTTCAGGCTTTTGAAGTCCCTCTGATGTCTTCCATTGGCCTGGCAAGCTCAGTCCATGAAGCAAACTTAAATGTGCCCACTACGTTTGTTATAAGGCTTCAGACTTCCTTCAGACTCTTTCAACGACAGCTGTTTTCCGTCCTCGTATATAGAATGAAAGGACATAGTTGCTTCTCACAAAGAATCCCATTACTTCTTTACTAGAAAGATGTAAGAACCGTTTTTGTTCAGAATGATTTTTTTTTTTAATTAGGGATTTTATTTCTGAATTTGGAAAATGGCTGCTTTTGTTTTGGAGCTACTTGGCACATGTCAAGTAAAGTTCACTTGACTTTTACGAAATTTTCACGTGATTTATAACAAATATTCTTCCAACTATTCTTCTTCATTTAATTAAACAGAATCATATATATGGTTTATCCATTTACTTCACAAATATGTATTTAGTGTCTGATATGTGCCAACACCTGAGTTAATTGCTGAAAATATAGAAGTAAGATAGACAAGGTCCTGCCACCACACAGCTTAAAATCTAATTGGGAAAAGATGCATTAAATAAGTAACAAAACAAATAATGAGTGTTTTATGATCAAGATAAGCGCTACACGTTCCGCTTCAGCAGCCCAGGGTTCACTGGTTTGGATCCCAGATGTGGACCTACACACTACTTGCCAAGCCACGCTGTGGCAGGCATCCCACATATAAAGTAGAGGAAGATGGGCACAGATGTTAGCTCAGGACCAGTCTTCCTCAGCAAAAAGAGGAGGATTGGTGGCAGATCTTAGCTCAGGGCTAATCTTCCTCAAAAAAAAAAAAAGAAGATAAGTGCTACAAAGGAAGGGTAAGGATGCAATGAGAGCAAATAATCCTTAAATATATCTATCTTCTTTCTCTGAAGCCTTTGATTTTAATAGAATGTTAAAATCAACACTGATAATAACTTTTTATTATAATATATCTTAGTGCATTAGTTATTATAAGAAAATCTAGTTTTTATCATTGTGGTTTTCATGTTGACTCATGCAGTACTTTGGCCCTTATATATTTCTAGGTTTCATTTTTTATAAATATGTTGAAATTTAAATACATTTTTATTATGCTCAAATACTTATATAAAATATTCAGAGTACTTGACACATCATTATGGAACTATGGGATTCATGCTATTTTCTTTAGCCATGTCTTCTGCTTTGAATAATTTCCTTGGACAAAGGTAGAGTAAGGTCAAATTCATTCATTCATTCATTCATTCATTGCACAATTTATTGACTGCCTACTACGTGTCATATTTGTTCCTGGGAATAGGAAAATGAATAAATTAAGTTCTTGTATTTGTAAGCTAACAATTATTTCTGTAACTAATAAATTGTGAGGTTTCAGTGGCCTAACAGGAATGGGCAGGTTCTAGACCAGGGGTCCCTGTATGCGTTTGTACACGCCTTGAGCTAAAGTTGGTTGGTTCTTTTCTAAATGATTAAAAAAAGTTAAGGGACTGGCCCAGTGGTGCAGCAGTTAAATTTTCGCCTTCCGCTTCAGTGGCCCGGAGTTTGCCAGTTCACATACCGGGTGTGGACCTATGCATCGCTTGGCAAGCCATGCTGTGGCAGGTGTCCCACATAAAATGGAGGAAGATGGGCATGGATGTTAGCTCAGGGCCAGTCTTCCTCAGCAAAAAGAGGAGGATTGGCAGCAGACGTTAGCTCAGGGCTAATCTTCTCAAAAAAACAAAACAAAACAAACAAAGCAAGAATACCCTTTCACGATATTTGAAAATTTTATGAAATTCAATTTTCAGCACCATAAACACAATTTTAATGGGACACAGCCGCATGCGTTCCTTTACGCGTTGTCTTTAGCTGCTTTTGCTCTACAATAGCAGAATTGAGTAGTTACAGTGGAGACCGTTGGGCCCAGAAAGTCAAAAATATTTACTCTCTGTCCTTTACAGAAAAAATTTGCTAATCCCTGACCTAGTGTAATAGAAGTTTATTTCTTAATTATAAAACGGTTGTCCCTGGTGCATAAGTGTCCCTCCTTAAAGTAGTGATTCAGAGACTCAGAGTCCTTATATTTCCCAACTCTGGGAGCCATCTTTAACGTGATGTCCTGTAGTTACTGTGTTTATTTGCAGCCTGATGGAAGGAAAAGGGCATGGTGGATAAAGTATGAGCAATTTTTTAGAACTAAGCCTGGATAGACGATACACATTGATCCAGCTCACAATGTTTTAGCTGGAACGCAATCCTATGGCCACACTTGACTGTGGATGAGACTGGGAAATAAAATCTAGCTTTATGACAAGGAATAAGAGGAAAAGTGTTGTTATCAGCCGCCAGCATCTGATATAAAATTTTCTCCAAAAAACCTTAATAATTTGGGGACAACAAACAGGTAAAAATATAATTATACTATTGTGAAGTAATTTAATTAATAGTTACATCAAAAGTAGAGTGGAAGCAGGGAAAGGAAATTATTTAAAGATTTCTATGCATGGTCAATTCAAGAAACGTGCTACAAAGGAAAGATAGAATAGCATGCAAGAATTGTAATATAATATTGTAAGTTTCGTGATAGCAATTTATAGAGGATGCTAATGAAACTCAGGGATGCTAATAGACGTATCTAACCTTGCATAGGTGAGTCAGGGAAGTATTTATAGAGAAACTGCATTTTTTATGATGAAAATTATAATAGCAACTGTTTATTGGGTACATGTTGTATCTAAGACATAGCAGGAGATCTTCATGTATTGAATACTTCATTTATCAATCACTACAAATCTGTAAGATAGTATTTATCCCCACTTTCCCAATGAAAATAATAAGATAGATTAAATTATTTCCTCAAAGTCACATTGCTAGCAAATTGGGACTTTAAGCCGTGTCTTCTGAATCCAAAACGTGTGCCCTTGACTCTCTGTCACACTGTACAAGCAGAAGGACAGCAGGTGAACAACAGGAAATTGTCACTCTTTGTAGAGGGTAATTTACACACAAATAATTGGGCATGATAAAACAGAACACACAGAGGACAATAAAGGATTCCAGTGACTGGAATATGTGGTAAACATGGAGGAGAGGTAGATGATGAGGATGTAAGGCAGGGTGGACTTCAGCCTAGATTTGTGGGGATCCAGGAAATATTTCTATGTGGGAGAGTCACGTGATCAGATTTGGGTTTCAGAGAAATAACTTGGATGAAGGACATATTTGATTGGAGAAATGACAGAATTTTTAAAGGAATAGATACAACAAGCAAGTTTCTAGGGGGCAAATTTTCTTAGAATATATCATTCATGAAAGAGAAAGTTGATTAGAATTTCTCTAATCAATGAAATTTTTAATGTACTTCATTTCAACGAGGAAATAGCAAGGTAGTACGAGGTTTTGGAAGTCACCTCAGGTTTTTTATTAACATGTGATGGACTTAGCTAGATTACCAAAGTTTCCACGGACAAAGTTGTGAAGTCTCTTTGATTCACAAAACATTTAAGGAAGACTAGGATCTTCATTATTTTCTTAGGTGGAACTTTTATAGAGCTGAAAACAGCAAAAACGAAACCCCTCATGGACACTAATGCAAACATTACCTGGCATTCGTACAAGAATTTTACGAGTTCTTTCTCACCATAAAGGGCAGTGCTTTTTTATTACTCAATTTAATTAAAACTTGTTCTAGAGACCACCTATGCAATGCAACCTCTTCCCATTTCCAGAGTTCTTGCAGAGAAGGGCTACTCAAATCTTTATTTTGGGGATCTTCAGCATTTTCCTTCACTCTCCATTCTAGTCTTGCAGAACAGACTATTGATCTTGAGAATATTGTGTCTTTACACGAAAATCTTTTTACCTGTCAATTAATATTTTGGCATATAGATTTCATGTTTCTAAGACTTGATATTTCTTTGTGCAATTGATTAGCTAACAAGAAAATGGTTTTATATACAGCTTGAATTTTACATATGCTATATTTTTCAAGCATAAACACACTTTAGATATTAAATCAATAAAATCAAATTTGAGTTTGTTTTACTCTAAAGGTATTCTATTGCAATAGGCCCCTGGGGTATGTGTATGTGTTCTGATCTACACATAGCTGTATTTTGCTGTTGTCGGAACCATGTTTTCTCTTAAAATGGTCTTTTTTAGTGAGCATTCGCCTAAGCCCTATCCTTCTTTGCTGTCGTTACCATTGATCAATGTACTGCCTGATATATAGTAATCAAACAATAAACGTTAGCTAATATTATCCAAGGTTATAACAATATTATACTTTTTAAAATAAGTCTATTCTGAGTGTGTATCAAGAGGGTTTGGATGGGGATGATTGGGGAAGATAGGGATGACGACTATCTCTTTTCTACTAGCATTATAAAAGTTAGTGCCAATATTAGCAAAGTTTATGTACATGTATATGTATTTGTGTGTGAACATATAAACACACATACGTATATTAGGGTCAGTGTATACATATGCATGTATATTTATATAGTCGAATTTTCTAACAGACATCAATATTGGTAGCTAGAACAAGAATTGATGCCAGATCATCACCATTATTTTCAGGTCAAATTTTCAAGGAAACAGACTTTGAGACAGAAATTTGCTTACAGGACGATTCTGTGGAGTTTCCTCTCTGAATAAATAGTGGTAAGGAAGTGAAAAAGCAGGCCTGGGCAAACGGAAATGTTAAATTATGATGCTGTCACAACAGAGGACTTGGCTAATCCTAAAGGCAACTTGGAGTCTTGGATGGTCTTGCAGAGTTGCCCCAAATTGAGGCAAAGGGATAAAACTTTTGTACCCCATTATTACTTTGTCATTGAATATGGCCTTGTCCCCAAGGAGGGACATTGAGGTCAGACAGTTCCCTTCAACCTAGGGTAATCCTGAGAGAGGGACTCGGCTGTGGGCCACCAGAAGCGAATACTCCCAGATCTGAGGGAGTAAGTACTTCAATTTTCAAGGATTTTTCTGGCTGGTGTACCACATTATCCACTACAATTTACTTTTTGCATCACTCAGACCCACATGCTTCTTATAAGTTCATCTCAACTGGAACTAACTGTCAAGATTCTAGTTGGTCACTTTTCCTGTGGAGATTTATAAAAAAGGAAGGTTCATGGCATGAAATACAGTCCTCACTAATGTAGCTGGTCTCAGGTCTATGATGATATTCATCATCATCCTACTCAATCACCTATTCTAGATGCCACTCACACTGGCTAGTCCCTTTGCCGGTCCAGAAGGCTTACCTAGCAGGGTCATTCAGACTCTCATCCTGAGAGATCTGATCACCTGATCATCACAAATGTGTTAGACTAAGGCTACTACATTTGTCCATTTATTGCCAAAACAAATGAATCAGTGGATGACTAAGAGCAAAATACATCCTTCCTTGACTCCAGTGAGCAACGTTAGCTCTACCTCCTCCTGATGATCAGAGTAAATTACCCCTGCCAGAATGGTGACTCCTTTCCTTGACTCCTGCTCTATTGGCATGCGGACCCCAAAGTAACTGGATGGCAGCCATAGACTAAATTTAACGGACTCTCGCTGTGTCTTCTAGTGGAAGAATTCCTCTTCTGAGCAACAAGATCTCTAAACCCACAAATCTCAGACTTATAAGAACCAGCGGCACAGAGTCTCCAAATAGGTTACTGGGAGTGATGACAAAGCAAGTCAATCCACCTCTATCTGGTTCCTGGCCCCATGCATTCATGTACTGGGGATACAGCACCCTATGATGGTAATTGGTTTAGGATACATACTGCATCTCGGAGTGTGGTGCCTCATCCTGTCAGATTATTATCTTAAACCTCGTCTCCAGCTAAACTTTCTGAAGGCTGTTCCATTATTCTTACAGACAGTTTCTGAGTTGTGACTGAGTTGGCTGATCTCACGTCCCTGAGTCCACGACTGTACCTCCTTTGCAGTAAAGTGGTTTCCTTAGTCTGATGTAGAGCTATGTGGGATCCTTTGTGAATTTCCCAATCTGAAACCCTCAATAGTGCTGCTGGCCAAGGCCCTGCAGGCAGAAAAGGCAAACCATACTCAGAATAAATATTGGTGCTAATGAGGATGAATTGCTGCCCCTGCCAAGGAAACAATGAGAGGGTTCTGTCGACTAACAAAAACGTCCATTTTAATTATACTTCCAGAGTCTGGAGATATGATCACCAGGTGTATCTATTCACTCAAAGGACCCATAGTGAGCTGGCGCTGGACCAGGACTCCATTTATTACCTGCCTTCCACATATCCTCACAGAGTAGGTCTCTGGGTTTCAATATCAACTCAGACCCTTTGTTAAGCAATTTTTGGAAAGTTTGGATAGTCCACTTTTACCAGTGTACAGTTTTCAAAATACGTAATCAAGCTTCCTTTCAGGAAAAACTGGAGGAATCACTATTATATACTTGAGCTGTTTTAGACTTCTTTCTGGGACCTATCTCTTAGGTAGCAAAGGTTTCCATGTCTGAAAACTGGCTCAAGTCTGGAAACCAAGCACAAAATCATGACTTTTCATTGGGATGGTTATCCTCAATCTCCTCATCTTCCATCTTGTATGACAATGGATTGATTAAATAAATTAAGCAAAATCCATATTGACTGACTGTCTGTCTTGTATCTAGGGGTATCCGTGCTATTGAACATAACCATGGCTCCTTGTATGTAGGGACCCCCTAGTTATTATTCTGACATTGCTGCTCATTATGAAAATTGCACACGCTTTGCTTCTGACAGTTATTTCCCCGATGCATCTATCATTTCAGGATACTATCATCCCAATTGCTATAAAGAAGCCCAGTATTGTAAATGCATCTTCTACTATCATCCATGGCTTAGAGAGGACATCCACCACTGAGCTCCTTAGAGATGCTGGTGATTCTTTCACCAGTGCACTCTTTATTGCTTTTGTAAGTAGAGAATCGTATGGTCCCTTCCATGCAAGATAGTTTGATGGCATGTTTCTCCAGCCTTATATAGTCTATCCACTCTGTTAAGCTAGCTTCTCTGAGCTTTTTGATCCCTTCTTGCGCTGTCTTCTATAAATGTTCTGGCATTTTTACCTCACTTACTGTGGGCTGTCACTTCTCCAAGTTTCTAAGGCTTATTGTAGCAGTGTAGCATCATCTCCGGAGAACCTTGTCAAGGTGTAAATTCTGTATTGTGAACATGGAAGTGCTCCCACACTGACAAACTCTCCATTGTCTAACTATGTTACGCTTTCCTTCATTCAGTGTCCTCAGGATCCAGTCTCATACATGCTCTCCTGGCTCTTGTTTGTATGTGCTGAATAAGTCCTGCAGCTCCTTCAGGATAAGTCTCATTCATCCTTTAGCAGTCTAGCATGTCCCTGGCTGGGATATTTTATGACTTAACCCTAGGTATTGCTCTTATTATCAGAAAGGGAAGTGGGGATACATCCTAAGCGGTCATATATTGTCTTGCCAGACAGAAGTGTCTTTATCATCTTCAAATAAAGGGATTAGCATTAGTTTTTAGCAGGTAATCAGGATCTACTTCTGCTCATCCACAGGGTTTCAGGGAATCTAAGGAATCAAGCCAGGGACTATCAGTACTATATCAACTACCACTAATGCCAGTCTAATGCCGGTCTCTATGCCAGTCTAGAAGCTGGTTTCCGGATCCAAATCCCTTTTTAGAGGCTGGTTCCTTTGACCACCACTTCCACCAACAGTCTTAGGTCATGTTCTCGGCAAACAGACTCTGAGGCAGAGGTTTGTGTGCAGGAAGTTTATTGGTAAGTGTCTTCAGAATCAACACAGTATGGGGCCGACCCGGTGGCACAGCGTTAAGTGTACACATTCCACTTCGGTAGCCCGGGGTTTACTGGTTTGGATCCTGGGTGCAGACATGGCAATGCTTGGCAAGCCATGCTGTGGTAGGGATCCCACATATAAAGTGGAGGAAGATGGGCATGGATGTTAGCACAGGGCCAGTCTTCCTCAGCAAAAAGAGGAGGATTGGCAGGAGTTAGCTCAGGGCTAATCTGCCTCAAAAAAGAAAAAAAGAAAGAAAGAAAGAAAGAATCAACACAGTAGGTGAGTGAAGAAAGGAGAATTGAACAAAGGGAGAAGTTGCCCTTGCAATACAAGGCTCATCCCATCTTAGGAAGAGTCCTGGAGCTAGGATATTACTGGGGAGTTTTCTCAAATAGAGGGGAAAGTTGTGAGCCTTTGTAATGTCCATTGCCCAGTCATTGAATTAAGCTGCTCTTGGGGATAAGGCATGACCTTGAGTGGGGCAACCTCCTCACCTAAGGGCAATTTCCAGAGAGGGACTCTGCTTTGAGCTTTCATCAGCCAACACTCCTGGCAGCTTGGGAAATGAATGCTCACTCTTGAAGCGCGAAAGGAGATATTGGTAGTGAACCCCAAAATTCACCAGCCTAAAACATTGCATATACTAAAAATCATTCAATGAATGAATTCTTGGGGTGCATTAAACCACTATAAAATAGTTTGGGTAATCATTTTTACCTTAGGAAATGTTGGCTATGAGATTGATGGGAGACTTGTGGGAATAACCTACGTTGTTTGGTCCAACAATGGCAACAGTCACGAAATCATATGCACATAGATCAAATGGGATAAATATGGGATAGAAAGAAGGGATTATCCCCATCCGTCTCCATCAGCTCCTATCCAGATCTAGGAGATGACAGATAAGTGAAGGTTATATGTTGTATATACCTCAAGCCTTAGTGATCCTCCTTTCTCTTAATTGTTTTTCAAAATAGTAACAAAGTAATAGTGTCCACTGTTTTAACTATGAGAAAACCACATAACCTAGCTTGAATCTTTTCTAACCAAATTCTCTAGGCCTTTGTCAACCATGCAGCTCTAAAATAAGACAAATTATAGCCAAATGAAGAGAAACAGAGAATAAATAAAATAAATGAATATAAAACGTAACTGCATGGTGGTGATTGCAAGGTGATGATCGCTGATGATGAATTCTACAGTGAGAAAATTAAGTAGAGAAAAGACATAGGGATTGTTGGCATGGTGGAATTTTAGGTAATGAAGATGGTTACCCAAAGAATGTACCATTTCGGTACAGACCTGAAGAAAGTGAGAGAGAGAGTAGTCTTTGTAGATATCAAGAGAAAGAGTGCCCCAGGAAGAGAGAATAGCAAGTGCAAAAGACCTTAGGTGAGGGTGCATGCCTGTATGTTGAAGGAATAGTAAAGAGTGGAAGGAGGAGAGATGGTGTGAGTATGGGAAAGAGTTTTAAGCCATTGTAAGGACTTTCGATTTTACTCTTAGTGAAAAGAGAAGTCATTTGGAGCAGAGAAGTAACAAGGTCTGTTTTAACAAGATTTTGTTTTAAAGGGCCACACTTACTACTGCGCTGAGAATAGACTTAGGGAGGCAAGGGCAGAAGTGGGAAGATCAGTTTGGAAGCTAGTGGAATAATTCAGGCAAGAGGTTATGGGGGAAAATATAATGGTAGCTGTGGAATTTTTGAAAAGCAGTCCATTTCTGGATGTATTCCAAAGGTAGAGCTGCCAGAATATTCTGTAGAGTGTGAGTGAAAAAGGGTCAGGGATAACTTTGAGTTTTTTGGATTGAATAATTAGAAGTGTAGTGATGCCATTTCTGAGAGTGGGAAGACTGTAGAAGAAGAAAATCTAGTGTTGAGAAAAGACCAAGAACTCTGCTTTGCCTTGTTAAGTTTGAGATTGCTCTTAGATACCCAAGTGGAGGTGCCACGTCAGCAGCCGAATACATAAGCCTCTGGTTCAGGGCATAGGTCTAAACTAAAAATATACATTTGGGGCCTTATTACATTAAAAGGCTCTGGGGATGCTGATGAACAAGAAACAGAGCTACAAAAGAGCAGGCAAATGGGGTAGGAGAAGAAACAGGAGAGGGTTGTGTTTTGGAAGACAGCGAAGAAAATGTTTTGAAGAGCAATTTTTTAGACTGTAACGCACAAAATATTCTTTAAATTGTAAATATAGGCAACCAATTTTGAAGAAGTATTTGACTATAAAGCAGTAATACAATACTCCAATAAATATTTCCTCAATATATTAGGTGCAGGTAATTAGAGACTACCCAGTCATTAGCTGTCAAATTGAGATGGTTCTATGTGTTCAGGCTTGTTGAAACTTCAGGTTCCTTAATGATTGTGAGTACATCATTTTATCAAAGGTATTCATTTGGAAGAGGATCAGTATTTGCATTGCATTACTTTTTTTCATTTTTTGTATAAAGTGTCATATTGATAATGCTCTTATTAATACTGAAACAACAGTGCAAGAAAATATAATAACCACAGAGCCATCATGATATAAAAGTTTAGAAATACTCAACTTTTTTAACACCTAGAATACAGAACAGGTGATGATCTCTAGAACACAAGTTCTTCTTATATAAGCAAATATAATACCTAATTCTGCGTTAAACAATTTAGTGTCCCTCTAGCCCCTTGATTAATTGAAACACTGTCTTACAGATCTCATTTTTGGCTTTCATGTTGTTAAATTATAATGCCGTTAACATCTATTTCAAGTAATCGCCCCTCCTTTGTGATTGATGTTAGATACAACAATTATGATGCCAATGCTGGGGATAATTCTTCACAGATGTTGTCAAATTACAGGTTAAATGGGGAAAAGAGTTTCTTTCTTCCGGCCACCCACTCTTCATTGCCTTGAAATAGGTGCATGGTGCTGTGTATCCTGTGCTGTAGGTACGCCAATTCCCCAGCCTGTCGCTCATCTGGTTTAAATGACTTCCATTTGCTATTTCAAAGAATGACAGAATGTTATGTTCAGAGTGCTTTGCAGGTATCGAAATGCAGTAATTCAGCCTTGAATTTTAACTGCAAATGGAAGTCCATTGGGTCTGGCACAGTCATGCTGATTTTCTCCTTATTATAAATAACATTTGCCATTACTGATAAAAAAAAAATGAAATGACGTGATGACTGTGATTTGCTTCAAATTATTATGTGAGAAGGAAAGTGGTCTTGAGTTGATAATTGTTAAGCCTGGGTTATTGATATGTTGTATCTACTTCTTTATCTGCTTAACTTTACATTTGAGAAAACATTAAAAATAAAAGCAGAGTATATGTTATTTTAACCCTTCCTAAACCTTTATGTTCTCATAGGGAGGAAATACAGAAATTCCACAAGTAATTCTCCTCTTGGTTATTTAAAATAATGAAGTCATATTTTCCTGGTCATTCAGTTTGGACCAGTGGATTATGGTATGGCATTCCTTTAGTTTTGCATTTATTTTTGTAAGTGAGTTCATTGCAATTCTCAGCAGGAAAAGAGGGAAGGATATGAGATGAGGGACAGAGGAAAGAAAAGGAAACTTAGGTTGCCAAGTAAACAAGTAAGGTTAGAAAAAAGGTTTGGGGATTTAAGATTTAGCCTCATCTAGCAGCTGACATACTATAAGCCAAGAAAATTTAATCTATGTTGTAGCTGAAATTCTTCCACCTGGATAAACTGGGGGTGATTATTTGAAGTACTCCCATAGAGATGTCAGGAGACTCTATTAATAAATATTGGTCCAGAATGTAACTTAAAGATGTTCCATATCTCCCTTTGGAGTAGGAATAATGACAGGTATTTTTTATTCTATGGCATAATTTATTTTAAGTACAGTCTTCCTACTCAAGGTATAAACATTATAAATGGCAAATTGCTTTTCTCTCTTTGAACTACAGACCGTCAAGTGTTCACCTGTTGTAACCCAATACATCTCGGCAATATTTCATTAAAGGCATTCCACCAATAAAGGGGTCTACTGTTTTTTTTCATTTGTAAATCTCTAGAGAGAACATTGCTTTCCGTTAAATCACTTGCCAATATCTCAAACTGTAATAATCAGGAAGTATTTCCAAGTGTCTAATTGAAATCCTTACCACTGCAATTTAATATCATTAACCTTGAATTTTCAAGGTATTTTCATCAATCTTATTTCATCATTCTTATTATTTTCTTAATGACTTGGATATAATTTTGCTGGTAATAACTTGAGTGAATTCAACTGCAAGGCTTTCCAGGCAAAAGGCTGAGAGGGAAAGAGAGGAAGATGGAAGTGGAAGAGCCCAGGAATATGCGAACTTGCCTGGTGGTTTGATTACTCTGTGCTGAAATGCACACGACCAGAGACCAGAACAACTGACCAGCTAAGCTCTGTGTCAAAAACAGACTTGTGGAATCATAAATTAAATAAATAGGTATTGTTTTAAGTCACCAAAATTTGGAATTATTTGTAACTCAGCAGCAGATAATAGAAAGACACCAACAATACTGACAAATAAGCTTGAGTTCAAAGCGAACCTCCTTTTCCAGCAGTGATATTATAATGCAGATCAGGGGACAGATAGTTACACAAATTCTAAACTATGGCTAAGGTAAAGTGACTCAATGCAATTCCCTAACTGTAGTTACTAGGGTTGACCTTAAATTTTGAATTTGTTAGCCATCCTGCTTAATTTAGTGTTGTTGACAAATACCACACCTTCTTCTAGTGTTTCTCAAAGGGGAGGAGGCTGCTATGTGCATATTGTACTAGACAATTCTTTGCTAATGGAACTGAAGATTAGGATGTTGAGTGTCTCAGACCCCTAAATGTTAGGTGCCAGTAGAACTATCCTAGCATCTGTGATAACACAGATGTTTGAAAGTTCCTTAAGATAATGTAATGCCTCAATTAAGAAATTAAATTCTAATGTATTATTCTTGAGAAAAGCTGTGCGCTTGTTTATGTATTTTGACTTTGAAGGGTGAATGGCTATTGTTTGGATTGTAGATATGATCAACTGAGAAGTAGGAAGTGTGTATTCTTTTGCTTATTCTGAATACCCAGCACTTATCATATTGCCTGGCACATAGGGGGCACTGAATAAGTACTTTTTGATTGACTGATTGATAAGTGAGGAAGGGAAGGAAAAGTTTAACTGACTGCTTATGTACTGAAGTGTTTACTCAAATCTGTTTCAAGTGCTTTTTTCAGTGTTTACAGAGGTCAAGAAGATCATCTAGGCAGCCAATGTGAACTTGTTTAACTCATTTAAAGTGAATACTTTTACTACCTAAACAAGGGAGTTGAAAATTGATTACTATGGGTTCTAAGCTCTATACGGCCATGAGTCACTTAACGATGAGGTTGGGATATGTTCTGAGGTATGAGCTGTTAGGCGATTTCATCTTTGTGTGAACATCATAGAGAGTACCTACACAAACCTACATGGAATAGCCTACCACACACTAAGCTGTATGGTACTAATCTTATGGGACCACTGTTGTATATCTGGTCTGTTGTTGACCAAAATGTCGTTATGCGGTACATGACTATACTCGTATTATCTCATTTATTTTTCCCAATAACTAATGGTGTGGTATTATTTTTATCCCTATTATACGGCAAAAAAAGAATGAGATAAGGGACTTGAGGAAATACTAGTTTGAGTAAAGGTGATCAACACACTTATTTCTTCTTATTTTTTCAGTCAATTCAGCTAATTCTCTCCACTGTCTCTAAGTCAGATTTTTACCCACTGATATGAAATGAGAAATTAAAAATGAGTGTTTTGGAGAGTCATCTTTTGAAGAAAAAGATAAAGTCTTGCCTTCAGGGAGTTTATTTTCAGGAAATTTATCTGGAAAATTCAATTCAGATTTAATAATTAAACAAGTAGATAGTACAAATTTAAATAGGAAAAAGGATCCAAATACAGAATGTAATACAATAGGGTTGGGGGCCCTTTAAGGTAAGATTTTTAGGAAAGGCCTCTCTGAGGTTGATATTTGAGCAGGAATCTGAATTATGTGGAGTCATTAACAATGACAAGAAGCAAATAAGACAGTAGATAACCTATGGAAATTGGTCAGCTTAATGCTGAGCACTCTATAAATACTCCACCAATGCGTAGGTCTCATTAACTTATTCATTGTGTTTTTGAAATACCATGTGAAATATATTCACCATCTGCACTGCGTTTAAACATCTACTGTTATGCTACACTTCTTCAAAAATAACACATTTTCAAACATATTAATTATATATGAGTAAATAGATTTTATCATTGATTGAGAAAACAGATTCGGATCTATCATTAAGTTATCTTAGGTTAGGAAGCCTATTTAGTTTTTAGTGCATAAACTCAAACCATTAGGAAGGCAAAGATGAGAGATAAAAGATCTAAATTTGCAATTTGGCTGGAGTTGGGAGACAGACACAAGTACACTAACAATTAGACTGTAGTACATATAGTCTCTTAATAGAGAGAAACATGGGGCCTGCCCTGTGGTGTAGTGGTTAAGTTCACACACTCCGCTTTGATGGCCCCAGTGTTCATAGGTTCGAATCCCGGGCATGGACCTAAACACCACTCATCAGGCCATACTGTAGTTGCATCCCATATGCAAAATAGAGAAAGATTGGCACAGATGTTAGCTCAGGGCAAATATTCTTCATGAAAAAAGAAAGAGAGAGAGAGAGAGGGAGAAACATGGTTCTCTTTGAGCCCGGAAGAAGGGCATATGAAACAGAGTTAAAGTCAGTAGTAACTTTCTGTCCAATGAGAAGATGATTTTTTTCTAATTGAGGTGAAATTCACGTTAACATAAAATTAATCACTTAAAGTGTACAATTCAGTGGCATTTAGTACATTCACAGTGCAGTGCGACAGTCACCCCTACATAGGTCCAAAATATTTTTATCATCCCCAAAGGAAACCTGGTACCCATTAAGCAGATACTCCTCATCCCTTCCACACCCCTAGCCCATAGTAACCACTAATCTGTAGACTGTCTCTATAGATTTACCTATTCTGGATATTTTATATAAATAGAATAATACAATATGTGACCTTTTGTGTCTGGCTTCTTTTCACCTATTTTTGAGCTTCATCCATGAGGTAGTATGTATCAATACTCCATTCCTTTTCATAGCTGAGTAATATTTCATTGTATAGGAATATCACATTTTATATATCCATTAATCCATCTACCAAATATTTGGGTTGTTTCCATGTTTTGCTATTATGAATAGTGCTGCTATGAACTTTCATGTACCAGTATTTGTTTGAATATATCCTTTAATTTCTTTGGGGTATTTACCCAGGAATGGAATTCCCGGGTCATATAGTAATTCTATATTATAAATTAATTCCTTTTTTTCTTTTTGAGGATGATTGGCCCTGAGCTAACATCTGTGCCCATCTTCCTCTATTTTATATGTGGGACACCTGCCAAAGCATGCTTGATGATCACTCTGTAGATCGGCGCCCAGGATCCAAACCAGTGAACCCCAGGCCACCTAAGCAGCGATCACTAACTTAACCACTACACCACCAGGCTGGCCTCCTAAATGAATTCTTGAGGTAAGTGTTCATAAGGTGAAGAAAATACAGAAAGGACGCGAGTGAATATGAGAAGGCATGACAAAATGCCACTCTTGGGGACATACATTATCTGATATAGTAGCAGCAAAGGGCAAGTATAAGGGAGACGTGGGAGACAATACTAGAGAATTACACAGGCACTTGATCACGAAGGACTTTATGGGCTAAATAGCTTGGATTTTACCTTATGGAGAAATTTCATGATGAAAATTCCAACTTTCAGGCTCAGATCCACCTAGTCCACGAGTCAACCCCAATAAAAGCAGGCAGCATATATCAGTACACAGTTGTCTAGATTTATTTAGGTTTCTAAGCCTAAATGTAAAAATATATTCAATGATCACTTGTAATGGAGATCAAATGGCAACCAGTGCAGACATACATGATGAGTTTTGTATATTAGAAAAGGCACTATGCCAACAATATGGGTGATGGATTACAGGGCAGCAATGGGCACAAGGTTGCATCTGAAGACGAAAAAGAGTAAGTTAGTCAGGCAAAATGTGCTGAGAGCTTGAACAAAGACAGTGCTAATACAAATTGAGTGGAATGGTTATACTGTAGAGACGTTAAAGGATAGAATTCATAGTGTTTCCTGATTGGATTTGATGTTTGGGCAGGCAAGGAGTATCAAAGATGACCTTTTGATTTAGATATGCCACATGCTACAGGGACAACTTATGAATAGCTTTTAGTAAGCCCACAGTGTGTGAGCCAACATAAAGATTTTAGTCCATGAAAAAAACAGTTGTTTTGTTTATATTACCTCACAAAAAGCAAACAAACCATCAGCTCCTTTTTTCCTAGTAGATAACTGGGAAAACCCCCTCGCAAACTGCTTGAGATGCTTTGAGAAATGCCTACATTATTTCTGCTGGACAAACTACAAGTAAGTTGTTTCTGATGCGAGCATCTAAACGCACTGCTAAATATCATAGTTATTCTGTGCTCATCAAAAATCTTAAGGTTTTTAAGTTCATTGCTTACATGAACAGAGGAAGGTGAGGCAACATTAGAGCCCAGAGAAACACTGAAGAAATAAAAAAGCAACATCTTTCAAATTAAGTGTGAGTCCGTGGTTTAACCAGGGTTTCCCAACTTTGGTACTATTAACATTTGGAACAGATAATTCTTTGTTGTGAGAGATTTACCTGCTGTGCATTAGGATGTTTAGAAGTATCCCTGGCCTGTACCCACCAGAATCCCGTCACATTGTGACATTCAAAAATGTCTTAGATATTGCCAAATGTCCCATGAGGTATAAAGTCATCCTAGACTGAGAATCTCCAGCCAATCACAAGTGGTTAAAATGTGAAGTGGTCATTTTAGCAAAACCTTCTCCTTTTGATGCACAATATCAATCAATCAATCAATTTACAATTTTGTTCTGCCTATTTTCCCTCTGATTGAATGCTTCAAATTCATGAATTGATATTGTAACCATAGTCAGTATAAATTGTGACAACATCTAGTATCAAGATACATGCTATTGTCATGCAAAAAATCTTTCAACAAGTTATTATTGTTATTGATTGCCTGCTACTTACATTGCATTGTACTAAATTCTTTGAAGGATATGAAATGAGTTCCATTCTTTCAAATAGTTAATGTCTTTGAATTGAGTGATGGCCCCAAAATGTCTGTATGAGAATTATTCTGATGGTGATTTGCCGGTAGGTAAGAATCAGATTTACTGTAAAGTTATTGATATAGCAAACAAAATATTTTTTGTTTGTTTCTTAATTAGACTGTATAATTATTTCTAGAAGCATGTGTAGAAAAGCTGATGGCATCTATAGGACAGGGGGTTAAAGTCCTCCCCCATTCATGGCCACTTCTAAGTGACTCTACTAGAGTAGGGATAATGTAGATTAAACACTAAAACATAGTTTAAACAAATATCAAAATTAGAACAAAATGCAAGGGCAGGATTAGTTAGAGAATATTCCTTAGAAATGTCGTGTTTGAAAAAATGTTATGACTATTGAGTAAAGAAAAGTTTCTGGCAGGAAGCCCTGGTAAATGATACCAATTGACTGAAAATAATTGGGATTATCTGTAAAATAGTTGGAGACTAGCTTGACTGGACTGATAAAACTTCTTTGGCATGGTACTATTTGACCAAACAGCTCAAATCCTGAGCTATGGCGTTTATATCTGAATTCCCACATGATAATATGTTTACAGTGACATGAAAGCCTGCCTTCTTGTACTTCACTATCGTTCATTTGTTCAGAATGAATTACGAGTAATGAGTTACCTTAGCCAACTCAAGGTGAAGATTGGATTCTATTCCTCTTTTAGCCTAGTATGCTCCAGATTCTATGCTAGAAGCTTTGGATGAAAGAAGATCACGTAATCCATAAGACTGAGAATCTCCCAATCCTGAAGAAGAGAGAGAAGACTAAACTAATAGTCACAGGAATATGCAAGTGCTGTGAATAGTGGAATGTCTAGATTACATATAAGGATGTACATATAAGGACATACATACCAAGTCTTCTTGGAAAAGTCAAAAAAGGTTTTGTCAAAAGATAAGATTTCAGTTGAGTCATAAAAGATGAGTAGAATTTCCGCAAATGAAACAAGAAGGAGAAGGCTTTACAGGGAATAAATAAATATGCATATATTTGGAGGCAGGTAAGTATACAGCATGTTTCAAGAAGTTCAAGTAGAATGGTGTCATTGAAACGAAACACAGGGACTGGCAAAGATGAATATGGAAAAGTTAGAAGAGCCAGATCATAATGGGCATCACATGCCAAGGTAAAGCAGGAATAACTTTATGATATTTGTGTTTTAAAAGGTCAGCCCTTATGTGAAGCACAAATTAGAAATGGGGGAAGATCAGATGCATGCTGACTAGCTAGGAGTCTGTTTTTAAAAGCTCAGAAGAGAAATGAAGAAGGTATGAACAAAAGCAATGACAGCTGCGATGGAGACATGGTCACCGTGGTTTGATGTAGTTGGAGTGGGTTTGATGAATAAAATGATCATCCAGAAAGGACTATGAAGAAGGTGGATGTGTTATGCAACTGTCAGGGCATGTACAATAGGCCTGTAGAGGAGATTGTCTATCTGGTCACAAAATCTGTTTCCTTTCTTCATGGGCATAAGACCATTTAGACCTAGACTAAATTTCACAGCTTCCCTTCAGTTTTTGGAGGACATATGACAGTTCTAGGCAACGGAATGTGAGGAACAGTAATGGGAGTCCCTTTCAGACCAACCCCACGTGGTCCTCCGTGTTGTTTCCCCTCCCACAGACCATACAGAGGCTATCATGGTAATATTGGAAGCCACCCGTTGAACACAAGGTGGACAGAGACTATGTCCCTGAAGCACCACTTGGAAAAGAACTGCCCCAAGTCAGGAGCATTTAATTTTTTCTTTACATCAGTGAAACATAAACTTTTGGGTTGGTTTGTTTGGGCAGCTAATGACATCTTAAATAATATAAGGCCTTACCCGAAGAAAGTCCATCATAATATTATAATGTTTTTCCTTTTATGCTAATCATAATATTTCTATAACTATAGGCACCTTTACCAAGAGTATGTAAACATGGTATACAACAGATTCGTTTATATTATAGTTAACCCAATTTTTGTTAAAAAGCATCCAATATTGACATCCATGGCGATCATTTTGAAATCATGACCAAAAAAAAATTTCACCCTCACTGGTGTACAAGACAACAAGAAGGCTAGGCTTCTGTAGTAGTAGAACGATGTTCCAAATCTTTGTTTAGATAAAGTCATTTACTTATTTGAATTTATGGCAGGATTTATATTGCTATCTACAAATAGATATCAATAGTTAAAGAGATTTTATAGCTTTTTGACATTCAATATATTATGCAGATTTAAAAGGCTCTGGAAAATGGATGAACTATGCAACTTGAATGACTTTCCACTTGTAAAAATGTTTCTTGAAGTACAGAGCCCTCAGATTTAATACCTAGTCTTGCTTGTTTAAGCACATGGTAAAATGTAGACAGGTTTTTCATTTGACAGAGCAATCCTGCTGGAACAATGCAGCCTCCACAGGGCTAAAGCCAAAATGAAAAAATGACAGACATCTTATTAGGGGAGGTGGTTGAAGGAATGCTTAGTTTTAATGCTTCTCTTAAACAATACTGTTTTATTTCTCTTTGACATGAAGCCCTCTTCATTACTCGTGGTGAGTTTAATTTTTACGTTGTCTGAGTATATTCTTATTCCTGAAATTAAGGTGCTTTTGAACCAGTCCAAGTGCCTGAGATATTGCAGAAGCTCTCTTGTATTACTTTCCACGTACAATCGCTTGTTTTATTCTGCATTAGGGTTTTACAAGAGTAATTTCAATTTACCAGTTAGTAGTTTAGATAAAAGCCTGAAATTCTGTGGCCAACCAGGCTCCCAAGGCAAGCATTAGCCATTTGATAAAGCTATTGGGAACACAGAGGATGTACATATTTGATTAATACAAATAATAGAAAATTTCCTAAATAATGTTTGGTCCTGGGCTGCTTCCAAAGTAGTAATTCACAAAATATGACTTTTTTCATTGGGAAGGTTATAAAAATTTGTTTGTTGGAGGTAGGGAAGGAAATGTAATTAAAGGCTAAATTCAGACTCACATTTCATTTTAACCAAAAGAATATGTGTGATTTGGACACCAGTCACCTAGGCACTTCCTATTTTAAGGCAGTGCACATTGTCAGCAAATCAAATTATCCAATAGCAAAACTACATCTGGCACAGCTAACTATGCCAGGTAACCTTAAATAGAAGCTCGGGGGTAGTTGACTGTGTTGCAACACTGGGCTTTGCTGGTAAGAGTTATCTAAAGTTCCTCTTTGTAGCATTGCTATTAAAAGAATAAAACGGGAAGAGGTGAAATGAAAACATTAAGCTTGTGGGTATATGTGTGTGTTTTAATACCCCCTTTGCATTTGAAAGTGCTAACAACAGCACATTTAAAATAAAGCAACTACAGGGTTTCATTTATATATTTAAATTTTTTTTTTGCTTTTGTATATGGTCCTTATAAAATGAAGCTTTAGATCATAGATGCTTGAAGGAAGTCCTGTTACACATCACTTACACTGGGAAAATCAAGGAGCTTTGAATCGGGATTGTCTTCAGGTACCAATCTAATCTAAAAATGCCCAATGAAATTATTTTTGTCATAGTCATTAATGGTCCGAAGGAAATCTTTAATTTGTAATCTTGTCAAAGTAGTGTGTGGAGGTCTGTTTATAATAAAACTTTTTAAAAATGTATTACACTTCTGGAAGGCTGATTCAAACTCACATATGAGTGAGCAAAACACACACATAAACACACATGCACACTTCTAAAGTCTGGTCAATTCAGATCTGATAACACCATTTTTTTTCTCTTACGGGAAGTGACGTCACTTGTATATGAGATCCAAAGTGAGTCTGGCATCTCCATTCAGACTGTGCATCTACTGGTTGTCTCTGAGGTTTGTTTTACTGCAAACTTTAAACGAAAAACCTACTCTTCCCTATGCGTAATGCTCACAGCAAATTTGTTCTCATGTATAACAGACAAATCATTTCATTGGCTCTATGATGGTCATGGTGTTTCAGAGGAGGCAAGGTGTATCTTTTAAAAAGAAAAAGAACAAAAAACCTTCTGGGTGAATCTTTGGAGATATAATAGTTTAGAATTTAAAAATTTCCTAGGATGTCCAGTGTCAGCAAGAACAAACCAAGCCTTTCTTCTAATAAATTAGGTACACATTGCCCCAAGAATGAGTGGGTGTGGGGTATTTGAGGTCTTTAACTTTTATCCCAAATATTCTGAGATCAGGTTTAATTTATTCAAATTTATTTGTTCCCTGAAACACAATAATTGTTTTCAGTTTTAGCAAAAAATTGGGAATAAGGATGGAAACAGGGAAATGCAGAGCATGGGATTAAGAATTTCATAAAGTTGTGAGTCAACTTCTAAATAGCCTGGATAAGATACCCAAACATATTAGTTTATTCACCCTAAGACTGTCCATCCTGTAACTCAAAACCTTTTGTCAGGTCTGAGGAATGGTTTATTTTCTTAACCTGATGTTGTTTTAAAGGGCAATACCCAGATGTTCTGGGTTTGTGATAAAGAGAGAATTAATGAGTCTGTCTGTCCAACTGGAGCCTACTTATGAATCTGTACAGATGCCAATTGCGGGGTGAAGTACAATGTTCCTGGTGCACAGAGGACTCACAAACATTTCAAGAAAATAAAAGGTTTTAATTAATCTTTCCGTGACATGCTTTTCTTTTTTATAGTCTACCAGCAAATAGATTCAGGCATGTTCTGGGATCACTTTGAAACCTAGATCCGTTATCCCTCCTTCTTCATTTATAAAACCTTAAAGCAATTGCCTCTGTTGATGCAAGCTGGGTTTTGCTATGTTTTGTTGCTTTAACCTTAAGCTTTACTGTAAGCTGTGTAAACTAAAATTATAGATCTCTCTTCATTTTCCAAGTTGTTTCCCTCCTAGAAATCCCTTCTGTCTTTTTCTTAAGTCAAAAGACTAAAAATGTGTTTGAATAAAAACTGTAACAATAATGACCTTGGCTGAAGTTTTGGCTAAGCATATCCCACATGAACCAAGAGGAAAACTCTACCTAAGGTAAGCTGAAGGTCACCAGAGCCTTCTGAAAGTATTTTCAATAAAGCTATTTCATTTCATTTCTTTCTTTCTTTCTTTCTTTTATTTCCAAGCATTGAACATAAGAAATCATGGCACAAACACATACTACATCCATTGTCTCTTGACATGGGAAATATTGACATTCTCTCGCTCAGTGTAGTCTGATCCCTGATTTCTATCTAAAAGCTTGAAATGATCTTGTTGTGTGAGGTTCTCCTTTAGCTGCTAAAGGGAGTTTGTATGTAAATCCCGCTTACAATAATGGAGCTGTGTATGTAAATTAAGGTGCATGGAGATGATATTCTGCCCCACAGAATTGGTGTGTTGGTTTAGAAATTACACTGTGTGACACCTTTCTTACGTTGTAGATCATAATAATTTTATAGTGCAATTAACTAATCCCAACTTAGTGACTATATTCAGATGAGGAGCCTATCTTTTATTCATATCCAACTATCTACTTTAGGAAATCATGAATGTCTGTATATTTAACTATTTGAAGGCCAGTCTCCTTCAGGCCTATCATTCTTCCTAAAGCACTCATGAATGTGTTCAGCAAAATTTATGATAGAAATACTAGATATTTCACACAGAGTATTGAAAAAATGAGGCTTGAAAATATCCTGAGCCAAAGAGAAGAAAAGCAAGACTTGCAGTACTTTTCCTGATTTTTTTAAGGCGTTGTTTAAAATCATTTCCTTTTCTGAAATGGAACAGGTTTCTATTATTTGTCAATAAGCACCTCTATTATAAATTTTTGCATGATTTCTAGGACTCATTTGATTTCTTTATTTCCATTTCCTGGGACCTCACAATGTTGGTAGACTAACTGTAAAGAGTGGGAAGCTTGCAGGAGGGGGCTCAGTGTTCATTTTGTATAAGAACATTCTTCTATAAGGCTTAACTTCATACTGTGTGATCATAATAGTTTGAGTATACTATTGTGGAAATAAATGTTCAGAAAAACATAATATTTTGTTTTCTATCATGAGTTAAAATTTAATTTAATTTAAATGTGCACAGATTTTTGACCCTATGTGTAATAATAGGGCATAATTCTAATATCACCTAAGCGTATATGGAAATAATGTCTGACATTCCAATCTAAATGAAACAACTAAACCAAATCATAACTTTTAAGCTAAATTTGCAGAGAAATGAGATCTGACATCCTGCTTTGGATGCTATAACTAATCTAACCTGCAACTTTAATCCACCCAATTTAATTTTTTAAAAAAATTTATATCTCTACTTACTTGCAAAAAAGATTTGAGGCATATCGCATAGAACTGACAATTTTTTTTCATTACGACTGCCCTTCTTTCATTATTTCCTTCATCCATATTTTTAATTTCTTCCTTTGAACTTAGAAAAAGTGAGATTATTTAAAAAGTTTATGCTGCCATTATTTCCAATCCAATTTCCTCTGTCTTGAAGCTTGAGACATCTAAAGAAGTATTTGAAAATGTAGGCTAAAAGCCAAAATTCTAATCATTAAAACATCTTAACAAAAAGAGACAAAAAGTTAGCAAATATAAAATAGAGAAAAATGATATCATTCACAGATTTTATTTCCAAAATTCAGTGTTCATGGGGGTGTGGTTGACCTATAATCTTCCTCCCAAAGCATCAACTATTTAAATATATTCAGCGAGCTGCTCATCTCCAACATTCATCCTGTTCTGGATTGTTCTTCAGCAACACTAGCCTTGTTTTATTTCCCGCAAACATGTTAAGCTTTTTCCCACCTCAGGTCCTTTGCCAGGGACATTTCTTCTGCCTGGAAAGCTCATCCTCTGTCTAGTTCCTTTTTATCTCTCTTAAGATCAAATGTCACCTTCTCTTAGACTTTTTCTGACAACCCAATCTAGAATTGTTACTGTCTCTGCCATAATCTTGTTCTATTGCCTTCAAAGCACTTATCACAGTATATAACCGATTTTTATTTGTTCACCTGCTTGTTTAATGCCATTTCTTTTCCATAGTCTGTAAGGTCTATGAGGTCCAAGTCTAGGAGGACATGTTCTATTTTATTGGCCACTCTGTACCCAGAGTTTAGCACAATCTCTGGTACATAGTAGATAATTGATAAATATATTTTTAATTGAAGGATAATTGAATGCTGTGGCATAACCAAAGAAGTAAAATCTTGTTTCAAGAACCTCGGATCTGAGTGAGACAAAATATAGAAATGTGAACATTAAAAACAATATTACAAGATAGTGTATCACTAATGGCCATTGTAAAAATTCAGCAGAATGAGAAATCATAGAAGTCTGGAATGGTCAAGAAAGTCTTCATGGAGTTGAGAAGACTTGAGCTTTGGTGAAGATCACAGACCAAATGCAGATAGATCCATAGAGACTAAGCCGATCTCATGATGGGGAAGGGGGCATCATTCATCCAATCATTCAGCAAATATTTTTGAATACTTACAGTGTTTTAGATGCTGGAGTTATACCAGCAAACAAAACAGATAAGCCCTTGCCCCCAGGGAGAAACAACACTTATTGGTTGACCTTTAAAGAATTATTTATTCTTTCTAAGTCTCAGTTACCTCATCTGTAAGACTGGGGTGAAAACAGACCTTTATAAACAACACTGTGTTCTACCCAGATCTTCTTGGTTTTCTTTCACCAACTCTATGAGACCCTCCCCCCAGGTTCTGCATAATTTGCTGCTAAAGGCTTCCTCCCAACTTTTTCAAGTTTCATGGACTATTGTATCGGTCCTGATTGCCTAATTGGGGCACTATACTGAACAAAATATTCTTCAGCTGCTATCTGGATCTTTAGCAAAGAAAGTCTTGATTAATTTGTGACATTGTACTTGGGCACAAGAGGGAGGAGTTCCAGTACGAACTGGATATATCTCCACATATGCCAACTGGAGGCAAGGAACCTACTATGAGGATTTTATAGTAATGCAAGTTCAACTGTGAGGTCTGAACTGGCTTGAAGACATTTTACATGGAGAATGGAGAATGGATGTTAGTAACACTATTAAAGAAGAGCCAGCATGCTTTGTTAGCTTCTGAATGAGGGTAGCTGGCAAATGCAGGGGAGGTGGGAGAACAAGACAAAGGAACCAAGTTAATCTGGAAATCTGAAGCCCTTTGGCCAGGAAAAATACCATCATTGACAGAAATAGGTAAATATATTAAGCATGGAAGCCAATTTGAGGAAAAAGATAACACTGATGAGATGAACTTGACGAGTATACAGGCAGTTGGAGATGGTGTTCAGAGTTGAGGAGGGAATCTAAATGTTATTAGGAATGATGCTGAGAATAGAGTGCTAATGTGATTAGCCCAGGGACTCAATACTATGCACGCCCTAGCTTGGTTCACTCCTATCCCATATAAGGTCTCCAAAAGTATCTTACTTTGAGAATTACTGGTAAAGAAGATAAAATCACATTCTCTTAGTAACAGGAGCTTGCACTCCAAACCTTAACTCAGAAATTTACTGGAATGCATAATAGACACCTTTACTTAAGCTAACTTTTACCTAACCTTTACTTTACCTACGCTAACCCTTACTTAGCCTTTTTCTTGTTCCTTCTAACTCCTCTACATTCATAAATACATACATTCATTAGCTAACAGAACTAATTTGGCCCAGAGAGTTTAATTAGTCCATTTCTTAGACTTCCAAATTGGAACTTCTGATCTTACTATAATACTAAGGAAAACCAGTCCAGTGCTACAGGAAAAGGAGGCAGAGACAAAGAATATGACAGACAGCTTAGCCACTATGCCAAAGGCAGAGCTGATCTGAGCATTCAAGATAGGGGTAGAGTAGAGGGAGCCATCAAGTCCAGCCCTAAGATCTTACCATTTTAAATGTGGTGAAGAGAAAAGTGATTGAATACTCATCATTCTGAGCTTTTGAAAATTCTGCTCCTAGAATAGGTAGACTAATCCTTGTCTTTTGACTTTAGCCTCAGACTCCTTCATTGTGGAATAGAAGGAAAGGGAGAGAAAGGAGGGGCATTGAGTTCCCCTAAAGACAACTCATACAGAATATCAGAGTTTAGTTTTCATTAGTTCTTCAAACTGGGGAGTGTGAATAAGAGACAAGTCGGCAACCCAAGAACTGAGCAAAGATAGAGTGTGGTTACCAGGAGCCAGGGAAGAAGAGCACTGCAAGAGGTTTATACCCACAGTGTCCTCTGATGCAAAGGTGAAGGAGAAAGAGGTCTAAGAAATGACATTTGGACCTTTGGATTTGACTGTTCAGGGGTGATGGCAACTTCCGATTAGCAGTTTTCCTGGCGTAGGATTTCCTAAAAAGTACCAACTATGAGTATAGCTGGATGATAAATACTAAGTGAAATTATTTAATATCTATATTAAATATATGTAAAACTGTATAATTGATGTTACTTTAAATGTACAAATCAAGGTAGAACTCCTTGATCAAGTACTTCTGAGAAACTGAATAAAAGTTTCCTCTCTGAACTCATTCTCAGAGCTTTTGCTATGCCAATATGGATTCTGGAGCTCACAGTCCAGAGGATGGAGTGGGTATAGAATTCTGTCTTTCCTTACCTTATTTGCCACTGAACTCTTTTGGGTTTTTTTTTGCACGGAAAGATTCGCCCTGATCTAACATCTGTTGCTAATCTTCCTCTCTTTCCTTTATTCCCTCCCCAAGGCCTCAATACATAGCTGTATAGTCTAGTCTTAAGTCCTTCCAGTTCTTCTGTGTGAACTGCCGCCACACCATGGCTGCTGACAGACCAGTGGTGTGGTTCTGCACCCGGAACTGAACCCGGGCTGCCAAAGTGGAGCGCGCTGAACTTTAACTACTAGGCTGTCAGGGCTGGCTCTGAACTCTTCTTATATTGAATGTCTTGTGGGGCCACAATGTTGAGAAAACACAGTTTGGGAAATATTTATTTAGCATGCTTAATGCAGAAACCAGATTATGGAAAATTAAAAGTGGAAGGGTAGACGGAGAGGTGAAGAAGTGGAGGTCATCATGTAAACTATTTATTTGTGAGAGATTGAATATAGAAACAGACATTGGTCAACCTGCCCAGGAAGCTAACCCCGTTATCTACAATAAACCACTGAGGAAGTCAGCCTGCTGTAAGTCAGGCTTACGGTCAGCTTGATTGCCATCTCTAGTGACGATTCTAGAAGCTAAGCAATAACTTCTATGGTGATCAGCCCAGAATGGCTGGGGTTTGATTAATAATTAACAGCTTCCCTAATTTTTGTCCCTACTTCCAACTTAGGACCAACCAGAAAGAGCCAAATATGCACCCCTAACCAATCACATTGGATGCCCTGCTTCTAGTTAGCCCACCTACAGCTTCCCCAAAGCCTCTGATCAGGCACGCCCGAAGCCTTCCCTTCTTTCCACTAAAAACCTTTCCCACAACTCTGCCTGCCTTTGAGTCTCTGTCAAAACACAAGAGATGGTGGCTGAATCCCTTGCTATAGTGGGCTCAGAATAAATAGCCTTTGCCTTTCTCATTTAGCAGGTCTTCATTTCTTTTCCACATTTGTAAATGCTGCCTTATATTGAAAAAAATTAATTAGGGTGTAAACCCAGGGAAAGAACATATTTGAGTAAAGGGTTAAATTTCAGAACTCTACATGAAAGGAAAAATGCAGGAGTCCCTGGAAAGAAAATATTGAAGGTACTGCAGATAAGGGGAGAGAGAGAGAGAGAGAGAAGAGACAGAGAGAGACAGAGAGAGAGAGAGAGAGAGAGGGAGAGACAGAGAGAGAGACAGAGACAGAGAGAGAGAGAGACAGAGAGACAGAGAGAGACAGAGAGAGAGAGACAGAGAGAGCAAGAGAGACAGAGAGAGACAGAGAAGACAGAGACAGAGAGACAGAGAGAGACGAGACAGAGAGACAGAGACAGAGAGAGAGAGAGACAGAGAGAGAGAGAGACAGAGACAGAGAGATAGAGAGAAAGAGACAGAGAGAGAGAGACAGAAAGAGAGAGAGAGACAGAGAGAGACAGAGAGAGAGACAGAGAGAGACAGAGAGAGAGAGGAAGAGGAAGAGACTGGGGGAGAGAGAGAGAGAATACTTCACAGGCCCAGGTCCCAAAGGAAGTAGAAGTGACCCATGGAGATAGAACTGAGAATGCAAAGGGAATGGAGAGACCTTTTTTTACTTCCTCACCCTCATTCCTTGACCTCTAGACTCAGACTGAAGCCCCCTGAAGCAAAGCTCCTTGCAATCCATCGTGCACAGTAAAGCAAATGGGCTGAAAACAAGGGCCTGGCCTTTTAATTGTTTGTAGTTGCTTTGAATTGTCAACCAATTGCTTGACCACACAATACTTTTTGTTTCCCTGATAATAAAAATAACAATAACGGCTTGGAATTCAGATGAAATGATTCACATGGAACAGTTTCAGCCGCTCTATTAGATTACTTTAAGGTCAGCATGAATCAGCCAAACCTGTTCTTAATGTAATGCTAACTAGGACTCTCCACCCTGTTTCTTTGTTATTTTCTTCTCCTCCCAGGTCTCTTTTGCCAAGAAATCTTCCACATCTCCACCTCTGCCATTGGTAAGTCTAAACTAGTCTCTCAACAACTTCCAAGCTGAAGCATTCTCTTACAACTTCATTTGATTTGGGCCATCCTTGTTCTTTCCAAATATGGGACTTAATTTACAAAAACAAAATACTCTCATGTTGGTAAAACAAGGTAGATGTTTGAAACTACTCGGATTGTATTGAACCCACCTAGGAGCTTCTTAGAGATGCAAATGGTCAGGGCCTCGCCCAGAGCTCCAGAATCAGAAACTCTGCAGGTGAGGCCCAGTCCTCTGTGCTTAAACATACCTTTAAAACAGGATTTTAAATTTTGACAGCTATTTTAGGGTAGAGATTGGCCAACTACAGCCAGTGGGCTAAATCTTGCCCACTGTGTGTTTTGGTACAGCCCAGGGAATTAAGAAAGGTTTTAACATTTTTAAATGATTTATAAAAATTAAAAAAATAATAATATTAATGACACAAGAAAATTATATGAAACTCAAATTCCAGTGTCAATAAACAAAGTTTTATTAGAACATTGCTACACCTACACGTTTGCGTATGGTTCGTGGCTGTTTTTGCAGAACTGGGTAATTGTGGCCACGATTGAACGGCCCAGAAAGCCTAAGATATTTACCATCTGGCCCTTTACAGAAAAATGTGGTTCCCTAGTTCTAGGGCAGAAGTTCACTAGGATCATCTACACATTGGTGATAAGCACTAAAAATTTCCTTTTGCTTGTGGCCTCTGTTCCTTCGGATGGTTTATTCCATGGGTGTGGAAATCCAATGGCATTTCCTCTGTCAGACTCCTTTTATTCCCCTAAGCCCGGCACATCAGGATTGCTTCACAGCGAGGAAAGTGTTGTAATGAAGGGATTTCTCTACCTTAGATGTAACCATTACAGTCACTTGGCTAAGAATCGAAACACAGTTGGAGGCATTCTCTGGAAATACCTTATTGCTGGCTTAACAGAAGTTCTCAAACTTTGCTGTGCAAAAAACTGCCTTATAGAGCTTGATAAAACTGTAGATTCTTGAGGCAAATCCCAGAGGGTCTGAAGCAGGAACACTGGGTTGAGTACTGAGAATCTGCATTTTCACAAGCACCTTAAGTGATTCTGATTCTGGTAGTCCAAAAGACATACTTTTGAGAAACACTGAAAATAACTGCATTCTGTAAGAGTTACTCATTGCCCCTGAATGGAGATACAATAGTTTTCAGGCTGAAACGTGGGATTTGGGGTTAGAAAGTAAAGGAGAGAAAATTTTCCCACAAGTATGAATACGTTAAAACTCGATTTGATTACAAGATGGTCCATGCCAGGCTAGATTTTCAGGAATCTGAAGCTAGTCTAACTGGGGGGTGTCTTCCTGAAGTCAGAGTGATGCCCAGTGTATCTTTTTATTCTGTTTAGTTATCTAAGATTTCTTTGTAATTTAGCCATTTTCAATTATTCACTTCTTAATGTTGTCAAGGTTTCTCTATAAAAGAAAAGATCAGTCACTTATTTGTAACATTACCTATAATTTGACCCAAGTCTATTCAGTGAACCATACATTGCTGTCTTCTCTATTAACATTATTCACTCCCTTCTTTCTATTTTGTATCTCATTTCTCTAAATCTGGTAGAACAGGGACTTTTTGTGTACTTTCTGCCTGAGGCCTTTCATATGAAGAGCGAAAATTGCAAATTAAAGAAATATAAACCTAAAAAAAGAAGTATAGGCCTTAAAATAATCTTTTCTCACTTCTCTATGTTTCTAATTATATTTACTTTTCTACGAATATTAATAATATGACTCAAACTTTTCAATATATCTTTTAGTAGAAAGCCTGCTACTAAATCAATCTATATAATCAAATAATATATCTGATTGTACACCATTTAATGAGAGAAAAGAAATGTCATTCTTAAAATCTTCCCTCCTTTTTGATGATTGTTTGATAATTTTGGAAGGTAGCATTCTGCTTTTCTATTTTCATCATTGAGTGAGCTCTTTAGTAACCATCACAGTAAAAACACACACTAACTCATTTTCTTTTTACCCAGATCACACAACCAGTAGCACAGGACAATGGGGTAAATATTTTCAGGTTTGGATAAGAAGCACCAGCCAGGATTTGAGTGTTACTTGGTTCAGCAAAGTCCTAAGTAAATAAAAGGGTGACCCCAAAGTCTCCAATCTTGGGGTCAAGGAGCCTGATGTGAAGTGAAGGATCTGGATCTGCTTGCTTGCCCCTCTTCAGCTAGGAGAGCTTTCAACATATCACGAGCCCCACCCAGAAGGGTGAAATGCCTCTTTTACTTCCTTCCCTTACACTCTCCTGCTAGCCCTTCTGCCTGCAAGGCTGGAGGAGATGATGAATCATGCCAGAATGATGGGTATCTCAGCTATCTGCACGAAGCCGCCTTGCGCCGACTCATTTCTGAGGAAGCAGTGCCCTGATATGGCAGAGGGCAGCTATTTATTTATTTATTTATTTGTTTCGTGCATGTGCTTTTCCAGACTTATAACGTACACCATCAGCCTCCTGAGTGGGTTCCAGAAATGAAAAAATCATAAATTGAATGCACATGGAGAAAGCAAGGCTCCATCCAAGACCGCACAGGCTCCCTACCCCGGGCTCCAAGTCCACACCCTCATGGTTTACACAGCACCTTTCTTCCAAGGAGCTCGGAGAGCGGCTCCAGCACAAAGGAATTCGACTAAAGGAAGGATGTGTTTGAGTTTCCTTCTAGACCAGTAAAAGGAACTACTAGGCCCTCTAGAGTTTAAGGCCACACAGGCAAGCTATGTATATAGCAAGGAATCAAATTAAATCTTAAGTCTCTAGGTGTTCATTTTTCCATTTTAGAAAGTCCAAATCACTCCTGATTATTTTTATGCTTGGGGGAAAATATGAAGTGAGAAGATTTTTGCCTTTGGAAATATATTCCCTGGCACCCCATTTCTGCTCCGTTTCTTCCCCTTTATCACACTCTTTCCTCAAATATCAAGTGCTCTCATGCTGTCTTTTTCCAGGAGAGCAATCTAATCAAATCACTGACACTCACGTGTTCATACTGTGTCCTGATTGTCCCATGTATAGTCATGTGTTTTTTTTTTTTAAAGATTTTATGTTTTCCTTTTTCTCCCCAAAGCCCCCCAGTACATAGTTGTATATTCTTCGTTGTGGGTCCTTCTAGTTGTGGCATGTGGGACGCTGCCTCAGCGTGGTCTGATGAGCAGTGCCATGTTCACGCCCAGGATTCAAACCAACGAAACACTGGGCCGCCTGCAGCGGAGCCCACAAACTTAACCACTCGGCCACGGTGCCAGCCCTATAGTCATGTCATTTAAAAAGGCTATATCTTTTTTTTTTTTTAATTGAGTTATTGATAGGTTGCAATCTTGTGAAATTTCAATTGTACATTAATGTTTGTCAGTCATGTTGTAGGTGCACCACTTCACCCTTTGTGCCCACTCCCCACCCCACCTTTCCCCTGGTATCCACTAAACTGTTCTTGGTCCATAGTTTTAAATTCCTCATATGAGTGGAGTCATACACAGATTATCTTTCTCGCGCTGGCTTATTTCACTTAACATAATTCTCTCAAGGTCCATCCATGTTATTGCAAATGGAATGATTTTGTTCTGTTTTGCAGGTGAGTAGTATTCCATTGTATATATGTACCACATCTTCTTTATCCATTCGTCTGTTGATGGGCACTTAGGTTGCTTCCACATCTTGGCTATTGTAAACAGTGCTGCAATAAACATTGGGGTGCACAGGACTTTTGGGATTGCTGACTTCAGGCTCTTTGGATAAATACCCAGTAGTGGGATGGCTGGATCGTATGGTAGTTCTATTTTTAGTTTTTTGAGGAATCTCCATACTGTTTTCCATAGTGGCTGCACCAGTTTGCATTCCCACCAGCAGTGTATGAGGGTTCCTTTTTCTCCGCAACCTCTCCAACATTTGTTGCTATTAGTTTTAGATATTTTTGTCATTCTAATGGGTGTAAGGTGATATCTTAGTTTTGATTTGCATTTCCCTGATGATCAGCGATGATGAGCATCTTTTCATGTGCCTATTAGTAAAAAGGGTATATCTTAAAGAATGATTGCATAGCCAAAAGAAATTATTGCAAATGAAGGAATTTGAGGTATTTTTAGGATAAATTATTGGTGTGCATGGGTTTTTTTCCAACCACCTGTATGTATGTAAGCTATCACCTTCTTGACTTAGGTTTAAGGCCCATTTGTCTCCAAACAAGGCTGAGACCCTCTAGTAAGACTCTTTGTCCTGTCGGGGCCAGCCTAGTAAAAGCCTCTGTTTCTCCCTGCACACAGTCTTCAACCTCACCTACATTTTTAAAAGATTTGGCATTTAGTTCAAACCCCAAATGTTAACAGAAAATATATAAAAATCTAAGATCTGAGACAAGTTAAAGTAAGTATTCAGTCAAGGCTAAGTCACTGGTAGTCCGTCATATGTCTTTCTCAGTTTCTTTGTGGTGACTTGAGGCAACTCCTGGCTCCTTTCTGCTTTACTTCAGTTCCTGGATTTAATCCACTGGGCTCTGGCCACCATGGCCGTTATCTGGCCCCATTCTGAAGCCTGCTTTTATTGCTTTGAGTCTTATCACTATAGGAGCTGTAGGGCCTGGTCTCTGCTCTCTCTGTCTAGTATCTTTACCCTTCATTCACAGTTAGCTTCTTCTCGCCTTCAGGAATGACTTCTCATCATGTGTAGAGCATGCAATATGAGCTTGAGATAGCACAGAACATTAAACCCCCCATACCTGGAAATCACTGGGCCTAAACCCTTGAATGATCAGTCAAGGCATCCTCCTACCCTATTGCAATCTGCTTGCGGGAAGAGGCAAAGGCCCAGAGGACAAGCTAATATTGTTAGGAATTTGTAATGATCATTTGTTGAATGAACCCTGGATAACTAGAAATATTGGCTATTGAAATAGCATCTTAGATATTATAAATTTTTCTTACTAGTCAATGATACTGAAACTCTAAAAGGTGAAATTAAATTGCCCAAGATCGTAAAGCAACTTATAAACTGAACCAGGATTCGACTTTGATCTCATGTCTTAAGACAGTGCTCTTCCTATTATACTATCTGCCCTGCTCATTTCTTATAATACTTGTTAAAAAAATATCTTTATGCAGCTTGAAAGCTGTTTTGGTGTGAGCTCCCAGATCCTTGACATCATTCTCAGCAGGCCTTACAGATGCCATATCAGACAACTGTAAACGGGCCTCTGGACACATAATTGAGGTTTTTACTTGTATTAGATAAACAAAGCTAAATCCACCAAAATTTAGGATTATCCCTCCCACTTCTGCTCGTATAGTGGTTATATTTGACATTTTCACTTTGTGTTGTAAAAACACTTTTCATGCCATAATTTCAGTTTTCTAAAATTCTGGTTGGTATTCCCATACCTTATATTAGTTCTATTTCGAGTAATTTTTTCTTTAGTAGCAAAGTGTCCTCTCATTTACTACAGATATGTCTCTTTTTGAAAAAGCACCAAGGCCAACACATATTCATCTTAATCTCTCCTACTCTCCACCATCAGCTCCACAAGGAAATTGATGCTCATGATAATGGCACATGCAACAGTGAAGGTGCAAACTTCTCTCTGCCAGAGAGTTTCCATTTTCTTCATAATACTTTTCATAATGAACTCCACCCATGGATTGTTCTGAAAGCTTATTGAAATATTCTTTAATTCATAAATAATCATTTAAGTAATCATCACTATTTATTTCACAAAAGAAGCAATTTTAGTTGATTCACATTACTGTGCTGGCTAGAAACAGGCACAGACTAGAACATGGACCCCAACTTAACTGAGAAGTGAAAGATACTCTTTGCAGAATTTTAAAGAAGAGTTGAAAGAAGACGGGTTTGAAGGTTAACATCAGAATTTAAATAATTCAGACTCCCTTAATTCTCTGAGCATTTCAATTAATCATTATTTTTGAATCAACTACATTTGGGGTGTGGCAAAATTTTACATAAAATTACCAAAGCACACCTTGCCCTCAAGAATATTAGGCTGTATTTGCCATTGTAGAACACATGAGCAAGATTTATGGACCAGACTGAATCAATATATTATTGTGGTTGAGGTACCCACTGTAGAAGGTATGTATGGTTCATTTGGGTTGTAATATTGAAATGTTTATAGTATGAAAATATTGTTGCTTTCCTTCTGAGAGAGCTTAATTATTTCTGTTGCTTGGAAAACAGAGTTTTTACAAATGGCGTGTATTATCTTGTCACGGTCAAAAACAATCAGCAATTTATCTGTCCTTTTCTTAGATGCCTCCTTAAATCTGCATGCTAGCCATTTTCTTCCGTCTGCTAATACCACAGATTTACTGTTCACCACCCACTCAAATGCTGGTATGCAGGCCACATGTGCTTACACACTTCTTTTTTTTTTTTTTATGTGTTAGGGCTGAGTTACGAATAAGGTTTTTGCCATGAAATAGAACCAAGCGTATCTGCTTTCATATAAATAGCATTTGTCTCTTTCTACCTGTGAATAAAAGGATAATGAAACATTCCTTTTTTATTCCTCCACCCAGACACTGTTGCTTCCTGCTGTATGAGGTCCAGGATAAGCATACATTGACACTGCATTCCTTTGCAACACTGGTGCTGTCTATCAAAGGTTTTGTGTAGGAGCAATTCCATGGAGCCAATGAACAGAGATGAACTGCTCTTTCTTCTTTTAAGAGCACCCCAGGAGGCAAAAATTTGCAATAGTCCTAAATAAAGACAAATTAAGAAAAGAAAATTTAAAGTCTTTTTAAAATGCATTTTAGCTTGTGAAATTAGAATGAAAAATAGTGTATTAGATGTTACTCTCTCTCTCAAGAGGATTCATATTCTAAAAATTCTTTCCCTTTACAGAAAGAGTTAATCTTTTTTTGCTAGTCCTAGAGGTCTTTAAAAATAGAACAAAAATAACAATAAAAATAACAGCAAAAAGAAAATACTTAAAACAACCAACAAGCATTCTTATTCTTTTAGGTAATAAAGACCTTTTACTTAGAATGGATTATGTGTTAAACTTTTTCCATGTCTTGCTAGCTCAGCAAACCTTTGTTCTGAATGCTTTGTGACCATTAAAGCCTTTGATTATAGATTGCACCACCATTTGATTTATTTTTTTCTCATGGGCAACATATTTCTTTCATTGAGCAACATTCTGAAACTTGGAAATCTAACCTGTGTTTTAGTCTTAGGAAAGTAACATTCATATGGTAAATCCTCCCCAGTTGAACTTGGTATTCATTCAACTCTTATATGGTTGATTTCAGGCCAGGTTTCGTTCTGCAATCACCCTCAAGTCAAAGAGGATGGTAGAATACAAAAGCTCTTGTATTTAATACACTGCCAGTTTTCTGGAAGAAGGAAAAACATAGATAATTGTCAATATTAACAATGAAGTCTTAGGCTCTAAATGCAAGTCTAGAGGACAATGATGTAAATTTATTGTGTAAATTAGAGATCAATTAGGCCTGAAATCCAGGCAGGCCTCCTTGTGTGTCTCTGCTAGTACTCAGAAAAAATGAAGTATTTTTTCAGTTCTTCTTTTTATCAGGAAGAAAAAGGAAATCAGGCACCTGACTTGAATGTTTTATGATTAGAAACAATTTAAACATGCCCATACCACCTCTGAATTCAGATTTTTTTCCTCCAGAAAATTGTGGTTGCTTTAAACACAGTTTCCAGGGAAGTATTTCTTTACACATTCTGAATTGCTTGTCCAGTCATTTTCTTCTATTACATTACTCACATCCCCTGGCTGGAGGAAATTCCCTGTTACAAATGCTGTATCACTAGGATGTATGTATATTTATATAACCCTAGTGGTTCTGTTTCTTCTTAGACAAACTCAATGACACTCTTTCCTTAACTGAACTCCTTTTGTTGTCTCCGTTAATATTAAATTCACACTCACAAAAGGTGAAATGCTCTCAAATCTCCCAGCCTTTTCTTCAGGATCTTTATAGCTAACAAGCTCTGCTCTGATTTTGGGGTTTACTAGAGAGTCCTCAAACTTCCTGGAAAAGAGCATTGTAATGTGTTGGTTCAGTGCTTGCAAGACAACTGTTTCCTTTCATATCGGCATGCATTTTCTCTCTATTAATGATCCAGAACAAGGATAAATCAGAGATCCTTAGCCCTAGCTAAAAGAAGCCTATTCTCCAAATAAACAAGCAAAAGAGTTGAGCACTCCAGAGAGCTGAGAACCCCACAATCGTCTGGCTCGTTTGAATGACCCAGAAAGGTTATGCAGACTTCTTGTCTTACATGAGCCTAGGAGGCCCCATGGGAACAGCTACAGGCTTGCTTGCCATAACAGAGCAATACAGCCAGAGTTTTGCCCCCTAGGTGGTAATACATTGGGACCTCACAAGTTACGGGGCCTGTAACCGGGAGCCTGGAGGCCATAGATTGCAATATATGATTTTATGGTGGCATGAGCCCTGTCTCTATTTCTTATTAAATGAGGATATTGAGGGAATCTTGAGGGGTTGACTGTGAGCTAGTAGTTAGGTCCATGTTCTCTATGTCCTTAGACCCTCAGACAGAAAATGGGTGTATGTTTATATATACTCAAGTGTGGCTTTGGCTTTGGCCTGTGAATAAACTGGATGGGTAAAGTACCCTTAAATAGTGCCAGCAATCCTTTTTGAAAACCTGGAGGCCTGCATCCAGGTTAAGTAATGTTACTGCTGGGTTTTCTTTCTCCTCCCTGCCACTTTGGATATAGATTCTTGTCCTAACCATGTATTTTGAGATTTATCCGAATGGTTCACGTAATTCATATGTAAGCTAAATAAGACATTTGCTAGGTAAAAAAAAAAAAGAATTACAAGTGTCCCTGTCCTAGTTACCATCTAAATATTACATCCTTCAGGCTTTTATGTAAGTTTCTGTGGTCATAAAAGTACATTTCCCTAAATATTTAAGTGAGAAGAATTCATGCTGTTACTCTTCACCAATTTTCTTAGAAATGCTTTCTTTAAAGGTATAGGTCTGATTTCTCAGTTTTCTTTAAATTTGTGATCTCAATACTGAAAGAATCCTCTCGAATCCCTTTTCATTACTCACATGTAGTTGATCATGGTAAGAGGCTTAGAACTATTTGGCAAACGTCTTGTGTCTCATGATTTCATGCAAAGCAGCAGAAAAGCAATTATTGTGGTATTTCTTTTAAAAAAATAGAAAATTTTCATCTGAATTGAGGGTTGGGTGGAGCTCAGGGTGTGTCTCTTCTGGTTTTTGGTGGAGTCAATTTTTTCAGAGGAAGTCCGTTTATTAGATATAGACAAGGAAAAAAAGTACCCAGAAGATGATTTGCGTACTGTGAACTTTTTTCCTGGGCAATCATAAGTTCATTTATAATCTGTTCTATAGTCAGAGTCAGGAGGTAAACGGGATTTTGAGGATCTTTTACAAAATTGACAGCGAAGGTGTTAAATGACAGGGTTTAGAGGGAGGTGGTGGTGAGGTGGGAGGAGTCAGCCTGCTTGTTCAGTAACACTGTGTATTTGCACTTAGAATTGTGACTTCAGGGGACCCTCATGGGACCCCATTAATCTTTCAGCCCATTTCTTGCAGAGACAACCTGGGTGGCCACAATAATCAAGAACCAAAATAATGGGGGCTTGAAAAACAAATCAATGGAAGTTCTGGTGTTGGGGTCAAGATTTTAGTTATTGACAGAAGAAATATGGCTTAGAAATCAGGACATAAGCCAGTACCTTTTGCTTTTTATCCCTCTTAACTAGCGACATACCTTACAGAAACGATGCACAATTTCCCATATTTCCACAATTTATTATTGTAGAGAAATACATTTAGAGGCAGCTAGAGCCATTCACATATGTATGTAACAGAATTTTAACACCATCAAAATTGTGTAATTGAAAGCTTTTCTATGCCAGGGATCAAAACTTTATTTGGGAGTCATATCTTTATCAGTCCAAAAGGAGATACCAGCCTTATTCAATTACTGCCATCATGGTTTCATTCTCTCTTTCTGTTTTACTTTTTTCTTTCCTTCTTAAGAGAGCACAATTGCACTTCATGCCATTGCAAGGTCTGGCCTTAAACAGGTTTCAGCAAGGCCCCTCAACCTGACCCTACTTCCTTTTCAATACATCCTAGTAAGTGGAACTGGATAGTTGACCTCCCCGAATGAAAGCTGCTCATTCCAGAGGAGGCAGGCTCTCCTTGGCCCTTCATTCTATCACACTGCAGCCCTTCCCTTTCTCTGGTGCCATCCTTGAGGCCTGGCCCCAAACCTGCCCATATGACTGGAAGTCTCAGGGACATCCTGTGTGGTTCATCTCTCCCTCTCAGTTACTTATGCTAATCTGAGAATCTGAAAGCCAGATCACTAAGCACAGGTAATTCAAACTCTTCCTTACAGGCATAATGTTCAATCCCTTACCCCCCCAATTTTATAAGAGCTGCCCCAAAATCACATCATTTGAAGGATTTAAATTTCCTATTTCTCTGTTTGTCTCATTATATCTCTTGGCAAAGGTCCTAAAGAATCTTAAAATGGCCAAAAAGGCATACACTAGGAATAAAAGAAAAAGAAGAGAATCCTGGATAACCTACCAATGGACTAACCTGTTTGTAGATGCTTTAAAAAAAATTCACGAATTTATAGCTCTGCGAGGAGATCTTTTCTCCTGTATTTCGATTACTTTCTTACGCATTTAAACAAAATCAATCATCTCATTTAGTTAAAAATAGTGACATTCCAATCAAAAAGAAATCTCTCCCCAAATGGATACAAACATAAACACACACACACACAAACACACACATTCATGTACACACTTCTCCAGTACTTTTATGCATAACATCCATTAACACAGTATCCACATTTACAGCCACCACTATATCTGACCCCTCATTCATGAAAGCTCCTGCTGCTTAGCCTGAAGCTTTTGGGCTCCTGTCACTTCCCACTGAGCACACTGGGGTGGATTTGGGTGTCTTGCCCTCATTTACAATCTGAACAAAAGAAACCCAAGCCAAGAAAGCAGCTGGCACCATAAAAACAGCAAAAACTCTAGCTGGCATCTCTGGTTGCCACTGACTAGCCAAATATCCACAGGGAATGGTGCCAATATAGATTTCTGGGACAAAACAACAAAATAGATTTTTGTCAATAAACATTGATTTGACAAGAAGTCACACAAACCCATCCATACCAAAGGACATGCACATCCACAGAGTTCCAAACCAATGAGCACATTATGGACAAATTGAAAACCTGCCTAAGCTGGATTCGTACATGGCACACGCTCTCCAAGGTCTTCATCTGCCAAATATGGTTATATGTTAGGTGTCAATGTTGTTCTCTGACTCTGCTACCAGCTGACAACATAAAACATGGACACTGACAAAGCAAACACATACCATCACTCTGGGGGCGATGTTTATCAAATTTTTGGAAATAAAATGAAAAATATGTGTTGCAGTGCAGCCTGGGACATATACAGACATGCAAACAACAAATGAAATAAAAGCTCACTGAATAATACTTATCCCTACCAGGAATGATGCCCTTAATTTTATTCTTTCTTTTCTATTTTATTGCTATATTCTATTTCATATTTTTAATATCTTAAGCTATTGTTATGACCACTGAAATTGATTATAATCTATTAAAGAGTCATAGCAATGTTTTTTTTTTTTTGAGGAAGATTAGCCCTGAGCTGACTACTGCCAATCCTCCTCTTTTTGCTGAGGAAGACTGGCCCTGAGCTAACATCCATGACCATCTTCCTCTACTTTATATGTGGGATGCCTACCACAGCATGGTGTGGCAAGCGGTGCCATGTCCGCACCTGGGATCCGAACTGGCTAACCCCGGGCAGCTGAGAAGTGGAATGTGTGCACTTAACCCCTGCGCCAGCAGGCTGGCCCCTCTAGCAATGGTTTTCAATACACTACTCAGGATGATATGAACTTTCCCACCCTTTAGAACTTGCTTTCATTTTCTAATATGTTTCTGGGGAAAAATAGTTTTCTTTTCTTTTCTTTTACATACAGATACATAGCTATTGCTTTAACAATCCCCAACAGATACGTGGCTCAAGAAAATGACTCCAACAAATTTCACGTTCATTGATGGAATATTTATTATGAGTATGACCCTAGAATGAGTGTTTTGAGTGTCACTAAAGACCAACTCAGAAATTGTAATTACAACATCCAAGACATCTAAATTATTTAAATTTATATTTAAACAATTACAGTGAATTATTCAGCTTTTCTAGGGTTAATCCTTCATCTAGAGTTGACTTCCTTAGGGAATAAAGAAAAGTATTTTTGAGCAAGATAGAAACTCACGAATGTCCAGTCAAATATTCTTTTCCTATCTTTCGAATGAAAATTTGACATAGGTATCCCCTGAACTTAGGGATACAGGCAGTGGTTAGGGCGGGAGAGTCATCAGTTTTGCAATTCATAAGGGACAAGCAGATTGCTGGGAACCATCAGTCTCCCTTTCTCAGTTTATGTATTTATTGTGCAGTACCCTCACTCCCTGGTTCCAGAAATAGGTGTTTGAATCTGGCTTAGCTAATGAGGGTATGCCAATGACCTGGCTACCATAATTAGCTTAAGGTTGGACAGATAACCCAAACCAGCTAGTGTGAGGCATTACTGAGAATCAACACCAAACTATGTGGAAAAAAAACACAGTTTTTAAACTATTTGTGGGTTTTGCTACCTATGATACAACATAAGCCTTGAACAAAAAGTGACCTCGGTAAAACCTACGTAAGAATAAATCCAGATATTTCAAGGATATTACTTTGGGCCCTGGATCTGATTGTGCTTGACGATGAAATCACTTTTAAGACCACCCAGTTAGAAGAACCAACTCATTTCTTTAACAAAGAAATTTAAGCCAATTTTAATTGGGCTTCCAGTAAGGGCAACAGGAAAAAGACCTGACCAACACTCTACTGCATTCAAACATTTTTGAAGGAGCCAGTAACTTCACTCCCTTTTGTGTTCCTTCAGCAATAATGGCTCTCTCATAAATGATTATGTAACTCTGCGCAAGTCACCACACACCTCTCCTCTTGGTACATTATGCATAAATAAAGGTTAAAGATGTTTTTACTGTATTGCCAATTCACTCATTTGGATAGAGCTTTCAGTCAATAAGTATAAACTCTATGCTCAACCCATGTGCAAGCTAGTCAACTTCCCTCTCTTACAGGCGCTAACTGCACCCCCAATTCTGATTCTTCATTTCACATAGGACAAGCACTCACTTTTAACAAGCCTGAAAATCTCTGCTTGGTGATTCAGTGTAGACCTTTCCTATTAACAAATAACCTTTTCTATTAACAAAAAAGAATAAGTATTTCTTATAATGTAATATTTTACTCTTCTTTAGATATCTCCAATCCCCAAGATATTTCACATTTGTTTTCTTAAAGTAGCCTGTCATCTTTTTGATAATAGACATCCTAACAGGTGTGAAGTGATACCTTGTTGTGGCTTTGATTTGCCTTTCCCTGATGATTAGCGATGTTGAGCACATTTTCATGTACCTGTTGGTCATTTGGATATCTTCCTGGAAAAATGTCCATTGATGCTCTTTGCCCATTTTTTATTTGGATTGTTTTATTGCTATCAAGTTGTATGAGTTCCTTGTATATTTTGGATATTAACCCCTTATAGAATATGTGGCTTGAAAATATTTTCTCCCATTCCATATGTTGCCTTTTCATTTTGTTGATGGTTTCCTCTGTTGTGAAGAAGCTATTTAGTTTGATGTAGTCCCACTTGTTTATTTTTGCTTTTTTTGCCTTTGCTTTTGTTATCAAATCCAAAAGATCATTGCCAAGACCAATGGCAAAAAGCTTACTGCTTATGTTTCTTTTAGTAGTTTTGTGATTTCAGGTCTCATGTTTAAGTCTTTAATCAATTTTGAGTTGATTTTTGTGTATGGTGTAAGAAAGTAGTCCAGTCACTTTTTTGCGTGTGGCTGTCCAGTTTTCTTAACATCATTTATTGAAGAGACTATCCGTTCCCTATTGTGTATTCTTTGTTCCTTTGCCTTAAATTGTCAGTATATGTATAAGTTTATTTCTGGGCTGTATGCTGTTCTATTGATCTATGTGCCTCTTCTTATGCCAACACCATACTGTTTTGATTACCACAGCTTTGCAATATACGTTGAAATAAGGAAGTGTGATGTCTCCAGCTTTGTTCTTCTTTCTCAAGATTGCTCTGGCTATTCAGAGTTTGGTGGCTCCATATAAATTTTAGGGTTACTTGTTCTATTTCTGTGAAAAATGTCATTGGAATTTTATAAGCATTGAGTTCAGTCTGCAGATTACTGTGGGTAGTATGGACATTTTAACAATATTAATTCTTCTAATCCATGAACACAGGAGACCTTTCCATTTGTTTGTGTCTTCTTCAATTTCTTTCAGTAATATCTGACAGTTTTCAGTGTACAGATCTTTCGCCTAATTGGTTAAATTTATTTCTAAGTACTTTTTCTTTTTGATGCAATTGCATATGGTATTGTTTCTTATTTTCTCTTTCTGATATTTCATTAGTGTATAGAAACATACCTGTTAGGATGTCTATCATCAAAAAGACAAGAGATAACAAATGCTGGCAAGGACATGGAAAAAAGGAAACCCTTACACAGTGTTGGTGGGAATACAAACTTGGACAGCCATTTTGAAAAACAGAATGGAGTTTCTTCAAGAAACTAAAAATGGAACTACCATGTGATCCAGCAATCCCATTTCTGAGTATATATCCAAAGGAAATGAAATCATTATCTCAAAGAGACATCTGTGCTCCCACATTCATAGCGCTATTATTCACAATAGCCAAGACAGGGAAACAACCTAAGTGTCTGTTGATGGAAAAATGAATCAATAAAATGAAATATTATTCAGCCTTATAAAAGAAGAAAATCCTGTCATTTGCAGCAACATGGATGAACCTGGAGGACACTGTGCTAAGTGACATAAGCCAGACAGAGAAAGACAAATACTACATGGTGTCACTTATGTGTGGAATCTAAAAAAGAAAAAGTCAAATTCATAGAAACAGAGACTAGAAAAGTGGTTACTGGGTCATGAGGGTGCAGAAAATAGGGAGAGGTTGGTGAAGGGTGCAAACTTTCAGCTATAAGATGAATAAGTGCTGAGGATCTAATGTGTAACATGACAACTATAGTTGATGATAACACTGTATTGTTTAATTGAAACATGCTTAGAGAGTAGAATTTAAATGTCCTCACACACACACACGAAGTAAACAGGTGAGGTGATAGACATGTTACGTAACTCAATGGAAGGAATCCTTTCACAATGTATATGTATATTAAATCATCACATTGTACATTTGAAATATCTTACAATTTTATTTGTCAAATATACCTCAGTAGAGACGTTTTTCACTGGATTTATTTTACCCAGGAGAAAGCCAAATAAAAGATATTCAATTATTTTCTCAGAATCAAATAGCTGAGGAATTCATTCAATGGTGCATTGAACGAGTAGAAACTGGAGCGAAGAGTGTGTGGGAGGAGGGAGATGTGGAAAAATGAGTAGGATACGGCTGTAGCCAAAGGCATGGGGAGGGGAAAGGTCAGAACAAGCTCAAAAGCTTGGGATATTGTAGTGACTCTTGGGCCAAGTTCATAAATAGATACATGTTCTGTGTGAGAAGAAGGAGACTGAAACTTAGTAATATTCTCCAAAGAAGGATCAATAATAGAAGTATGTAAGCATGCATGTAGTCACATATAATATCATTTCTCTTTTCAACAGTGGTCTCTAACCTAGATCTAGTTTTACTGAGCGGTTTTGCCTAGATTTTCTCTCGATCAATCTACACTTCGGCTGTTACTCAGCTTTTTCCTTCAACACTCAGAGGCGTGAGGACCTCCCACGTCTGTGATGGACAGACCTTTAGCTCATCTGTCAGAACAACCTGCTTGTTCACTGAATGTCTAGTCATGGAAGAAAAATGCCTTTCTGTTATTTCCCATCTATTTTCCTCTCAAAATTAGGGAGAGCGCTTTCCCTTTTCCACCCAAAAACAAACCTATGAGCAACGGGATGGGTTTGTAAAACTAAAGAAAAAATACAAAACAATATGAACTTGCCCAAGATGCATTTTAAGGTGACACATAGTTTTAGAAACCTGAAAACTATATTGCACTCTCTATTTGATTTTACAACATTTTGACATTTGCCAATGGACATTGTATGTCCTTTCTCTCCCCATTTTTAGCATAAACATACACAATAAGAAAGGGAACAGATATGTGAGATTCACAGTCATTTCATAATTTAGGCCACAAAAACTTATTATATTCACAAAACAAGTTGTATACATTGAAAAAAATACTCAATATGGTTAGCCATCAAAATACATTTTATACAGTTTGATGTTTAAAATAACAATTATTTGATGTGATATTTGGAAAAGTGCATTCAGCCCCCCCAAGTTCATTAATTTTATTCATTCACTAATTTATTCAACACAGATATTTCCAGAGCACGTAGAATGTGGAAAATATTTTGTAAAATATTAATTATTCTTTAGTAAGCAAATAACTATTGCATCAAAACACTATTATAAAGGGATAATATACTCTGTGTGAATGTATTTTGAAAACTGACAGTAAATAAAATAATTCCCTATCCATCATCACATATTTTTCTTCCTGGTCTGCCTGAGTATTAAACCTAGGTTTGCCTTTAACTATTTGGCTTCTTGAGGAAGTCACTTAACTTGCTAAGCCTCAGTTTATACATTTGTAAAAAATAAAATTGAATCAAAAACAATTAGGGTTATGCTCATTGTGCAATTCAAATTGCTCTTTTTTGTAATTCTTATTCCCATTCAGAGAATTAAGACTCCTTAAAGACTGGTTCTGTCTTTGATTTTGCTATATCCTCAAGACAGTCATAGCAAGAGACACTCAATAAGCACTTGTTGACATGAATTGAATTGGATTATTGTAAGTCATTTGCAATCCTGAAAAGGGAATTGGAGTCTAAAAGAGTTAGTCTAATATATTTTCTCTTTTCCTGTGGCAGATTATTCAAACTAATTTGAAGTAGACTGCTGGGCTACAGTGGGGGCTAAAGACAATAGAACAGTTGAGTCAAAGAAAACCTGTGAAATGCCACACATAACATGCCATGCCCATTATGAGGAATGTAGATTCTGGCTTTCCCTCTCCCTCATTATGATGTTTTCCTAGGAAATGCCTAATCAATCTTTTGTAGAGTAAGATGGTTTTAGGTCAATAGATTCTCCAAGTTGCCTTTGTACTTTAAGCCTCACCTTTAATGGCTGAAAATGATGCCCTATTAAAGGGCTTCAGGTGTGAGAGAATGGTTAAAGGGAGGGCCAGAGGAGAAAGAACATTTGGGAAGTCTGTCTGACTCCCTGAAATCATATCAAGTTCAATATTGTCGACGAAAATAATCCATAACCAATCTATAAGTGAAAATTTGGGAGAGTTTATTCTGAGCTGAAATGTGAGGACCATGGCCCGGGGCCTTTCTTCCCGAAGGAAGAAAGGGCACCAAAGAAGTGGGGTGCACAGAGTGGTTATATACCCCCAGAGAGGATGTTTCACATAGGATTGAAATGTCCCTTTTACAATAGTTGCGAGACTGCTCTGTCAGCACAGCGATTGATGGAAGTAGCAAGTAGGTCTTCTGTCTCAGTGAACACAGCAGGGTGGCAGTCTGTTGTCTCCACCTGAGTGGTCACAGGTGAGAGCTGCAATCAGTTCCTAGCCTAAGGAAAGATGCTTAATCTTTAAGCAAATGTCACCGTTGGGAGGGGGAGGGAAGTTGCACCTTTATCTTAAGGGCCTTTGTTCTTGCCATAGGAAATGTATATACAATGCATGCTCAACTGCCACAGTCAGGCCCTTTTGGAAAAAACAAAGTCAGGCCGAATTAGCTTTTACCAAATGGCTTCCTCATATCCTCCAATATACCTATTGCTTGCCATTTTTATTTGTCAATATCAATTCTGTAGACAGCCTGGAAACCCAAATTCAAGAGATTTCTTCAAGAAAAAGACCTTTCTACATCCACTCCAACCTCTTGCAAACTTTGATTCTAGCTCTGCAGGTGAAGATCTTACTGGAAAAAAAGAGATTTGGCTTTATTCCATTTGTGCCAGTATGTCAGAGTTTTCAGTATGTTTTAAATCAGACCCTGGTAATCTTGATGTCCTAGAAGAAGCTTATTTTATGTGGCTATCCTGGAATCAATTAGCTCTCCACCACAATTTTCAAGAATGTGTATGGTACATTGTACACGTTGTGGGCAGATTATAAGCTAGAAGACATAGTCCTCACTCTCAGAAAGCTGACAGTTTGTTTCTCAGGCCTGGTTATCACGTAGGGAAAGGTCAGAATTCCTAGGATGTTAGATGCCTCAAATAGTCCATTAAAAAAAAAAAACTAAATTGGCACTTGATTTTAAAAGGACATGTTGTGGTTGAGGAAGATGTAGCCGTAGGATAGGCTGTCAAAATGTACCTACGTTACAGAAGAAAGGGCCATAAAATGCTGTAGAGAGAACAGGTAGCTTTATACCTTTCAGAAGGAACTAAGAACCCAGTCAAGGACCCAGACAGTGTGCACCAGTTTGACGGAGAATAGCTTGTTCGAAATGAATAATTTGGACTAATATCTATTTATTTTACTTATGTTCCAAACATAGGTGTTTAGAAATGTATAACATTAAAATTTTCTCATCTCTTCCAGATTCTTTGGCACAACAGATATTTGCATTTTCTGTTGCTTAATTCTGCTAAAATTCTTAAAGATGGAGGGGCTTTATTTGATGAGGATTTTAGACTGGTTACTTTTAAAACTGCAGATGAGAAGCAGGCTCAGGGGACTGGAATTTGCTTGCTCTTTGAGAGATATTTGCATTTGTGAAGGAGTGGGGGGATGACCTTGTAGTGACCTGAAATTGGCCACCCCAGGATATGTCTCTTTGGCATAGGGATTGTTTGGGGCTGCTTGCTTTCGATAAACTGGGACAGGGAGGGAGGCTCTGGGGAATGGAACTTGACCTTGTTGGGACACATTTATATTTGTAAGGTAAATCTCTATCTGTAAAAGGTGCCTCCCTCTCTGTACCAGGAAGAAGAAGAGAGATGACCTTGTCCCTAGAAACTCTTAATGGGGAAGGCAAGAACTTAAGTTGGTTGCTGTCTGGCAATCTCATATAACTGATTTAGGGTGGTGGCTTCTGACCTTTACTTAATCCGATTTGACTCTTGTCTAAAAGTCATGGGATCACCCACTGATCAGACCCCGCCTGCACTGATACCATTTTAACTTTTTTTCATGTTCTTTCCTTTGTCTTGTAAAGAGATGACTCACATACCCATGCCTTATAAAATTAACCCTAACCCTCAACTCAGGGCAGCAGCAGCAGCTCGGACTGCCCATGGGCCCTGTCCCCATGCTATTCCACACTATTCTCTAAATAAAAGAGCACTACTGCCAGATCTTGAGAGTCCAAGAAATCTTTCTTTCGACTCCTCGGCTCACCGACCCCGCATCATATTCATTTCTGAGACTGGGAAGAGGAGAGGTCATTTCTACCTGAGCAAGTCTGTGTATCTTTAGAGAAGTCAGTTATGAAATCACATAAAGTCAAGTTGCTTCTGCTCTTTGGACCCTCAGTGGTCTAAACCTTTTGCTTTCTTAGTCTCAGATATATTCCTTTCTCACCATATCAATAAGTCTCTGCTTCTCCTTTCAGCTTTCCCCGCCTACCCCACTGGGACCCCAGGTCAAGGAATACTGATCAGGATGAGACTCTCCATATTTTTGTCTAAAATAATCTTTCAGCTAAATGTTAGATCTTCCACAATTATTTTATATTACATTGAAGTTGATCATTCTTTTTTACCTACAGATGTACGAGCACAAGCTATTTCACAAAGAATTAAAAGCAACTGAAGAAAAACCACATTGAAATGTCTGAACTTTGCATCCAGAATAAATTAACTGTTGGGATGTCTTTATCTCTCTCTCTCTCTCTGTACATATCAATATGACTACTAGTTACAATGGAGAGAAAATAATTCAGAAAATTTCAGAAAGCATGCTGTAATCCCACATCACCAGCACACTGGGCTCTGTGGGGGATCAGAATTGGCCACCCCAAAATGTGTCCCTTTGGCATGAGGATTATTTTGGGCTGGTTACTTTTCAAAAGCTGCAGACATGAGAGAAGCTCTGAAAAGTAGAATTTACCCTTTGTAAGAGACATTTACATTTGTGAGGGAAATCCCCATCTGTAAAGATACCTCCCTCTCTGTACCAGGAAGAAGGGGGGATGACCTTATCTCTAGAAACTCTTATCAATGCAGAAGGCAAGGACTTAAATCTGCATAACAACCTTACTCTTGTTTACTGTGCTTTTCTGGTAATCTCCCATAACTGACTCCCCCCACCCCCAACATCCTCTTTGTTTTTAGCTGAAGATGGTATTTAAGATGACAGCCTCTGGGTGCTGGCCCTGTGGCTGAGTGGTTAAGTTCCCATACTCTGCTTCAGTGGCTCAGGGTTTCACTGGTTCAGATCCTGCTGGTTCAGATCCTGTGCTCAGACATGGCATGGCTCATCAAGCCATGCTGAGGTGGTGTCCCATATATAGAATATACAACTATGTTTGGGGGCTGCTTTGGGGAGAAGAAGACGGAAAAAAAAAAAGAAGATTGGCAACAGATGTTAGTTCAGGTGCCAATCTTTAAAAAAAAAAAAAAGGGCTTCAGAGATAAATTATCAAAAAAGAAAAAAAGAAGAGAGCCTCTGCCATTTTGGGTAGCTGCTCAGTTTTCCTGAGTGTCTCCAATGTATGCATGCTAAAAGCTTTGTTTGATCTTCTCTTGTTTTTCTGCGTCCTGTGAATTTAGTTTGTAGGCCAGCCAGAAGGACCCAGAGGGTAAAGGATTTGTCTTCCTCACCTACAAAGGGAAGTTGTGGGATTGCACTAAACAATGCTTTTCTATTGTCACATTTGTTTCACTAGTTGTGAGTGTTACAAAGGTGACTAATAAACGGAAGAAAGAAACCCCGAAGGAAATTTAAAAGTAAAACAAAAGCAAAAAAATTTACAAAAATGAACAAAGTAGAAGGATTGGAACCATATTTTCATAATTCTTTGTAGGTTAAATTGCTTGAGGAGGAGCAGATTCAGAGAGGAGAAACACAAAAGGTCATCTTGAAGGTCATTACAGGCAATTCTTCTCTCTTTAGTTTAAGATTTCTGTGTGAAAGATGGAACCTCTGGTATCTATCCACAGTCATATTAGACTTGAATAGAAGGACTAGAAACACAAATGCCAAAAGTTTTCTCCTCATTTCCTTTGATGTAATTTTGTTCCCCAAATATTAAAAAAGAAATCTCCTTACCAAGACATGCAAAGCAACAGTTTTGAAGATATTGACTTTCTTCATTTTTTTTTCTTCATTTTCACCATCTTCAAACCAAAAAATGGAGAAGTAGGTAATAGTTTAATTTGTCATTAAGAGTAATTACTGTTTGGTCTTTGAAGTTTACTTCCATGTAAGTTTTAAATAGAAAATCATTTAATATCTATTTATCTTTGTAAGCTGTTCTAAATGATCAATAAACACCTTCTAGTCATTTAAAAGAAGCCATTTAAAGCATTCTTATTCTGATAAAAAGAAAACTACAACCTATAAGACCTTAGAAACTAAAGTAGTATTTAAGCTGTGACAGACACAATAAGGAGGAAAGGCATATTTAGCCAGCACATGGTTCTTGATGGTCCTCTTTTGGTTATTAATAGATACAGATTCTATTCTTGTATTTTGTTGTGAACCAGAGTCCTAGTCAACTAAAAAAAGAGAAAGGTAGGCTGTAAGCTTTATGAAACATTTGAATTCAAAGACTTTTTGACATCTTTTGATTTGAATCACTTATGGGCAAAAATCAAACACTCATAACTTAGAAGAGTGTTTGTTCTATTGTTTTTGCTCAGAAAATATTATAATGTTATCTATGTATTTGCTTTGGTTTATTCGTTTATTCTTATTAGATAAAAATATTTACTGAGTGTCTGCTTTGTGCCCAGTGCTATTCTGGCTGCTGGAGATATTTCATTGAATGAAACAGACAGTTACTGCTGTCATAAAAATTGCATTTAGAAAGACTAGACAGACAATAGACAACAGCCACAATAAATATATATATGTTTGGTTGGTTGGTTGGATTTTAATAAATGCAATGGAGAAAAATAAACCAGAATAAGAATAGGAAGTACCAGGTTCAGAGTGGGGTGGTCATTGGTCATTTTCTTAGTGTTATCAGGGAAATCTTCACTGAGAAGGTGACATATGAGCAAAGAACTGTATGAAGTGAAGAAGGGAACCAGGTAGATATTTACAAATTCCAGGAGAAATAACAAAAAATAAAAGGGCCTTGAAGTGAGGATTCTTGGACTCCCAAGGACCAGGAGACAGGAAAAAGGCCAGAGTCCCTGAAATAGGATGAGAATCACCATAAGAGGTAAAGTTTGAAATATGAAATGGTAAAACCAAATAGAATATTATAGGGGCTTTGGCTGTTCCTATGAGTGAAAGGTAAGTTACTGAAGAGTTTTAAAACGTTAAGTAACATCATCTGATTTATTTTCATTAGGATTACTCTGACTGCCGTGCTGACACAAGGCCATAGTGGACAATGGTTGCATCAGGGATACCAATTAGAAAAACTTTGCAAACATGCAAGCAGTAATATTGATGGCTTAGACCAGCGTAGTAGTAATAAACACAGTGAGAAATCGTTGGATTTTGAACATTTTAAGTTAAATCCAATAGGATTTGCTGGTGGATGGGAGTTAGTATGAGAGAAAGAAAGGATTAAGGAAGGGTACATGCATTTAGGCCTGAGCAACTGAGAAATTAGATTGTCATTTACTGACATGAGAACCACTATGGAAAAGACAGGTTTGGGATAGGCGAATGGGGATCAGGATTCTGATTTTATGTTAGATTTGAGATGTCTCATCAACACCCAAGTGGACATATTATGTACAGAGTTGGATATATAAGACTGGAGTTGAGAGTAGGTATAACTGGTGGAAATATTAGCATATAAAGATAATTTAATGCCATAAGATTTGGTGAAATCACCTGAAAAAAAGTGAATAGATGAAGCAAAAAAAAAAAACTCTTAGGCTTGAGTCTTGTAGGCCTCCAATGTTTATTTTGTTGGTTTGGGGAAATAAGAAAGGACTAGAAAAAGAGAGTGAGAAGATGTAAACAGTGAGGGAAGATGACTTCAAAGGGAAGTACTGTCCCGGAAGGCTTGTGCAGACGGTGTTTTAAGATGGAGTTAGTAATCGACCATGTGTCAAAATATTCCTGACAGTTCAAATAAGATGAGGACAGACAGCTGATCGTTGGGCTAAGGAATATGAAGGTCAAAGTGAATGAGACAAGAGTTTGTCTACATGAAGGTTATCTAAAATACAGTTATCCCTTTATACCTCATTCACAAATATCCTAATATATTCCAAGCACTTAGAACGGTGTCTGTCACGTAGAAGAAAATGGAGATGGGGAGCAGGGAGAGATGAATTTCGCCTGTGTTCTTTGGCCTAACCAAGTATTGGCTTTAACTAAAAGGATGTGTTTTAAAGTATATCTATACTCTCTCTTTTCATTTTAATAAGAAGTGATATTAAACAAAAAAAGAAAAATATGTTATATACGATGGCTTAGAATCACAGAAATTAATATTACCACCTAAAATTCTTTAGTTTTTTTAGACATATGACCATGTCAGTACCATTTCATTAAGTGATAAAAGTAGATTCCTTCAATAAAAAGTTTAAAATTAATATTTTAATGATAAAACAAATAGGTCATGGGGATGTGACGTACAGCATAGGAATATAGTCAATAAATTTGTAATAACTGTGTGGTGACAGATGGTTACTAGACTTATGGTGATCATTTCATAAAGTACCTAAATGTCAAAACACTATGTTGTACACCTGAAACTAATTGTATGCCAACTATACTTCAGTAGAAAATTGTGTTTTTAATTGTGATTGCACAGGCAATTTCTGTATTGAAATTCTTCATTCACTCTGCAAGGTTAAGAAGGGCGAAGGCTAAAAAGAGGAAAATGCTTTTTACGTTACTCAAATTCTGTAAAAAGGAAAAAGAAAAGCCAGAAACTTATTGCTGCAAAGCTATGAACTCTTGGTGGAAAGCAGACATACGCTTTGGAGAATATTACATTAGAAAGTATGTAGTTTTAGGAACAAGATCTTGGTCATTTTGACATTCATTTATCTAATAATTATTGAGCACCTACTATGTGATAAGTACAACTCAGGGCCCTGAAGACAGAGTCTCTGTAACAAACTCTGCTGGTTGCCTACACCATCTACCTTTCTTCTTTGCTACCAAAACCTTTATTTTCTTACTGGGGAAAATACGTCTAGTCCAAAATACTCACCATCCCAAATTCTCTTGTTGAAAGAGGATAGGTATGTGACACAATCATGGCAATGAGATGTAAGTGGGAGTCTTGTAGGTATGTTAGGAAAATTTGTTGCCAATCCCAGCTCTTTCTTCCTTTTCTTCTCTTCTCTTCTCCTTTCCAAGTCGGTTGATATGACACCTGGAGGTGAAGAAGCCATCTGGTGACCACTAGGCAATCAGGATAATGATGGGGGCCTGCAGGCTGGGGGGATGAGTCCATTCCCTTTTGATGTTACTGAACTACAGTACTCACTCTGGACTACTTATCCCTGGAATTCTGGCTTTACAAGAAAAATAATCCCTTCAGCCTTATCAGCTATCATTTATTGAATTTATGACTCAACATACCCTATCATCAACATTGTCACAGTGCAGTGGAGGAAAAATGCAAGTGAATACACAATTATACTTCAGGGTTATAAGATCAACAACAGAAATCAGCACAAACATGGGATAGCACAGGAGGAGTGAGTAAGTCTGCCTGGTGGGCACAAGAAACACTTAATTTAACTGTAATTTAAGCCAAGTCTTACAGCATGAGTAGTCATCAACCTAAAGAAGGCAGGCAAGGACATTCTAGGCAGAGAAAACAGAATAACACAAAAAGATAGAGTTGTAAACAGCATGGCATACACAAATTATTTTTGTGTGGCTGGGATTGGAGTGAAAGTAGATTATTATTAAGAATTCAGGCAGAATATCAGGCAGCAGCAAGAATATGAGCCGTCTTTTGGCCTATGTTGTGGAGGTTGGGTTTAACTTCGGAGGCAGCGAGAAATCACTAGAGGATTTTAAGCAGGGACTGACATTATCAATTTGTGTTTTAGATAGAGCTGGCAGCAATGCAGAGTATGAAACATAAGTGCCATCTCCCTTTCCTCCACATCAACCAAAAAGATATTGAATACAATCCAAACATGCGGAAACTAAGGGATAAATACTGTCGTCAAGTATATGAAACATTTATGAGAAGGATGCTCAGCAGTTGTTCTGGGTGTCTGTGACAGACCAAACACAAAGGAATACACTCGAAGCAGCAAAGTTGACTTAGACCTTTCACAAAAACATCTCAATTGAGGGCTGCCCTGGAATGGGATACCACCAGAATAGGCTGAAATGGGCAATTGGAAATTTTCTTTCTTTAAATAGCTGGGAGAAATGAAAAGAGTTATCAGTTCTGGAGGATTTTCAGATACTTACCTCCCTGACAGCAAGGGGTATGATGAGCTATACTTTGAATGCACGTCAGCTTCATTGTGTTATGATCCCTAAAGTCTAGAGGTGAATTATCCCACCTACCTCATCCCCTCAAAAAGGCTCAACTACTTAGAATATAGGCAAATAAAATACTAACCACTTGCACTCATGACTAATACCTTCAATTAAATGGTTATTTATACCAATAGAAATTAACATTGGAATAAGTCCCACAATATTTCCCACAATAACTTGGAATACATTTTTTTTCTCCATGATGTCTTTCTATTTTACTTAATAAAAGAGTTCCATGCTCTAAAAGATTTGGTAAATGGGATTACAAAAGGTTAAATAAATTTGTTTATTGAAGAGCACCTCAAAGCCTTTAATAGGGTAACGTTCATTGTGAATCTCCAAGAAGTTTATCTAAGTGTTTATCCAAGAGTGTCTTAGTCAGCTCTGGCTGCTAGAGCAAAATACCACAGTCTGTACTGGATAGATTAAACAACAGCTGTTTATTTCTTATCGTTTGGAAAGCTTGGAAGTCCAAGATCAAGGTGTGGGCAGATTCCTAGCTTGTAGACAGCCGCTTCCTCCCTGTATGCTCTCATGGCCTTTCCCTGGGGCACATGTATGGAGAGAGATCTCTCTTTTCACCTGCCGATAAGAGCACTAATTCCATCATGAGGATCCCACCCTCAAGACATAATCTAAACCTAACTACCTCCTAAAAGCCCCACTTCCACATGCTGTCACACTGGGGGCTAGGCCTTCAACAACACCTGAATTTGGGGGAAGACACAAACATTCAGCCCGTTAGCAGAAAGGATGATAAAATATGCTTGTATCCAAATTTATTTGACCATGGAATTCCATTTTCAAAATACAGTTACAATTTATTCAGAAAAATATGCTATGTATTAAATGATTTCATTTGGAATTCGAAAAATATTTGATAATACCAACTTAGGTTTTTTCAATTATGAAAGAAGGCAGAAATCTAACATATGTTGGGTACAACTGTGTTCTATACATTTTATATTTAATTTTGAAGATATGGTATAGGATATCATCCCATAAGGAGACTGAGGCTGAGAAGTTATTTTCTCATTGTCTCACTTCTAATAAGTAATGATAGAAACACCTTTTTTATTAGGGTTATTATATAATTTATCTTCCAAGCAGAGACCCGTTTGTAGGTAAAATAAGGTACTAAAGCTATGAAAGTATGTAAGTTTTACAGTCTTAATTTATTTACTAATAAATTGGTTTTAATATTTGGTAGACTTACACCTGTTTGGGAAATAATATTTTCAAATACCAAACCATATAGAATGCTGGGACAGAAGGTACAAAATGGGACAATCATGGGCAAGATGGAAAGTCTAGTCACCTTAATTCAAGACCATTGACAGATGAGCTTGATCTTCCTCTCCAGCTTTCCCCTCCATTCCTCTAAATGGATTCAGTTAAACCGGAATCCTTGTGCTCCCCACTGAGACTCCTGGCCTCCTTACTTTTGTCAATATCTTTATCTCTGCCTGAATTTTTTTTAAGCAAACAAAATTCCCCAGTTCCTTAATGCACAATACAAACGCTACCTTCTTGACGTCTTTCCTTTCCCCATAGGCTCTATAAGCAATGAACCTATCTTTTGCAAATTTCTCATACTTAGTTTAAGCAACTAGCATGACTCTTATAACATTGGCCTTTGTTTCAGCTTTTCATGTGATTATCTTAAGTTCTAAATTAAATCCAGGACTGCTGGAGTATAGGAACTTTTTAAGCATTTGGTATATCAAGACGTTCTTGTTACCCATATGGTATCTTGTATTCTAGGTGCTAAATATTTGATTTTTGAATGTGTTAGTGGATGAATGAATGAATGAATTTAGGACTTTAAATGAATATTAGAAGTGAATTATTCCTCATGATTGATTTCTACATAGGGTTGAGGGACAGAATGAGCCAAATTTGGAAAAGTTAAAAAAAAGGAGGTAAACTGAAATAACAGATATATAAAATAGATTATTGCCATATTTGTACAGCACCAAACATTCATGACTATAGCTAAAAATACAATCCACTCTCTGCATGTTGACGTAATGTGAAGTGTCTATCATAAAAGATCTATTTGTTCTCAGTTTTTGTTTTGTTTGTTTGACTGAATTGTTGCTGTTAAATGGACTAAGTCTAGAATTTACAACCCAGTAGCATTCAAAAGATCCATAGTTAGGATGTTTTAGTTAGTTTTCGCTACTCTCTATGCCACATTTCAGACTAGTGGTGGAGTCAGATATTAATCAAATTATCACAGGAATAAATGGAAAAGAGCTATTGTGTTTAGAATAAGGATTTCTGTGGAAAAGTGAGAGTATATCATAACATATTTAACCCGTCAAGAGAGGACAAGTAATGTTTTCCTCAAGCATTTATGAGTATTTAAGATCTGAATAAATAGCAGTAGTTTACTAGCAGAGATTAGAAGAAAGAATATTCTGTCTGGGCACCAGCACATATTCTATGATGATTAGGAGCATTTGGAGTTTAAGAAACTGACAAAACTGAAATGAGGTGAAAGAGGTGGATAGAAGTTGAAGGAAGGACCATACTAATTAGGACCTTATTAATTCTTTGGGCCTCTAGAAGCAGAGGATGTCAGTCATATATAGAGTAGTGTTTCCAAAATATCACACCCTCTGAAAGGTGAAGTTACGTGTCATCTCCCAGTCCAATATGTTACCTTGCACATAATAAGAACTATTTTTGCATATATAAGAATAAAGAAAAACAATTATAAAGTTTCTTGCAGAAAATGCACAAACGAATAACCTTCTTTTTCTTTTCTCTCTATGGCCAGACCAGTAGCTTTCAGGAATATGAAAGAAACATCTGCCATTTGTAAAGTTTCTTAAATCCTGAAATGTTGTATATTAGGAAATATATAATCAGCAATTTTGATACTGACTTCCTGAATGGATAATGTTTTCCTGATGAAATCTCAAACCTCTCAATAAGTTGTTCCATTCACTCATTCCCATTCACTTTATTCATTCATGAAGAGCTCCACAGGGTTGATGTCAAACAGCTGTCCAATTCAGTTTCCTGAGAGAAGCTTTCAGGCTGAGTATTAGAGGGTCACCTTAACCCATTTGTCTCTACCATAGGCCAGGTACTCTGCTATGTGCCGAGGTCGTAGAAGGAAAAAGGATCCTTTCTCTGCTTTCATGGAGCTTCCCTTAAAGATGGAGAAGACAGACTTTAAACAAGCCAATAACAAAGAATATCCTTTCTGAGAGCGAAAGAGATTATACAATAAAAAAATGAAAGATTACTGCTTTGGGGGGCGGCTTCCTTAATTATAATGGTCAGGGTCAAATAACAAGTGCCGTTTGGAAATACCTTCTTCAAATGCCTCTGTTGAAAGAGCACAGCCATAGACATGAATTTTAACAGTGCAATGTGGGGTTTTACTTCTTTTTATTTGGTTTGAGTTTTTATGCTATCCAGGCAGAATATGTAAGAAGTATTAAAGCCTCTAACACATAACCAAATCATATTAAAACTGCCTAATAGAAATTTGATATGTTTTCCTGACGAGGAGTACATATTTTTAAAATGTTAAATTTAAGTTAGGTTATCCAGTTGGCTTGTCAGCCCCTGACAGTGCAACTTTTGGGGTCCCTTGGTCCTCTCGTTACCTGCAGTCTTTCTGAGGAGTTAAATTACTGCTGCCTGAACCTCACAGTCAGGATGGATTTGCCAGACCAGAGCAAGTAAGATTCATTCTGAGTGCTAACCAAAACTGAAATTCTTTTCAGAAAAGGAAAGAGAAAGAGGAAAGAAGAAGGAGACTGGGGGAGAAAGGAGAAAGAGAAAAGGTGGGAGGAGAAGAGAGGGCACATGAGAGAAAATAAATGAGAGAACAAAATAGAGAAAGAGAGAGACAGAGCAAACAAGAGAGCAGATCGTGCGGAGCCTAGAAGGTACATGGACACCTGCTGTGCCGGGCTACTGCCCATGGTGGGTGGGCAGGTGTTTCCGCTCCACATGGTTACCCAAAGGTTTCAGGACCTTACTCTCTCTACTTCGATCACCATACTCCACGCAAAGTGGAAAAAAAATTCTTCTGTGTTTATTTAGAACTCAGACTGGGGACTTTTACCACCAAAAATCTCCAAACTTGAGGGCAGGTTAAAGTCACAGTGTTCTTCATAGAATGTGCATTCAACCCACATTTTTGTGTTACTGACTAAACTGAAGACAGAAGCTATAATTAGTAACTATATTCACTTCTACATCTATCACACAACTAGAGACAGAACATCAATTGAAGGATAAAGGTGGGAATGGCTAAGATTTTACCTAAAATCTCATTTACCTAAAACCACTTCTTTAGCCCCTCTAAAACAAAAAACAAAGAAACCCGGATTTATAGTGTAGTTTGACAAACAATAAATTATCTCCCCTGTCTTTGGAAATATTATTTTCTCTTTACAGAATCATTCAATAACTATTTGACCTTAAGCAAATTAGTTAATCCCCCTGGATCTCAAGTTTTTTTGGTGGTGATATGAGGATAATAAAAGTAGCTACCCCCAAGAATTGTTAAGAATATTAAATGAGATCATTTGTATATAAAAAGATTATATCATAGAAGTATTCAATAGATAATAGTCCCTAGGCAATTCTGGATTGGGCATGCAATGGGAGTGTAGGAAGAGCTCACTGGGGTGACATCAAACAGCCCGCTGAGTTGAGTAGGTGGGTCTCAAGTAGAAAATTAAAATGTGTATGTTTTCCATGCCAAATTTGGGAAATATGGCATATCATATAAGGAAGTCTAAGAGAGAATCAGGAAAGTGAAAATATTTAAAGGATAAATAGAGGAAGCAACATCCTTAATGAAGACTGAGATGGAGCTGAAACAAAGGAAATAGAAAAGTCAGAAAAGTAAAGAGAAAAGGACATTGTATGCAAGGTGGATTAATAATTTCTAGTGCTATTGTATGAGAACTAGAAATGTCCCTTTGATTTATCAACAAAGAGAAGATCTTGGTAACATTGAAAGAAGCTGCTGTGGTCGAGTGGGGAGGGGATAGTCTGAATTGCTTTGGTTTTAGACATGAAGAGGAGAGAATTAACTGAAGTTTGTGAATACAGAGAGCACTTCAGAAGTTTGGCTATAGAGGAAATGAGAAACATAGGGAACGTTTGGAGAGAAATTCGAGGCAAATTGTGACAATTGCAATGAAATATGTTCTCTAAACCTGTGGTAGGCAGCACAGTAGCTCTCCAAAGAGGTCCCACCCTAATCCTCAGAACCTATGAATATGTTGCCTTACATGACAAAAGCAATTTTGCAGACATGATTAAGTATATAAATCTTGCCATTAGAGATTATCCTGGACTACCTAGATGGGCCCAATCTAATTACATGAGTCTTTAAAAGCAGACAAACTTTCCTGGCTGTGGTCAGTGAAAGAAGGGTCAAAAAATGTGAAGTTTCTCACTTTGAAGATGGAGAAAGGTGTCCATGAGCCAAAACATATGTTACCTTTAGAAGCTAGAAAAGGCAAGGGGGTAGGTTCTTACCTAGAACCTTCAGAAATGAACACAGCCCTGCTGACATCTTGATTTTAGACTAATGAGAACCATGTTGGACTTCTGACCTCCAGAGTGGGAAGATAATCAATGTATGCTGTTTTACGCAGTGAAGTTTGTGGTAATTTGGTATGGCACCATAGAAAACTAGTCCAAAACCCATCTTTTCCTTTGGGTTCACAGTCTCCTCTGTGATTAGGTGGTTCCATGTGACTAAACTCTAGCAAAAGGGATGTATTTGAAAATGATGTCTCTATCTCAGGCCTGGCCTCTAAACACTCTCATGAGATCCAGCACAGTCTTTTTCTTCCCTGCTGTCCACTTGCAGAGGATGCAGGGGAGTTCTTCCTGGCCCTACAAAGCAGACTAATCATAGGATGGAAAGATCTCTGGGTGGAACTTCCCTGAAGTGAACTCTGTCATGATATGAAACAAACTTTTATTGTGTTAAGCACCCATATTGTGAAATTTTGGTGGTCATTTTTATAATAGGTAACATTACTTCCTCTGAATGATACAATTGTTATCAATTTTTTAAAAAATGATTGTTGAGATTGAATATATCTGAGTTCTCATGAAAAGAAGGAAGCTGACATGGTAACATTCAAAATAGAGGTAGAGAGAGAGAGAAAGAAGGCAAGAAAGCATGAGAGCTAGGATTTAGAGCACAAATAATGGGACTAGTTTGGTGGGGAGGGGAAGAAGCAAAGCAAAGTAGAATGTGGATGAAAGTAAGTTTTAAAATTATGGTGATAGGAAATTTAGAAAGAGCCCATCCGATCTGATAACTTTTATTTTCTCTGTGAACATGGTGGTTAAGTCATTTATGGAGAGATGGGGAGTAGTTTGGTCAGAGATCTGATGAGAGTGAGGAAGAATGAAAATAGTCAGAGGAGAATGAGAAAGACTGTTGAGGACAGCACTTGAAAATCCAAATGAGATTGCAGATCATGATTTTATAAGACACCAACATTCTCACTTGTGAATTATCTCCAGCAGTGATAACCAACACATACCTAAGTATTGGATGATTGCTTAATTGGATTGAAATGGTGTTGGAGTTTTCCATTTAAGTTTACCAGATTATAAAGGGATAAAATATAATATTTGGCGTAAGAATTATTGAGCTGATGAGTCATATGCCATTCCCCCATCCCAAGTCTTTTTTCAACCTTCTCTGCAATGCTCTCAGCCCCAGGAGGCTGACCTCTATGGACTGTATTATCTAGACTCTGTCATCTTAAGTTTGCCAGATGGAAGCACTACAAGGAGATTGGAGGAAAGAAAGAGATGACAGAGTACTTTCCCACGACTCCCTCCTTGCCTTGATTCTGTCAGTGGCTGCATTCTGGTTCATCTTCTATCAGACCGTCCTCCACCCGTGGCCCCAAGTTCTCTCTGCACTCCAGCAACAAAGTTTCACTCCCATTTCCCCTTCAAATCCGGGAGTGATAGTGGCTTCTTATCACTGTTATTCCCTAGATGCTTTGCTTCCATCATGGTTCCCTTAAGCCTACTATGCCTCTGTAACTGGTCCCATTTTACACTCTCTTCAGTTAAACCCTTGTGTGCACCATCAACTTCCCCCAGGACCTTGACTGACACTGCTTTGGAGGCCATTGTTAAGGCGCTTGGTTTTACCCTGAGTGAGATGGGAAGTTTTTGGAATATTTTGAGAACTGCAACCAATTAGATGTATGATTTTGAACAAGTCACCTAGTGTCTCTCCACCTCAGTGTATTCATCTGTAAAATAAGATAATTACCTATGAAATCATTTCAAAGATTTTTTATGTTTTAAAAGTATTTAACGTATTGGTCATCTTTACACTGGTTACTCTGATTCTTTATTAACTGGGTGAGTTAAGCATGTGGGTCTAGGGTAACTTCCTTTCCTCAAATGACAAGAAGCCCTTCATCCCAAGCAATTCTTTTTATTCTTTTCTTTTTGTTTTTGAGGAAGATTATCCTTGAGCTAACATCTGCTGCCAATCCTCCTCTTTTTTTTGCTGAGGAAGACTGGCCCTGAGCTAACATCGGTGCCCACCTTACTCCACTTTATACATGGGATGCCTGCCACAGCATGACTTGACAAGTGGTGCCATGTCCACACCCGGGATCCGAACAGGTGAACCCCGGGCTGCCAAAGTAGAACCTGCAATCTTAACTGCTGCACCACTGGCCAGCCCCTCAAGCAATTCTTAAAAATTCATTCCCTGGAGATTATTTTCTATCCCCTTTGAAATCATTTCCATTTGTACATATACATCTCATTGTAAGTAAACTTCATTTCTTTTAATGGTTTCAATTTTGATATTTTAGTAATTCTGGATGCTTACTATAAATTTTGAAATAAAATATTTAAGTTGTGAAGATAAAGATACCAAGATTATTCCCTACGTGCAGATTTGATACAAGATAAGCTATAAATAACCCCAAACTTTAAAAGGATCATTTTTGCTTATCTGCTTTTGACATATTTAAAGTGATTACTACAAGAAAAGAAAAAACCGAAGAGATTCTGAATATACTTTTGCAAACCTATTTTGTGTATTAAACATGTATAAAATATTTATTATCCACCAGATAGTCATTTTCGGCAATTGAAATAGTTGTTTAATTTTAGATGTCCTTTTTCCATAATTTTGATTGATCAAAGATAGCTAATTGGATTCTCTCATTTATTGCTCAATACTTTTTCTCTTGATTTGGCTTGTGAAATTATGAGTTCACAAAGTTAAGTTACTTTTCAAAGAAAATGTATTATTCCTCTGAACATTCACTTAGCATTCTCATAATTTACTACGTTACAAGTTATTTTTGACTTTTCAGTCTTTAACATTTCTATGATCGACCTAAAAAGTGCAGGTTTTTAAAAATCCTACTGGGTCTAATGTCATTGCCTACCTTCTCAATATTTTAATGAATGTTTATTTCAACATCAATAGTAGCACATAAGGGGGAAAAATCACAACAGATCACTTTCTGCTTAGAAAATTTTAATGAAAGAGGAATGGAATAGTCACAGCTACTTTTCCCTATAATGTCAGAACGGTTTAATGGGATGATGTTAGAGGTTTTTAATGTGAATCATGTCATTTTCAGCATCAATGTGTAGAGCCTCCTACTGCCTCGTTGTTGAATCTTGAACTATTTCTCTGACCTAAAATTTAAGGGCCCACAACTATAAGATTTATAGGAATTATACCTATGCTCTACTTCTTTTATGTAAATGTAGATCTCCCCAAAAGTGCAAGGGCAAAGAAGAACAATGACAGATTGTGGGCAAGTCTATGCTAAGATGTTCCCTATATCAGAACCTAAACTCATCTATGTAGTTGCTTATTTACTTATCTTATGTCCCACAAGATTGTATGCATGTTGAAGGTAAAGATAACCTTATATTCACTGTTGTAGACTTAAAAAAATCTTGTCACCTAATGTTATTTAAATCAATAAATATGAACATATCTCCTCCTTCAAAGATAAAAAGATGAGTGCCAAGAAATCCAGTAACTTTTCAAAGTCTTGTAACTAGTTTGTAGCAGAGAAGGGCATAGAATCCAGGTCTCTTGACTTTCAAGTGAATATATTTCTTGCCTCTCTACTGCTTTCTTGGAACTTCTCTATAAACTCCCTACATCCTAGCTCTTGCCTTGAACTCAATTCAACTAATAAATATCTTTTCCTTCTTTTTCTTTTTTTTTTTCTTTCTTTCTTTTGTCTTTCTTTTTTGACCTGCAGTAGCAATCTTGGAAATCTCAAAGTTTTTCTGGTTCTATTGTCAGTAGAATGCATTCATGTTATGCCTTTTTATGTTCTCGTTCAATTCTTGTCTGAAGGATGAAATATTGGACTTGTAATGTTGCACATATGTTATGTAAATTATAGTAGCATATTGTATTGCTTTGACCTTTACAGTACTCTGTAATTTGATTGGCTTACTAGTCAAGTTCATAGTGTTTACAGTCTTGCCCTTACTTGGATGGACATGATAAGACATTCCAATCCAGCCAATCAAAATATAGCATATCAAAAAGGTCAATGTAGTATAATATTTTGTTAAATTACAATCTTATATTTACTGGTCAAATAATGCACTCAAAAATAGAGAAATTCTGTGAAATAAAACATATCTGAGAATAATACATGTAATGAGTATTTTCATCTGATTTAATTGATGTCAACTTTCTCATTTTCAAACTTGACTCTCTTAAGAGGACTGCTTAGATTTTTACCAAAGCTGTACTGTCACAGAATGTTTCACTTTTCTTTGAATTCCCAGTACCTATTGTAATATTATATTATAGTACAGTGCTTAGTATATATATTTATTGAATAGATGAATAAAATTTGCAAACTATTCGTAAACTGGCTCATCCTCTCCTCTTAGCTGTGTGATATCACACTTTCCTTGGTCTCCTTTGTAGACTCATCTCATTCTTTCTGGAGGGTCTCTCAAGGCTCAGTATGAGACCCTCTTCTCCCTATATTCTTTCTTCCTAGGAAATATCATTCAGTACAACATATTTCAATTATTACTTATAAGCCAATATTTTTAAAATTTTTATCTCTAGAACTCTCTTTTAAGTTCTAGACTCATGTCTAATTGTCTGTTTGTCTCTGGAACTCAATTTCATCATATCCGAAACCAAATCATGACCTCCTCAACAACCTTGTTTTTCTCCCGGTCTCCTTATCATAATGTATGATATCAATATCCAATTTGATTCAGAAGAATTCTGTGAGTCATTCTTATTATGCTCCTCATTCCGACCCAACATATCACTAAGACCAGTAGCTTTTACCTCCTAAATATTTCTTTAATGTATTGACCTTTCTCTTTCATCACGGTCACTTCCCTAGCCCAAGGTGCTATCATCTCTTACCTAGGCCACTGGATACCCAGCTATTGTTCTACCTGCATCATTCTCATAAGGAAAACAGAGTTATACTTTCAAAATACAATCTTGGCAATACCATTAACTCTCCCATTCCTTTCTTCTACAATATTCCATTGTTCTTAGATACAGACCAAATCTTTTAAGTTGTCTAAAAGACTTCACACGGCCTAACTGAGTAGACTAAATGAGTAGACTTCCTTACGGAGGATATAGACTCATCAACAATAAAGAAAGTGAAAGCAAGTGTAATACGTGGCCCCATATTCCCTAGCTCTACTGAGAAATATCAGGAAGATCTATAATCCAAGCAAAGCGTAGAAACACTCCAGGAAGATATGGACACACTGAATTTGTGGGTAAATATGCGTTCTAGGAAAATTGCTGCCTGATGAATCTAGTCACCAAGCAAAGAATGGGAAAGAAAATTAGAATATCAATGCCATCTATGTCTGTATCTTTGGCTCCAGAACAGGGCTGATTTGTTTTTTACTCTGAGACTATCCATCCTCGTGACAATTCAGGGTATTGTGGCAATAGGGAAGAATGACTTTACCTAGATTTCTTTCTGTTTTTCAATGTCTATGAAATATTCAATATTTGTAATTCCTAGAGTTTTAAATTCTTCACTTCTTTAATTCAAACTTTCACTTATTTATTAAATTATAGTGTCTATATTCGTGCATACACTCGACAGATCCTTATGAGAGCATTGTGCTGGGAACAGGGATATACGAGATGAACACAAGCAAAGTTCCTAATTTCATGAAGCTCAGAGTCTAGCGAGGAAGAGAGATTTAATCAAATAAGTAGATAAATAAATCAAATGTTATAACATCCCAAATGCAATAAAAAAATATAACACAGTGCTATGAGGAAATTTAACAGTGTCCTAGTTGACCAAGGAAGGCTCCCTAGAAGAAATGATATCTGAGGGACTGAGATCAGACTGACGAGTAGGAATTAGCATAAATCTGATTATGTATATCACTCTTTTCCTAAAATCCTCTAGCAGCTTCCTACCTCACACAGAGAAATCTAAACTCTTGACCATGGCCTTCCAGGCTCTTTTCTGGGAATCTTCCCTCTCACAGTTTCATATGCTTTTTTTGCCTCTGTGATTCCATTATACATAAATATTACCATTGCAAACTTTCGATATAAAGGAATGGAGCTTTGCCCAACTTATTTTTAACTTTTTTCACAAATATTACTGTTTTCTGAAATAACTTTATTTTTTTATTTGCATCCTCAAAAGAATACAAACTCAATTAGAGAATAATCTTCATCTCTTTTGTTCATCACTGTGTCTAAATCATCTAGAACAGTGCCCAGTACATAGAAAGAGCTTAGGAAATATTCCTTCAACGAATGAATGCTATTTAGACTGAAAGTATCTGTATGTGAATTATAGTACCTTTTTTATTTGGTGTGTCCTTTTGCTTTAGAATTATATCAAGTTTAATTTTCAAAAATTTGCATTTATCCTAATTTAAACATGAAACTTAAACATTCCAAAATGATTAATCAAATTAGAAGATTGTATATATTAAAATAACCAAGACCATATAGGCCAAGTCTTACTTTTCCCTATTCTTATGTCCTTCCCAATGACAAAGGATAGATTTAGACAAAAGTGAACTGAATTTCTGTGCACAATTTAAAATAGATTTTCAAAGTACCAGGTTAAGGTCAAACTTGATTTTCTGGACGTATTCACCTTTTTTGTCCCTTGATCAAGCAAGAGTCACTTGCATCCTTACAAAGACCTTTTCCCTGGGTTCTAAACTGTTGAGAAAGACCAGGAATTGTTCCTCCAGGTGTTGGCCTATTGTTAGATGAAATAGCAGAATAGTCAAAGGAGAAACAACTTAGGGTTAAATAAGAGGCAAATTTCATTCTTTTGTCTTTCTTTCCTTCCTATAGCCTCAATGCAAAAACTGAGGAAAACGTAATACATTAGTAAGTTTCTCGTTTTCTTCAGCATTAAGGATCTGTCTAAAAACATAGGCACTATGTTTTAATGAAAAACCACCAGTTTTGGTGGGAAAGATGAATAACTTAAAGAACTTAAACCAAGGTAACCAAATGTTATTTACAAACTAAAATTTTGTAGAATATAATTGGCAACCATGGACTATCGAAGTGTTTTTTCTCAAAGCCAAATCTTAGTTCCAAAAGCCTTAACATTTTCTGCCTAAGTTACCTCAATGACAAAGGCATTGGACATTCAGAGATTTGGGGTTAGAACTCAAAACCACCTACCATAATATACAAGTTTTGTGAAATCTCATAGATCATCATAAAATTCATGGAGATTCTGCTTTGTCAACCAGAAAATTCCCTTCTGGATTCTCAAAAACTAATTCCCCAAATCTATGAGTAAGGTTATGGTTCAGGGAAATGAGAAACTTAATTGCCAGTCTAAGTCATTGACAGTTTGAGAGGCATGCTTTAGATGTTGGTGGAAAATTGAACTATCGGGGCTGGCCCCGTGGCCAAGTGGTTAAGTTCGCGCGCTCCGCTGCAGGCGGCCCAGTGTTTCGTTGGTTCGAATCCTGGGCGCGGACATGGCACTGCTCGTCAGACCACGCTGAGGCAGCGTCCCACATGCCACAACTAGAGGAACCCACAACGAAGAATACACAACTATGTACCGGGGGGCTCTGGGGAGAAAAAGGAAAAAATAAAAATCTTAAAAAAAAAAAAAAAAAAGAAAATTGAACTATCACAGAATGTTGGAGGTGGAAGGAAACTCCCACTCCTTTTGTTTTAGAGAGAGTAAATGATGGTTCAGCAAACTGCCTTACAGTTTACTCGCATCAAAGATTACCCTTGAATTCCGACTTCCTGTCACACCATCTAGTCAACTTCCCACTAGCCTTAGATTGCTTTGTCACAGCTTGTTACTGCACTGCTGTTCAACAGAATCTCATATTACTGTGCACTTTATTTAATAACAACACTATATAAAATGATCAAAACATCTTATTAGGTAAAGCTCATTCATGATAGATTTCAAAAGATAGGAGCTCATACTAAATAAACCTCTGAATAACTTTCAACTCTTTCTAAGATGTTGAACAATGTCGGGAGCTACACTAAGACAGAATATGATAAAAGTTGCAAAAGTGAGTCGGCTGTGGAAAATAAATAAAAATAGCAAAGTCTCTTCACCCCTGGCAATTTTAAATACTGGATTTCTATCTTTGCTGGAAAACCATGGTAACCTCCAGCATTGTTATCATCTATTCTTAAGTACCTTGGTAGTCAGCATTGTTGATGATGTGCTCTTGGAAGCCATTATTGAAGAAGAAAAGGAAATTCTTTCTCACTTATCCAGTTTTAAATGCATGCTTGCTTGATGATATATTAGACAAACCCATTATCAAGATTACATTTAAACAAAGGTTCTGACCATTTAAAAGTATTTGATTTTACTGTTAACAAAAACAACAAAAACATTTGTCCAAAATGAGAGAATCAACTAGGTGAAAAGGGATGAAGGGTGGTTTTAGTGGAAGATGGAAATTCTTCATCAAATAGGAAATTTGTTCATCACTAATTTTTCTAAATTCTACATTGGATCGAATATTACGTATGCAACAATTTTGCAAAAAGAAGGTTCTTTTTTCCCCTCACTTCTATATACAAATACCAGATCCTTGCTTTATAATCGATGGAAACCCTGCCCAAGGACCAGAGGAGTATTAGATTAAAATTTAGCCTATAGCTCCTAAATATTATATATTGAGTCTTTTTAGGGGTTTATTGGCTAAAACACTCCTCGTAAAATGGAAAGAGGATTTTGATAGAGGAGAAGCATTTCTATCAAGAGGCCCTAAACAATAGTTCCCTCAGATTTTGAAACCACTCCCCCAACACGTGAGCATTCTCTAATTCCCTGGCTGAACAAGTAACCATTTTAATTAGACTCTGAGGCAAGCAACATTGTGTCCATGGTAACAGGTATAAAAAGAACTTTAAAAAAAAGGGAAAAAAAAGGAAAAAAAATGTGATAACTGAAAATGTGTTTAAATCATGATAAAAGGATTTAAACAGATGTTATTTTTTTCAAAGTGTTATTTTAAAAAAGAATTTTAAAGGGCTCTTGATATAAGAAAAAAATCATCCTTGGATATGTCTTTAGAGAAGGTTTCTCCCTCCTAAATGCTGTAGTTCAGGATTGCCATGGGTGAGTTGGGCGCCTGGTAAATGACTGGGGTGTCGGAGGGGGGAAATTAGAAAGAAAAAGCAAGGTACCTTCAGTTAGATGCTGAAATCCAAGGCAGTTAAAGTGTCTTTGGTGCTATTTAATAGATTGCGTGTGTAACAGTCCTTTTCATCAAAGTTTGTGTTCAGAAAAGAGAAAGTGCAGGACTTGAGTTTTGGAGGCTGTGGATAAATCTGGACATACTGCTTACGGGGTGGAGGGAAAGGCAAGGGGATAAAGCAGGGCTTCCTTAAATGGTAGATGCGCTTTCTACAGCTTTAGACAGCAACTACCCTGTCAAAGGATGTTTTTCAGATTATGAATTTGCCCTTCTCTGCATTATATGCATTCATACTTTAAAAGATACATATACACACACTCACATTTATTTATTTATATTTATATTAAAAGGGAGGTGGGCAAGATGTCCCCTCCCCAGCAGCCCAGGTTTTCAGAGTCAGTAGAAAGCCATCATGAAGGAGGGCAAAACCATTACGAGGGCTTGTTCTTCTTGTGTTCATTTTTTGCTTTCCTGCCAACAATTGCCTTCTCTAGGAACAGTGACTCTGCCACTTTGTTTAAAATGAGCAAGAACTCCCTAAGGTTAAACGCCTCCTCAGAGGACCCAGGCAAGTTGCATGGAACGAAGTGAAGGGTAACGTTATAAGAGGAAACCCAGAGAGAGTAGCAGGAAAGGAGACTTTGGACCTGGCAGAAGAATGGCTTATTTTGGCTGGACTCCTCCTGTCATTTAAATACCTACTGATTGAAAGCAAATTGGACGTTAAGGAAGGCTGGAGTACCCATGTGAAGGAAAACAAACAAGCAGTGACCCCAAGCTGGCCTTGGAGAAAGTCAAACCTCTTGTTGCTTTGCCCCAAATGTTGAAAGAACCTAAATATTGCTTTGTGTGCAACATAATTTTCAGTTGTTTGGGTTTGGGTAAATAAACTGCTTATCTGAGAAAATACCAGCCAATGGAGGTAAACGCTGTGGGGCAGGAGAGAATGTGAAAAAATAGAGTAGAATTTAAAAGAATAGAGTTTCAAAACTCTATTTTAGATTGGTACTCGGATCTGATGTTTAAATTAATAGGCTTTGTAAGACTTAGCAAGTCTATATTTATCACATGGGATAAAGAGTAAAACAACAAAGCAGTAATTATAATACCTTTTATATTGAACAGGGAATTACATTTCATACATCATTCACAACTTGATTAATAATTACATAAAGACATCCCTAATTCCATCCACACACGCATACATACAAACTCACACACACACATATTCACACCTCCGTGCAAACAGGAGAAAAGTGGCTGCACCATAGCTGTACATGTGATCTGTATTACAGAGGGATTTCATTCTGCCACTCCATCACAATGTGGGTATAAATAATACCTACATATAATTAGCTTCTACACTCTGAAGTTTCATTGTACCCTGTCTCCATAAAAGCAAAACCGTATGTGTTGTTAAGACATTGGTAATAATAGGAGGATCTTTTCTCAAAGGGTATTTTTGGGGATATTATTTCCGGAATATTAATAGATGTCCCATGAGGATAAGGGCTCCAAAAGTTAAAGTCTTCTTTTTGATTAAAAACTTTTTCTCAAGATTTTTAACCTGTTTATTACGAATCTCTAAATGAGCATTAGTTCTTCAGTATTTGCCGAACAAGTTTGTTTACCAGCCTTATTTTTCACATCATCTTTGAAGAATCTTGTAACACAAGATGGAAAATGCTGACTAAGGGGAAGCTACTGTGGTTGGAAAGGTTACTGCCTCAAAGACTATATCCTTTTTAAAGGAATGCTAGTTACATTTTTTGTACATCTTCTAGGCCAACCACTGTACACCAGCTTGTTATATTCTTGAGACAACCCCCTGAGATATATGTGAATATCTGCATTTAGTGGCTAAACAAAATAAGACCCAGAGAGGCTAAACATTTTCCCCAAGTTCATGCAGCTAACAGAGGAGATGAAGCTAACATTTGAAACAGCTTTGTTTTTCTTGTAAGCTGTGTTCAACCAGGGATGATAAGCAGCCTACTGACTTATTTTTCAGATCTGAGATTTAATCAGCGTCCAGGCATGCAATGTGAAAGCAGGAGTACATTTTTTAGAAGGCAGAGTAAGTACCTCCCTTCATGTCATAATTTCAGAGGCGCCAGCAAGTTCCCCCTCTCAGAATACCTTCTCAAGACATCTACTTAATACAAAATTTCTTTGCCTAAGAGATTTATTTTCCCCTTTGAGAAATGTAAATATTCTTGCATACAATTTAAAGATGTTTCAATACTAAAAGCAGTTCCCAAATCTAACCGAGCAGCAGCATTACTTAAAGAAACTTAGAAACAGAAACCAAAACAAACAAACAAAACCAGACACCTTACTTTCGCTACTTAGTCCCAGACCTTTTAAAACATAGTATCTAAAGCCGAAGTTTGGAAATCTTTGTTAATTTTTTTTAAAGTTCCCCAGGTAATTTTAGTAATCACTACTTAAATCTTTATCAACCTTTTCTCAGTGTAAATGGATTAATTAGAGAGACATTATGATGGCATAGAAAAAAAATGATAAATTTGGAGTCCCAGGATTGGGGCTAAAATCTCCGCCTCACCATCGAATCTCTGTAAGGTTTTGGGCGAAGTAAATCATCTCCCTGGGCTTCAATGTCCTCATTTGATACTGGGGATAATAACATTCCTGAACGCGTTGTTATTGTTACTAAAAGATATAACGGATGCAAATAGCCATTTGCAGGTTATGTTCTTGTTTCATCTTCTTCCTTGAGAGTACAATTTCATTCATGGTGACACGTGGAAGTGTTAAGACACTGGTTGTTTCCATTTCCATTTGGGGGAAGACAGACTATTAGTAATTTAAAAATGAGATGGGAGAATGGGTAGTCAATGAGAGTTTAGAGATGAACCCAGATCTCTCCATTTCCTCCCTTTAAAGCTTTTCCTAACTAGCCAAATGATGTCATTGGGTGAAGCACATCCTACTCCAAAATATCTGTATCAGATAATACTTCTGTGTAAAGGTAGGTTTCATTCCACAGATTAAGCCCTGCAGCATGTCAAAATAAATACCTTAAGAATTTAAAAAATGATAGGCCCTTTCATTGTCATGCTTCCCACTCCCGTTCTTCTTCCCTTTGTTCTTCATTCTTTACAAAGTTGATGCTCACTGTGACACACACTGTTTCTTACTCTTCACGTTTAATTGTGGTGGATGGTGGGGTGAGTGAGATCTTAGTGAAGCAAGCTTTGTATTTTTCAATTTATCAATCAACAAGAAACTATATTAGGAAATAGATTTCACTGGCAGCAAGTCTAAATTTGCGACAGTGACCTGGCCACATAGCCTTAAAATATAGTAATGTTCTCATTTTCCAAACTACAAAAAAAGAAAACAATAATAAAAATAACAACAAAACAATCCTTGTTCTCAGTGGATGAGCCAAGCACCTGTGTTCAAACCTTAGAATGTAGCTGCACCTAGAAACTCTTCATGTCCGTGGCCTGCCTGAGATGGAAAGGACACTTTGGAGGGAGTCCACTAGATATTTAAGAAATGCTGCCTTTATTTTTGCTGTGTGTTTATCTAACCAGGGATGCTGAATCAGAGGAAACTAAAAGTTACCCCAGGCAATAAATTTTTCAAGTGATATCGTCAATTACTAAACATACATCCTCCTGTCTTAGGAAGATTTCTGATCATCTAGTTACCTGATAACGAATTGTGCCAGAAGATACTTAAGAGGTGCTTACGAGAAAGTGTGCCTCGATGTGCTTATTAAGCCTAAATGGTATTTTCTTTTAATCATGAGATTTAGAAAGCTGTATTCTTGTTCTATTTTAAAAGAAAAAATTTTTCCACTACCACCTTTTATTTCTGGATATTTTGATTTTAAATAAAGTATAATATGAGTCCAAACCTTTGCAAAAATAAAGGAAAAAATCATGTTGGTTAAGGTCTTAAAAAAATGCAGTTCCTTCTTAGTTATATTACACCATGGTGATGGTTTAAAACTGCAAAGTTTCTATTTAATGTAACTCAGTGTTGCTTTTCTAAATGTGAGAAATTGTTATCCTTATTATATTTTGGTTTATCTGCACGCCAATCACACAGAAGTTGAGATTTCAAGTCAAAGTTGCTCTTTCACAGTGATTCCAGTTAAAGTCTTGTTATATTTCTTGCTTGTGTCAAAAATCTTGTGTCTCAACTTAAAGGGAAGTCACATATGCAGCCTTGTGAGATCCCGAGTACCCTTTCAATGTTCCATAGGCCTCAGCCAAATGAATAATTGTCTATCAGCTTATGGTTCATTAGGGACCACAAATCAGTTGAGTGGGAGGTGTTTCATAGGAAACTATTCAAACCTAAGTTTTGCTAGATTCCTGATGAATAGAGCAGCCTAGGATAAGGAACTTTCATCTAGGAGCTCCAAGGTAGTTAGGCTAGTGATAGCTAAGGCCTATAAAGCTAATTGGGCAGATAAGAAAAAGGGGTAGCAATCTGGTGTGGACAGAGAAAGGAGACATTCCTCGATGTTTATTGGCGAGTAGAAAACTTGGCTGGAAGGGTGATCTGTAAATGAAATTCACTAAAGAATTAAACTTCAAGAAGCACTTTCCACAGTGAAAAATATAGTAATAAGCCTTGCAATTTTGATTTTTGTTTCTTTTTAATGGAAAAACTATTTTGAGTGTATGTTAATTTTAAATTATTTTAATTTTATTATCACTAACTTACATTATAATTGACATTTAGTTTCATAATCTTTTTAAATTCATTTTGACTAAAGTTATTTTTAAGTATTATGTTCAATTAGGCTACTATTTGAAAGGGAAGAAAATTGTAGCCTGTCTCTAAAGAGATGATTTCTCTTGTCTACTTCTCCACCTTTTTTCCCCAAAGCACATACACTGAGAATCATTTTATGACAGGTTTTCTCTTTAGTTCTTTGGAAAAATAAATACATATTCCAGGTCTCAGAAATGCACGAAAGAAATAAGGTATCCTTATTTCTGTGTTAATGTTATATGATATTAACAAAAGCTTTGAAGGTACTGAATCTTACTCAAACCAAAGCAAACAAACAAAGCAGAAATAACTTCATGCAGCATTCCAAGGAAGATTGAGGAGATGCAGAAGTAGCCTGCAAAGTTTTTCAGTTCCTAGTGATGTTGACACTGGAAAAGTGAAAGGGAACCATGCATTAATTCAAATGGTAAACTGGCCTTGTAGAATCTTGTATATATACTACATTGTTAATTAAAACATGCTTTGATTGAGTAGATTAATCAGGTAACTGTGAAACAAACCATCTGGGCTTGCTTTCTGCATATTAGAGAATTCCACAAACCCAGAGAAACATATGTAATGTCCTACATTTCCTTTGGAAGAACTCGAAAGTCACGTGTGACCTGGGAGAGCTCTGGGAAGTCTGTTAAAAGCCAGATTCCTTAATGAAAGAAGCTAATTATAGTTTTAGAATTTAAAAAGAAGGTGCTCCTGATGATGTGAGAAATGGGACAGAACATTTCATGTGTCGGGGGGCGGGGAGCGACATGGAGCCGTCAGTGTTCCTTCTCAGTGGTTAATCCAGGCAGGCGTCACCCAGGGGATGGCTGCAAAGACCACGCAAATGTTTCATAATTTTTCTTAGGAGAAGTCATAGACAGTAGGAACATAGAAGTCATAGCATCACATTGACCAGAAGGAAATAGTTTTCCTTTATTTCCTTTTTCCTGAACAATTAGTAAATCTTATCTGTCTGCAAGAATATATACCTTCAATTCTAAGTGAAAATGAAAATTATACATTTATGTAACTAGAAGTTTTTATTATTATATAATTTTGGAATTGTTAAATATTTGTGTTTAGTAAACTGACTGAATTCTACATGGTATCTGAATCTAATTTTGTATCCATAAGATTGACATCAGAATTTTGGGTCCCTTATTTATAAATCATAGAAACTTGAATACTTTTTAATCCACCTATTATGCATCTCATTTATTTTACATATCAATATACTCCTATGTAAAAATATTATAGTACATTAGTACATAATTTTTGCACTAGATGAAAGCTCAATATGTAATTGGGACTGCTCTTTCTCCTAACAAGTGCTACCATTCAACTTTGAAAAATAGCATTTCATTGAGTCACATAGCAGAATTTTGAGTTATTGTTGAGAGTAATTGTTCACCTTGCCATCTTTGGCACTAAAATGCATAGATCTCAGAATTTCTCCAAGAATTCACACATCTAGGGGGAAAAAAAAGCAAACTCCACAGAACAGTTCTTCCACTGTGAAAAATAGCAAAATTCCACACCTACAACAAATTGCAAATTTTCACATATTTGCTCCAGGCAAACATTTGCAATTTTCACAGCAAATAAGGCTTTTGGCTCCAATACACATTTTTTTTTTTGTCTTCTCCCCCCTTGGAAAAAATTCATTCTCCCTATTTTCAGAAAACCAGAAAAAAAAACACATGAGGCAAAATAACTGATAATATCATGCTTATTCTAGGTATTTTAATTTTGATATCTACCCACTCGGATGAAAAATATTAGTTCAACATGACTGTACTTGATTCAAGAATCCATGAGTTTGTACAGAGAGCCTGAAAATGAAACAACTATTATTGTGACCTGGGATACCCAGTTCCATTCTGATCGGATGGATTGCTCTTAAAATGTTGCCTACTGCTTTCAGGAAATAGGATTTTTTTTCCCAGTAATCAAATAAAAAGAGAAGTTGGGTTTCCCCTAAAAGAATTATTGCTTTCATTTTAGTACCATAAGGCAATGGTTCTCAGGCAAGGGATGGTGGTGTTTCATAATCAGCTATGAAGTGCAGAAAATAGTTTTGTCTACTAATACTTATTCAAGCATTTGTTTACATTAAAAAGCAAAAACAAAAATCTGGAGACAGTGGAAGTCTATCTCTATACGCATCTCTAATTTATTTGCCTTCAAATATATTCTATGGAATGGGAATGACAGTTGTAGCCTTATTACAATGAGTACGTTGGAAATAGCCCACTTATGGAAGAATCTTCCCTAGAATAACATTAGCCACAGTCTTTTGTCCCGTGGTTAAAAAAAAATGTTGAAAGATTGAGCATTGCCTTTATGCTATAGAGAGAAAGCATGTCATTGAACCAATGTTAGTTTGGGTTTTCAAATTTGTAAATTCTGTTCTATGCCATTCAGTTGATTTACTTTGAAACCACTTTATTATATCTAGTAATGTAGCTGTGTACTCGCGTGTGTGTATGTGTATGTGCTGTGTAACAGAGAACTTTCCACTGCACAGCTGTCTGCTTTGCTCCTGGTTTCTATGCAGGATCTGTAAGTTATTCTGAGGGAAGTTACCTTAAAGTTCAGAACAGATCAGGCCCTGCTCCTCCTGAAACAAGCAGAAAAAAGACCAGTCTCTAGCATCTTTCTTAAAGACCAAGCACAATTTGGTCTCTGTCTACATTACCAGGTTCCTCTTCTGTATCTTTCCTCCATCTGTCCTTTGTGCTACCAACACCTAAACGTTTTAACACGTTTAATTCCACTTGGATGTCTTTGCTTATGCTATTCCAGCATGTTTTCTCCCCATGCTGTTCCCCTTCTGATTTCCTCGTCAGCCAAGGCTCCGCTAATACACCATTTCTTTAGTAAAACTTTCACCATCTCTCTATTTGGAACTCTTTCTTATCTTCTGTACCTCTACCTCTATGATGTCATTTTCCCAATTAATTTCACAATCATGCATTTGTCAAAACTTTATTGAGTACATCTCAATATTTCATTATATCATATTTATTGAGTACGGATCAATATTTCAATATATCATTTATTGCCAACATCTGATAGAGACAAATATAAAGGTTATTAGACACAGTTTTTGCCTTCTAAGAGTTCACCATGTTGGACATTGTCCCAATCCAATCCTATAGGCAACCTGAAGGACAGACTATATTTTTACTACTTACAAGAGCTTTGATATGGCAAGTACTTACAATATTTTCTTTGAATAAATTACAATACTTTACCACATGAGGAATACACAGCTAATTTGTTCGAAATTTGATTTCTGGGGGGCTGGCCCAGTGGTGTAGTGGTTAAGTTCACACTCTCCACTTCAGTGGCCTGGGGTTTGCAGGTTTGGATCCCCGGTGCGCACCTAGCACCACTCATTAGGCCAAGCGGTGGTGGCATCCCACATAAAATGGAGAAAGATTGGCACAGATGTTAGCTCAGCATCGATCTTCCTCAAGAAAAAGAGGAAGATTGGCAACAGACATTAGCTCAGGGCCAATCTTCCTCACCAGAAAAAAAAAAAAAATTGATTTCTGGAAAGAGTGAGGGCAAAAAGAAGGCAGAATATGGGAATTATTTACATAAATATAGGTTTAGAAAGTGTAATTATCTGCCCCGTAACTGAAAGTACAATAAGGTTGCACAGGGAAATACCCTGCTGGTGTGTCTGGGGAACTTCTCCCTTAGATCAGCAGTGCTTCAGCAGCAGTTCCTATGGCAGCTTCCTATTGTGAGTTACTTCATCACTCAGAACAAAGAAGAAGGGATTTGACCAAATAATCGTAAGATTTTCTCTAATCCTATTAATTCAATGCACACCTTAAATGTGCCATATAAAGTTTAAATATTCCTTTATAACACCTATTTTCTGCAGCTTTAAAGTCTTAGGCCAGTTGCAGTAAACATAGTTGGACCTTTAAAATGGTAACACAACCAGTCAATCTAATGGAGAAAACAAAAATCAAAATTGATCATTTTTTTTCTTTTTACCTGTTTAGGGACAATTGTGTAGCTATTTTTTAATTAAAGAGAAACACTTTAGTTATATGTTTATAACTATGTTATATGATTACCACATACTTAATATTATATTTATGACATATTATTCAGCTTATTTCAGATTCGTACTATTTGCCAGACACCAAGTGCCAGACATTTCCTCCTTCCTTGCACTAATTCAGGCCTTTATCTCTCATCTGAATTACTATGATCATCTCCTAATTGAGCAAACTCCCTTTCTTCTGGCTTAAAGGCAATATTAATAATAATAGCATTTATGGAGTGTTTACTATGGAATGCTTTAATGTATCAGCTTATTTTTTCTGTATGGGAGCCCAATTAGAGATAGATACTATTAACTATTATATACGGTTTTCAAATAATGACACTAATGCTTGTAGAGTTTAAGTAAGTTCCCTCCCACACGTCCTAGCTAGAAAGTGTTGGAGTTAGGATCTGAACCCAGGTGAGCAACACAGAGACCACACTTTTAGTCATGCTAATACCATCCTTTATTTTCTCTGACCAAGCTGTGTCCATTTTTATGTGTTTTGCACCAGCTTACTCAGGGATTTAGTTAGCCCTCTATCCCAGTAGATGACACTCTTATTTGCAGAGGATAAAAGGTCAGCTCAAAAGGGCCTTCAATACTTAGTACCCTTCTGCCTTTCCAGCCTTATTTTTGACTTGTCTCTTTCTTATTTGTTTTCCCATGATGAAGTACCACCTGCAGATTCATTTACATTGCATACTTAGCTACACTTCTACGCCTGTGTTCTTACTGTACTTGCTGCCTGGAAGATCCTTCCTACCAATCTTCACCATAGCTCTAATTATTAGTCAGCAATTCGACACAGTGATCATTTTAGGAAACTTCTCTAATCATAAGACAAGTATAATGCCACTCTGCCCCACCCTACATGTTTAACACACTGTGCATAAAACTATTTTAGCACTAATTTTGTTTAGATTAACATTTTTTGCATCCTTCTTCTGTTAGATTATATGCGTTAGGAGGAAAACACTGCTTATTTTTAATCTCCAGTGTCTACCACATTGTTTGGTATATAAAATGCATTCGATAACTAAATTTGGTTGAGCTGAGATGAGCTTTTGGGTACAGGAGGAGACAGAGATGGACAGGAGGCCATCCGGGCCCACAGTCTCATTCAATTTTACTCATGCACTTTCTCATATCAAATATAAGATGAGAGGTTCTTAAAATTCTAAGAATTCTGAAAGGAACTGGCAAAGCTACACCTTCATCAATGCGTGAGTAGCTCTTTCTGGTTTACTTTTTCTGTACATAATTTCATTTGATCCTCACAATGAAAATGTGAGGTAGGCATTGTTATTGTTATCCCCAGATTAGAGAAGAGGAAATTCGGATTTAGAGAACTTGAACGACTTCCCTAAGATCACACTGCTAGATGGCAGTCAGAGAATTGAAACGAGGCCATCAGACGCTAAAACTCTTCCTCTAATACTAAATACCAAGTTTATTTAATAACTATTGTTATTAAAAATAGTACAAGACAAAACAATTTATTCATTGACCCCTCCTAATACATCAGTGATTCTCCACTGGTAAATGAGGCATTTTGAGGGGGAAGGGACAGTTATAATATGTGTTGGGTCCCTGTGTGACAGAGGAAAGCCTCAATTTTGGAATTAATATATCTATGAAAGTATTTCATAACAAGAAATATATGTTCAATGAAATGTACTTAATGGTTATTTACCAATTTTTTTTTCCATCATTTAATCTGTGGAGCATATACAGAACATGGAAAATTTCATGAACATCTTCAATATAATTATCAAATTGGTTCTTATGTATACTTTCAGGTGTTCTATTTTTGGTAAAAATATATAATTTAAAACTCAAAACTATATAATGTTTTCATTTTTATATGCTCTACTTATATTTTTGAATGAAGTGGGCTTTCAGCTACAGTGTTCAGAAACTCTGATACAACATAGGTGTTAACTTGTTCACTAAATAAGCCCTAGTTGATTCCCATAAATACTTAGTGAGTGTTTCTTATGTTGGACCTAAGATAGGACAAGAACTGTGTTCTGTGCTATGGCAGGGTAAACAAAGATGGAAAAGTCATATCCCTTTATATTTGTGTTCTGATTGTCCTGCGACTGAATAGGACTGGAGGTCATAATTGGAAGGGCTGTGAATTTTGGAAAAGAAATTGAGAAATTATCTGGTAGACAGAATAAAGCAAGAAGGTGAAATTGAGACTCCTATCTTATTAAGATATCTTTGATATTATTATCAACTGGAGAAAGTCTAAGGGTATAAAAACCCCAGAAAGTTATTATTAAATAAATATATAATAAGCATATACATAAAATACATATAAATATTATATATATATATATATATATATATATATGCAAAAAGAATTGAGAGCCTTACTAAGATCATCAGCTATGGAACTTAAAGAGAAATGATTGATGACAGAGACATGGTCACGGTGAGACTGATATAACTTGGTCAGTTGTTGGATGGATGTGATGAAGATAAACCAGGAGGTGAGGAGAAGGCAGAGCTTTCAAGTCTGCTGAGTAGAGAGATTGTACCATCAAAGTCTCAGAGAAAAGGCTAGTAATAAAGACAACTTTTTTGAGAGGTTATTATTGAGTTTAAGACGAATTTGAAAGTGCTTTGTGGCTAAACAGAAATATTTAAAAGTTGTCAACTGGAAATATGCTACCTCACCAATACAAACATACATATGCCCACACATCCATATGTCCAAGTGCCCCTCCCCTGCCCCAGAGCTAATTTGTTCTTACAACGAATGCTTCTTATTTCATGCGAAATAACCCCACTGGATAGGTGTCAAAAAAGCTCTGATTTCTGCTCCATGATAATTAGCGTTTCCAATACATGGACTGCTGAAAATCTGTTACTTGAGTTGGATGCTTACGTTTTTGTAGGGCTAAAGGGGTGGAAATACTTTGCAAAAGTAAAATGTTGTAATTACAATGCTAAATTAAAATATTTTTAAAGCAGATTTTAAAATAAACACTTGAAAAAATTCACACTTAAATACCCCAATTTGGATATGTCAATAATAATCCATTATACTTGTTTACCACCTTTATTGCTAAAACACTTTAAGATCTAACTTTTTGAAAGACATTATTTTAAAATACCTGAAAAGGGTGCTTCAGTTTTACTTAAGCACAAACCCTACATGTCATGGGGAGTTCAAATGGCAACATACAATTTTGGTGACGTTCTTACTTGTATCTCCCCAGATGGTAATTGAAAACTCAATGCAGCATTCCGTTTTAATTATCTTCCTCCAGACACTGATTACAGCATTACTTCATCACCTCTTGGGGAAGTGTTTACTGAGCATTTCCTATGGGCAAAGCACCCAGGTAGGTGTTGATGGCCATATAAAACAAGTATTCTGACTCAAATATCCCAGAATCACTCTTTTCTCAAATAGCCACCCATACTTGCCTAATACATTCATATTATCGCAATTCCCAGCTTTTTATCTATGTCCCACTTTGCTAACAATTAGTTTTTCTTAATTCTTTCAAAAACCTTGATGAAGCCACTGTGTGTAAGTGTACTGAGTAACAAATGTTTTTATGATCCACTGCTTTGTAAATTTTACAATGATCCAATTCTCCTGAGATGGATTAAGGTCATATTAGTTACATGGTGGTCAATAGGCAAGTACTCAAAATCCTTTGAAAAAAGTACAAGTGTCACCTAATGACAGTTAATCCTGCAGAATAATACTTCATAGCCAAGTTTTTGGAAGCATTGAAATGAGGAGCTAAGAAGCCTTAACATTTTATATAGCCAGTCTTTAAGTCGCCTTTCTTAAATATTATTTTCTCAAGGTTTTTGAAAGGACCTGGCTATCAAACAATTTGGAGGCCCTGCCTTTTAGAATGTCTGGAATTCGAGTTTCCTACATTGTTAAAAAAGGGCAGAGATCTATGATTTAGAAGTCAGATAAGCTGGAAATTGAGTTGTCATTCTTTTGTACGTTCTGGGAAAGATGATTTATTTTTAAACTTGGTCTTCCACCTTTACTCTTCTGAGAGATCCATGGGAATGGCTAGCAGAACACAAAATGGAAGGGAATTTTCATTGGTGACAAAAATAGGAAGGACAACAGTCTCATGCTCTCAACTTCAAAGGATTTTAATAAATAATAAACAGGGGGAAATGGTGAATTGAGTAAGAATGTGGGTGCAGCCCAGATTTTTCACTCAATAGCTGCATGGTCTCAGGCGAAAATATTAACAATCTCTATCCCTTGGTTTTCTCATATACAAAATGGGAAGTGGTGTGTGTGTATCTACCTCACAGAGTTGTGAGATTTAAATAAAAGAGCAAGTGCTTAGCATGGTGCCTAGTCCATGGTAAGCACTCAACAAGTGTTATTTAGCACTACTCTACTCATCTGCCCCGTTTTCCCCACCGTCTTTACACAAGAGGGAATTGGGGTCAGATTTCTGACCCTCTCCCATTGCCAAAGATTCCCTGAAGGAGCAATGTGGCCAGGATCTGAGTGGAGAAAATGCTGAGAGAACTCTGTTCAGACTCTGTGTGAGGGAAAGGAACAGGATGTGGTCTCAATGAACATTTTAGAAACCCAATATGGCAGGATTTCTTCCTTCTTTAGCAGCCAGAACAAACAGAGAATTTTTAACTGACTATCAGAGAAAAAATACTACCAGTTCTATAAAAAGATGCATTATGTCAAAACAAGGGGACATTTCTAAACACTTAGAGGAATTGATTCAATAAAGTAGATATACTATAAAAATAAAGCAAAACAATACAAAAACTACAAAACAGAACTTAAAAAACAGCAACACAATATTAGAAGCTTTTGGATTTATGATCTCATTAAGATTTGAAAGAGTATTTTATCTGTTTACATGGAGGAAGGAAATGTGAAATAGGAACAATCTGAAATCAGAAAACATTGCGTGAGAAAGAAAAATATTATTGCTTAATTGAAACTTTAATGCGTTTCAAAAACAAATAAGATACAGTAGAAAACTAATATCTAGAAGTCAAATTCAAGGAATTCAAGCAGGATTCAGATGAAAACTCTGAAAAAAGAAGAAAAAATTAGAAAAACCAAATTCATATAGAGAAAATAAAATATAAGACAAAAGCCCAAAAGAGAACAAAAATCCAGAGCAATAATCAAATGTTACTTTTGCAAGAAAAAACTTTATTAGAATGGCAAAAAATCCAGAGTTACAAACTGATACATCTCAATAAATATCAGGAACAAGAGAATTGAAGAGGCCGTTACCTAAATATATTTTGGTGGAGATGTTTAATCTTAATAATAATTAAAAAATTTATACTAGCAGTCAGGATGATAAGTAAACCACAAGGCAATGATTGTTATAGTGAATGAATTAAATATTGTGAATAATAACTTAGTAATTATACCTTGAATCAAAAACACATTTTTTCATCAAATATTGAGATTATTTGAGGTGAGAGTAAAGGGATAAAAACTATGGTGAATGTTTCTTGTGACTCACTCCGATTTCAATATTCTTTCATTCAACAATTGTATGTTGAATATTGAATGTAAGTAACAGGCATTCTGTACTGAAATGGATTTGTTGGTAATTTATTTCCTCAAATTTTACAATATTTCCCCAAACTTCACATTGAAAATGCTATAAAAAGAAAAGTGAAAAGAAAATTCCTAAGAAAGTAAAAGGAGAGAAGGAGAAATAAAGAGTCAAAGCAATGTAAAATGCCCACTCGAAGTCTGGCCTGGTAGCCGAGTGGTTGAGCCGAATGCGTTCTGCTCCACCAGCCCAGGGTTTTGCCAGTTCGCATCCTGGGCGGGGACATGGCACCACTCATCACGCTATGCTGGGGGGCTTTGGGGAGAAGAAGAAGGGAAAAAAAAGATTGGTAACAGATGTCAGCTCAGGTGCCAATCTTTAAAAAAAAAAACATCCCACTCGGAAGGAAGGATAGCTCCTCTTTTCATGGAGCTGGATCAAACTGATTGCCAAGGCAAAGCTTCCTCATCTTCACCCAGCCATCTCTCAAGGGTGTAGGGTCTGAGGGCAGGGGCTAGGACTCACAATGAGATACCATTCAAAACCTTTGAAACCTCCTGACATACTCTCTCCACTCTGTGCCACTTTCATACCACCCCCATTCTGAAGAGGACATGAGTACTCTTCAGTTCTTATTTCTTCTCAGACAGGGCTGCTGTAAGCTTTGTCTCTGTAACCTTGGGCAAGCCATTTCCCTTCTCTGGGCTTCAATTTTCTTTCCTGAGCAATACATGAAACTAGTCAAAGTGTGCTAATATTCTTTGTGTTTTTAATTTGCAGGTGGTTTATAAGTTACGGCAGTGATTCTCAGCCTTGATGAACATTGAAATCATGTGGCAAGTTTTTGTTTGTGTGTTATTTGCTTTTTTGGTGAGGAAGATTGGCCCTGAGCTAACATCTGTGACAATCTTCCTCTAATTTTCGTATGTGGGATGCTGCCACACCATGAGTTGATGAGCAGTGTGTATGTGTGCACCAGGGATCTGAACCTGCAAACCCAGGCCACCGACGCAGAGCCTGAACTTAACCACTATGCCACTGGGCTGGCCCCAGTTTTTGTTTGCTTTTTAAAATACCAATGCCTGTTTAGATTCTAATCTAAATGGTAAGGGGTAAGACCTGGCCATCAGGATTGTAAAAGTTGATCAAGTAGAGAACCATGGAACTAAATTAACTTGCTGGACACCAAGAAAGTATATCCATGTAAAAACATTGTATAGTGGTGAGAAATTAGATTACTAAAATCTGGTTCATTTGCTTTTTAGGGGCAACACCCACCAAGAAAAAAATACATGCCTGAAACATTAAGATTGCTTACAAAACAGTCAAGTTCTTTAAAAGAGGCCTTTTGTGCCAAGGAAAGCAGCTGTCTTGAGAAGAGGCACTCCCTCATCATTCGGTCTAAAATAGCATAGCTCACCCTTTCTGTATACTTCTCTATACATTTTGCTGTTTCATTTTTCTTCGTAAGACCGCTTGACTTATTACATACTTAATTGTTTGTGTGTGCACTGATACAGCTCCATTCTAGAACAGTTTCTTGTTTATAGTATGCAGTCAATTAATATTCATTGACAATGTTAGCAAAACTGCAGTTCTCATAAGGAATCAATTTTAAATCTACCCCAATAATTGACCCATTTTGCTACATTGAAAGACTACTTTGTAGTCTTTTTTTTTTTTTTTGAGGAAGATTAGCCCTGAGCTAACATCTGCTGCCAATCCTCCTCTACTTTATATGTAGGACGCCTACCACAGCATGGCTAGCCAAGCGGTGCCGTGTCCGCACCTGGGATCTGAACCGGTGAACCCCCTTCGGGCCACCGAAGAGGAATTTGCGAACTTATCCGCTGTGCCACTGGGCCAGCCCCTACTTTGTAGTCTTTATAGAAGATCTTGGTACGATTTAACCTAAACATTATTCAACAAGGTGTTAATAAGTGATTACACCATCAGTAATGCTCTCAAAGAACATTGCCCTTCGATATTTCAGCATCTTCTCCTAATAGATTTCTATCTGCTAACAAACTCCCACCCAAACCTCCAGTTGATTTAGCTACATTTACAAGAATCTTCATAGCTACAAATATAGCTAATATTCATAAGAAGATTAAAACATGAACAAGCTGGATGAAATAATTTTATGTCAATCAAATAGTTGTAGAAAATTATCCATCAATCATACAAAATACACTTGAGGGAGAGAGGATGTTATTACTGCGGTTTATAATAAGCTCTGTTTCTTTATACTGGCTCCCGGTCATCCAGTACCACCATCTCGAAGCTACCCCCTCGAAGTTCTTGATAGTCAAATGATATAGCCAGTTATCAGTGTATGTGAAATTAACTCTGATTTCCACTGTATGCTGCAAGTGACCATCTTATCTGGACATCATAGAATAGTATTCAACAGTAAAACCTGACATAAGTTTGCTTCTTATGCAAAATATTGAACTGAGAAACTCAAATTTGCAACTCGTTAAGAAGAAATAAGAAGTCACAGTCTACACTTCATTTTAGTCAAAAGGCCAAGAGATGATTGGCATAAAATTTGAGAAAGTAAGAAATCTAAAAATAATCATGTAAACTGTGATTGAATCTGTACAAGGGAAATCATCTCTGAGGAAATAGTTTAAATTAGTTTGGCAAAGAATGGGGCTCACTGTTAGGTAAAAAACATTAAATAATTTGGTCAATGTGTCATCTTTACTTATACTTTATATAATATGAATGAAAAACTAGGTTAAGTTTTGGTCAAAGAGAATATTGCCATAATATAAAAGTATGTGGATCTTCAGAATTTAGGAGAAATTTCCTCATTATAAAGGTGTTGTCAAAAGAACCATCTTGAGCTACTTAGCCCTCTGTCACTCTCCCCTCAAATTATAGTAACACTACTATTACCAGTAATAATGATGAGTTTAGCATAAGGATAAAAATTTTTGATGTATTTAAACCATGCCCACACTTAGTGGACCCTCCTGCCATTGAGATGTAAGTTCTACGCATTTAGTGACTGACTTATGACAGATAAAACATGACAGACGTGATCCCACGTGACTTCCAACTCTAGGTCGTAAAGATTAGGCAGCTTCCTCCATCTTGAGATGTTTTATCTGGGAAAAGCCAGCTTCTATATAAGAAACCTGCCTACTCTAACACTGCCGTCCAAAGAAGCCACGTGGAAGTGCTCCAGATAACAGCTCAGCTGAGCTCCCAGCCAACAACCAGCATCAACTGCCAGCCATGTGAATGAGCCATCTTGGATGTTCAACCCAGTTGAGCCTTCAGACGACTATAATTACACAAGTGAATCAAGCAAGAATTGCCTAGTGAGTAGCTCCCAAATTCCTGACCCTTATCTACAAAATTATGACTAAAATTAAAACCGTTGTTTTAAGCAACTAAGTTTTTCTTTTTTTCTAAGTACCAGGCCCTATGTTGTTTTTTTTCAATTATTTTATTGCGATCATATAGGTTTATAACACTGTGTAATTTCAAGCTACATTATTATGTAATCAGCTTCTGTAGAGACTGCATCATGCTCACCGCTGATAGTCTAATTTTTATTCGTCACCATATATATGTGCCCCTTTACCCCTTTTTCCCCCCTCAACAACCTCTTTCCTTTCTGGTAACCACTATTCTCTCTATCCATGTGTTTGTTTATCTTCCACATATGAGTGAAATCATGCAGTGTTTGTCTTTCTCAGTCTGGCTTATTTTGCTTAACATAATACCTTCAAGTTCTATCCATGTTGTTGCAAATGGGATGATTTTGTCTTTTTTATGGCTGAGTAGTATTCCATTGTATATATATTTACACTACATCATCTTTATCCATACATCAGTTGATGGGCACTTGGGTTGTTAAGCAACTAAGTATTTTTATTTTTAAAGATTTTATTTTTCCTTTTTCTCTTCAAAGCCCCCCAGTACATAGTTGTGTATTTTTACTTGTGGCATGTGGGATGCCACCTCAGCATGGCTTGATGAGCGGTGCTGTGTCCATGCCCAGGATCTGAACCAGGAAAACCCTGGGCCACCGAAGCAGAGAGCATGAACTTAACCACTCAGCCACAGGGCCAGCCTCAGCAACTAAGTTTTGAGGTCATTCATTTCACTGGTATGTTAACTAGTACAGATCAGAGAACCACACTTCAACAACCTCTCTCATCAAAAATTATGCCATGAAGAATTAATTCCTCAAATTTTCTCTTTATCCCAAACAGAAAAGCTTCCCAGGGGAACGTTTTAGGCTGACATTTTGTCAAGTTTTAAGTTGCTTGTAACTAACTTAAAGTTAAATAAATTCTCACTTTCAGATAATCCTTTTGGTATTCCACTTTAGGTGTCAGACATCTGTCAGTTGTGCTTTTTTTCCCCTTTTTCTCTGACAATTTTTGCCATTTGTGGTACCCTAGGGAAAGGATCTCAGATTTCATTCAACTAATATTGGTTAACTTTTATGTACCTAATAAAATTTTCCCATGTATTTGTCCCTTAAACCATCATTTGTAGGTGTTAAATAACGATGTTATTAAATTTGGCCAACTGGTTTTCTTCTCAGACTTAGCCAAATATCCTTAGAAGAGTGGGAAATGCTTTGTATATAGTTAAATATATAATTATAATTATACAGTCACAAATGCATAGTCACCCAGGATACAGATAAACTTTTGGCAATAACTTTACCAATCCAGTCTGTTAGATATTCAGAATAAACTATAACAGATACTTTTTAAGTAAACATATGAGGAACAAAATGTTGTTAAATTGAGTGCAAACACTTAAAAATACAGTCTATATTTTTGTTAGAAGGAAACATTTAGTATTGACATATTAAATACATCTAATTAGGATATGAATTAAGTAGGAATGGCAAATTCATGTTAGAGTAGGTTTAAGAAAGTCTTCGGAATTGGTCTCCGGAGTCATGTTATCTGGGTTCAAATCCATCCTCAGCATCTATGGTAGAGACTGCAAACCATTTACCAAAGATAGGTATTTTCTCTTTCCCTGAGCCTATTTCTCAGCATCCTTTGCTCTGAGAATGATCATGTGCCTGAGTTCTTGACAATTAAATGTGAGTAGAACTGACAGGCAACATCTAGGTCTGTCTCATAGAGTCTTCTCCTTTCATTGTCTGAATGTCATCATTTAAGATTATCTTGGAAAATGTGGTGAAGTTTGGCAGAACTTTTATCAGCCTGGTTCCGTGAAAGACTGTGTGGAAAAGTTTCCCTGCTCCCAACTCACCACTGACCTGGGACTGCAAGGCAATGTTACAAAAGTAATAATGCATATCTTTTATAGAAATGCTTTCAAAATGTTGAGTTTATGTATTACTGTAGCCATGGAATCCTAATATAACCACTTGCTAGCTGTGTGACCTTGAGAAAAATTAAACTTTCTGTGCCTCAGCATCCTTATGTGTAAAATGACTACAATAACACCTCCTTATGAGGTTGTTGAAGGGATTAAGTGAAGTAATACATGTTGAGCACTCAGAACAAAGCATGATTTACTGTAAACACTATAAAGTCTTAGCCATTATCATCATCATCGTTATGAAGATTCTGTATGTAGAATGTCTAATTGCTGAGAATAGTCTTACATCACGGAAATAAACACTAAGGATTACTTTTCATGTTTGACTTATTAAATTAAAAAAATGCCAATACTTCTATTTATTCATACATTAAAATATTAAATGCCTTCTGTTTATGAAGCATAGCTAAAATCTGCACATATAGCATTGAATATGACAGATACCCTTCCAGCCCTCACAGGGCATGTTGTTTAATGGAGAAAACAAGTACTTACTCCTCAATTGAAATACAATGGGTCTCATATTTGAGGTTGGGAATGATGAAATGAAAGCAAGTAAGTAGGGCACCTAACAAAAGCTAGAGGAATCAGTGACTCAGAGATAATACCTTAGTGATAAGTGGGAATTCCCTGGGCCTTATCCAGTTGAAGAAGTGGATTTGGGGGCTGGACAGGGAAGAGAAGAGAGTTCCTACAGAAGGAAAAACATGTGCCAAGGCTAGGAGGTAAGAGGAAGTGTGGTAGAATCTTAACAGTAGCAGAAGCAATGCAAGCATATAAAGGGACAGAGGGGTGTGGAGAAAGATGAGATCAGAAAGGAGAGCAGGGGAAAGATCATGAAAGGACTTTAAGACTGTACCAAGGCTTTTGGGTTTATCTTAAAGGCAACGGGTTTCATGGCGGGGGAATGACATGGCAAGTGTTTTAGAAATGTGACTCTGCAATGTAAGAATGGATTGGCAGAAACAAGAGTGTTCACCCTGAGTAATGGGAGAACTTTGAACAGCTTGTCGGCGTAGTCTAGGTGACAGATAATGGTAGCCTGGACTAGGATAACAGCAGAAATGATTGAAAGCAGGGAATGGATTAAAGACTTATATAGGCAGTAAATCTATAGGACTGGGGGATTGTTATCTGTGAGAGTAGAGAGGAGAAGTCACAAATAATGTTCAGGTTTATAATTAGGCTACTGAGTGACTGAAAGCATTTGGGAGGACTCTCGAAAAGAGTTTTGCCGATTCTGAGTGGATTTCAAAATGGAGATAATGATCAGGCACTTGGGTACTAATGTTTAGAAGTCAAGTCTGCATCTATTGTCTGTCTATTCCCCCAAAAGAGAGGTGTAAAGGCAAAAAGGAGCCCGTTCTTGGTCTGCTCAAAGTCCTGAGTTGACCTGAGGCAAATTTAAGGTCAAGAAATGTGACTAGTGTAACATTTATATATTTAGGTAGCTGACAGAGCCACATGGAGTAATGGAGATTTGAATAAATATTTATTGGAATGATTTTATAAAAGGAGAAGATTCCTGTATTCTAAAACGTATTTTAATGATAATTCCATATTGGAAAATCTCTCCTTAGCTCTCATCATTATGACATAGAAATGGGAAACTCTAAGAGGATTCCTTAATAAAATTCTGTTTTAAAAGAAAGAAAATTAATGTAATTGATCTCAAGATAGAAAAGAGACCCTAGTCACCTTGAAAGGGCTTCTTATTGCTACTTTAGTGGATGAGTCTTTCAAATTTTCTTCTTATTTAGAAAATATTTATGAAAAATTAAATTATTTTCTGATTATACAAGTAATACTTTTCATAAAATTTGGAAAATTTTGAAAAGTTAGTAGAAAAAATTATCCCAAATACTTAAGTGAAGGCATTGTTAATATTTTTATTCATTTTCATCCAATAGATACATATTTTTTCTACAAAATTAGCAATACAATTTTATATCTTGTTCTTATTTATTTTCTGTTTTAAAATATACCCCCAAGCCATTAAATATTCTTTGAAAAATCAAAGTATTAGAGCTGATAATACTCTAAATGTTTATCCATTGCCCTATTGTTGCATATAATATTCTATGTTCTAATTTTTCTTCATTAAAAATAACTCAGATGATCTTCTTTATATGTGATATAAGAATCATGTGTTCTTAGAAGTGAAATTACTTGATTAAAAAGCATCCTTAAGGGATGTTTAAGATCACTTGGTTATTTATTTGGGTTACCACTTGGAAACCACATTCTGGGACCTAAGTTAAATGGAACATTTCTACTACTTCTCTCTCCTGTAGTGTCGTTTTCTGTGTATTGTGTGCCTTATAACCAGTGATTATTTCAGATACATATCATGGAGTTTTTATGGTTGTCCGACGGTATATTTTCCCTAAAGTTTGCTTTGAGTACAGATCTAAAGCATGTTTGCAATTCTCTAAAAGAGTAGTAGTATTCTCATCCAATGCTCAGATCTACGTGGAAGCCTTGAAGCCATAGCTTTCTCCAACAGCTTTCATGTACTTTATTCTGCACGATATTGAAAGGCAGCGTCAATTACAACGAATCATGAGGCTCACAACTAATGATATATTTAAAGCCAATTCATTTGTCTCTTTGATCATGTAAATGCATTGGTGTTCACCAAGCCTGCCATGATAGGACATTATAGCTACTCTAGAGTCATTTCACTGTGCGCTTATATATCAGTGCAGCTGCCACTGATGTTTATAAGTCCATGTGCCACATATCCTCATGATAGTTTTCCAGAGGTTAATGCTCATGCACAGTAGATATATTTATTACTCAGGCAATAACAGACCCACAGGAGCCATTACAGCTCTTAAGAGATTAGTGCCTATGATCACTCCCATTTTATTCTTTGCTCCCATTTTATTCTATCTCCTTCTTACTCTATTTAGCTGGTGAGATTTTTGTTTTTAATTCTCCACTCATAATGAAACTATTTTGGTACATTCTATTGGTAAAATTAGTCTTATACCTGTAGGTTGTAGATTCTAGAAAATACTTTATTGGCCTATAAATCAAACCTATTTCTAGAACTGTTAGTTCTTACTCTTTGACTTTGAAGTTATGTCCCTATTCTTGCTAATCCACTCTTGATAGTAGACTAGACAATAATCTACTAATAAATAGGAAATATTTCACATTTTGTAAAGGTTTTGGCTGTTCTGCAATAGTCAGTGATAGTGAGGCGTACAATGCTAGTCCCTAGATCCGACACCTTGCAACATGACTTGCAGAGGCTTTCTCTTCAAGAAAAATTCTCACATGCAATTCATGTTTAGTCTGTTTTTCCTATCTTATCCTTAACAGCTGGGTTATATCTGCTTCCAGGGAAATGTGTTATGTATGTTTAATACCAATAGCTAAAAAGAACTTTGAAAACTGAAAATAGCCTTACATTTAAGTTTAAAGCAATCTGCCAAATAATTTTTAAATTGATCGCCAAGTTAGCGATCATGACATTAATCATTAGCAAAATTATAATCACTTAAGGTCCAGTCTACAGAAATACAGAAAAGATAACCACAGATGACCATTTTTGTTTCAATCATAACTTAATCCCTGGCATTACTTTCTTTGTCTCAGGAAGCTTCTGATCCAGGACCAATTTGTTTGAAGTAGAGATTGTATTTAATCCATGGTTTCTGAGGCCAGTGTGTGAAGACGGGAGTTCCATTCTTCCTGTGACTTTGTCAGTTTCCTTTGCTGGAAGGGCTTCAGCCTTGCCAGATCATGTGTTCTGAACTCACATGCTTAGTCAGGAAGGTTGTTGTGATAGGAAACCAGTCTCATTCCCCAGAAGCCACACCATTTTTGCTCAAACCCGGAGGACTGCTGGCCAATGGGGTCATTACTCACAGAATATTTGTCAGGCCAGATGTATTGATGTTACCCTCTACCTATGAGGCAATGTCTCTGGATGCTGAGTCACAGGGGAGGGGTGAACAACTTAAGCAATTACAAACCTGCAGATGTTAGCAAAGGAAGTCTCATTCATGCAGTCTATTCTGGCTATTTTTCCTTTTTATAAATGAGAATTTTTTCTCTGAACAAATATTCTACAGTTTTAAAACAAATCTAGTGGCTTTTACTAGAGTAATTTCACACATTCAGAATCATTATAGAGCATTTTGTTCTGAGGCTTAATAACAGTAAGGATAAAGGTAGGGGTGAGTCCTGAGTTGTGTAAGTCTATTAAAGGATAGTGTACATAACTATTGCTCTATTCAATGACCTCAATCCTGAGGGGGAGTGTTAATGTGAAAATGGTTTTATCACCCTGCTTCAGTGTTAGCTATCAACGGTGAGTGTACAAGGTTTCCTAACTCACTCTATTTAAAGAACGATGAAGACCCCAATGGATTGTTTGGTTTCTTAGGCCGACAGGAACATTCAATGATGGCACAGTCTAACAAATCCCCAGAACTAACTTTATGTTACTAATTTACATAAAAGATACTTAAAAGGCTATTGTATTAAATGTTCATTTGAGTTCTTTCAGTTAAACTTATCTAGACTGAATTCAATCATAAAAATATTTTTTGTAGCTAGAAAAGTATCTGTATACAGTCTGTATTAGTATTTTTTTAAAATAAAATATCCTTATTTATTTCGTACTAATTTTGTACTAAAATAGGGCTATACTTGTGAAATAGTCAAACCCCACTGCTATTTTAAAACCAACTTAGGAAACAGAATACCCTGTAAACTAGATTAAATTTTGCACAAATAATGCACCCAAAATTGTAAGACTGTTTTACCCACAACAAGAATAGTTTCCCTTTTAGAGGCCAGCCATCCCTTTCTCTCAGCTCAGAGAAATATTACACAGGTAGCAGGGCCCTGAAAGAGACATGGCCCTTTTACGTTCTGAGGACTGGTTGCTGTGTGCCTTCTGTCTTGTGAGGGGACCTTTTCATAACGCATGATGCTAATAAAAAGCACTGATTTTAGCTCAGAGTATAGAAAACCTACAAGATGTGATAGGAGAATTTTTAAATAGAATGATCATAATCCTAAATTCATTGAGTGACAAAGGTAGATTTTCCTCTGGGGAAACAGAGGAAGGGTCCTCTGATGTTACTAATTTCACTCCTGATGAGACAAGTAAATTAGTCATTCAAAAAAAATTGTCATTACTATTTTCTGGGACATAGTGAAAGGCTGAATTTATGATGCTTGATGCCAGAAATGGTATTTATTTTCATATAGCATGCACAGTATAGGTGATTGAGGTATGATAATTACCAAAAAAAATTCCACATGAAAAATTGCCCTTTTGGGGGGCAATATGAAGAAGATGAGAGGCAAACAAATTATATTTGTAGAATGAGAATGAACTATTTTCTCTTGTTTTAAAAAATATGCAACTTTCAAACAGCTTCCAAATTGGGATACTGCATCATTAAGCATTTGACATTTGTCCAGTTAAAACTATTGACTCACGCTTTCATTGCTTCCCCCTCAAATTACTACAGTGCCACAGCTGATCTGACTATATTTTCCATTTCTTATAAATAGCCACAAGAAAAGTATTAATTATCCTTGTACGATTTAATGCACCAACTGCCTTAACCTTTCAGGTTTTCTTAAACGCCAGCATAACAAGGCATATCCATGGCAGCAAATGTGATTTATGACAGGAATCTTTAATTTCTGTTTTTAAATATGTTACCCACCAATCTGCATACATTTAAATTCGCCTGCAACACTTTTCTCTGTCTTGAGGCTGTTGTTTAATATTCAAGGATGATTTTTGTCCACATACATTTTGGTCTATGTCACCTCAGATTAAATTATTACTGTTTGCAGCCTTTTCGGAGCAGGCCTCAGGCCCTTATTTACAAGAATCAATGAAACAGTAATGAAAATCCATTTTTCATACTATCAGCTCTGGCCTGCTTTTATTTAGTTAGCTGTGTCTAAGCAAGCAATTCATTTTGTGCAAATGTCATGTAGAGAAAAAAGGATGAGCCGTGAAAGGGTTAATCAAGAAATAAGACCTAAGCTTTCCTCCATATAAAAAGCATCCGTAATGTTAAAATAAAAAAAAAAAAGCCCTTCTTAATATATGCAAAGTAATGTATATTGACACATAAGCAAGGCTTTTCATGATGAATATTGAAATATATATGCAAAGCACAGGAAATGTGTAACATGTTATAGATCTTTCAGTGTACATTTAGAGGAAATGAACCATTTATATTCTACAATTTAGTGAATACCTACTGTTTATTGGTACAGAGCACATAGGAGTATATTTGTCTTAGTAATTTATTTAGGTAAATATATTTATTCTTCTAGGGGTTCTTGTGCTTTTCTTGGTTCCATAGTACTAGACATAAATATTTAACAATGCATTGTCTCAAATGTTATTCATGTAATTTATCAGAGAAAACAGTGGAGTTGTAATAACTTTTAAGCCTGCACCTTCTCTTAAACCTGAGATTGATTTAGCATGCAGGAAACTGAGCTGGATTTTCTTCATACTGCTGAGGAGAATTATTTACTAGTTCTAACCCAGATAAGCTAAACTAGTCCAGCTACCAAAAGACCCAGGCTCATTTACTCCCTTTTGCATCAGCTTTCTGAAACAAATACTTTAGCCACGAAAGAAAAAGGGTTAGTGAGAGAAGACAGCATTTAATTATTATGAATATATTTCCCTATATTTGCTGATCTACCCACTTTCCTTTATACATATATGTATACACAGAAATATACATATATATTACCCCTTGTAAGTATTCCTCTTGGGAATTTCTTCTAAATTTTAATGCACTTAGCTATAAGGATGTCAGTTTAAATTACAGCTAAGGTCTTATAAAAATTACTGTCCACTTTTTAATATCATAAAAGAAATAAATAGGGAGTGAACGCATTTGGAGTCTTCATCTTTGCTATGGACTTTCTTGGAAACAAATTTTAGAGATTCCAAATCTCGATTTTTCTATGTGTACATATATGGTTTTTAAAAATCTGTTTCTTGTGTTTGATGATAAAATTTCTAATACAGGTCTAATGCGCAGATCTGAAAGCTAGCTGATTTGATAGTTTTAATTATCTTTTAAGAGATGAGAGTAATTTTCTACAGAGCCAAAGCAGAAAATTCCTACTTCATAGTCCTGATGCAGTCCTGAAGCTGCATCTGAGCAGTGGATTCAGCACTGCCCTTGCTCATATAGATCAAGGCCAAGACTAGTAATGGGAACAGATCCCTGTAAACCAGCCAGTCATGAAACCAAAACATCCAGTCGACTTCACTTGCCAAAGTTGTACTTACCTCCTCAGGTGCTCTGTCTATTACAGTGTGTACACAGAGCAGGTTTCTATTCCAGTATTAAAACCCTATATATTGAGATTTTAAAGCATAGGAAGAGCACAGCCATCTGAATTATCAGAGTCTGAATTATTCTGGAAAATGGATCATTAAAATCTTTTAGTGTTGAATAAATGTTGTTAGCTCAAGTCAGATGAGAGAAAAATTAATCGCCTGGTTAGTGAGTGGTATGACATAAGTTGCTCATTCTTCATATCTTTTCTTATAGAATCAGCCCACCATTGGCTTGCCTTCACATGCTGGCATTTATAAAGGGTGCCAGAGACTGAAAGGTTTCCTGCCAGACATATAAATAGAAAAAATAAAGGTACTGTGCTTTCAAAAACTGCTTTTAATTTCTCAAAATGCTTAAGATAAGGGAAAAAAACCTCCAGAGCTTTGCTTTTAAAGTTTGAAAGCAATCCATTTGGGTTTTATTTATTCCAGCAATCCACACTGCCTTTCAGTAACCACATCAAGTTGTGGCCTGTACGATTATAACAATTTTGTTTATCATGAGACATCAATTTTCTTATTTAAATATCTTTTGAATACGTATAATTGCATTACAAATCCAACCTTTACAGGACAAAGAGGTAAGGATTATGTTTGCAAGCCAGTCCCTGAATTACACACTCCTGTTTACAAATGACCAGTAGATCTAAGACCCGTGTTCCATGCCTTCCACTCAGTCTGTGAGGAGCTATGACTCATTTATTTTACATTTTACATTACATCTACAGAAATTTGGTAAAAACTTGGGAAAATGCCAATGTTATGTATTAAGTTGAAAAGGAAAGAAATCTGCAAATAGTCTCTCAACTGTGTATCTATTTATGAAATACGGGAGATGGGGTGTTGGAAAAAAGTACACAAAAATTTTAACATTTGATTTCTCTGTTGGATGGGATTTAAGATGACTTTTAAAAATCTTTCACTGTTTTTTATTTTCTAAATTTCATGGAATGACTAGATGCTAGATGATATTTCCATAATGGGAAAGATATTTTTAAAAAAATGAGACAAGGAGGGAAACCCCTATGAGAAGGAGGAGGGCACCCAAAGCGGGCTCCGGACCAACAGTACCTCTCTTACCCAACCAACGCATTATCTTTTCCTTCACTTTTCTTTTCAATGGAAATTATCCCCATAAGGTATTAATTTAAATTCAGAAACATTGTCTTGCTAAATTCCTCTGAAAAGAATTAGAAGAGACAGTAATAATTAGATAAAAAATATTGCTTCCTTCCTAAGACCTAGCTTAGATCAGCTGTGTGAACAAATGGGTAGTTTGGTGGCGGCATGTAAGTACAGGGAGAAGGCAGCAAGCAATGCGAAGGGTAGACCTCAGTGTGGGACCACACTGAGATGGGATTTGGGATGGAATGAATAAGCTTAGGACCTGACACTGTCACTTTCTCATTGTGGAAATAATCACTGAGTGTCACTCTTCTTCTATTTCCTTATCTATAGAATGATAATAACTTTAGTACCTGCATCACAGATTTGTGGTTACAAAGAAATAATATAATACCCATAAAGCATTTATAATTATTCTTGGCACATAGTAAGAGCTTAAAAAATGTTAGCTATGAAAAGTATATTTCTGGTTTAGTAATCAGCAGGAAGGATTATTTTAAATTGGAGATAGATGCAGAAAGGAAGGTATAAATGTGTGATTTTTAAATTGAATATTCCAAAAAGGTATTGAGACAGTTTTGAATCCAAGAAAGAAGGGAAGATGGGGTATAATTATCTTCATTATCCTCCTCATTCTCCTCTTCCCTGAAGTTGCAGGGCCCCTGCTGTCAAGAACCGAGGCTAGTATGATTAGCATTGATTTATATGTGGGCTAGCCTGGGAACCTAATAACTATATTCTATAGAAAGATGTGTTACAAGTGACAAACATCTGATCTACAAATGGAACTTTGGAATATGCTCCTTTATAAATTGACTTTCATATTTTATTATATGTTATTTGTCATTTACTTAACAAATGTGTTTTAAAATAGAATTGATACATATTCAACTATAAGCTAGAGAGTCAACAAGGAATAGGAAAACAAGAACCAGAGCATATATTGTAAAAAGAATTCCTCAGATAGATTAAATATTGGTTAATAAATGTTCTCAATGAGCAAAGGCCAAAAATATTTATTTTTATTGTTTTTTCCCATCAACCTTCGCTTAGAATTTAGAAAATGAACTAACTTTATGAATTTGTTCTATTGCATTGCCTGGATCTCATATAAACCTGAAACTGGGAAAATATAATAAAATGAAATAATAAATAGCTCTACTAGATACATGAAAATGAATCAGTGTCTGGCTAATGTACTTAGACAAAAAACTGGACAGAACATTGCAGTGGACATATCTAGTAACCAAAGAGAGGGGGCGAAATAAAAAAAATTACGCTTTTACTTTTTTTTGATTACTCTGTTATAGCATAGAATGTGACAAATATGGACAACGAAAGTAGCTACGATTCTAAGAGAACAAGAGAAGGAATCAATTCGTCTCTAGCATATTCAGATCCCATCAATGATTTATGACCATTTATGAAGAAAAAGGAAATATCAATTTCTAAATTTATATTTAATATTTACAAATATGTAAATTAGGCTGTCTCAGAAATGTGTAGCAGATGTCCCTATCTTCTTGATGCTGATGGACTGCCTAGGTATTACTTTAAAATGATAGATTGGCAATGAGAATATTATTTTCTACTCTATTTCATCGTATTCATTTGGAAGCATTAATTCTTTTAAAGAAGATTATACATGCAATCCAATCTTGACAGCCTGGCTGTATGTAATGGGATGTTCTATTTAAATGTGAGGACATATTGATCTCATTCTGAAGTATCTATCCAGTATCTATCAAGAGGATAAAGTTTGAACATTTTCCATGGTGGGTCCTGTTCCAAAATTTTTGAAATTGAATATGCTGTACATAAAAAAATATAGTAACTTTTCACTTCTTGATTTGGAGATATTTAAGCAAAGAAAAGAACATTGAAGGAAGATGTGATATTTCTTTACACAGGGTCTTTTAGCAGGAGGATAAAACACTCACCTCAAGGTAAAAGTAACCAAAGTGGGGGCCAGCCTGGTGGCACCGTGGTTAAAAGTTCACATGTTCTGTTTCGGCAGCCCAGGGTTCGCTGGTGTGCATGCCAGGTGCAGACCTATGCACTGCTTATCAAGCCATGCTGTGGCAGGAGTCCCACACAAAGTAGAGGAAGATGGGCATGGATGTTACCTCAGGGCCAGTCTTCCTCAGCAAAAAGAGGAGGATTGGCAGTAGATGTTAGTTCAGGGCTAATCCTCCTCAAAAAAAAAAAGTAATCAAAGGGCCCGATTATCCTATGTTTTTAAAAGTGGATCATTTTGCTCTGGGCCATAAACTGTCACAGTGTCCACAAGGTTCCAGTTTATGGCAATGTCCCTTCACATATACCCTTTCTGAGCACTCATGAAAATGATTTGAACAAAGCAAATCAATTTACTTTAAGATTTTGGATTTGTCTTGACTATTTTAAATTTGGATTTCTGAAGTGTTCTCACTAAATTATTTTTATTTTTCATATCCATGTGTCAAAAATTGGAAAACATTTTTTTCATATCCACTCAAAGGATAGAAAAGGATGGAAAGAGAGTGGAATATTTTCACAAAATAAAAACTGACCATTACCAATGGTTGAAATCAAGAATAAATATAATTTTTGTGTGATGTGTGTGTGTGTGTGTACAACGTATTATGTATTCCAAACCAAAAATTAAGACAAATTTAAAATGCTGCATAAAGCATAAATAATATTGAATAACAAATGTTCTTTATTGAAATGTTCTATATTAAAGTGCTTAGCCTAGTAAAATCCTTCCAGTAAAGTTTGGATTACATTTTGCATATGAATATCAAGTGTAATTGTTGGTAATCATAAAATATTATATTTGAGTCATTAAAAATATTTTAATTTTAAAACAAAAACAATAATGACTAATATATACATACTTCTCTCTATTTTTGATAGAAATAAATTCAAATAAAATTTTGAGCTTTGATCATATATGGTGAACAAATATCAAAAACAATTTAAGAACATTTATTAACGATTTTCTGTTTGAACTATACCAGTGATTATATTAAAGAATAATGCTTATTCTTAAATGTATATTGCAGTTATGTTAGCTAGCATCCAGATACTGTGTTAGTGAAGATTTCACAAAATCTGAGACAAAATCCCATACTTCAGAGGACATAGAATATGATCTGGAATATCTAATTGACAATACAATGGATTTGAGAGGATAAATATAAAATACATGTATGTGTGCTTAAATAAGATGTTTGCTTAGAGGTTCCACTCAAATCCACATTATATGCAGAGTTATCATTAAAGCATAAGAGCTAGAAACAATGCTATACATATATTGTTACTATTGACTATTATTAGTAAAATTTTAAATTAGAACACAATTATTCAGACTACTGGGACTATGATGCATTTAGCGCTATGACACATGAAAAGAAAACACTCTCTTAGAAGTAAATGTATATTCCTTTAATATTCACAGGAAGTCAAATGATTTTCCTAAAAAATACTTTCACTCATTTTGATATTATTTTCCATTATATGTGAAATAAATTACCTCTTCTTGACAAACTTGTGACTTTCCTCACTTGATATATTTTTTAAAGAGGTATTCACTACACTTTTCTTCCAAGAAAAAGAATTAGTCTTTTTATTAATTACTATCTAACTGGAACCAAAAAGTTAAAGGGATTTAATTACTAAATAACAGAAATTAGAAATGGAATAAATTTTCACTTATCTGGCTTAACAATGAAGAATAGATAGTTCAAAATATATACCCACACAACAGTCATTTCTGGTTGTATTTGGAATGCATTATTAATATCAATTTGAATCACATAGCTAATGGCTGAAGGAGCTGGCCCAAATCCATTCTGAACGATAGTGGGAAATCAGCCTGGGAGTCAATTTGCAAAATATTCCCTCTCCTTCAAGTGAATGTTTCTGCGGAAAGGTTGAAAGCTGCAAAATGTTCTTGGTGAACGACTCTAAGCAATCAAAAGGGCAGAATAAATTTGAAATCTCTTCCTCAAACACCCGTCTAAGACTGTTTGGAAATAAGTAAAAAGGACTATTTTTACTAGTTAGTGATTATAGATATTTTCAAAATAATATAATGAAAGATTCACAAACTATAGTCTGTGTCATCTTCTCTGTATATTTTGAAAAAAATTTCTAAAGAGGGCGGTCTCACATCCACCTCTGCGTCTACCCATCCTGCACACCTTCACATCTTGGCCGTTCCTCCCTGCTTCTTAAGTCATTGTTGGCTTCCTGGCTTCTCACCCCTGGAATTCCAGGATTCATAGTATTCTTTGGTTCGTGGTGGTCTCTGCTATACTTGCCTTAGCAGAAGCTTGCCTTGGTGTAGGTAAGGCCACTCTTTTCATACTGAATCCTTCTTTCATTTTGGCCAATACTACAAGACTGAAAAAACACTTTATTGAACAATTAGAAGAAAGTAGAGGAAATGACCAACATTGAAAACTTCTGTTTATACTCAAAGACTAAAGAAAACACACCTCTCTCTTTCTCTGTCTCTCTGTCTCTGTCTCTGTCTCATACACAGACACACACAGACACACACACACACACACACACACAAACATACTGAAACACAGGTGGTTGCTGTGTTGCATATGTTCTGCCCTTCCAGGTCCGTTCTCTACCTTTCCACATCCTGTTTGCTTTGTGCTCTGGGAAGCTGGGTTGTAAGAACTCACTCTACAAGATCCTTCCCTCTTTGGCTTCTGGTTCAGTTAAGCCAATGGGTGATAAAGGGATTTGTTTGGAAAGTGGAAGGAAAAATGAGGTGAGGATACGTATTCCACTGGCTCCCACTACAGGTCATCCCTCTCCCAAAGGACACAGATCCTGCTAAGTGGCCTGCTCTCTTGAGTGACAATCTCAGGGTACCCCTAATTACTCCCACCTCTTGCCCCTTCAACCTATGGGGTGGTAATGCTTTCTTATTCTTGTTAGTCTTGGGTAAATGCATTATCTTCCCTCCCCATACTACTTTAAAAATAAGTCATTTATTAAACCTGCCTAGGTGCCAGACCCATGGCATAGTTGTTAAGTTTGTCATGCTCTACTTTGGTGGCCCAGGTTCACGACTTCGGACCCCAGGTGCCGACCTACACCACTTGTCAGCCATGCTGTGGCAATGTCCACATAGGAAAACATAGAGGAAGATTGGCACAGATGTGAACTCAGGGCAAATCTTCCTCAGCAAAAAAATAAATAAACTTACCTCTCATTTGCAAACCAGGAACCTGACTGAGTAGTATCTTCACTAACAGACCCTGTTCCTGACCTTGCTTTTTTTTCTGGAGCCTTACTTTCTTTCAGTCTCTCCTAAGAGAGCATCATTTTCAATTTTATTTAGTTAAATATAACCCACTGCTCTCTAGGATGGTGTACCTAAAGAATCTGGCCCCTTCAAGTAGTACACAGCAATTCTCAGTAGTATATTTCTAAATGGCTGACTTATTTAGTCCAGAATATAACTCCTCTTTGTATTTGCTAACTTCTAGATTGTCATGGGTAGTTTTTTGAACAGAGCACACATTTCCCAAGGGCAAACAATGATTCTTCAACATAATGAAACAAAAGTCTCTATAACAGATGAACAATTTCCTAAAGGCGAGGTATTGACAAGATTGCTTGTCTTTCATAGATATGGCTCTATACTCTTTTCCAGAATGTTGTTACTTCTCCTTTTCTGGTCTTCAAGTTTCCAGACAGGGCCCAAGGGCCTACCATACATAAGAAATGGGGTTCATAATAATGCCTTCCTAAACAACAGAAAGTCCACCTTGATTAAATTATTTTCTTTTCCTTGAGCTAAAATAGATTCAAACAACTGGACATTGATGTCTAAAAAAGTGAATCTTATGAGGCTGACCTGGTGGTGCAACAGTTAAGTTCGCATGTTCCACTTCAGTGGCCCGGGGTTTACCAGTTCGGATCCTGAGTGTGGACCTATGCACCACTTGTCAAGCCATGCTATGGTAGGCAACCCACATAAAATAGAAGAAGAAGGGCATGGATGTTAGCTCAGGGCCAATCTTCCTCAGCAAAAAGAAGAGGATTGGCAGCAGATGTTAGCTCAGGGCTAATCTTCCTCAAAAAAAAAAATTAAAAAAGCAAATCTAGATACAGACATTACATTCATCACAAAAAATTAACTCAAAATGAATCATAGACCTAAATATAAAATGCAAAACTATAAGATTCCTGGAAGATAACATAGGAAAAAATGTAGATGAACTTGGAAATGAGGATGACTTTTTAAATACAACACCAAAAGCACTATCCTTGAAAGAAATCATTGATAAGCTGTACTTCACTAAAATTAAAATCTTCTGCTCTGCAAAAGACAGTGGCAGGAGAATAAGAAGACAAGCCACAGATTGTAGAAAATGTTTGCAAAAGATATATCTGATAAAAGACCATTGTCGAAAATATACAAAGAGCTCTTAAAACTCAACAATAAGAAAACAAACAACTTAACAATAACCAAAAGACCTGAAGAAGCACCTCACCAATGAACATATACAGATGGAAAATAAGCATATGAAAAATGCTCAACATCATACATCATTAGTAAATTGCAAATTAAAGCAACAATGAGACATCACTATGCACCTATTAGATTGGCCAAAATCCAAAACACTGGTAACAGCAAATCCCAGCAAGAATGTGAAACAATGGAAAATCGCATCCATTGTTGGTGGGAATACAAAATGATACACCACTTAAGAAGAGGGTTTGACAGATTCTTACAAAACAACATAGTTTTACTAGACAATCCAGAGTCATGCTCCTTGGTATTTATCCAAATGAGCTGAAAACATGTCCACACAAAAACCTACACAGGAACATTTATAGTAGCTTTATTTATAATTGCCTAAACTTAAAAGCAACTTAAAAGCAAGATGCCCTTCAGTAGGGAAATGGATAAATAAACTGCAATGCATTCAGACAACGGAATAGTCAGAGCTAAAAAGAAAGGAGCTATCAAGCTATGAAAAGACATGGAAAAATCTTAAGTGCATATTCAAATGAAAGAAACCAATTTGAAAGGCTACATACTATATGATTCCAACTATATGACATTCTAGAAAAGGCAAAACTATGGGCACAGTGGAAATATCAGTGGTTGCCAGGGGTTAGGGGGAGGGAGAGATGAATAGGTGGAGTACAGAAGATTTTTAAGGCAGTGAAACTATTTTTATGATACTATAATGTTGGATACACATCGTTATACATTTGTCAAAACCAATAGAATATACAACACAGAGAGTGAACCCTAATGTAAACTATGAATTTGGGATGATGATGTGTGAAAGTAGAGTCATGAATTTTAACAAATTTACCACTCTGGTGCTGGAAATTGATAGTAGGAGAGGCTGTGCACATGTCGGGGCAGGAGGTATGTGGAAAATCTCTGTACCTTCTGCTCAGTTTTGATATGAACCTAAAACTACTCTAAAAGATAAAGTCTATGTAAACAACCACAAAGAAGTGAATTTATGGTCAGGGTTTTCAGTTCTATTCCCACCCTTATCCACACCAAAACATAATAAGTACACAGAATCCCTATCAAGAACTTATCTTCTGTTTTGCCCAGAGATTGTCCCCATCCCTAAGACATTGCTCTCCTATTCAAGAGTTGAACATCATGAATTTGTTATTCCTATTAACTAAAATCAGAAACATGTGGAATAACGTCCAATAATTCACATTTCATCCAGTAATTCAGTGGGCCATAATCTATGGGAAGTTGATAAATAATTTTACCATTGCTTTACCATTGAAGGGGCTATGGCAACAAGAAATTTCTTAAAGCCTGCGTAGACTAAAAGGGAAAATCAGAGCTGGAAAAAGGATAAGTCTTTAGAATTCCATATCTCTCAAAATTTGTGAAAAAAATCATCCTATCACAGAACCAATTTGTCCTTTTAATTTTATTAAATAGCATATGGACAGCATCTACATTCGAGTGGTAAAATCTTTTAAGATCTTAACTTGAATAATTGGATCAATGTTTGTTTCTTTAGAGATTCCTACTATGACTTTTCTCACTGAGAGTTTTTTCAATTTAAAAAATATCTTTATGTACGTAATTTCATTCCATCTTCAACCCAGAGAAGTAGAAATGACCGCTGATGTTTTTTTATCATTTAGACCAAGTGACCATGACCCTTTGCTTCTACCTGAGAAGTGACTCAAATCTTTCCCTTCTTGTTTCCCTTTCTTAACCAGTTTTCCTGTCCCAGTCACTTCCTCACCCTAACACTAAATTTACCTCTGGAATTATAAATCTCTGTGTGTTTGTGTGTGATTTCCATGTTCAAAACAGACAAAGAAAAACTGGTAGCCCATTTTCCACAAGAAAAATATCCAAATTCTTTTGCATGTTTTTCCAGAATCTTCAGAATTCAGTCTTACCTTTCCAGTCACACTTCCCATTCCTTAACTTGTAAATTTTATTTTCCAGACCACAGTCTTAAGACACCACATGTTTCATGTTTCCATGTCTTAAATATGCTCTCCCTTGTTGCTAAAACATCCTGCCTCTTGCTCCTGGTGAAAATATATTCATCATTTAACACCTGGCTACTATCGTTTGATCTGGAAGTCTTACCAACTTTGACATTCCTGGAGAGAACTGGTAGCTCCAACTTTGCTGGGTCTTTATACATACGTAAAAAATTAAATCAGTTTACTTCACTAAACTGAAATTTCCTAGAAGAATTATTCATTTATGCAAAGCACATAGTAGACACAAAATAAATACTTTCTGGAAGAAGGAAGGGATAAATGAATAGTCCTCCTTCTTTCAAACTGAGGGGTAGAGAGGATAAGTGAGTGGATAACGTAGCTAGAAAATGAATTAATCAGGAAGACGACATGGGAGTTTCAGGATCCCGCTATTCTTTCTCCAGAAATCACCTGGGAAACTTCTTCAAAACATAGATGCCACACCTCAGGCCAGATGCAATGTATCAGAGACTCTGAGCCCTGCAGAAGGATATACGTGTTTTTAAGGCTGCACAGGTGGATAGTGTCTGCAGCAAGAGTTGAGAACCATTCTTAATTGTGCCACATCATATCCACGTGCAGAAACATAATTACTGGCACCACAGACGCTGAAAGTCTTGTGCCAATATTCCTGGAATTCCAGACTGCAGTTCAGGAGGAGGAGGGGGAGGGGGGTGGGGCTGGAACAGGAAGCAGAGGAATGGATGCTGCAGAAGAGAAGGGACACTCTGAAACCACACTTGCCAGGGGAGGCAGGAGGTGGCCACTCACCCTTTGCAGGGATGTTGGGGATGTTGTGACATAGAGGGAATAAGCCAGGCTACCGTAGAGCTGCTGATGTAAGATATAGACACATCAAGACAGATGAAAATTTGCCCAGAAATTACAGAAAAGAATGCCTACCATTTATTCAAGCTGAGATAACTACTAATACTCCCCCAACCCATCACCTTTTCAAAAGGGCGCATAATTTGAAGGAGTCAGGGATATAAAATCATCCAAAACTCATCTTCATTTTTTAACTTTTGCCACATCCCTTGAAAATGAGATTCTGTGCCTTCAGAATAGTGAGAGTCATACTTAGAAAGAAAAGGCGGGGTGGGGGGGGGATGATCTGGAAGTAGAGATTATATCTCCTAGTATACACTTGCTTTTCACTGTGTGCAATGAGGTATTTTTGTTTGTGGTTTCTTTTGTTTGTATGTTTTGCCACCAAAGACTTAATAATAAGATAGTGATTCTTTGTGAATCAACCCAAATTCAAAATCAGTTTACTGATCCTTGTTCCGCTATTATTGATTACATATGAGTTCCCTAGTATCCTAAGTCATAAACAATTTTATTTTCTTTCTCCTATTTTTCCACCCACCTACTGTTCTCTTTGCCCTGACGTACCAGGTGCCACATTCTATATGGGTGCCACCAGCAAGTCACTTATGTGGAGGGGCCTTCCTTTGTCCCCTAATGACCTGCAAAAAAGGATCCCCCCTGTGATTCTCTTGTTTAGCTCTGGTCCCCGGTTTCCTTACCCTACAGGTAATTGCTGGTAGTGGGCTAAGACCCCAAAATAGATTCAACAGCAGTGCTGCATGATCTTTTCATTATCTCAGGGTTGTCTTTTCAGATGCTCTGTTTCATTTCTACGATGTTGAGAAGTTTGAAAGCTCCTAAGTCTAATAAGCATTAAAATCCTCAGGAGTAACTCTTCTCTTCCCATCAGCTATTTCTGTGTTCTTGCAGAGTTCACTTCCCCTTTAATCTTGGGGCCTCATTAGTTACTTTTATACTGGGATAAAGGGTTGAATTTTACAGAATGGAAGCTCGTACTCTGAAAACACTGACGTTTCCTCTGTCATCATAACTGCATCTGGTGGTTGCTGTTACTGATATTTGTCCAAAGATTTAGTACCAAAGTTAAACTTACTTTGCTTAGGTGCATCAACCTGATCTTTTTTTGTTCCATAAATATTTATGTGAAAGATTCAAGAGTCAGGAAGAACCTCAGATGATCATATTAGTGTTTGTGGGAATAATTAATGGAAGGCAGTAAATATTTGTTTGCATATATGTTATATGTATAGTGAAAGAGAGCGATAGAGACAGAGACAGACAGAGACAGAGAGACAGAGAAGCAGAAAGAATGAGAGTCTAGGTTAGGGTAACTCTCAAAGTCTATTTCATTTATCCTTAGAAGAAACAGTGCATTAGAATTTCAGCAACATATACAGAACCTAATGTGAAACCTTTGGGAAGGATGCTTTAGAGGCACTAAAAGATTATCTCTGACATTGAAAATGTCTGGTCTCTTGTCCTTGCCTTTTAGACCCTCTGTCTTCAAAGGCGTCGCCTCTAGAAGGACTGACTGCAGTGATATGCTTATAGCTCCATTTGCAGACTTTCTTATAGGTTCATAAATGGAGACTAGAAGGAGGAGGGAAAGGAATAAAATTTAATAACTGAATAAAAATGTAAATAAAGATTTGCCTAAAATTACTTGTCCAAGAAATAATTCTCCCTCCCCCTTAAGCTAATACTTTGATAAGCTCAGTACAGTGATCCTGATTTGGAGCGTGACCTTTGAAAATGCTCTCCAGCTTGATTAAAGATGTATTAAATTTGTTTAAATAAACCTCGTTGTAATGGCACATCATTTGTAAGAAGCTATTAGGGGGCTGGAAACTGTGCTGCTGTATTTGCATGAAAATGTGCCCTGCTCGAATTGAGGATCTCTCCTGAATTAACTGCAAAGGGAAAGTGACACTTTCATAATTTTTTCTGACAAAAAAAAAAAAAAAAGAAAGAAAGGAAAACTTTATGCAAAGCCCTGCAAGAGCGGAGAACTGCATGTCAATAACAGAGCCATACAGGCACTCAGGGCTCTCAGTCCGACCGGCATTCTTGATGTTCTCAGGGTATTAAGTTAAATGTAATCAATAATATTTATCAGTCAATTACTTTGCTCCAGAATGGCTTCATCTTTGAGTCTGTGTATGTGAGTACACGAATCGTTGAGAGTAACCAGATCCAACAAGGATGCTCAAAAGAAAACTGTATTACCACATATCCTGAAATTGCATGACTGGAACACTCTCCCTGGATCCAATTTTGGCGCAGGGTCTGTAAAGGCGTTGCTTGCTGGGTTTATGGAGAAGCTCAAGCATCTGAATCCTGCAGAAAACACTCCCAAAAGAAGTGTATAGTTACCGGGTGTACTGTAAGTCCTGCCAGTGGCTCCCAAGTGAGCCGCCACTCTGATGAAAAAGGGTCTCTCCTTTAAATCAAATATTCAATTAAAACCTTTCATACCTTCTTGTAGGAATCAGGGTTCTAGGCAACCTAAAATTTGCTGGAACAGTGGCGTCTTTCTAAGTCACCGTTTTCCTATCTTGTCAGATACAAAGATGCCCACTTTTAATTTAGCTTCTTCCTGATGAATCCTTCTATTTCACTGTTGAAAATTTCTAGGTTTATCGTTTGCTGAGAATTGCCACGATCTATTTAGAATAGGGAGTCTTTTTGCCGAGGTGCATAATGACCAGTTCTCTATGACGCATGTGGAGGCAATGCGGCTCCCTGCCGCCCAGAAGCAGCTACTCTGTTCCAGGCTTTGTGCTAAGGATTTTCAACTTTTTTTGGATTCTTAAAATAGCCCCTGATCAGATAATATTCCCATAATTATAAGTTGATGGACCAAGGCTCAGAGACTGACCTAAAATCACATAATTAGCAAGTGGCGAAGCTTGGTTTTCAGCTTAAATGTGTCTGACTCTAATGCCCAGGTCATTTTATTACACTAACTTTGACTCGAATTTACCATCTGGAGATAAATTAAAGGACCCAGCTATGAGGCATGATTGGTAATATTGATTAAAACCCCAGATTCAGAGACACATATGAGTATGCCACCAAGAAGATAAACTATTCATGTTACAGACAATTTTCTCCTGGCAAGCAGTGTTTAGGGAGGAAGAATTGTTTATTTGTAGCAAATCATTTAAAACCTCTCTCTTTTATTTCAATTTTCTTTGAGGCCGTTTCTGTTAGTTTCAGATATATTTTCAACATGGAAAATTATTTTTTATTTTTTCTAAAAGGGCCTATTGTAATTTGAGATTAAATATGGTGATCAAATTATGTTTTTGAACATGACTCGTGCCTTCTAAGTAACAATGTTTTCTGCTATCTAAGTTTGCATAAAGGCAATTCTAAAAAGTTGAGAGCAATGGAAACACGTTTGGAGTCAGTACATAGACTTCTTAACTGACACTTTGAAGGGGATAATGCAAAATGAAAGAAAAGGAAGATCATTCAGAGAGGGTTTACCAGAAGACTAGAAAATGCATGAAGGAATAGTCTTTGATTGTATCTGAGAGGAGGTCAAAACATGTTTGAGATAATTTCCCTTTTTTATTATTTTTCTTCCAATATCCATACAAAGTTTTTAAATGAGAACATTTTTGAATTAGAAATTCTTTGGAACATTATGAGTCCAACACTCTCATTCAGTCCAAAAACAAAAGATAAAATAAAGAAGTGAGTCAAAGTTATGGAGAGGAAATTGATAATAGCAACATGCTTAGTTAATGGCATAGGCACAGGTAGTTTCCCAGCCTACAGCTTCTCCTTTCTACTGCATGACTCGGTCTCAGCAAGAACAGGTCTGAGATTTGCTGTCTTCAAATCTAAGAAGGACTTCAGAGACAAGTGTCATGTCAAGCTTGTAAACTTTTTTGTATTATTTTTCATCCAAAATCTACTTTTAAATTTTTTCTCCAGATTTGATACAGAAAAAGACACAAAATAGTGAACGCACGGGAAAATCAGGAAGTAGTAAAACTATCATTTCCGAATAGGGCTCTAGTTAAGTTTCTGTTATCTTTGGTTCAAAAAGCCAGTTCCTCCTGTTCACAATCTTCATCACCTTGATGCTCTGAAGTTCCACCTCCACATTATTTTTTAATATTTCCCATAAGCAGCATTTAACGTTAAGATAGTGAACAAAGGCACTTCTTTATTACTGTCTCCAAGTGGGGGACAAGTCCTACTCTGCTGCCTTTAGGTTGGTGGAGGCCCACACATGGGGACCCACTCTTTGCCAGAGATCTATGTATATCTTTGTTTATTTATTTTGCTAGCAACAGAGCAAAAGGGATGTCTCTCTGAAACTTTTGCAAAGGGGCCCAGAATTTAAAATAATGCTCTTGCCTTCGAGTGCTTTTTTCCTCCTCATTTCCTTTTAGTTTTTAATTTACCGTTCCCAGCTGAGATACTTGAGCAGATAGAAGCAGCCCAGCTCCAGGCTAATTGGTTCATCATGCACTTTATGATAATTTTCATTCTGGATTTTGATTAGGTCAGTATGGGGACTGCTTTGGTCAATGCTCGTAATGATCAGCCTATTAACTCTGAAATAGGGTCTTTGACTGTACTCATCTTATTAGATATCTCAACTGCCTTTAACTCTGCTAACCATGAAATATTACTGAACTATCTTAATTTCCTAAGCTGGACGCTAATATTTTCCATATTAGTTTTAGCCCTATTCAACTCAATTCGTTACTTTCATTGGAAGTTCTAAATGTTGCTGATGGGCAGATGACATACTGTTTCCCCTCAAGAATCATTTACAGCGTCAGCTCTTCACATACATCCAGTGTAGTAAAGTGCGTCGTAGTTCCTCTGAGTCACCCAGACATGGCTGCATCTGCAGCTCCACCGCTTACTAAATTCTCTAACTGATCACTAAATCACTTGTCCTCTTTTGGCCTCAGTTTCTCCAAGTGTGGCCCGGAAAAATAGTTAATACGATACATCACTAATGCATAGCACAGTGTTTTGCATATAGGAAAACTTCAATGAATGCTGCCACTATTTCTCTTGCTTTAGGGCTACCAAAGTATTTGAAAACATTGTAACTCATTGAAGTGTAGATTTAGAATATAACATGGAGAAAATGCTATTCAGGATTTAAAGCAGAACAACTTCGATTGTTTTCTTGATTTTCAGACAACTGTATTTGGGGAAGTGGAAGTATTTAGAGAGTTGATTCTATTCTCACTTTCACTTTGTGTGTCTCACATTCTATCAGGTTTTGGTTAATTCTATCTGGGCTTCGACTGGTATTGATTTCTATGAAACTACATTAAAGAGGGGTGACACTTTGTTCTCATTTTGTTGGCTCAGATTCCTTTACAATTTATTTGTTACAATTTTGAGGTCATTTTGGATTATAAATTTTGTAATCCATATTGAACTGCTGCTTCCACATCAAGTTCTTATTTCCCTCCTTTTTAATATTTAATTACTTTAACCATTTGGAAACTTGTTTTTTAAGTCCTGATATAATTTAATTTGGAATCTCTGATATTGTTTCCCCTTTACCTTCTATGATTTACAGTTTAGACATGAGTGAATTTTATTCTCAAAAGACTACAAACTGCTGACAGAAGTGCTTTTACACAACCAAAGTGAAAATTTGAGATGTAGTTTTCCAAGAATGGATGTTTAAAGGGAAAAAAATCCACTTATCCTAAATTATCTGGATAAATAATCAATATGTTTTTTAAAAGCTACTGTTTTTCATATATATATATATGATTTTGATCCCAATTCTCCTTTCTATTGTACCCTATTATGTTTTAGCTTTAACTAATTAGCCTATCCTTACACATACAGTTTTGTAGATACACACAATATATATACAGTTCTTATGTTTCTACATTAACTCTTTACCTGAAAAGAAAAAGAATGAAGATTTTCAGCTGTATATATGTCACAAGAAAAGATTTAATCATATCTAACAAATATTTATTATTTTTCAATTAAAAACAAATTAAATCTTCAATCACATTTATTGAGATTTATCAGCTATGTAGTGAGCCATAGTTCTATAGTTTTTAGGTCAACTTTACATAAAAGTTAAGCAGAAAATCGGGGCTGGCCCCGTGGCCGAGTGGTTGAGTTTGCGCGCTCCGCTGCAGGCGGCCCAGTGTTTCGTTGGTTCGAGTCCTGGGCGCGGACATGGCACTGCTCATCAGACCACGCTGGGGCAGCGTCCCACATGCCACAACTAGAAGAACCCACAACGAAGAATACACAACTATGTACCGGGGGGCTTTGGGGAGAAAAAGGGAAAAATAAAATCTTTAAAAAAAAAAAAAAAAAAGTTAAGCAGAAAACAATCTGAAAGCTACTGTCCATCTCCAGCAGAATCTCAGGCATAAATTATCAAATTGGATATTCTTCTTTTCTTCCAAAAGCCATTTACTTAAAATAATGTGGCCCTAATTTTGGTAATTCAGAAGAATCACAGACTACAGTTAAATAATCTTTTTTTCCCACATGCTGAGAACTGTTCCCTTCTGAATTGCAGAGAGCTGTATTTCGGACTCCTTTTAAGAGGACTTTTCTAAAAATACATTTTTGATATTTTATTTAGAAATCACTCAGAAGGCAATTTTCATTTGCTGATTGTAAGAGACCGGAAGCTTGTGTGAAATAGCGCTGCTGTCTGAGGGAGCTGAGCATCATGCCCTCTCACCATTGCCTGGACGGATGGATTGCGGAGCCACCCGAAGGAGCTGCGTCACCTTCGGGCGAGTTCTTAGATGTCCGATGAACATATCAGAGCATGTTATGTGGTGTGGACGGCTAGAAATTTGAGTTAATCTGCCTCATTTGGCTAGCTAACTAAACTTATCCAACTAGTGTGTAAATCAGACGCCAAATTTATTCATTCACACTCTGGGCTCATTCCCGTCCTGGGCCTAGAACACTCGTGTTCACTCCCAAGAATGGCTCTTTAATCAGCACAATCAAGAAACGAAATTAGTACCCAGAAAATTACTCTGGAGCATGGAAAATGAGCCCTGGGAAAGCAGGAGAGTCAAACCTGTTCCTTGGAAGATGTGTCCTAGATCCAGTAATATTCTCTTTCATGTGGGACAGAATAACAGTGACCCAGCCTAAAATTGCTCTTTTTATTTGACCTTTTTAAATACATATTTTTTAAAAAATTGAAAACTAAATCTAATCTACTACATCAATTTTGCCAAGATTATCAAATCTAACCTATCAATTTTAAATCATGCCATTACTGTAACCTAGGAATAATTGTAAGAATCCCCATTTCAGAGATTTTATTACTTTTCAAAGTTCTTCATAGAGTGAATAAAATAGGAATAATAGTGTTGACTAGTGTTTTAGTCTGTTCGGACTGCTGTAACAAAGTACCATAGGCTGGATGGCTTATAAACTACAGAAATTTCTTTCTCACAGTTCTGGAGGCTGGGAAGCCCAAGATTAAGGTGTTAGATTCTGTGTCTGGTGAGAACCCACTTCCTGGTCCATAGACTGCTTTTGGTTGTGCTCTCCCATGGCAGAAGGGGAGAGGGAGCTCTCTGGGCACTCTTGATGGGCACTAATCCTCTTCAAAGGACTTTATTCTTATGACCTAAGCATTTCCTAATGGCTCCACCCCCAAATACCTCACCTTAGGGGTTAGATTTCAACATAAGAATTTTGGAGAGATACAGACATTCAGTCTGAAGCGATTAGGTAACAGTATTTTCTTTCATTGTCAATTCTAGAATAGACATGGAGGTTTACTGCTTTTAACTTGGAAGAACAACTTGTCGTTTAAGATGTCTTCGGTATGTATGCAAACTCAGTCATTATCCGTTCATTTCCATAAACAGGTTTCCCCACCAACCTACCACCAGGCCTGAGATTTTCTTTCGTTATTGCCTTTCATGTTTTTCTTGGTGGAGGCAATATAAATTAAACCATTGTTCCTATTTAAACATTATGTTAGTAACTTGATTCTCTGATAAGCCGTATCAGAGAACTGGAGAAGCAGTCATACGGGATCTAAAGTTTGAACTTTGGTTATACTATGAACGATGTAGAATTACTTAATTTCTTTTTCAATACAGATCGTAGCAGCGCTAAACCCATGTTGTCGTGTAGATTTAAGCGGTAGCGCAAATACTGTGGCTAGTGAAACATCTGATACGTAGCAGGTGAGCTACAACTGATACAGCCCGGTTCCAGCTCCACTTAAACCCCACCTTACCTTCTCTTCTGTCTTCTCCCTTCCAAACATGATTTTAAGACAATGTGAGACAGGGTACACAGATCGCTACTGAAATTTTTTTTTATTAAAATTTGGGGCATATTCAGAGTTCCCATGTCACTTCTGATCTTCTATGTTGTCTCATGAATATTATTGAAATTTCCCTCTCTTTCTCCTCCGTAACAATTGTTTGTTGTCTCCTGTTTGAGAGTGTGTTGTATGTTCCTCTCACCTTATTCTTCTGCTTTCTCCTGCCAGTTAGCCCTCGAGCTGCTGAACTCTTCAATATCAAAAGGTCCTATTAATCATCCTGACTTCTCTATTTTCATTCACAGTTAAACTTTGTAAAGCAGTTTCTTCTTGTATGCCTTCCACTTCTTCCCTGTCCTTTTCTCAGTCTACTGCAGTATAGTATGCCTTATAACCCACTCCACTGCAGTTGGCATCATCAAAGCCTTTATCCAAAGGAGTCTTTGCTTCATCTTTTTTAACTTTTCAATTGTATCAGCTACTCTTGTTATGAAAACATAGGTTTTCTTGGTTTTGATGTCTTCATTCTCTCCTAAAATAGTTTTAAGGGCTCATTTTGTCCCTTGCACCGTTCGTGATCGTCACTAGTGCTCCATCTGCAGGTCTTTTGCTTTCTGCTCTTCACACTGTCCTTAGCCAATCCAGTCCCACAGTCGTACTGTTTATCTCCAGTGGAAACCTTTCCACTGATCTCCAGAATATAACCATCTCCTGTCTCCTCCTGGAAGTCCGAGAGACCCCTCGTATACCAGATATTTAAAACTGATCTCATCACCTTTCCCTTTACTCTCACTAGTCTTCTTTTATGTCGTTTCAAACTGCACCATTACCAAAAACAGAAATCTAAAGGTCCTGCAGGGCTTCCCCCACAACCTTAGAATCTATCTTCATTGATTCTAAGACATTAGAAGTAGTTAATATTTCTTGAATCCCTTTTCTCCCTTCCCTCACGACAGCGTAGTTCCTTTTCTCTGAATTCCTCAGTGGTCTGTAACCAATTCAGTCAGTGGGCAATGGTTGCTTACCTCCCCTGCAGCCCCTTCCCCTTCTTCCAATAGCTGCCCTTTGTTTTATTCGAGGATTTACCACTGCCATCCGTTTTCTGTGTTGCCTGTCTAGTGTTCCTGCTGGGTTTCAGGAGTGAAGCTAGTAATTTGGTTCTAAGCCAATCAGTTTTGCTTGGGGTGGGCAAATAACCTAAGCAAGTCCAATAAGAAGAATGTCTGGACTTCCACAGGAACAACCAGAAAAGAGGCTCCCTTTTGCTACCAGATTTAAGTCTGGGAAGATGTAGGACTGAAATGTAGCAGCCATCGTAGCACTATGAACCCAAGAACAAAGCCAGCAGAGAGCAAGAAGAAGCTATTTCTTGATAACACTTAATTTTTCAGTTAAAAGGACCTGCACATTTACTTTATTTTTGATTAGGTAATTTGGGATTGTTTTTATGAATCATTATACTTTAGTAATAGGAGTAGAAGTACCTAAAATGTACTTAATTGAAATATTTCTTACCTACTTCTGATCTTGTCAGCCTACCTCTACATTCACAGAGCAAAAAGCAAAATGCGTATGCAGGCATAATTCATTTTTCATTTCTTAATTTTAGCTAAATTACTATCAAGTTATTATAGTTGTGATTTTTATATAATTTTAATTCTAATGGCAGTGCTGATCTAAAGCATAAAAAATAAAATGCAATCACATTCACTGTGTATTCAATTTGTATATAATTTTATAAAATTCTTAAAAGAGGAATGGAAAAAATTAAAAGTTAGAATTTCTATGTTTTTAAAAATATTTTTATTCTCAACCAGTCAAAATCAACTGTTCAAATTACAGTCAAATACAAATTCTAGTTACTAAATATAAATTTAATTATTTAAATAAAATGAAAAATTTTAATTTATATTTTGAAAGTTTTATTAAATCTTATTAAATATTTTTGTAAAAACAAAACTATCACAGTTCTTCTGTTCTGTTCTCACCTAACCCACATGTAAAAAAGTGGTACCATGCATTACCATGTTACATCTGGACCGGCATAGGAAAAAAGTTAACCAGGGTTGTTTAACATTGAAAAATACTCCTCAGCCATCAAGAGCTACTGTCACAAAGACTGTGCAAATTCATGAATATCTCCAGAACTTCAAATTAGGACAGGAAAAGAAGCACAAAAATGGATGCTTGACATTCCTGGGAAATGATACTTTGTACAAAAATTTATTGCATGCCTGCTCTCTAAGAGGAGGAATTTGACAAGATAATTAATTTGTCCTTCCTCCTACCAAGTGCTTCCACTGCTCATTTTCTTTACTCTCTGAAGCACTGTCCTTCTCTGGTACCAGCAGGAGTAAACCTCTCATATCTTCATGACATTCAAATGCAATTCTCTTTTATTTCTAGGACATAAGGCAAGAGATGTGGAAGAGGAGTTCCTTGAAGCCAGAATGGTGTGAGCATGACAATGACAATGGTGTACCAGAGGGGCACTCATCTGTAATTTAATATTTTTATTTGTTTTGTGTTTCTGATATGTGAGGTTATCTAAAGTGTGGGGTGCAATTTGTTTTTCTTGGTTTTTTTTTTTTTTTTTTTTTTGGTGAGGAAGATTGACCCTGAGCTAACATCTGTTGCCAATCCTCCTCTTTTTGCTTGAAGAAGATTGTTACTGAGCTAATGTCTGTACTAATCTTCCTCTATTTTGTATGTGGGATGCTGCCACAGCATGGCTTGATGGGTCATGTGTAAGTCCGCACCCAGCATTTGAACCAGCGAACCCTGGACCAATGGAGCAGAGCGCACAAACTTAACCACTACACCACCAGGTGTCCTCCCTAAAGTGTGGAGCTACTTGTGTCTAGGTCTAAAGATATCAACTGCTTTTGTCTTAATGTACTCCATTCCCCATAAGACAACCTGTCCTGTTAATGGCTTCCCACTCTCTACTGGAAAAAAAATCTTTAGATGACATTCAAACCTAAGGCCACGACCCAAGTATTGCCTACTTCTTTAGGTTCATTTATTACCATTCCCATAAGCTTCATTGATTCTCCTTGCTTATTTTCCTTTTTCCATGTTTCCTCTTCCTATAAGTCATAGAGTCAGGATTTGTACACAGTGTTGACATTCAGGACCTGTGTTCTTGACCACTATGCTCTAGTATCTACCATCACCTGGCTCTCCATTCTGCTATTATGCATTTATTGCTTCACTTTCCTTCACAAGAGCATTTAGTCATTCCTACCACCTAAGGGGAAATGTTTATACACAATTATATGGCACCATCTATTGAACTTTATCTTAAATGCTTACTAAAGTGAATTGCACCCTTTCTTTTCATGTTAGGGCATATTGATCCCTAACTAGATTGCATACTCCTTGAAGGAAGAAATTATGCCTTATACTTCTTGATGTACCCTTTATTGCTAAACAAAATGACTGTGGTATTTAATAGTTACAATCTTAATAGATCCATTTTTATTTGAAATACTACCTATACTTGAGAGATGCTTTGTGTATAATGAGTCATGGTGTTATTGCTTTCCCTTTCCAGTTAATTTGGTGAAATTTCCAGCTAGAACACCATGTCTGTGTGATTTATCATAGGGCCATTCTTCTTCTCCACTGGGGACACCTTCTCCTTTTTTTACATCTGTGTGTGCTTGGGGTGGACACCTGGTGGAAGGTCTGTTCACACCCATACAGATGGGTACGGGGAGCACACCGCCCCCTCGTGAAAACTGGCTTGCTACTGAGAGAAATACCTTATGTCCTCTAATCCAAAGCCATTCTGCATGTTTTCCTTACCAGGATTTAAAGAACATACTCTGTTCCCATCCAAATGTGAAAAGTTTAATTTCAAAATAAAATGTGTCACCATAGCAAAGAAGCAAAAGTGGAAAAATTCCTCTTGTCATTATCAGTCGACACGTCTTACTTTTACTAGTTATGTATATAATACAAACCCCTCAAAAATACTCTTAATAAAAAGATTAACAATTTTTATTCTTATGAATCTGCATCATTTAGGAAGAAATATTTCTCCACACTGTCAAGTCTAGACATGATAGTTTAAGAACTACTTAACTTTATCTCTCAAACATGAGTAAATTCTCTTTCCTTCTGCCATGAAAATGTTCTTTTCTATATTAGTACTGATAAGCCTGTAAATGGGACAAATACACAATTAGTTGTTATGAATCTAAGAAACTTACGATTTCAGTTGCAATGATCCTTTTCTACTAGAGAGCGTCCATTAATTCATTAAAACACAAACAAACAAACAAAATTGAACAACAGCTATGAACTGTCCAGTGGTTATGCAAACAAGCATCAGATGAAGTTTTTACCATCTAGGAGAATTGATAGTCTCTGTTAAAATGCAAATGTTATCTAAATAAGCTAACACATCAAACCACTTAACCACAAACGGTTTGTCAAATTACTAGTCAGTTACCCAGCAGGACACTGACCTGATGGAATGGAACTTGATATAGGTAAGTTTGCGTGAGAAGTAACAAGGATCAAGACATCAGCACACGGGATGTTGCCTAAATGAAATTTTCGGAAGACCATTTGGTAGATCATGTGAGTTTGACAAAGAGGTTAAGTAAACAGAGAAGTAAGTTCAGAAGTTTTACAAGTACAGTGGTTTCAATTTGCATTTTATCCTATGGCTAACCCAGGATAATGCCTGTATCAAAATACTTGTGGGTTTAATAGTTTCCTCCTACTAAGATAGATCTGGTCAGGGTTCCTTTGAGCCATATGCTTTCTGTAGAAAAGAACATGAACAAAATAACATTTTAAATAAAAACCATGATTTCTCAACCCTTTTCATAGCATAAAAAAGTGAAAAATAAAACACAATAAAACCAGAAAATGATATTTGTGTCACAGATTAGGGTAAAGGGGAAGGCTGCCTGTGGCCCAAGGCATCTGGCCCCAGGGTCTCCAGCAGACCCAAGTCCCACACAGATCCCCTAAGGGATGGGGTGCATATTTCCATATCCTTGCATTCCAAGTGTGGCACATGAGTGTCTTGAGACATATTCATTAAGAAGCTCTCTATACAAGTTGAAATAGTCATTACAGAGTAACTCAATATTATCCCAATATGATTATCTACAATTATTTATATTTCTGGTCTAAAAGGAATTCATAGCAACAAATGATTACAGTTTGTGGGATCAGATCAGCAAAGGCACCTCTACTTTGACAAATAAAGACCTTGCCTCTTCCAGAATCTCTGAATACTTTCTTTTGGAACAATGGTAAAATACATTTTTTATTTATTTATTTTTTGTTTTGCTCTACATTCCAGACAGTAGAATATTCAACTTAATACATCAAATAATGTTTATAAAAAGCAAATACCTTCATCCTGATTTTGTGATAAGAAAGATTCATGTACATAAATTTTATATTGTTGGATCATTGAGTGATATTATATACATGAGACTGATTCACAGCATTATAAGGTACAGAAAAGAAAATAGGTACGCTTTGAGAAGAGAGAATATGTTATTTTCTATTCCAGAAAGTGTCATTTTAAGGGCAATAAAACTGACAGTTGAGAGGTAGAGTCTTTTAGATACTAGAAATCATATGATTTTAAAAGGAGAGTAGCTTTAATAATAAAAACAGTATTCAAAATTAACAAAAATTAGTACACAAAAATGAATGCAACTCTTTTCTCTTTTTGTATTTTTCTTGACTTCCCATATTTGCCATAATGAGAATGTACTCTTTTATTATTAGAGAAGATTACTTTGATTAGAAGATGAGTAAAGAATATGTGGTTGGGAGGAACCTGGTCAGGCCTTTCCACTTTCCCCTGACAGGACACAACTGTATTTTGGGAAGCTGGAATGGGCCATCTCACTTCTCCATGTAATTACCATGCAGTAACAGATCCTTTAAATATAAATTCAATGCATATTTAGGAGCTAAGCACACTTAGTGAAAGCGCTACTGGTTGTCTATTCTGATAATCTGTTGGCTAAATTGGAAAATATCAGTGGATTGTCTGTCCTTTACTCCGAAACCTTTAAATAACTTGGAGAAAGAGAAGTGGAAGTGGGATTCGAGAAACAGTTGAGCAATCACAATTGTGAGTTTTACCTCCTGTCTCAGCAAAGCTTTTCCTGTCATTTCAGCAACGTATCTTCTCACATGCTTGATGTTTGTTCTGATGAGAACAGTACTGTTGTCAAAGCGTACCCACCCTCCTTCATTTAACACGCCATGCTGTGAGAATTTGATTTCCAGCTCATTTCTGGGTTTGTTTTAGATTTGTTTCTAAAAATATATACTATTGACTTTTTTGATTTTATGATAGATTACGTTGTGATAGTTATATTACGAGGTGGCAAGTAAAGCTATTGTTATCAAATGTAAGAATTTTTAAGAATAATTGGTTAATTATAGACTCTATTTGCTGCATTTCAAATGCAGATTATCATTTTCATCTCCTGAGACCATGAAGAACTGAGTCTACCTTAAACAATGAATGATTGTCACTTAATTCCTACAAATTATCCTGCATGTTGAAGTCTACCTTTATTTTGAAAGTTAAAAATCATATGACTAAAATTGTTACCCTCAGATCATGTCTCATAATCTGAAGAGAGCTCAGGCTTTCGCTAAGTTTTTCACCAATGTCATATGTTGATGGGTTATTCTTTTCTCAAATTCAGAGTAGCTAGAGAGAAAATCTGAGAAGAGATGATATCCAACCAAAAACCTCAGGAATTATTTTGGCATACAAGTTTGATATTTTGTTAGAAATCTAGGATAAGGCGAAGAAGTATAAGAATGTCAATGAATGTTTCTTTGGATATATGGACATGATGAAAATAAACCATAGACTTAAGATGGTGGTTGAGAGAAGAGTAATTGGCAAATAGAGTAATAGTAGTGCTTGTTAATTCACTGAAGAATATATCTCCCTTGAGGCAGAAGGAAATGGATCTTCCTCTCCATGAGCCTCCCTCCCCTCCATATTAAGTCTTAAAATGAGACTGTAGTTGGGGCCGCCTCGTGGCCAAGTAATTAAGTTCCCCCTCTCCTCTTCGGTGGTTTCGCTGGTTTGGATCCTGGGGACAGACATGGCACTGCTCATCAGGCCATGCTGAGGCGGCATTCCACGTGCCACAACCAGGGGCACTCACAACTAGAATCTACAACTATGTACTGGGGGTGCTTTGGGGAGAAGAAAAAAAAAGGAAGATTGGCAACAGTTGTTAGCTCAGGTGCCAGTCTTTATTAAAAATAAAAATGAGATTGTAGTCAGTTTGGTTCAGATAAGAAATTATCTTAGTTGGCTTGGGCTGTGATAACAAAATACCATAGACTGAGTGGCTTAAACAACAAAAATTTATTTCTCACAGTTCCGGAAGCTGAGAAGTCCAAGATCAAGGTGCTGGCAAGGTAGGTTTCATTCAGAGGTCTGTTTGGTTTGTAAGCAGCCACCATCTCCCTGTGTGCTTACATGACCTCTTCTTTGTGGGCACACCAGCCAGCTCACTGATGTCTCTTCTTATAAGGGCATTGGTCCCATTAAGGGGGCCCCAGTCTGATGACCTCATCTGACCATAATTACCTCTTAAAGGCCCTGTCTCCAAATGCCATCACACTGGGGGTAGAGCTTCAACATAGGAATTTGGAGGAGACATAAGCATTCAGTCCATAATAGATGGTGTGATACCTTTTTAAAAAAATAATGATTTTTAAGCCTTAAATCTGATAGGAGCCAAGAAAGGCTGTGCCCTAAGATGATGCTTGTGGTTTTCATTAAGTTGCTTTTTATGTAATGGGGAGAGCACTGGCCTGACAATCCGTGCCAATTGAGTTTAAATTATAGTTACTAATTTCCTAATTGTGTGTGACTTTGAATGTTTACTCTCTCTAGGGCTAAACATCCGTGGGCAATTATTTTGACCTCTTTATTGTATTGTGGAGTACAATAGAAGCAACGTATATGAGTATGATTAGAATATAGTAAATAATAAATATTTCTAAAATACTTTTTAATCAACCCGACAAAAGAAACACACCATACAATTAAGAGGCCATTAAAAAAACCAAAAACTGCAATTGACCACAGTCGCTACAGTCAACATGCAAGGAAGGGCGTATCCTATCTTTTGATCTTCACATTATTCTATTGAATTCTAAAGTCACTACATTAATTATGACCAAAAATATCACAGAACAAAGCTCGCTAAAGACATTACAGTGTATTTAAGTCATATATTAATTTGGGTCAGTAGTTTTAAAACCAGTAAGAAGGGACTTTTCCAAAGAAAATTGTCCTCAAATAAGATCTGTAGGATTATAGCATGATCTTCTAAGAGAAACCATTTTTCTTGAGATTTCTAATATTTTTGTTTTTCTTGTTGTTGGTTCACTTTAAGTTCTTGACTCTCTTAAGTCAGATTCTTGGTATGTGTCTCTCCCTTTGGTTACAAATTTTCCTTAATATTCAATGGGAGAATAAGAAAAATATACTCAAAATACTAAGATATGGAACATGTCTTCAATTTCAGCCAATCTATCATATGGGCAGACATGAATCTATGTATTCATGTCTAGACCTCTGTTCAATATAAAGATAATAACTTCAGCTCATAAAGTATTTTGCCACGTTTATCTCTTGCCTCATTAAAGATGATTCCCAGAAGAAATCTACATGAGTGACTATTAATGAGTCATTTCCGGTTACACTATTGACTAGAGTAACCAAGATAAGATTTTGGAAATGAGTACTACCTAGAAGGAAGGTGGGCTGTAAAAATAGTTTGGATTGAAACTTGAGTCATTTTAGTTGTATCTATGAACTTATCAAAATACAATTTGAGAAATGGTAAATGTCTTCAACTTTAAATGACCTTTCAGAGTCCAATTTCAAACTATTATTTTCTGTATTCTATTTCTTTGCCTCATGTTCACTGTACCTTTCTCTACTGCCTTTACTTACTAGTTTCTGGAGTAAAACAAGGCCACAGACACTCAATAAACTGATGAGGATGAGGATGCCAGACTTGAGTGTGGGGATTTTGTCTAAACACAGAAGTGGGTGTGTCAACTTGCCTCTGAACTGTGAATTTCACCATCAGGTAAAGAGAACATCTGGAGACATAAGCTAATTAGCCAACTCACAAAAGAGGTTTCAGATTTTTGACACAAGGTGTAGTGACACCTAGGCAGTACGACCTGTCCCATGGAGTTTTACATCATGTCATGGTGATATCACAAAACATACAGAAAGCTCTTCAAATGATCCGTTATATTGTCTTACGCCATGGATTCACAAAGAATGTAAATAGCTGCTGATCAATTTGAGTTAGCGTAACTGCTGCCAGACAGTTGCAAATAGCAACAATAGTATATTCAAACAGTCCTTAGTTATAAATACAGTAGGACAGAGGAAAGAGAATCAAAATTAAATGTGACATAGAAAATTCTGGGTTAAGGATTTGGGGCAGCCATCTACCTTGCACTTGACTTGGATGAGATTTGAGTAGATGAGGTGGTATCAATCGGCTTGTTGTACAAATTCACGTTGACTGATTCTGGAAGATGATCACAAAATACACATGAGGAGACAAGGTAATAATTCTAAGTCTCTATACCGTGGGAATAATATTATTAGCAAGTGGACTAGAATCATCATGACCCATTCATTTGACATTCTTTCACTTTCTCTTATTGAAGGGAGTGTTGAAATAGAATGCATTCCTTACCCCAAATTATACCTGGATGTTTTTGTAGTTAAACTTGTGTTTTCAGAAATGATCAACACAAATGATAAATCAAGGTTTTTGGACCATCACACTGCACAACCCCTGAGGGCACTATTTACATTGTGCTTTCTATTGTAAATATCAAGAACACTTACACTGTATTTTATCTGAAAAATAAAAGTAAGGAGTTACTTGCATAAACTGTTGCAACGTATGCAAACAGTCTATTCTGCAATCATGCCCTTCTGGAGGCTTTTAAACATAAGTTTATCACATACTCATCTTTAGGATGGTTTGTTTAAGGCAGGTCCCACTAAAGTCACAATCTCTTTATAGGGGAAGTCAAGTGAATGGAAGTTGTCGATGGAAAGAAAAACAAAAGATCTTTTATAAGCTATTTTATTAGCTATCAGATTTAAATATTTAATCTTTCCTTCTCTAGGGCAGGGAAGTGTTTTTTTTCCAGTTCTATTGCTTACATAACTAGGCATTGTGCTTTTAATTAAATATGCTGTTCTTATACTCTTCTCTTTCTTTTTTCTTTCCTTCTCTACTGCTAAGAGTCGTGACCACATCAGTCGTGTGATGAGACTATCAGCCTGGGAAATATGCTGAGAAAGAGGAGAACTTAAGAATACTGTGACATAAAGGGTGTAAGGGCTGTCGTCATGCTTTCACCAGTCCCTGTGCAAAGACTCCTTGACAGGAGAAAGTCAAGGAGAGAGAAAAAAAAAAAACCAAACAAATATAAAACTACAGATGTTTAACTTTTTAGATTTTTGTCATAGGTGATTCCGAAGCAAATCTATGAAACTACCCTATTCCCCGTGACCCTGGAGACAGCCAGTAAAGTTGGGCTCAGTGTTTCTTGCTATCATTCCAATAGCACTATCTTGGGAAGAGAATATTTCCAAGAAAGTGTGTTCAGTTCTGGAAATGCTAATGGTTTGGCAACATTCCCCCAAGTCTTTCTAGCTTGAGGGAGGGAATGAGGGCAGAGTGCAGCAATTTACTGGGAGTACTTGCAGTTCTTAAGTCCTCCAAATTGCTTACCTACTAGTCCCAGTGCTTTGCTTTCCTGTGAAACAAGTCCTGTTCCTGCGAATTTGAAATTGCTGTAATGGATAAGGTAGCGCAGGGGACATGCTACTACCTGCATGTGTGTGCAAAACTCACATACACGCTCACCTCAAATCAAACGTTTGTTTTCCAACCAGTAAAGAGGAAGTAGATTCAGCGTCAAGTTTCTTCAGGGACGAGATCATGCTGAGAGGCAAATGAATGGCCGCTGTGGGGAATTTCTTTCCCCTGCTGAAAAAGCAAAGGCTAATAATAATTGAGGTTGATTTGCAAAATGCACAGCTTTACAATAATCATATGATACCTAGTAATTTTGAAATTGAGGTAAAAAAAAGGAAGCACTTCAGAAGCCGGAATTATGAAAATCAAGAAGTTGCTTAAAATATTTGAGTGTGCTTAGAGAATCAAATGCCATATGCTTTATTTGCTTCTGAAGAGAAATCGTGTTTTCTGTTGGAACAAATTGCACACACAGGTGTTTGATACAGGGCTTATAAGCTATCAAGAGGAACCAGAATGTTTGGGGTTGGGGTGGGAGGTGTTAATTTGGGGAAGGTAGTATGGAGAGAGGATGGAGAGAACAGAACAGAATGAGCAGAAAAAAAAAGAAGTTTCTTAGCCATATTTGCAAACTGGGTGGTGTTAGAATTAAAATTTACCACCTGGGTGCAAACCCACCTTGATTTATTCAGTCAAATTAGGACTCTGCTTCTCAACTGCTTTGCTTATGAGTTGCTGGTCTAAGAGAAATGAAAGAAGTAATAAAATTAACATATATATTTGCTTGTTCTGTATCTGTTTCTGCCTATTATATGAGAACTATCGTAAAGCCAGGTTAATAATTTCTACCCCCCCCCACAGGTCCCAAGGGAATTAAGTATCACACATGTTACTGATGAGAAAACTGGGACCGATTTTAGTTAACTACAGTGTGTGCACGGTATGTGGGACTACAGTAACACACATAGCTTCTCCCAATGACACATGCTGATACATAAGGTCATTGATGCCTGATACATAAGGCATCAATATGATAATCTCTCTGGGGAAACATACAATATTGTTTTTGAGATGGAGACTATAATGAAACATCACCAATGCAAATTGACCCAGGCTCATAAAATAGGGTAGACAGCTTGACCTTTCAGAGTCCTGGCTCCAGGATATCAAAAAACGAAAAACAAACCAAAAACTTTTACCTAGAGAGAATGAGATCCACTCCACATATTTTATGATACTGTATTGACTTTTCTTACTAATATGTAAACTGTCATGGTATGGTCTATGTGACACCAAAACGTCCGGATGGAAAGAGCAGATGTAGCTGTATTCAGTACTATACCTTATATAAGGAGATTGTTTGAAATCATCAGAATGATCCTTTTGGGGAGAGACTCTCACAACTGGTCTGTTTAAAATACCCTGTCTCTCCCTTCAGTCTCTCTCCCAGTGAGAAAGGCTTCAGAAACAGAAAGTATTTAGAACTAAAAGGAAGCCTTTCAAAAGCTCTGAAAGCATATTTTAAAAACAGAGTCAAAGCAGTTGAATATTATAGTCAAGGAATTATCTACAACAAACAGAAAATTAACCATTTTAATTCTCACAATTATTTTAGTTATGATGAATTTTCTTAATTCTAAAACAAATTTGTTTATTATCCTGAATATAGAATGTTTAAATATTTATTCTCTCTGAATAAATGTTAAATTATTAAGGTAATTTCCATTTTGCTCTCTTTTCTGAAACTAAGCACAAAAACTCATGTTTTGTGTTTTATTAAAGATAAATTAAAAAATAAGAAATAATGATTGAGGATCTAGTTTTAGAAGGGAAAGCAATCATCATAGGTTTGAGTAATCTGAAAATACTTGTTTGATAAACATAATTTGATTTACATTCTATCCTTTTTGGATAGAAGATTGTAATTCTAGGAATCAGGTGAATTGAAACGCATTAAAGAGAACAGTATGCTATTTTGAATCTGGATTGGTATTGATCTTCAACTCTAGTGAATCTAAAACTCTCTAATATTTATTTTTTGTTCTGATTGTAGCAACGTGAAAACATATGTGGAGGTGGAGGAAGGGGGTTGAACTGCAGTGATTTGTTATTGGTAAATTCCCAAACTGAGTGACTCAGTAGCACGTAACCAGCCTAATCTGTATCAACTTTGCAGACATAAGGGCTGCAGATAATGACGGCATGTACAGCTCAGTAATGAAAAGATATTTTAAAACAATAATTTTATTTTCCCTATGTAATTCTTTGTCTGTGCTTTCTTCCAATGTTTGATTTACTCCAGTGCAAATGGATAGAGTTGCTTTACTCTTTTCTCAGACTTGTGACTTTACAAGATTTTAAAACACAGTTAAAAAGGTAAAGGAAAAATTGCTTAATCTGGACAATTTGGCAATATGATACAGTAGCAAAATAAGAAGCATTTAAAAGATGTGGAAATAGTTCTTTTTCCTCTTATAATAAGATCCTCTATTTGAGGATGATTGACCTAAGATCATAATGGATTATTACCTTGTTCATCTTGTTTTTCACTAAGAATTAGCTCTGATGGAGGTGGGGTGAGAGAATTGGTGAAGATTTTCTCTTTTGAAAATGGTCCTCTCAGATAACCAATCATAGGCAGAAATTTCTTCATTAGCATTGGGTTGCTACTTTTAATTTTAATTATTTCTAATGGGCAAGTCTTAAATATGTACCTTTAAGATATTGAATAACTTCTTTTAATTTTAGTGTGTGCTGTGTGTGTTTTAATTTTAGTACGTAGTGGAATTATCTCCAGTCTTTTTGTTTTGTTATTTGTTTTTTCAGAAAATCTTCTAGTGTCCTTCAAATGTAGAGTTTGACAGCCTAGCTCAAGTTTCTTTTTTTTTTTTTTTTTTAAAGATTTTATTATTTCCTTTTTCTCCCCAAAGCCCCCGGTACATAGTTGTATATTCTTCGTTGTGGGTTCTTCTAGTTGTGGCATGTGGGACGCTGCCTCAGCGTGGTCTGATGAGCAGTGCCATGTCCGCGCCCAGGATTCGAACCAACGAAACACTGGGCTGCCTGCAGCGGAGCGCGCGAACTTAACCACTCGGCCACGGGGCCAGCCCCAAGCCTAGCTCAAGTTTCTGAGATTGTTATTTGGTATTTAAAACTAACTTCCAAACCTCAGGTGTACCGTTATAGATGTACTTCAAAGAGGCAAATAGATTTTCACCAAAAAAAATTAGAAGACTAAGAATATGGCATGAGTAATGCATTTAGTATTTGCTTCAACAGCTATGTTCTAATAAAAATAAATATGGATGTATGAGTAAAATTATAACACATCCAATAATTGCATTAATCTTGGTGGGCTCTTTCCTCTAGTTATGTTCAGTGAGTTGTGTGAAATACTCACTGTACATGTCGCCCCAATGTGGAATTAACTAGTTGGATTTTCTTTTTCTTTTATTGGTTAAAGTAGTTGGAAATTTAGGAATAATTAATGTCTTTCTTTTCTCTTTCTGTCTTTACTGGCAATTATTTTCTGGCAACAGATTAGCCATACAAATAAAGTTCACGTATAGATTACATACTGAAAAAGTTGTAAGGGGAATATTGGCTATATTACTTACTTTAAAAAGATAAAACCTATAATGTTCTATTTGAGATCAAGTCACATAATTTTCAGTCAGTATTCAGGTAACATTCTCAGAGGGTAACTGATAATTTAAGATAATTATAAGTGAAGGCATTAATCATTTCAAAAAGAATATGATGTCCAGGCTGTATGGATCTAAGCCAGGCAAGACACCAGAGCAATACAGGGCCGCATTTGGCTGACTCAGTATACAACACTGAAATGTGATGGTGTTGGCATAATGACATCACCACTCTCTCGGGACCAATCATTTGGAATACAGGTGGCAGAGCTAGACTGATCTCATCGGAAAATAGCTAAGCCAAACAAACCAACTTTCTCAGGGTCTACAACTGCGTTTTCTGTCCATCCATATCATTGGAGTAAATGATCTATGCAAGCAGTGTTACAATACTAAATTTAAGATGTTATAAGTAATCTAGGACCAAATCTTCTGCCTGACAATGGAAGCATTTATTCAGGTATTAATTAAAACTTTAAATAACTGGACCAAGGTCTTGCGGAAAAGCCTAACAGTCAATAGGTGTAGATTACCATTACTTTTCTGGCATCTATTCAATATAACAATTTTCTTCCTTTCTTCCTTCCTTCCTTTCTTCCTTCCTTCCTTCCTTCCTCCCTTCCTATGGACTTTGTAGTGTCAAAATTTAATAGTACAAACTAGTAAGATGAGGAAAAAGTTGTGTAAATTGAGTTAGAATAATTTCTCATCACCATTTTGGATATATATATTACAATTATAAAGATAGAAATCTATAATTTAATCTTTTAAATTCTAAAATTTTCCTGATACTTTTTTCATGTACATCCAAAAATAAAACCACCAACGTTGAAAATTGTCTGTAAGATCCAGTCTGGGCTTTTGGTTCAGAGCAGTTGGCTGGTGCCAGACACAGATACGTGCTATAACAGTCATTAAGGACCCAAACCTAATGCAAACATGATTCAAAGCGTGCACAACTGAGAGTGTTTTACTCCTTCTAGATATCTGGTTCCTGATGTCTCTGCATTTGCACACGTTCTAAATATCTATAGATGCTCAATGCATCAAGGCAGAAAACCTTGAGATCCAAAAGAAAGAATAAATTACATAACTGATTAATGCTAATTGTTGTTTGTTTAGTAATGATCCCTAAGTTTTCAAGGAAATGTTTCTACTATTCACACACAGTGAAAACACAGATGGACAGTCCTTTGCTATAACAACGTCCATGTTCAAATGAAGTTTATTTTATAAAGTAGAAAGCTAAACACTTTATGGAAAGGGAAATAATCTGTTTACTGAAAGATATAGGGGATTTTCTTTAGGTAATTAGTTTGTTCAGAGTTGGGTCAATTATCAAAGGTAGAAGCAAATTGGCAATCTATTTGTAGCCATCATTTAAAATTCATACCATTTCATTCTCATAGTCACTCATCACCAAAAACACCAGTCACTATGCAAGGTTCTACAAGTAAAAGTTCTCCCATTTGGATGGCTTTAACAGAGACTTGCAATGACAGATGGTTTGGTTAATTACAAAATTAAACTTTATGCCATTGAGACATAATTTTAGTGAATAATATTTTCCAGACAGAGTTTAATAAGCTGCTTGCGGTTGAGTAGCCTTTTGCCCAAAAAAGGGAACCAGGTCTCTGTGACTACCTTCTACATTCAGAAAGCATGAGCGTAGAGGATGTTAACTTGACCACCCTAGGAACTGAGTTCCAGTAACCTTATCACCGTCTAACAGAGTGACCCCACCCTAAATGTTGTGAAAGAAGGACTGTTGAAATAGCACCTGGCATTTCACCCTGAACTCCTGTAACACTTGCTGATTCACTGACCACAGTGAGGGGAAAGTACACTGGATGTTCAGCTGGCCTTCCTGCGTGAGTCCTGCTGGTAAACATGGACTCATCTGAGAAATCACAGGTTTTAAGACTCACATAACAGAAACTTTCATTTTTTTTTGAAATGCGGTAAAGCAAATCAACTTTTAAAGTGTTGAAATGTACAAAGATTGAAACTAGACATCTAAATGCTCGTAAAAGGAATGCCTTTTACAATCAGATCATTTTTTTGTTGTTTATGTATTTCTTACTAAAAAGTAGTTGGGATAAATGGCACCTGGTAAGACCAGAAGTCTGATTTTTGGTGAACACATTTTCTCCAGGTAATTTGGGAAGGCTGGGTTTCACTCTACTTGACTAACTTGAATGGGTTAAAGAGGAGAGCTTTCACGCTGAGGCCACTAGTTCTGGCATTTTTAGTTTTAGAAATAGTATCTGGTCTGAGACGAACCAAACAAGACTTACTTGGATCTATAAGAAATTAGAAAATTAGTGCTATGTGCAATGACATAAGAGATTTTATTTTTTATTTGTGTATCTGGGAATATAGCTATAGCTATACATACAGATACTAGACTTAGAGTGGGACCAATCTTCACTGTAGTATGTTGCTTGGTCTTCATGAAACAATAAAAAAAAATTGAACTGATTTTCCCTCCAATAAATTGGAAACTGCTTTTACTAAGTCAAAAGCATGGAAAAATTCAGATGTAAATGGATGGTAAATTAACTGCCACCCAGAAAACATTCAAATAGTTACCCTATCATGAAAATTCTCCTGTTTGAGTCCCTTAATCATATCTACAGTAGTTTTTTGGAAATGTTAGTTATGTGATGGTATACTCATCTTTTTCATCTTTATATCGCTACAGGAAATTTACCAGTGTATAGCACATATTTAATGGAAAATTTGAAAATTAGGAAATGACTAGACTCAGACTTCTTAGACTATGACTATCAAACTTTAAATCAATTCAACAAATACTTGACATTTCTGTAAAATATTGTTTAGCTGATAGAATTGACAAATTACATATATGCTTCCTCAATTAAAAACAATTACTCTTTTTTTTTTTTTTAGGTGGACAAAATTGGTCCCGAGCTAACATCTGTGGCAATCTTCCTCTGTTTTCTGTGTAGGATGCCACGACAGCTTGTCTGATGAGCAGTGCATAGGTCCATACCTAGGATCTGAACCTCAGAAACTCAGCTGTTGAAGCGGAGGTCCTGAACTTAACCACTATGCCACTGGGCAGGCCCCCAAAATTACTCTACTTTTAATGGTGATAGCACAGACTGTGGTCTAATGGCCTGTGGGGAAGAGTTGTGGTAAATGACTTGTAAAACATATTAGAAAATCATCACAAAAGTACAGAAGCCGCAATTTCTATGATTAGGATATTTGTATAACTTAGTGGGAGTGAATGAGAAAAGTCAATCAACATTTATTATGCTCCTCTTGTATGTGCTGTACATTATTGCATTTCATCTTAGTGAAATTGGTAAGAACTTAGGAAACTAAGGCTCAGGACAATTGTTGAATTGCTCAGGACAGGCAGACCGATACTAAGTCTTATCAATTTGTAAAGACTGTCTTCATGTCAGTATGTTTAATTTTTAACATCAGCTGTATTGAGGTATAATATATGTACCATAAAATGTACCCATCTTAAGCATATTGAAAAGATGTGGACATATGTAACCACCACCACAATTAATATAGAATCTTTTCGTCAACTCAGAAAGTTTCTTTGTGTCCCAAACTAGTCGACTCCCTCCTCCCAATCAACCTCAGGAAACCACTGATCTGTTTTCTGTCACCATATTACTTTGGTTCATTTAGAATTTCTATCACTGGTGTTGTACGGTCCGTATCTCTTTAGTGTCTGGCTGCTTTCACTCAGCAGAGTGGTTTTGAGAGTCATCCGTGTTGTACTGAGTATCAGTAGTTCCCCCTTTCTTTTCCGTGAGTTGCAATAAATTCCATTGTATGACTTGACCACAATTTGTTTATCCATTCGTCTGTTGATAGACATTTGGGTTGTACCCAGTTTTTGACTGTTATGAATAAAGCTTCTTTGCATATTCATTTACAAGTCTTTTGGTGTGGACATATGTTTTCATTTATGTTAGATAAATACCTAGAAGTGGAATCGCCAGGTTATATGAAAAGTATAGGTTTGATTTTACAAGAAATTGGCAAAGAGCTCTCCAAAATGGATGAACTTTTGGTATATCCTTTGCTTCCACCAGAAATGTATGAGATTTCCAGTTGCTCCATGTCTTCACTATTACTTGACTGTCAGAATTTCATTTCTTGTTTTTTATTTGCTTGTTTGTTCTTGACACTCTTTTGGACATGTAGTGATTTCTCATTTGGTTTTAATTTGCAATTTCTTGATGACTAAGGATGTTGAGTGTGTTTCCATGTGCTTATTAGCTATTTGTATTTCTTCTTTTTTGAAGTGTTATTTCTCATACTTTGCCCTTTTAATAGGGTTCTCTATCCTTTTTATATATTCCAAATACAAAATTTTGTCAGATATATGAACTGTTAACTTTTTCCCCCTGACAGCAGCTTTCTTTTTCATTTTCTTAATGTTTGTTGAAGAGCAAATATTTTAACTTTGCTAAGTCTAATTTATCATTTTTCTCTAAGGATTAATGTTTTTCTAGTAAATAAATATTTGCTTACCCTAGGCTGTGAATATCTTTTCCCTCTCACATGTCCTACCAAAGTTTTATAATTTTAGCTTTTTACATATAGTGTTGTGATTCATTTTGGGTTAATTTTTGTGTATGGATGAAGACAAAAGTTTAGTTTTACTTTTTTTCCACTTGGATATCCAGATTTTCTAGCACCGTTTTTTGGAAAGGTTATATTTCCTCCATTGAATTACTTTGGCAGTATTGTCAGAAATCAATTGACCCTACAGATATTCTGTTAGATTGATGAATGTCCTTTACCAACATCACACTATGTTGATTACCTTAGCTTTTTAGAAAGCTGTTAAATCAGGATGTATATGTCCTCCAAAATTGTTCATCTTTTCAAATTGCTTTGGGTGTCCTATAATCTTTACTTTTAGAACTAGCTTTTCAGTTTACATGCATGCACACACAGTGCCTGTTGGGATTTTTATTTGGGTTGCACTGAGTCAATAGAGTAATTTGGAGAGTTAGCATCTTAACAACGTTTATTCTTCCAATGCATGGAACATTACTTATTTAATACCTTAAGGGTATAGGTTTTTCACATATTTGGTTAAGTTTTTCTCTAATTTTTTCATATTTTTGATATTTTAATTTCTATTTTTAAAAATTATAGAAATGGAATTGATTTTTGTTCATATATTGACCTTACACACCATGAACTCAGTAAGTTATTAGGTCTAGTGGGATTTTTGTAGATTCCTAGGATTTTTTATGTACAAGAACAATCCTTCTCCAAACAAATATGATATTATTTCTTCTGTTACAACATATAAGTGTTTTTTCTGTCTTAATGCACATGCTAAGCCTTCCAGTATGATAGTCAACACAAGTAATAATGGGAGGCACTCTTGCCTTGTTGCAGTCCTAGAGGAAAGTATATAGTTTCTATACTCTTAATCTGTATAACCTAAATGCTATTAAATTTATTGCTTTATGGCCTACCATATAGACTGTCTTGGTGAATGTTTCATGTGCGCTTGAAAAGAATATGCATTCTGATGTTTATGGTAGAATTGGTGGTATTCTATAAATGTCAATTAAATCAAGTTGGTTTTTAATATTATTTGCATCATTTTTCTTACTGATTTTTTTTGTCTACTTAAACTATTAATTTCTGAGACAGGGATGTTGAAAGAACCGAATATAATTGTTTCCATTTCTTCTTTTATGTATCAGCTGTTGTATCATTTATTCTGAAGGTCTGTCCTTTGGTACATGCATACATTCTCATTATGATCAATCTTTTTATCTCTGGTACTAGTCCTTGTCCTGAAATCTACTCTACATAATGTTAATGCAGTCACTTCACCTTTTATATAGTTAGACATTGAAAATTACATCTTTTTCATTTAACTTATCTATGTTTTAATGATTGAAATGTGTGTATCATCAATAGCATATAATTAGTTCTTGATTTTTTTTTTCTAGTGTCATAATCTCTGTCTTTAATTTTAGTAATACACCATTACATTTAATGCAGTCATTGATATGCTTAGATTCAAACCTATCTTCCTGCTATTTCTTTTCTAGTTCATCTATCTGTACTTTGTTCCTGTTTTCCTCGTATTCCCTTATTTTGGGTTAATTGAGTATTTTTTTATGATTCAATTTTACCCACACGGTTGACTTATAAGCTTTTTTTGTTTTGATTCCTTAGTAAGCACTCTAGATATACAACCTATATCTGAAGTTTATCGCAGTCCATCTGTGAGCAGTATTGTGATGCTTCATGTAGAACAGAAGAATATTTTAAGGGTACATGTTCATCTGTCCTTCGTTGTCTCCTTGTTTTCATTTTATTTCTACATATTTCATGAACCCCACAATATATTATTATTTTTGCTTTAAATGTTTGATCATCTTTAAAGCATCTTCAATGCTGAAAAGTTTTTCAGTTTTTAAAATTTTTTCCTGTGGGTTTGATGAGACTGTGTCTTTGGTGCACTGTTTGATATATAACTCCAGTTGGTCAAGACTGGAATGATATTAAAATCCTTACTGTTTTTATTGTCTTTCGGATATATCAGAATGAGGTATATGAGAGTGACGTACTTAAATTTTCTAATATGATAGTAAAACTGTTAATTTTTCCTTGTAGTTTTGTCCATTTTTGAAATTGTGTTTTGAGAGTACACCTGTTCACTTCTTGGTGAATTTAATCTGATAATAATATGGCTATAATCATTTTCTTATAGTTAATATTACACATGTATCTCATTTGCTATATTTTCCTAAGTCTTTTTCAGCTTTTACTTTAATACAAATTGCATAAGGCTTTGTTTAAAATGAAAACTCATCTCATAAGCCTTGTCTTTTAAAATTGATGTGATTATAAAATATTTGGATTTATATTTTATTTAGAACATTCTACAATTTTAAATTTTACTAGGTTTATTGTTTTTCCCTTTTATTTTTTTTTTTAGATTGAATTGATACTCCTCTCACTCCTATCTCATCACCTTTTTTCTACTGTATTGTTTTGGAAATTATATTTTTCTTTTTCCCAAAAATCTCAACCAGTGACTTCAACTAAACAAATTCAAGAGCTAATACTTTTACATTCATCTCAAATAATATTGGTATTTTAGAACTATTCTTTAATTCAAACACACCCTTAGAGGCTTTCATATTATTGTGATTCAGTATTTTAATTTTATCTTTTTTAATCTGTAAAAAGTAGACACCATCAGTGTTGTCTTATACGGTCAGCGTTTGTTTAGAGACATAAAATTTACCATATTCTTGGCTCATGTCTTACTACCTCTCTCACATTCTTTCAAAAGTCATTTTTTTCTTGTTTTTCAGGTGTCTTTTATCATAAAACCTCTCAGTGTTAGTTTCTCCACAAATTCTTAGAATGTAAGTTATCTGGGTATATAAGTCCCCTGGGGCTACTTTAACAAAATACCAAAAACTAGGTGGCTTGAAATAACAGAAATTTATTGTTTCACGTCTTTAGTGTCTAAAAGTCTGAAATCAAGGTATTGGCAGGACCATGCTCCCTCTGAAACTTGCAAGGAAGAATCCACCCTTCCTGCTTTCTATCTTCTGGTGGTTCACCTGCAGTTCTGGGCATTCTTGGCTTGTAGCTACACAACTCCAGTCTCTCCCTTCATTGCCACATGTATTCTTTCTTGTACATCTTTGTCTCTTCTCCTCTTTTTATAAGGACGTCAGTCATATTGGATTAAGGGCCCACCTAACTCTGGTATGATCTCATTTTAACTTTTGTGTTAAGTATTACCTAGGCTTTGGAGTTTTCAACTATTTGAGAAAAAATAGATATTTACTTTTTTTCCTTACAAATTATAATTGTTTTGTGGTTTGTTTTAAATCTATTCATTAAAAGAATACATTGCAAATGCATACATAAAATCCAACATATACTTTTTAAAATAGTAATGACGTACTTTGGAGACTGAGTTGATGTCAGAAAAATAAAATATAAATTCTCAAAGGTTAGTATTATTTTTTCTACCCTTATTTTTCATGCCAATTATGGGATAATTACAAAGTACTTCTGTATCCTATATCACTAGTTGAGATTCTTTTACAGAAAGTATGGAATTAAGAGAAAGCTTAAACACACATGTCACAATTATTAATAACATATAAACTGATATCCTTCTTATCTTTAGTTTGAGTTGCTAACATTAGCATTGGAGAAATACGAAATCATATTTTTCTTAATGCTTCTAATATCTATTCTGATAATTCTAAAACTAAAGATAATTGATTGGTTTTACTAATTGATTGGTATTGGCATAACAGACAGTAAACACGTCTGTTAAACTATATACATATATTTAGAGCAGAGTAACCAGTTTACTCAAAATAACTGAATAATTAAGCTGCATTCTGAGATCTTTTGAACTGATTTTTTTTTTTTTTTGGAGGAAGATTAGCCCTTAGCTAACATCTGTCACCAATCCCCTCATTTTTGCTGAGGAAGACTGGTCCTGAGCTAACATCTGTGCCCATCTTCCTCTACTTTATATGTGGCACACCTACCACAGCATGGCTTGACAAGTGGTGCATAGGTCCGCACCCAGAATCCAAACCTGTGAACCCTGGGCCACTGAAGCAGAATGTTCAAACTTAACTGCTGCACCACTGGGCCAGCCCCTAAACTGAATTTTATTACTGATATCTATAACTTTGGGGTTTTGCTAAAATGCTGTGATTTTGTTTGTATCAATAGGAGTTTGGTGTGAAATATTGAAAATGTCTTCTAAAACTGTTTTTAAAATGTGCATAATTAGGGAATTTAAGCTACATATACATGGAGAATCAGAAGTATTTTCACTTTCTTGATTGGCTGTATTGGCCATAAACAGTACTCAAGTCATTTTTTGATGGTTTTCATTGTTCTGTTATAGAGTAATGAAAGTAATTTTGTTTTATTTTTAAAAACAAACTTTTATTATTACAGAACTCAGGTATATATATACAGCATTGTGTACATTAATGACATTTAGACAAGTAAAAATAAAGTATAACAAAATATTATATTCTCACTACCCACAAATTACGTCTTCTGATATTTTAGTGTATATATTTTGTATATATTCACATGCAAACCACACAGATATACAACTAATATATGTGACTCATCATTTTTTTTGAGGAAGACTGGCCCTGAGCTAACATCTGTGCCCATCTTCCTCTACTTTATATGTGGGATGCCTGCCAAGCATAGCTTGACAAGCAGTGCGTATGTCCACACCCAGGATTCGAACTGACGAACCCTGGGCCGCCAGAGTGGAATGTGCCAACTTAACTGCTGCGCCACTGGGCTGGCCTCTGTGACTCTATTTTTTAATAAACTTTTTTATCTTTAAAGTTTTAGATTGTAGTAAAGTTGCAAAGATAATATATCTGTTTTGTGATGTTGAATTCTTTTTGAAGATTGGCACCTGAGCTAGAATCTGTTGCCAATCTTCTTTTTTTTCCTTCTTCTCTCCAAAGCCCCCCAGTATATAGTCATATATTCTAGTTGCAGGTCCTTCTGGTTGTGCTATGTGGGATGCCACCTTAGCATGGCCTGATGAGTGGTGCCATGTCTGCGCCCAGGGTCTGAACCAGTGAAACCCTGGGCCACCGAAGTGGAACGCGCGAACTTAACCACTCTGCCACGGGGTTGGCACCTTGAATTTTCATCACTGACCTCCATCTTTGCATTTCAGTAAGGTGTCATCTCATCTAACGAATAGACTATAATAGCATGTCCTGAAATCTGACTAGAATCCCTGGCCAAGTTCTGCTTCTAATTGCTATTCCATTAAATAGCATGTGATCTAATAAAGCCCCCTTTCGCCAGGAGACTAGGCCAGGCTTCCCACAGAATGTTCGAGGTTCTGGATTTTTCCCCTTGCTTGTTTTGCTTTCTTTTATTTGATTTCTGTTGATTCATTTTTCTTGAGATTCTATAGTGTGGCATAAATAAAACAATCGTTCTGGAATCAGGAAAAGTGGGTTTTTCTTCTGACTTTTTTGGATAATAAGGCGACATTTAGACAGTCATTGAACCATTCTGCACCTCAATTTTTTCACCTCTTTTTTAAGAAACTGATTATTGAATTAGAAGATTATCTCCAATTTTTCTGATTTTAAAATTACTTTGTCATATAGACATAATTCAATATATTCATACATTAGAATCAGTTTTAGAGTTATTTATTCAAAAGAAACATTTTTATCCAGGGCTGCTAAATTCATCTGACATTTTGGATATAATAAAATGGGTGTTGGGCCAGCCCAGTGGCATGGTGGTTAAGTTTGCATGCTGTGCTGAGGCGGCCCAGAGTTCACAGGTTTGGATCCCAGGTGTGGACCTAGTGCCACTTGTCAAGCTATGCTGTGGTGGCATCCCACATAAAACAGAGGAAGATTGTCACAGATGTTAGCTCAGGGACAGTCTTCCTCAGGAAAAAAAAAATTGGTGTTGATCACTGTCCTTGAATTAATCGGTTAAAAATTTATGATAATCATTAACATTATTACCACTAAATTACTTCTGATGACATATTTTATATGAATTTATCTCACTCATTTTATTTAAATGTTGTTTAAGTAATTCAAAAAAATGCTTAAAAATCAAGAAGTAACCTAGGCAACTAGCAAGGGTCTTTCATTAGTGTCAATTAAGAATATATTTTTAAATAAAAATACAGACACAATTGACATTTTATATTCTAAAATACTTAGATTAAACGATTAAATGTTTTTTGGTAAAATGTACTCTAAAATTTAATTTTTCATATTCATTTATGAAGTTATATTTTATTAAACAATATAAACCATGGTTAATACTTTAGTAGCAGAATAATACTAAGGACAAATTTGCATGCCAGGAAACCATATGAACAGAACAAGAACTTATTTGACCAAAGGGGCCTTGTAAAAGGACATGGTATTAATTTGAATCAAATTTTAAATTTTTATTGAAATAATTTTAGATTTAAAGAAGAGTTGCAAAAATAGTATAGAGTTGTCGTATATCTATTACTCAGCTTCCTCCAGTATTAACATCTTACGTAACCAGGGTACATTATCAAAACTTTGACATTAACATTTGTTCAATGCTATTAACTAAACTATAGACTCTATTCAGATTCTACACTTTTTCTACGGTGTACTTTTCTCTTCCAGTATCCAACCCAAAAGACTACATTGCACTTAGTCATCATGTCTCCGTGCTCTTCTCCAATCTGTGAAAACTTGTTGGTTTTTCTTTGCCTTTCACTACTTTGCCATTTAAAGAGTAGTGGTTAGGTATTTGGTAGAATGTCCCTTAACTTGGGCTTGCCTGATGTTTCCTCATGTCTAAATTGAGGGCAGGTCTGTTGGGAAAGAACTTCATCATGAGGTGGTACGTAATATCAACATGGCTTATTACTGGTGACATTAAAGTTGATCATTTGGTTAAGGTAGTATCTGTCAGCTTTCTTCATTGTAAAATCAATAATTTTCACTTTCACAGTCTGATTGTTTTGGTATCGGGGACTTAATGTAGGACTCATAAAATGAGCTGAGAAGTGGTACATTGTTTGTCTATTTTATGCAAGAGGTTGCGTAAAATTGGTATTATTTCTTCATCCAATGTTTGGTATAATTTACCAATAAAATCGCTTGTGTGTGCAGCTTTATTTTTTTGGAAGATTTTTGACTATATTTGAATTTTTACAATAGACTTAGGACTGTTCATGTTCTCTATTCCTTAAGTGAGTTTCAGTAGTTTGTATCTTTCATGGAATTGGTCTATTTCACCTAAATTGTTGAATTTGTGGACATGAAATTATCCATGCATTCCTTTATTGCACTTTTAATATGTTGGATCGGTATTGATGCCTTCTCTTTTCTTCAAAATACTGTTAATTTGTATTTCCTCTATTTTTTTGGCTCAATGTTTTCAGATATTTATCAACTTCATTGCTCTTTTCAAGGAACAAGCTTTTAAACTTATTGATTACTGTTTTTCTGTTTTCAATTCCATTGAATTCCACTCTGATACTTTTATTTCCTTCTTTCTAGTTATTTTGGGTTTAAATTTCTCTTTTTCTAATTTTTTAAAGTTGAATCTCAGTTACTGGTATTGACTTTTTCTTGCTTCTAATAATAGCATTCAATAATCTCAATAAAATAAAAGTGATAACATTTAACGCTATATATTTCTTATAGGTGCACGCTTCACATTTTGGTACACTGCATTTTCTTTTTCATTCAGTTCAAAATATTTTAAATTTTCTTTGAGACCCCTTCTTTGATATATAGGTCAATCAGAAAATATTGTTTAATTTCCAAATTTTGGGTATTTTCCAGATAAATTTCTGTTATTGAATTCTGAGTCAATTCCATCATGGTCTGAGAGCGTATTTCATATAACTTCAACTCTTAAATGTGTTCCGGTTTGTTTTATGGTCTAGAATATGACATACCTTGATAAAGTTTCCTTTAACATTTGAAAAGAAAGTGTTTTTTTCTATTGTTGCGTGGAATTTTTAATAAATGCCAATTTAGACTAGCTGTTACATGACATTGTTCAGCTCTGCCATACCTTTCCTAATTTTTTTGTACCATCATTTACTAGTTGTTATGTAAATTATTGATAAAGATGTTGAAATGTCCAAATGTAATGGTGAATTTGTCTATTTCTCTCTGCAGTTTCATGAGTTTTTGCTTTATATATTTTGAAGCTCTCTTGTTAGGAGCATAATATTTAGGATTATAGCTTTTGGAGAATTTCCCCGTTTTTCATTACAGAATATCCATTCCTGTTCCTGATAATCTTCCTCGTTCTGAAGTTATCTTTGTCTGAAATTAATATAGTTACTTGAACTGTCTTTTGGTTAATTTTTGCGTGATATGTCAGTTTACATTTTTTTATATTTAACCTATCTACTGTGTCTATTTAAAACAGCTTTCTTATAGACAGCATATAATTGAGTCTTGCTTTTTCTCCAAACTAGCAACCTCCTTCTATTAACTTGTGCTTTTAAATCATTTATATTTAGTAAGATCATTGATATGGTAGAACTAAAATATACCATCTTATTAACTGTTTTAATTTTACCCATTTGTTCTTTGTGTCTTTATGTACTTTTCTGCCTTCTTTTGTGTTAAGATTTTTTATAATTTCATTTCATCTCTTTTATTGGCATTATTTATTCACTTTTTTGCATTTTTCTAGTGGTCTGCCTAAAGGTGTATAATATACATGTTTAATTAATCAAAGTCTGCCACTTTACGTGTGGAGAAAAATGCTCACAATCATGTATTCCTCTTCCCCCTTCCAGCCTTTGTGCTATTTTTGTTGTACTGTCTAATTTAATTATGCATTAAATTGCAATGAATTTCTACTATTTTTCCTTTACATAGTCAGATATGCTTCAGAGCCACTAAAAATGAGAAAAACTGAATCTAATTTTACGTTCATTTAATCTATTTTCAATGCTTTTCATTTTTTTGTGCAGATCATGTCTTCAGCCTCATAATTTTTCTGTCTGAAGAATTTTCTTTAATAGCTCTTATAGAGTAATTTTGCTGCCAATGAACTCCAGTTTTGTTTGTTTGTGAAAATCTTTATTATTTCTTCATTTTTGAAAGATAAGTTTTCTGGGTACAGAGTTCTGAGTTGACAATTTCTTTAGTACTTAAATTTGGCAATATATCGTCTTCTGGTTTCCATGGTTTCTAAATAGAAGACCGTTGCAATTATTTTCTTTTTTCCCTTTTACGTAGTGCTTTTTTCCTCCTCCTCCACTGGATACCTTCAATACTTTCTGTTTGTCTTTTATGTTCTGCAATTTGATCACGTCACGTCAAGGGGTTGTTATGGTTTGACATTATCCTGGTAGGTATTCTCTGGACTTCTTTGATCTGTAGTTCTGTGTCTGTCATTCAATTTGTAAAATTTTAGGCCATTATTTCTTCAGATATTTCTTATCCTACGTTCCCCCTTTTTTCTTTTTCTGGGATCAATTGCCCATATATTAGAATGCTTGATATTCCCTCATAGACCTTGAATGTTCTGTTCTGATTTTCTTTCCTTTCTGTTTTTACTATTTTTTCTCTTTGTTTTTCCATTTGAGTAATTTCTTTTTTTTTCTTTTTTTAATTTTTATTTTTTTTCAGATGTACATCATATTTCAAATTCTGGATACATTACATCATGTTCACCACCCGAACACTAATTATAGTGCATCCCCTCAATGTGACCCTAACCACCCCTTTTGCCCTGCCCCCCCCTTCCCCAATGGTAACCACCAGTCCAATCTCCAATGCTATGTGTTTTTTTTTTTTGGTCCTTTTTATCTTCTACTTATGAGTGAGATCCTATGGTATTTCACTTTCTCCCTCTGACTTATTTCACTCAGCATAATACCCTCAGGGTCCATCCATGTTGTCACAAATGGCTGGACTTCGTCATTTCTTATGGCTGAGTAGTAGTCCATCGTGTATAAATACCACATCTTTTTTATCCATTTGTCCCTTGATGGGCACCTAGGTTGCTTCCAAGTCTTGGCTATTGTGTATAATGCCGCAATGAACATAGAGGTGAAAGTATCTTTATGCCTTTGTTGTTTTCAAGTTCTTTGGATAAATACCCAGCAGTGGAATAGCTGGATCATATGGTAGATCTATCCTTAATTTTCTGAGGATACTCCAAACTGCTTTCCATAGTGGCTGCACCAGTTTGCACTGCCACCAGCAGTAAACAAGGGTTCCCTTGAGTAATTTCTATTGACCTATCTTCAAGTTCACTGATTCTTACCTTGGCTGGTTTGGGCTGTTTTGACTCTGATTTATTAGCTCATTGAAGACATTTTGCATTTTACATTTTACACCTCTGTTACTGTGGTTTTCATTTATAGTATTTCCAACTAAGTCTCTCTTATAGTTTTGATCCCTTCTGATTTTGCATTTGTCTAACTTTTTCTTAGATTCCTTAACATATTAATCATCATTATTTTCCATTAACTTGATGATACCTTAAGATTGATATAATTTGTGAAAACAACTAGATAACCATTAATAAACTTAGTATGCACGTTTTGAAAATTATAAAGCTGCCAAAGCAGAGTAGGGTCCATTGATGTTTAACCTAATTTAAGAACCTATAATATGTCCAAAAATAGCACAATCAGGAAAAAGAGATAAGAAATGCAAAGAATATAAGTTATACAATAGAAATGGTGTTCAAAAAAGAAAAAATTGAACTTTTACTTGAACTGTAGTTTAGCTGGCCAAGCAGTAAATTTAATTAGTTTTAACCTGTAACTATATCACTAATTCCCTATAGCTTTATAGTAAATTCTAAAGCTGTGTGAGGCAAGGTGGATAGAGTATAGCTTATACTCAACCTAACACTTTGTGGAGCAGTTCCAGGCACTGGCAATCTTAAAATTAACTTCTTTACCTCTTACTATTTCCTCAAACATCTATCCTGTTTCTTTCTATATCACTAATGTATTTCCATTATGACTAATTTATTTGTTTCCATTATCACTAGTTTATTTACATATCACTAATTTATCTCTTTAGTTGGTTCATTAATTGGAGTCACGTGACAGGAAGAGGAGGACCTCCTATTGCATCAGCTGAAGTCAACGTGTCTTGGAACCAGAACTATGTCACCAGAAAGAGAAACACAACACCAGAACCGGCATTACATCACAAAGTCCACCCTCCTTTTAGGGCCCAGAAAGGGGAATGTTTGTGTTTCTCTTCAGCTGGTTCTGTACCATCAACCCATCATAGTGGCTTTAGTATGTCTTTCATTCTATTCCATTTCAATTAAGAAACCTTTGTATGCAAATTAAAAGGATATTTTAAATTCTAAATTTTGTTGTTATATCATTCTTTTCATATTGTCACAATGATTTAGTTACATAGTCTCATGCCATAAATTTGTGGCACTAAAATATAGACAGAATCCAAATGAAATACATATATTTTACCTCTTCCCTTATAGAGTAGTTTGAGGTTTCATTGCAGCCATAATTTGTGAATCAATTAGGTGACATGGAGAAAGATTATGCAAAAAAGGTAAGGTTCACACGAATGGAAGTAGAGGAGATATTCACTAAGTCATGAAAAACACAAATAAGTTAGAGCAACAAGGTAACTTCAAGAATAGCTCTGACATTGACACTTGATGATAAACTTGTTTTGCTGAAATGATTACAGTGCATTTGGGAAAAGGTATATTCTCGATATAATCTTAAAATTGTAATCATATGATCAGTACATCTGGAAAATAACAGTCAAAATTAAAGCGAACTTCGTCTGAATACTGCAATTTTTACATGGCTCTGTCAAATGTCAGGCTTCCCTCTCCCTCACCAATTTCAAAAATGTTTCACCATGATTTCAAACAGTGAATCATCCCATCCTGTGCCAACCATCTGTTTTGTCTGCCCCCTCATCGACTCAAATTAGATGATGGAGGGCAGGGCAGGTCCTCAAGAGCAGCCATTAACACTAGAGAAAGGAAGGTTCTGGCAGCAGATTTTCCATTGGAAATTATAGACCATTAAAACTGGCAAGAAGAAACTCACAGACAGAATACTGAAGAGTAACCTAAAACTATGAACAATAAAAATGTGGAAAAAATATTAAAAGATAAGAAGATCAGCTAATCAATACAAAAATAAATTATAAAGCAAGCTGTCAGATAGCAAGAGGAAAAAAAGCGATGAAAGCTCTGAAAAAAATGATAAGAATATCGGGAAAGTGTATGTATGATGGAAAATCATATGTCTGTATGAAAAATGTTGCTATCTTCTGTATTTAACTCTATTCTGTGGCTTAGGATTCATATTTGTGAAAAGATAAGTAATAAAAAATAGTTTATTATTAATTTATTTTGTATTAGAGAACGTTTTAAGAAAAGGTAAGAACAATGCAATGGATTTATAGACATGGGATGATGGACATGCTTTAGGAAAATTCTTCCAGATATCATGAAAGGGCAAAATTTAGCAGATTGTGGTAACAGTTCATTTTCCTGATAACAAATCCAGATCCATTTTGACTGAAGGAATGGATGTTCTTAAATCCAAACGATGAGTGTGAAGCAACTAGAAAAATATAGTGCCCTATGCTTGTTTTTTTAATGCAGTAATTAATTAGTCAATCGATTAAAAATTTCTCAAATGTAGATAATTTTTAGTAATGTATTTTCCAAATACAAAATATTTATTTCAAATATAAAACATTATTATAATATAGAATAACGTATCTTACTTCACTGTATAAACATAATTTTGTCATGAAAAATCAATTGTAACTTAATAGAATTGTACATTCTTTAGAATGTTTTCATAAGTAATTTGTAAGATCTTTTATATTTATCTAATATGTTACTGCTTTGTTAATTAAAAAAAACAATCAGAATGTACTAGAATTTTTACTTTACTGCATTTTACTATACTTAGGAGTAAACTGGTAAAGATAATAGAAGGCTCTATAATCTTATACTCTATAATCAATTATCATGTCATGTAGTTTTCTCCTTAAAAATGAATCCTGAATCTGGTCACTTCTTACCATTGCCACTGTCGTCCAAGCCCACATCAACTCCTCTGAACAACTGAAATACCTCTTAATAGGTCCTCCCTGCTGCCTCTGTTATTCCTTATAAGTTATTATTTACACAGACGTCAGCATTATCTCTTAAAACTATAAACTGATTCATGACTCTCCACTGATCCCAACTCTCCAATGACTTCCACCAAACTTAGAAGAAAGTCCACAGCCTTTCCTCCAGCCTCTGTGGTCTACAGACTCTGCATCCTGCCCACTTCTCCAGCCTCTTCTCCTCCTGCTCCCGATCCTTCACTTCATTCTCACCACACTCGTCTTCTTGCCTGTCCTACCTCAACACCTTTGCTTTTCCTCTTTCTTCTGCTTAGAAATCTCTTCTCTCAGACCTTTTTGCAGAGCTAACGCTCTCACTTTTGTCAGACCCTGCCCAGATGACCATCTCCTTAATCAAAAGCCTTTCCTTTCCTGTCAAAAATAGGCCACTTCTTTCTCCCTTAATTTCTTTCATAAAATTCATCAATGCTGGGACCTGCATTATATATTATTTTGCTAGTTTAATTTTAGTTTCCTTTGCCTGGAGTAAATTCCTTAAAGACGGGGACATTCACTGTCTTGTTTATTACTTTATCCCCACATTTTAACAGTCCCTGGAGCAGAATCATTATTCTATAAATGCTTGTGGAATAAAAGAATCAACAAATGAATGAATGAATGCGTGTTGGATATTACTCCAAATTCTCTTAGTTCATTCTCTCCAAATAGAAACCCTCAACATGTTAAATTCCTCTCCTCTATCATTTTGTTCTCTCATTTTCTTAAACATTTTAATAATTCCTGTTTATGACTCCCAAATTTTGTTCTCTGGAACTGGCCTTTTCTCTTGAGCTTGCTAAATTATACCTTTATTTACCAAATTGCATTTATTAAGTTAATGACACTGTTTTGAATGCCTTGGTAAGAGAGGAGAGAGAACAAATAACGTGAGAAAGCAATCTACTGTCCTTAAGAAGCTTATAATCTAGTAGAATGATATGTAACATAATTATAGAACTTTAGCCCATTCATAAGCAAGTACGTAATATTAGAGAAATGAAGGTCATTTCCAAATGTGATAATCTGGGATGTTTTCACAAAGGCAGTGGCTTTTGATATAGGTCTTGAAGTATTCTTCAGTTCAGGATGAGAGGAGAGGAGGAATGGAATATTTCCAAAGGAAGCACTGTGAGCAAAGGCATCAAAGCCCAGGATGTTGTTAGTGAATGGGAAGCACTTTGATATGGATGGGGCAAGGATTCATAAAAACAAATTGTGGGGATAAAGCTTGAGAGATAGTTAAGAGCTATATTTTGAAAGATGTCTTAAACTGTGATAAGGAATATGAATTCTTCAATGATGAAAGATTGAGGCAGGAAAACAACATCAGCACAGTGCATTGGATTTTTAATCCTTCAAGAACTATGCAAAATAGATTAGGAACAGATGAGGCTAGAATCAAGGAGATCTTTCAGGAGACAGTTTTTTTAATGTAATACAGTGTCATGATGACCCAGGTGGTGAGAGCAGGAAAGACATGTAAGATAGAGATGTGATACTTATGTTTTTGTGTGTTCTGGGAAGGCTGATCCTGGACTCTGCTGTTTCTACAGCCTCTTCGGCAAAACCACCTAAACAACAGCTCACTGTTGAGGGAGTAGCCCTAAGCAGCCATGTGATCTGGGGGTGATCCCACTCTCTTAACTAGAGCTGATTAGACCAAGCAGGCATCGGACCCAATGGCAGACTCTCCCAGTGTGACAGTGATTGTGTGTGAGGTGTGAGGCAGCTTGACGTGAAGATTCTGTACAAATGTGGGTGACGGTCGTTAATTGGACTAATCAGATTTCCTCTCAGGGGAATTTTAATCCAAGTTATATGTGAAAAGAACCTGAAAAGATACACTCAGAGGCCACAAGAGATCATGAACCTTTAGTAAGCCAAAACTACGAGTAAACAGACACAAGGGTAAGCAGAAGCTAGGATAATAAGAAAAAAAAAAGCAAGCAGATACTTGGTAGTGGCAGAAGCAGAAGTAGAGACACATTGATGATTGAATTAATGTCAGAGAAGCCAAATGCTCAAGGGAAGTGAGCTAACCTAATTCACATCCAAACCAACTTCTAGAATACTGTAAGAACTCTTCTGTAATTTTTATTCTTCTCATGAGGCCCCTTCTGCATATTTTTCCAGGTTCTCTTGAGAACTGGCTGTGTTGGTGAGATTCCTATATCTTTTCGTCCCTTCCTCCTTGCTCCCTTTCTTCTTTCTATTCCTTTTTCTCTTCTTTCTTTGTTTCTTACATAACTATTAAAAATAAACTTTTTTATTGTGTATCCATGAAACAAAAGAGCCTAAAGCAACACATTTAAGTTTAAGGTAATATATTTAATATATGTAAGTATACACACATGCACATATGAAAATATATAAAACATACAAATCACAAGTAAATACATAAAAATAATAAGCTCTAAATAAATGTTGATTATAATTGTGCTATTAAGTTTTTTGTGTGAGTGTACCTTGCAGTTTATAAAGAGATATTCCATCAACAAATATTTGTTAAATATTTATTTAGTGGTCCTAATGAGCACTGGTTAACCTGGGAAATACCTTCTCAATGTGACAGAATAGATGGTATTTCTGGTATTGTTCCAGTTATCTATGCTATGTAATAAACTTAGTTTTGTAAAAGAACTACTAAGTCATATTTCTCAGTAGCGGGGATTGGCTTTGCTCAGCTAAGCAGTTCTTGCTGAGGACTTTGTGTGTTTGCTCTCAGTGGTGGCTGGGGCTGGAGTCACCTCAGAGGTTTGTACACTCGTGTGTCTGGAACTCAAAGATTTTGAGATGGAATAGATGTGGCTATGAAGTCACCTCTATCTCTATGTGGCCTCTCCAGCATGGAAGCTTCAGGAGAACCAAATTTGTTACGTGATGTCTTGGGATTCCAAAGGCATGTGTCCCAAAACCAAGAACCAGGTAGAAGGGAGCTGTCTTACCTCTCATTTCCTAACCTTAGAAGTCATCCAGGAAGGCATATAGCCAGCTGTTATTCAAGAAGAAGGGACTTAGATTCTGCCTCCTGATAAGAGAAGTATCAAAGCACTTACAGATATTTTAATGATAATCACATTTTCAATACAAATTATATAATAGGCATCGGCATTAAGCTTGACAAGAAGGTGACCAACAAGCCCAGCGTGGCTGGAACTCATGGCTTTCCCAGGATGCAGGACTTTCAACGCTAAAACTGGGAAGGTCCTGCATGAACTCAGACGAGTGGATCACCTAAAGTTATTTTACAACACAGAACGTGGGAAAGTGAGATTGAGAACTATTAGATAAAATCCTCGCCACGCAAGTCCACAGAAGATCCACCAAAATATGTCATATAGAAAACTACAAAGAAGAAATGCTTTATGAAAGGATGATTCATGGTCAAACAAAATTGACAGTATTTAATAACATTGTCCCCGGCTTAGAAACTTACATATAATTTATCCCAGTATCACACAAATATCTTTGATCACCAAATATTTCTTTTTCACATAAAACTTGTTAAATACATCACATTTGAAAAATGATGGACTAAATACATGCAAACGATGCCCTAAAAATTGTCTATTTATGTAGATACAAAGACATGAATATGGAGACACCTCTAAGAATTAGAAAATGCTAGAGATTAAAGAGAACAGTACAGCTGAAAATGCATGCTTCGTGTGTGTCCTACCTGACCAATTTGATCTTAGGTTGATAAAAATTACATTAGCTCAGGTGGAGATTGAAATACATAGTTAAGTCATGGATTTCCAGAAATAGAGCCAATTTTGTTTTAAATAAAATAAAGTAACAGACACCCTAGCTGAAATTATCTGGCTAAATGTCTGTGTGGGGAAGTTCACACATCCTCCTCACTTTCTGCTTCTCTCTAATCAGAACCATTAGTCTTCTCAATCTTTTGAATATCAAATTCACCTGCAGTGGAAAAATACAGGAACATTCAAATTTCTATTGTAAAGAAACAAAACACAGTTTGAAAATCATATTATAGCTATCTTGAAAATCATTTTATTCATGGAATAAAAACAAAGGTTTAATAATTTTCTAGACACATTTTTTGAAATTAGTTAATGAAATTTAAGAATCATTTTTAATCACAATGTGATACCAAGTTTTGAGGGAAAGTAACTAAAAGATGCGTGTGATTTTCTTTTCTTTTATAATGCGGGCAGGTTGTGTCCTTAAAGTCCTTAAATGAACCAAAATTTGAGAGTTAGCAACTCTGAAATCAGCATGCAATATGATGTCCTAAAAAGCATCCAAGAGTGGAGAGTCAGACACCTGATTTTTGGGTCTAGTTCTGCAGTTCTGTGCTGTGTGGTGTGAGGAAACATAAGTCTCAGAACCTCAGATTTCTCATCTATAAAATAAAGGATGATTCCTTTCATGCCAACTCTTGAAGTCACTGTAGGAATAAAAGGAGATAGTGTGTGTGAAAGAATCTTGAAAAATAAAGTCTGGTTTATGTTAATGCTATGATCAGAGATCAATTTGTATTAAGAGAGCACACTACTCCTTCTGATAATGTGTTACCAGTTGTGAAGTACATTCTCATTGCCTGATGTTATGCTGAGCATTCCATTATTTAATTCTAGCAGCAATTCTGTGAGAGGGATATTATCTTCACTTCACAGATGAGGAAACTGGCAATCAGAGTTAGAAAGTCATTTCCCAAGATCACACATCTAAGTTAGGAGGAAGCAAATGTGCCTATCCTCTTCCCACTATGTTACATAGCGCCCCAGGCATCGTGGTGATCAGATTTTGCCCTTGAATCTTAGAAAATTCTTAAGGATCTAGTGTAACAAACCTAAAAAATATCCTTATGCAACACTGGTAGCTATTGATATTAGATGAGATGAGTTTGTTAAGAAGGCTTTCCTTTGATCCAGCCCTGAGGGCCTCGTGGTTAAAGTTTGGCAGCCCAGCTTCACTTCCTGGTCGCCAGTCACACCACCTGTTGTCTGTCAGTTGCCACACTATGGCAGCGGCGAGCTAGAAGGACTTACAACTAGGATATACAACCATGCACTGGAGCTTTGGGGAGAAAAACAAAGTGGAAGATTGGCAACAGATATTAGCTCAGGGTGAATCCTTCCCTGCAGAAAAAATAGAGATAAAATGTTGATTAAGAAAAAAAACAGAAGAAAGGCTTTCTTTTAATTGAACAGAACTATTTGTCAAGCCTCATGTTGGACACTTTTCAAGCACTGTTGTATTTATTTTACTCAACAATTCAGCCAAGGAGATAATACTCTCCTTTTATACATGAGGAGACTGTACTCAGATTGGTTAATACATTGCCTAAAGGGCTGGCCCCATGGTCTAGTGGTTAAGTTGAGTGCACTGTGCTTTGGCAGCCTGAGTTCGGTTCCTGGGCATGGACCTACACTACTTGTTGGTGGCCATGCTGCGGCAGTGACCTATATGCAAAATAGAAGAAGACTGGCACAGATGTCAGCTCAGGGTGAATCTTCCTCAGTAAAATAATAAATAAATAAAATTTAAAAAATAAAGATTGCCTAAAGAGTTGATAGCAATTTAGTGTCAGAACTAGAGACTAAACCTAGGTCTGTCTATCTTCCAATTCCAAGTTCTTGATTTTAAGAGACACTATCTTCTACTTTCTACACAACCTTTGAGGTACATATTTCAAATGAGTTATTGAAATTCTACATAAAAATTCTTTAGGTGCGCTGAGCTAAAACAAATCATTGATTGTGAAAATTTGTGAGTATAAAACTTTGGAAAGTTAGACATTCCTTTAGTGCTTTCTTATCAGTTCACAACAGGCTGATCAGATGTTGCCGATTGATATTGACCCAATAAAATCAATAGAAATAAAAAAAGAGTCCATCGCCATCTGAAACATGTGTTTCAAATTTCTATACCTAAACTTAATGCCAGGATTCTTTTTGGCTAGTGATTGCTATTCTTCAGCTTCCATTTTATCTTCTACCAACAAGTGTTCTATTGGAGGAAAGAGTCTTCTTGATAAAATGGATGAAGTAGTAAGTTTCATAGTGCAGATTTCAGACTGTCCATCTTATTGGGCTTTTTTAAAAGGCCACTTTTCCTCATTGATAATTGCTCTTTTGGTATGGCTTGCCAAACCAATGCATTTTACATAAAAATTATTGATCAAATGGGGGCCAGTCTGATGGCATAGTTGTTAAGTTCACTTCGGTGGCCTGGGGTTGACAGGTTCAGATCCCAGGTGTGGACCTAAACACTCCTTATCAAGCCATTCTGTGGCAGCGTCACACATAAAAAGTAGAGGAAGATTGGCACAGGTGTTAGCTCAGGGCCAATCTTCCTCACATGCACACAAAAAAATTATTGATCAAGTGAACTGAAAGAATATTGATTAATCCATTTGCACACACTTTTAAGAAAGCACAGGTTTGGTTAATATTAAGATGAGTCAAAAGTGGAAAAGATATTTTCCAAAAGGAACAAAAAGAAGAAGAAGGGAAAGAAAGAGAAAAACCTTGTCTATGTTCAACTCGATTCTCATGCCTTGAATCTTGTCCATTGTAATCATAATGTGACACCACTAGCCAGTCTGCCTACTGTTACATTTTATTCCAGAGAAAAACTATGCAACTAGCTTTGTGCAATCAGAGCAGAGCCTTCAAAAATGGAAGGGAATAAGATAAGAATATCAGTTAGGGGAAACATTAGGCCAGGGAGGGGCAAGGAATTGAAGGTTCCATTTTTCTAATTCATGCATTTTTGTTCCATGTTTTCCTTTACTCAAAAAAGGTGAGAAATAATACCACCATACAATGAAAACCTTCTGTGTTCCAGAGACTCTTCTCTCTCAGTTTATTTGATTACTACAATAACTCCATGAGTTGGGCATTATTATTTAATTGGGCCAATTTTACTGAAGAAAATTTAAAGTTCAGAAAAACTGAGGAAACTTATCAAGGTCAGACAGCTAATAATATTAATCCTGGGACTTGAAATTTTATCTGGCATTGATTTTTCTGCTAAACATTTCAAAAAGGAGTCAGACATTGTAAATTAAATTAGCAACTGCTCTTAGAATGCTCTCACTGCATATGTGCACACAAATAGGGAGTGTGTGTGTGTGTTTCCTATTCTTTTTGTATATATTAAGGAGTAGAAGTATCCTGTGCTTTCCTTCCATGGAATCATGGTTTTACAGAAGTGGAGGAGTATATGCTCTACTTTACAGCCAAGTTTTTGGGAGCCTTCATGGATATGAAAATGGACCCTCAGTAAGAGTTGCAAGCTCTCTGCTAATTGCTTGTACTTGATAGAGTTTCCTACAATTTGAACATGCATATCAGTGAACTAAGTAAAAGGATAAAATTTATTTTACAAACCCATTTACAGAGAGATATCTGTGCCTTGGTCAAAAGAAATTTAACGAAGTGATAAATTTCTGGAGATAATTGTCATATCGGGCTAAAATGGAACTCTTCCTATATCGGTTTCATTTGAGTTGATACATATCAGAGTTTAAGGTTCCTCCGTATATCAATTCTTAAAGCTTCCTAGATACCAATCTCCACCACCATCGCCAAATGTAACCAATAAGCACAAAAAGTGTGACAGCTGATGCAATCAAAACACAACCTTGATCTGCTTACTTTGATCTCTCATTATCCCTTTAAATGTACACTTTGGCATCTTGTCCGTCTTCTTCCTCTAGTTGAAAACTAAAACAGGTCTATTTTCTTGTTTTGTTTTGGCTTGGTTTTTTTACTTGACTGTCATCTAAAAACATTCTCATGTTTCCTTGAAATGAAACTATCATTAAACTTACTCTAAGGGAGAGGGGAGGTCCGGATGGTAGACTTTTTCTCTCCCTTCCTGTTTACTTCCTTTCTGACTTCTAGCTGTTATTTTAGACACCTGGGGTCTAAGCAGGTACCAGGAGCAGAGATAAAGGTATAAACGAGGGAAAATTCTTATTTGGCTGATGATGGACACTGTTACAAGCTAGCTTCATTATCTCAGAGGCTGGAGGATCTGGGAGTGGACCCTTTTTTCTAATGGGCATATTCACGGATTCTTCAGATATTACCCGGCTTCCCTGGGGGCATCTCCCTCCAAGACTGTCAGGATGCTTATTTCACACAGACTCTTGCTCTTGGAGTCCCATGACATTCTTTGGCAGAACTTAAAATGACTCCAGCCCAGCAATCTCTCTGCCTGGCACGCATTTAGTTCACCAGAAATATGAATACATCTCTTGCCCCAATAAACTCTGAGATCCAAGCAAATCCCAAAATAGTCTTCTCTCTCCTGTTGCCAAAGTTTGCTTTTGCTGTTTTAGGTATGAGCCAGTACTCTGTGTCGTCCAACAGCAGGGGAAATGTTCTGTGGTTTCTGGGGGTCCCAAAAGCTCCCTTTCCTAGGTTTACCATAAGGGAAGACTCAATTGCCCTTTGAGAAGGGCTATGGAAACTCACAGAATGGCTAAGGCTCTCTGAAGAAATCTCTTCTCATTCACATGTTTTTTTTTTTTTTTTTTATGTTCTGTTCCAAAAGAAGGATCTAATAATTGTGGAATCAGATCCTGTGTTTTTTTTCCCTTTACAAATTTTTTCTGTGGTAATTTTCTCACCTTCTGTTTTGTACTGATATTAGCATATATTTTGTGGGCACCATCCTTGAACCTAAGATTATAGGAGTTCAAGTTTTATAGTTTTTTACTCAATAAAACGTACTTCTAAATAATAAACGCAACTTTTAAAGTGTTCATGAAATATTTAGTCCACTTGAATCTTTCCAATAAATTCAAGGCAGCTGATCTCTCACGGGCTAAAACAGGTAAACTTCACAATTGGAAGACACCAAAGTCATCTCTGGAGAATTTTATTTCCTAGAATATTATAATTGTTCATTTCTAAATCTGTTTATATCCACTGTTCTGTAAGCTTTTTGAGGACAGGCACTATATTTTTTTAAAAATTTTTGCATCACATGGTTCAGCACTATACCTGTCATATAGTAAGTGTAACAAATAAATGTTGAAAAATGAACAGATGAAAATAAGTCACAAGTTTAGAGATGCAAAGATTCATTTCTTGGCTACGAACCAACTTGAAACATTCCGATGTAGCACAGCAGTAGAGTATCAGTGTTCAGGAGTAAGAATATTGGCATCTAAACCTAAATCTGCCATTTACTGGAACACAGAACGAACGTTGAAAAATTCCTAATGTCTTTTTTTATTCTCAGTAAATTCTCTTTACATTGTGGTTCTTCCACCACCAGAACCCTCCACACAGTTTGACCTGCTTACCTCAAAGATGGGAAGACACAAGAATACAGGGAAATCTGTCAACTTTTCATCTTAAGTTTCTTTGTAGACATCTGTTAATTTATAACACAGGGAACGGGACCAATAAAAAAGCACATTTTTTGGCTAGCAAGAGCTTAGTCAAAGACTGGAAAAAAAGATTTATTTCAGAATTATAAAATTTTAGTTTTGCACTAAAAATTGGAAAATAGAGTTTAAACTACAAACCATAGAGGAAAAGGAGAATACATAAGGATATAAGAGAATATTTCTGGGGACTATAGAAAGAGAAGACAATTTGACTAGATGCGAGGGAGGAAAAATTGGAGAGGGTAGGAGTAGAAATGAAGAGAGGAAGAGTGTCTGAGAAGGGCCACAACTCCTCACCCTTCTGGGTCAAGTCCCGGAGATACGTGCCAGGAACCCCAGGGGGATTTGAAGGATGCTGGAGAAGCAGGAATATGGGCTGGCTTCCTGGGTTAAATCCTAGGAAGCCTGATGCCTCCTAGAGGCACAACGATGGTGGAGATCTCTAAATCTGAGACCCCTGAGGGAAGCCTAGCAGGATCCCATGTACTGCAATGTGGTGTGATGAAAGCACAGGCTGTGAGTCCCTGGAGACTCAGAGAGGAGACCCAGACTGGAGTAGGATTCCTGCAGAGATCCTCACAGTTCCGGCATGGAAGACTCTGAGGGACCCGGAGGGAGGTGGGATTAACCACTGAGAGATATAAAGGAATCTCCGTTAACTCGGCAGCTACAGTGGAGACAGAAGCTTCTGCTCAAAGATTGTGGGACAACCAGCACATCCAGTGGAGACCTAACAAGGTTCCCTTTCACAATGCCAGAGTGATACCTCAGCCTTGCTGGAACTTAGATCACTCTGGGCAGAGAGGAAAAAATAACAGATGGGAAAGATGGGGAATCCTCAACTGAGTGGGTGCCACCCAGTTTTGAGCTGGAACTGACTCAGTTCCAGGATTAAGTTTTTTTTTTTTTTGAGGAAGATTAGCCTTGAGCTAACATCCTCTGACAATCTTTCTCTTTTTGCTGAGGAAGATTGGCCCTGAGCTAACATTTGTGCCCATCTTTCTCTATTTTATATGTAGGACACCTGCCACAGCATGGCTTGATAAGCAGTGAATTGGCCCCTGCCTGGGATCTGAACCAGTGAACCCCAGGCCGCTGAACTGGAGTGTGCAAACTTAAACTTTATACCACTGGGCTGGTCCCCAAGATTAAGTTTTTTTGTTACTGCTATTTCCAAAGAATTACTTAGAAATTACTATTATTGTTTTTAAGCAGAATCTTGAGCTAAAGAAAAAATTTTAAAAACATGTAGAATTTCTACAATTATGGCATAATGTTGATTCCTTTGGTGAACTTTGAGCATCATGGTTTCTTTCCTAGATATTGTTATGAACAAACTAGTGGTGCATTACTGCACTAACATAAGAAAAAGATTACTAATATAAGACACAGAAAATCCTAACTTTAGTGTTTGAGACACTTATTGCTGTATCATGATAGAAGCAAGAAGTTGACTGTTTAACGATCAATGTGAGGAAATGCAATAATTAATAGATCCTTTAAACTCAAAATATATTGGAATGGACTTGGGGTGTCATGCTAAAGATGTATCTTCATCACTTAATAAGGACTAAGGGAGAAACATCTCAACATCATCTTAAGCAGCTTCCCCATCTACATCTCCTTCCTAGCAGTAGCCCCTGTTCCTTACTGATGGGTGACGAGGGGCCAAGGCAAAGGCTTTTCCAATGAAAATTAAACTCTTATGACTCAGGAAACTATAAAAAGGAAATAATACTAATTGCCTGATAGCCTATATCATTTTAGGAAACAATTGTACATTCCCTCCTCTCACCTGGCAGGATGATGTAAGGACATTAGGTAAATAGGTATCTAACTGACCATTGACAAAACCTGTGCCAGAGGACCAGCCACATATAAACCCATGCTCAGTGCCCAACTCCATCCACTTTGCAGAGCAAAAAGAACTCTATTTCTACGGTCTGCACTGGCCTGCACGTGAGGATTTCATCCTTGAAGATTTCTCTATTCTTGCCCTTGGCAAGCTCATCCAGTCCCAGCTTCAATTATCGCCTCTGTGGGAATGACTCCTGCGGCTACTGAATCATTGTACTTTTGTATTTATTTAAAATCTTGAGTTCTTCTGACGATCACCCCCTCTAGTCATGCCATCAGCTCCATCTTTTTGTCCTTCTCATCTATAGGCCTTCTGGGTCTCCTTGAGGACGTTATCAGTCAGTTTTCATCTATATCCTGACTTATATGGTCATCTTATGTGTCTTTACTGCCCAGTGTCACATCCTTTAATAACATTCACCTCTTGGTTAATCCAATCTTTAAGACAAGCCCACCGTTTAGAATAATTCCAAATCCTACTCTCAAACTACTGCCTTTAAAACTCCTGAGAGCAGGATCTGTGTTTAAACCTCTTTGCAGTCTCTGAAAGACTTTTTACAGGACTTTGAGTTTTGAATGAAACACCTCCCTCATCCCCAAACAGCATCTATCTTTTCTTTATTTTTACCTTCCATATATATTTTACTGCCACTTTTTCTCATCCCTTACTCTAGCATCTTTCAAACTGATTTCTCAAATGTTCTACTCTAAGTTTTTCATTTAAGCCTCTGCTTCTATTTAATTTGAGTCCTTATTCTAGGCTACTTATTCTATTCTGGAACCTTCAATTCAGTTGTTTCTGTTTTGTAAGAATTGTGCTCATAGCAATAGCATTATCCTTTGGCATTCTGTAACTGTCTGTGGATTTAATATTCATTTGGAGGAAGATTCATCCTTGCCTCATATATCAATACAAGAAAGGAAAGTTACGCCTGGAAAAAGTCCACTCTGCCCAACACTTCACTGTGCACATTTATGATGCCATTTAGTCCTTGTGAAAACCTTCCCAGATTAATATTATTATACCCATTTTAGAAGTGGAAACTGAGAAGTTAAGTGTTTTTCCAATAAATCCAGAAATACTAAGTGATAGAATTAAAATTTGAGCCATGCTGCCTAAATAATTCTGTCCCCAAAGGTAAAATAATTTATTTGCTGTATCTCTGTGGAAATCAGAGCCCGGATATAAGTCTAGTTATAATGGGCGCCTTTTATCTGTCTCAGAACACCGTTATAAGGGAAGTATAAATATTCCTACTTCACACTCTAGGAAGCAGAGGCACAGAGACATTGAGTAACCTGACAAAGCCATGCAGTCATGTAGATGCTTCAGTGTGAGCTTGTACTCATGTATTCAAGTTATGCTGCCTAAATGAAACATGTTAAATCACATAATTAAGTAAAGCACGGCATGTGAAAGGTGTAATTTTTGGTTTCCTGGATGTTCTGAGTAAAATCTCACAGGCCTACCAAAGAGGCTTCTATGACCTGTTGCCTGTTGTGAGTGATTTATTCAGTGAAATTCCCTAGTGGACTAACACCGTGCGAGGAACAACCCTGGGCTTCATGCTGCCTCAGGTGCATTTTGATATTATTTATTTAGAACATTCAATGTTCTCTTTCCTCCATGGAGAGATCCAGCTTCACATTTTAAAAGAACCAGCAGCCCTACTCCATAGGCAGAGTTGGGAAATCTGTCTGACACTCTGTAAGGTACTATACACAAGAGATGAAACATCAGTCATATGACTTAAATGACCAGATCATCATCCAATGCGTCCACCAAGAAAGATCATCAGAGTCATCAGAATTTCTTCAAAATTCTTCCTTAAGACAAATAGTCTTGTTTTACAATTATAAGTCAATTTTGAAAAGTAAATGCACTAGGATGAGGTCCACAATCTGGATCAAATCTGTGATGTTCAACTTAAGAAAGCTGAAAACACACAGGGATAATCCCTGCTTTAAAATAGGGTGGAGGGGCCGGCCTGGTGGCACAGCGGTTAAGTTCCCACATTCCACTTCTTGGGGGCCGGGGTTCGCAGGTTTGGATCCCGGGTGCAGACATGACACCACTTGGCAAGCCATGTTGTGGTAGGTATCCCAGATATAAAGTAGAGGAAGATGGGCACGGATGTGAGCTCAGGGCCAGTCTTCCTCAGCAAAAAGAAGAGGATTGGCAGCAGTTAGTTCAGGGCTAATCTTCCTCCAAAAAAAAATAAATAAGATGGAGATTTAGGAGGCACAGAAGAAGAGCTAATGGTACCAAAGATTGAATTTGTTGACTTAATAATTTTTCTGAAAATAAGCCCAATTCCCAGATACTGAAAATAACCTTAGTCACCAACTTTTCCCTAAAGAAGTGACTTAAATTGACACCCACTTGCCAGGACCTAAAAGACACCAGACAGGAAATTTTGTAAATTATTCTTTCAGTCTAGAGGATTAACTTTCCCTCTTCCAGGTTTATAAGGGGGTGCGTGTGGGGGTCGTGAGTTTACATAGCTATAGGAATCTGCTTTAGAGAACCTACTTTGATAATAGAGGGGTAACTGAATGAAGGGTAGACTCCAGAAGAGATGTGAAATCATTGATAAATGTGGAGAAATCCAAGAAACGTTTGTGTCCTGAGGATTTAAAAAAGTCATATTGTTCAATAATTTTAAGTGTCTTATAGATAATAATGAATGAATGAGAAAGTAAGAAAAATAATGCAAAGTGCCTAGTAAAATAAGAATTCACAGTTTATTCCAGAAAACTTTCAAAACTGGGTATATTTATCACTTTGTTTAAACAGGAGAAAAAGGCTTAAGTATTTGTAATACACCAAACGTTTCAGGGAAAGGGAAAATACCACATCAGTCAAGGAGACACAGGTAATTGTGTCCTCTGGTGAGCTGCAGCCCTTGAAAACTCATTTATGTTATCACTAAGGTGAAATGTAGGTTTTAGAGAATTGTAAATATCTATGTGTATGTAACACACATCCAATCAGAAAAAAGACCCAGTCCATGTGTGTGTGAGATGAATTACACTGATGTCTGTTATAAATCCCTAACATAGCTCATGAGATCAATTAAGATGTTCAAGCAGCTACAAAAAGGATGATTGAGGCAAATGGTAACATCAGGATGACCATATGGTAAGGGGAAACTAGAACTGTTTGGACGTAAAACGAGAGCCATCGGAATTCCAGTTACAATCATACACTACACAGCGAGGAGATAGCGGAATGAGGCAGCCAAGAAAAATACTAGATGAAGAACAGTTTGGGAAGTGGTAAAGACAAACAAGCTTGTGTTTCCAAGTCAATAAACAGGTGGTAGGAATAGAGGGTGACATCATCTGTGTCTGCTCTCTTTCCGTCCTCTAGACCAAGAGCCTCACGGTTTCCTGCAGGGCCAGGTATTTGTCAGAGAAGTAGCTCTTGGATTTTATAGGTAGTGAAAGAGGCTTTTGGGCTGTGTTTAGCCAAGTGAAAAAATATTTCTTAAATGAGACCATCCAAGGTTGTATTCCCCCTGCTTTTCTCAGGAATAAGCACATTATTTGTGTTGCTCTATGTATGATCTGGAGCAATTTCTCTCAAGGCTGCCCAGTGGGCTGTGCGACTACAAGTCATCATCACCACAGGACACAATGGCCTTTGGAAAACTTAACTCACCTGGAAATGCATTATCAGGTGATAACAGCCTTGCCAGTTCATGTCACCCTGGTAGTAAGGTCTAAAAGGCTTTCATTTTTCAGGTTTTCTTCAAACTGCTAAACTGTGGTAGGCAATTTAGCCTAACTTTTCACAGCAGTCCTAAATCTATATTTACTAATGATTCCATCATGCATTGAAAGGAATACACTTTGAAAATCTTCATCAATTAAGGATATTGAAACATAAGAGCTTAACTCAGCCCTCTAGACGGAATGTGTCTTTTGGAAAATCCACTAATCTTTTTATTCACAAATAATGAAGCCACTCTGAATGTATTTGAGCTGTCTGAGGCTAAATGGAAATCTCAGACTGGGGAACACTTCATGATGAACTAAGAAAAAAAGTGATCTTCAAAAAATGCAGAGGCAGAAAGGCACTATGTTTAGAAACATGAGCTTTGAAGCAAGATCTGGAACTTACTCTCTATGTGACAAATAAGCAAATAACCTATCTGTACCTGGATTCCCACACCTTCAAAATACACATAGTAATTGAATCTATCTCATGGGTTGGTTGTGAGGATCAAATGATATAAAGCACACAATGTGCTTAATGCAATATTTGATATACAGGAAATATTCACTAAATATTATTTATTATTGGCATTATTATGAAAATGATGTAAGTGGGAAGAGAGAAGAGAGTTTGTTCACATCAAGTAGAAATATACAAGAAAGTCGGTGGTTCTCAAGTATTAATGTGCGTAAGGATCACCTAAGGAGATTATTAAGATGACTGGTCTTCAACTCCAGAGACTTTAAGCTGTTATTTTTTATGTGACACTCTCTGGTAATTGTTTTTTTTTGAGGAAGATTAGCCCTGAGCTAACTGCTGCCAGTCCTCCTCTTCTTGCTGAGGAAGCCTGGCCCTGAGCTAACATCCGTGCCCATCTTCCTCTACTTTATATGGGGGGACACCTACCACAGCATGGCATGCCAAACAGTGCCACATCCACACCCGGGATCCGCACCAGTGAACCCTGGGCCTCGGAGAAGCGGAAAGTGCACACTTAACCACTGCACCACTGGGCCGGCCCCCTCTGGTGGTTCTAATGCAGGTGGACCATCAATTATAGTTTGAGAAACATTGAAGTAAGACATTCCTTGTCAGATCACTAACAAACCTGATAACTATAATCACTACTGCCTAGTTTGGGAATACCTGGTTCCACTGGATGGCATGTATGCTTTCTCCGACACTCTTAAATATTAGCAGCAGTTTAAGTTGATGTCTAAAGTTGTAATTTTCTTCATAGAAATTACTTCATATCTTTTTTGAAACTATTTTCTGCAATTTTTCTATTCAATTATTTTGCATTATTTATCCAGCATCTCCTCCAGAGAGTGTCCCAGGTGCTGCAATTACTCTGATGAAGGCACATTGTCCCTGCCTATATGGAGCTTACAGTATAGGGAGAAAGTTAATTGAGTGAATGGAAAAATTAAAATATAATATTGCAAGAGCCAACCCTAATGGTCTAGTGGTTACAGTTGGGTGCTCTCATCACTTTAGTGGCCTGGGTTTCTTTCCCAGTCACAGAATCACACCGCCCATCTTTCAGTTGTCATGCTGTGGTGGTGGCTCACACAGAAGAGCTAAAAGGACTTACAACCAGGATATACAACCATGCACTGGGGCTTTTGGGAGGGGAAAAAAGAGGAAGTTTGGCAACAGATGTTAGCTCAGGGCCAATTTTTCCTTGGGAAAAAAAAATATATATGTGTATATATATAGTATTACAAGAACTATAGAAATGTAAGCAAAGGATTGTTTGAAAAGAAATAGAGACACACCTAATCAGGGAACTGTATGAAGATCAGAGAGGCTGGAGAAAGTTGAGACCAGAAAATTATAGTGGATGTATCAAGCAGTTTTTAGAGGTCCACATTTCAATTCAAGAAGCCCTTGTTAAGTTGCAATTTATTTTCAAATTATTATGCTAAGCAATAAGGGAAGTTAAAGAGAGTATGACTCAGTCCTTGTTCTAAATGTGCTTATATTTTAGTGAAAGATTTAAGTATGTCACAAATAATTACAGTTGAAGAAGAATATAACAAATTTTATAGTAAAGAATGGTTTCTCAATCTCAGTATTATTGACATTTTATTGTGAGGAGCTGATCCATGCTTGATAGGATGCTTAGCAGCATCCATGGCCTCTACCCACTAGTTTCCAGAAATCTTCTTCTCTTTACTTCCCTCTGAGTCATGACAATCAAAAATGTCTCCTGACGTTAAGAAATATCCTATGCGGAGCAAAATCATCCCTAGTGGAGAGTTAGTTCATTAGAGATACAAAGTTCAGCATGAAATTAGAAAGGGCAAGATAAATTTCAATCAAGGTGTATCAGGGAAGGCTTTATAGGATGAGAGGAAGTTGAGCTGGACTTTTGAAAGGCAGACAGTGTGAAAGAAGATATCCCAAAGAGAAAAGCCAATGACTAAAGAATTGGCTGTATGAGAGAGATGCAGGAGTAGAGACGAAGTATATAGGATCACAGGAATTCTTACATTACGAGGTAAGAATGCTAGACTTCATTCTGAGGACATGAAGGATGCTTGAATGTTTTGGAGCAAAGAAGAACATGCTGTGGTCTGAGAAAGATAACTGTGATGGTAGTGTGCAGAATGCATTGGGAGAGACAGTGACAGAAGCTAGAAAAGACAGTCTGGAGGTTATTATAGTAATATGGACAAAAGATGATGTGGACTAACTCTGGATGTCCATAAAGAAAAAGGACAAGAAGAGATGGATCAAAGAAACACTACAGCAACCTAGGCGACTCTAATGAGAGGTGAGTAGAAGGGATAAGTTTCTGGCCTGGGAGACTTGGTAAAAGGTGATGTAACAAATGAAACAGGAGACACTCAAGGGAGAAACGTTGTCAATGTGGAGGTGGGAATGGAAGTGACAATTAATTCTGTTCTCGTGTCCATAGAACATCTGCAAAAATGTTCAACAAGCAATAGAAAGTCCAAACCAGAAGCTCAAGAGATGACAGCCTTCAAGCTTCAAAATATGGATTTGGCTCTTAGATGCTAAACTAGGGGGAGAGAAAAAGAAAATCTACACATACCAGGTTCCAAGTAGAGAATTTGCATTATTAGTACTTAAAAAGTGTGTGTTGAGAGGCCCAGCCCAGTGGCACAGTGGCTAAGTTCGCACGTTCTGCTTTGACGGCCTGGGGCTTGCAGGTTAGGATCCCGGGTGTGGGCCTACACACCTCTTCTCAAGCCGTGTTGTGGCAGGCATTCCACATATAAAGTAAAGGAAGATGGGCAGGGATGTTAGCTCAGTGCCAGTCTTCCTCAGCAGAAAGGGGAGGATTGGCAGCAGATGTTAGCTCAGGGCTAATCTTCCTAAAAAAAAAAAAGAAACAGGGTGTGTTGAGGATGAGAAGGCTGAGAGATAGCAATCAAAAGGTCTGTAATAATAATCAGGATTATTAACTTCCTCATACAGCAACTCTCCATCAGAATTAAAATAATAAAGACTGTTTAGAAATTCAGAAATAATTTATCGTCCTCATTGTCTTATTTATAAGTTAGAACCTTTGTTTTTGTCTCAAAAAATTTCTTGAGTATCAAGTTTTGCATTATACAATTTATAAAAACTCTTTTCTGGTTTTCAGTTTTCAGAATCATTATATACACCAAGCACAAAAATGTGAAAAATGTAAAAAAACGTAAAACTATAAAGTTATCCACTTTGTGATTTAAACATTATAAAACAACTGAGAGGAGTTGAGATAAAGGAGGGAGAGGATGAGCTGGAGCAAAACACAGGGATGCTAATTCCCTCATTTTATACAGCGAGTAATTCAGGAGATAGCATCCACAATTTTAAAAACTGTTTATATGTATCTCTTGACGTTATAAAAGGACATCTTCCAATACAAGATGACAAAACAGATATATTTGCTTCCCATCTTTCAAATCACCCCCAGTGAAACTCAAGTACTAAAGAGCAAAAATAGGATAACCTCATGACTGTAAAGAGAACTGGTAAGAGATATTCATAAGTAGACGAGAGTTTTCAGTTTATTCTTAGACAAGCTAAAATGTGTAAATCAGAGGAAGCCACAACCCAGAACATACTCTGACAAGAGTTTACATTTCTGTCAGAACCCCAGAGGGGCTTCAAGCACAGAGTTCATAGATATGATGAAGAACAGGAGTGAAAAGTGGAGCTGAAAAGAGGAACAGTTTAAGATCTACATATGGGAAAATTAGTATCCTCTTAGTTTCTTGTCGCTATGCACAGATGGAAGCAGGTTGGTATCAGTCTGCAGGTAAATCATAAATGAATCAGTATATAAGTAAATTTATCATTTTAGTGTCAGTGCTGCTTCCCCAAGTGTAAAGCTTTCTTCAACTTGGAATATAGGGGCTCCAGTCTGAAAGCCAGCTCCTTGCTTACTCAACTCCAAGCAAAGTCTGAGACTCACACTCCATTCCAGGCATACTTCCCAACTTGTGAGAGAGGACTACTACAGAATTTATTTACTTGCAACATGGTAGAGGAAACTCACATCAGCTATCCAGTCCTTAGATCTTAAATACAAATGTACTGCCGAGAATTTTCAGATACCTGGAAAAATCCTGCAAAATGGAGAACATAAAGATATATAAGCAGAAAAACTGAACTTTGACGAATAAAAATTCATTCTGGAAGCAGAAGACAAAAAAGAACTTGAAAAAAATACCTTTGAGGACTATAATAAGGGAGTTTTAAGAAAATATCATACCCATAGAGAAAAAGAACACCAAAAAAGGCATAATCATTGAGCAGAAGAAGCTCTTTCCAAGAGCTAAAGGCTATGTCTCCAATTTGGAAAGGTGCATCACATGCCCACCAAAATATGAAAGAAGAGATCCATATTAGACTTATTGTCTCATAGAAGAGACCAGACTTTAATTTCAAGGAAAAAAAATCAGAAACAGCATCACCTTTTCAATCACAACTTTGGATTCTAAGGGATTATAAAGCAAATTCTATAAAATGTTAAAGGAAAATGAATTTAAACATAACATTTGGTACCCTGTAAAACATCATATTTTTGTAAAGAAACAATCAATCAGGATGTTTTTAGGCATGTGAAGACTTTCCTTCCAAGTAATTTTAAAAGTTTGTTGAAACTGTATTTCATCAGAGAGAGGGAATATATTGAGACATAGGAAAGGTGATCTGGGGAAGAGGAGAATCCCACCATGTGAAGTGTGTATCAGGCCAAGAGAAAAAAATAGTCCAGATTGAACCAAGGGAACTGAAAAATTAGTGTGGAAAGATTTCAGATAAAAAGAGTGTATGCAATATATGGAATAAGTGAGAAGTTCAAAATTCACAAGGATAAGACAAAAGTTAAAGATAAAAGATATGATAAAAGCTATTGTCATCCCACTCAGAAAAAATGGGAATTTTAAAGAAAAAAGATCTATGTAAGAAACAAAGAAAATCATGGTTCAAATATAAAGCAAAATAATATATGGTAAGATTCAAGCCATTAGTGAAGTGTAAGAAAAGGGAATCCACTTGACTCAGTAATACTGATACCATGTACATTCTCTTTGGAGGGGAAATGAAGCTACAAAAGTAGACATATACTTCTCACTACTTCGCCCAACAAAGAACAGTATATACAGTGTCAAAATAATTTAAGTACTACTTAGTGGTTTCAAATTTTGATCAATCTTTGCACAAAGCACAAATGACCTAGTTGTGTTCTGTGTAACAGAACTTAAATGCTGGAATCATAAAAGAAGATGTGTTCAGCTGACCAAGAAAGTGATATACGTGAAATATCTGGTTTAACCCTAATGAGTATTTGGGACTTCTGGAATATTTTATTACAGTAGAAATATAACTCTTATACGAACCCTATCATTCTTATTGATATCAAAATTAAGCCAAATAAAATTGTAAGTAACTGACCTCTAGGTGTCTCAAAGGCAAAAGATAAAATAAGCAATTAATAAAAGCATATATATAGCATGAGCTTATCTGTTAACATGATTGTTAATTAATCTCTATGCAAAGCACGTGTATATTATGTGGTAGATGCGTAAGGCTCATACATCCTATTAAGTATATGTACAAATGGCAATGTTTAGGTTTATATTTTAATAAGCACCTTTATCACATTTTAATTTCCAATCTATCCATGCTATAATGCTGGGATAGAACAGATTTTACAGGTGAAAACACACGTTTTTCAATATATAGATATATAATGTGGCACTCATATTACACCTTACATTCTCTATATGTTGCAGAGGGAAGCATAGGATGTAACATACTCCACTCAAGATTTGGAGTGAAATAAAACTAAGTATGAATCCTGATTACACAGCCACCTAGCTTATAGACTTAAGCAAGCCTTTTCTCGGCTTTAATTTTCTCATCTGTAAAATAAGGATAATAACACCTATCTTGAAAGGGCATTGTAGAAATCAGAGAAAATACATACAAACAGCTGAACATATAATTGTCATTCTTTAAATCGTATCTATTGTTACCTTTATTATTAACAATGCATATTTATCAATATTCTGTTGACATCATGAAAATATGCTGAAGCTTATGTTGCTAATGGTTTTACTTTTAATTTTTTTAATATTCATGTTAGTCTGAAATAGACATAAAGCACATGAATAATACATGTAGTAAAATTATCACTCAGGAATCTTAATTTTATAAATGGAACACACCCATATGTACAAAATCTAAGAATTTTTATATGATTATTAAACTGAGGCTTGTTGAGATCACTGCAAGTTGCTCTCATAAAAAATGGAGATAAAGCCAAAAATAAGTCCTGATAGTAAACTAGTATTGCCTCTGTCTAGCAATAAGAATTGGAGATCAAGAAAAACCCAAGAATTGTTGTCAATACTAAGCAAAACCTTCCTCTTAGTATAATATTATTGAAATGTCAGACCTCCCAGAGCTGATCGTGTTGATTTCTACTACTTTCTGTACCCTATTTCTTAAGACAAAACAAAACAAAAAATTGCCTTCTATTACATTCTAATTAAAGATACAAAGTGGAAAATCTGAAAATGAGTTATCACTGCCCAATTTCTTATCCACAATTGCCAGTCATAAGAGATTGGCAGAGTTAAATGGCCCCTAATGCTCCATTTTCCCATAGAGTCCTGGAGAAGACAGCACAGGAATCATGCAGGTGGCAGCATCACTGGAGGCCCTCGTGGTGGTGTAGATCTGAAAACTGAATCATTAGCATTGTTGTAAATGTCACTTGTCAGACTCTCAATGTCATCTGAGACTGTCTTCCTGCTTTTTGCTAGATCTGCCATTGCCACCGGGGTTGTGAGCACTGCATTGTTTAAGTATTCATCACAAGGGTCGCTCTTCTTTGATGGTGTTGGAAAGAGAACATGGCCAACATATCTCAATGCAAGCCACTTGGTATGTAGGGTGGGTAGAATTGCAGGAACCCGATAGCCCTGGTGCATGCCACACTGACTGGATAAGAACATTGCATGTACACATAGTTTACATCTATTTGTTCTGCTTCATTTGACAGTTACCTTAATTGTAGACTTTGATATCAAATTTTTTCTACATACTAATATTATATACCAGGGATTAGAAATAAGTTGATTTTGTTGGAGCACACAATTTTTTAGATGGATACCTTAGCAACTATCTTGTAGACTGCCTTCATTCATTTTTTTCTTGTTACTAGAAAGGATACTGGACTTTTACCAAATTATAAGTGACAGATCTTTTGTAAATGATATTGAAAGAATTAATAACTAAGCTCCGAATGTCTATTTATAGGAAATAGAAAATGATAGTTTGATTTGTAAGACAAATCACCAAAATACTTAGCCATTAATCTTCACAATTTTAATTATACTTAAGGCAACACATGCTAAAATACTTTGTTCATACAAGGTGCTCAGTAAATATTGGAGAAGGAACCATTCTCATCTATGTATATATTTACGTGGGCACCTATCTATCTATTTATCCCTCTATCTCAGATTATACATGAATATTATATGATGTATAATTATATATATAATTGTATATAATATATAGTATGTAATGTATATGTGTCAAGTAGTTATTTCAAGGTTTTTTCCTATCTGATGTCAACTTTCAAATTAAAAGCTAATCACAACAATAGCAAAACTAACTTAGTTTTAGATAAATACATGCAAATTTATAAATCCTCAGAAACTTGAATATAAAGAATCTATTATTTAGCTGATTTTTTCCATTTCTATCTATCCCGCTTAACACAGTGGTGGCAAGACCAATGTGGCTAAAAGAAAATTGAATGTGAACTTACCCAAATTAAAAGGAAAATGACAGTTATATTAAGTAGTTCCTGTCATTACTGCATCCTATGTTTTAAAGCACCTCTTTTTTCTGATGACATCTCTTCCATCCTGAATTTTAAATATCTAATGCAGTCCTGACTGCCACAAAATCTACCTTATCTCGCGTAATAGTGTCTCTCAAGTACAGATTTGGAAAGGCATGTTAAAGGGAGAGATTTGGTACTTACATAGATAGACATATCTGGACTCAAGGAACAAACTCTAATGATAGAAAGATATTGTGACTGGAGGATAGAGATAAAGATCTATGTCTCTCCAGAAGATATCATAGAGAATGAATTTACCTGCATTTATATTCATCTTGCCTATTCCTGAAATATTGGTTTGGATAAAAAATATAATATTCAGGAAGGGGCACTGAAACACAATTAGACTCAAAAACAATGCTTTCTAACTCTAGGCAATCTAGTGGAAGATCTCATTTTCATGAGTATTATAAACTGACCCATTTCTGAGTTGGTTTAAACAAAATTATTTTCACACTCCCTGTCTGAAGGCTTGTTCATTCTATTTCATGTGTGTGCAACAACTTTTGTCTTCCCCAGTAATGCCATCTTTATTGTCTTTTGACCATGTACAGCCATCTTTCCAAGAAAGCCTTCCCCAATGACGTTCCTTTAGCACAATGGATCAGCACAGAGACTTTGGAGTTAGGGCTCCTAGTTCTGCTATGGTGAAGTAGGAGAAATCACTCAAATTCTCTGAGACTCTAGAATTCTATAAAATGAGATGATAATCACTAAGGGGGCTTTGAGATATGTAAAGCAAATAGTTCAGCAGCAAACCCTCAATGAATGGCAGCATAACCTAGCACTCGTGGAGTGCTACCTATGCTCTAGAAAGACTACAATAATTTCACGTCTTCCCAATAAATCTGCGAGATAGTAGGATTATAATAGTCCAGATGAGAAATGTAAGACCAAAATTGTCACAAAATTGTCCCTAATGGTCCCATATAGAGCCAGGATTTAAAACCCTACTTTTCCAATTTTATCTTTCCGTTAAACTACAACTATCTCTAACCTATTCTACAATTCATTCTCTGACCAAAATCTACACCTAAACAGGATTGTGTTACACTGTAACTTAGTGCTCCTAGTAGGTATATAGTATTTGTCTATACACAATAGGAGAAGAAGCAAACAATATATAAGGGTAATTTTTCATTTGTTTAGCTATTTCAAAGCCAGTACCCTGGAGGTGGCTGAAAAAAATCTCACTTGAGTCCTTGTTGATTCTGTGTAATATTATTTATTTTTTTGGAGGAAGATTGGCCCTAAGCTAACATCTGCCACCAATCCTCCTCTTTTTTGCTAAGGAAGATTGGCCCTGAGCTAACATCCGTGCTCATCTTCCTCCACTTTATATGTGGAACCCCTGCCACAGCATGTCTTTCTAAGTGGTGCATAGGTCCACTTCCAGGATCTGAACTGGTGAACCCCAGGCCCATGAAGTAGAACGTGGGAAATTGACTGTTGCGCCATGAGGCCAGCCCCCATGCGTTTTTTAAATAATTTATTTTAATCCAAATACAACTCAATTGGTGATCTGATATTTATTAATGCTCAAATTTGAAGCCTAATCATCAAATTATTTCATCAAACCAATGCTACTTTTTAAAAATAACTTCTTATTGAAGTACAACTACAGTAAGTTGCACATATGTAAAATATAAAGGATACCATTTGATGATTGACTTGTGTATACAACCATGAAACAATCACAACAATCAAGATTATAAATATTTCCATCACTCCCAATAGTCTCCTCAAGCTCCTTTGCAATCCATCCCTTTCTCCAATTGTGACCTGCTTCTGTCACTGCAAAGTAGTTTTCATGTTCTAAGCCTTCATGGAGAAGGAAGTATACGTTAGCTGCCTCTTTTTCGCTTGGCTTTTCACATGCCACATACTGATTTTGAAATTATTCAAGGGGTGATGTGTATCAATAGATTTTTTTTTCCTTCTTATTGTAGAGTAGCCTTCTTGGACAGAAATATCACAATTTGTTTATCCGCTTACCAGTTGATGGATATTAGGGTTGTCTCTAGATTTGGGCTATTATAAATAGAGCTGCTATGAATATCCAAGTACAAGACTTTGTGTAGATGTATTTTTGTTTCTGGTTCTCTTGGACAAATGCTGAGAAGTAGGAGGGTCAGGAAATATGGTACTTGCATGTTTAACTGTTTTGTTTTCCAAAAGGGTTGTAATATTTTACATTCCCTCCACCAGTGTACAATAATTCTAATTGCTTTGTATTCCCCTCAAAAGTTGGTATAGTGAGAATGTTTAACTTTAGCCATCTAGTGAGTGTCTGGCAGTATCTCATTGTGATTGATGTTTGTATTTCTCTAATGGCCCTTGATGCAGAACATCTTCTCATGTGCTTACTGCCTATTGGTAAATCTTCCTTTGTCCAGTATCCATTCAAGTATTTTTGTCCATTTTCTTATTTAATTGCTTGTCTTCTTAAAATTAGGCTGTATGGACCGTCTCCAGGGCCAAGTGGTTAAGTCTGTGTGCTCCACTTTGGCGGCCCAGGGTTTCACCAGTTTGGACCCTGGGGTGGACCTAGCACTGCTCATCAAGCCAGGCTGAGGCAGCGTCCCACACAGCAGAACTAGAAGAACCTGCAACTAGACTATACAGCTATGTACTGGGGGCTTTGGGGAGAAGAAAAAAACGAGGAAGATTGGCAACAGATGTTAGCTCAGGGCCAATCTTTAAAAATAAATAAATAAATAGGCTGTATTTTTTATATTTTATAGACAAAAACATGTTACAAATATTTTCTCTGAGTCTGTCACTTGCATTTTTATTTTCTTCACAGTGTTTTTGAAGTGCAAGTTTTTATTAAGTACGACGACGTCAATGGCGAAAAATCAGGAAGCATGTAGTTTAAATGAATTGTCTGGGGCCACCCCGTGGCCAAGTGGTTAAGTTCAAACGCTCCACTTCAGTGGCCCAGGGTTTCGCTGGTTCGGATCCTGGGCACGGACATGGCACCACTCATCAGGCCACGCTGAGGTGGCGTCCCACATAGCACAACCAGAGGCACTTACACCTCCAAGCCAATGGACCCACACCTAAAATTGAGCTTGGATATTGAGACTGATGACGAGTATAAAATAGTTTATTACTTACATAATTGAGGTCTCTGGGGAGAGCAGAATGGAGTCTCAAGCAGACCTAAAATGTTTTGAGAGACCAAGGAAAGGACAGTGGTCTGGGTTTTTATTGTGATTAGGAGATGAGACTAAGGTGAGAGTTCCCACAGGTGAGCAGGGCTTTCAGTGATTTCGGTCTCCCCCTGGTGCCAAAGGAGGGAGTCGCCAAGCTTTCTGATGAGCTTGCCCAAATGTGGGGCACAAGGAGACGAGGGAGGGGTGAGGCTTAAAAGCCGTCAGCAAACAAAAAATATACGGTGCCCTATTCCTTATTGCATAGTGTTAAAATTCTCTTCTGCGATTGTGCAATTGATTATTTCTCCACTTAATTCTCTCAATTTTTGCTTAATATGTCTCTATTTTTAGGCACATAAGTATTGGTAATTTTTACGTCTTCTAGATAATAAAATGTGCTGTTTATCTCTCTTAGTACTCTTTGTGTGAAATCTATTTGATCTGATATTAAAATATTGTTTTCTTGTGCTTTCTGTTTGTTTACATGGTATATTTTTTTCTGTCCACTTTATTTCAACTTTTGGTTGTCTTTACATTTAAAATACATCTCTTGTAGACCACATATAGTGGAGTCTTACTTTTTCTACAACCTATTCACCCTGCTTTATAATTGCACTATTTAGACAATATGTAATGTAATTAATGGATGTTTGAAATATGTTTACTATTTTATTTGTTTTATGTTTTTTCCATCTGCTTTTTTGTTCCTCTGATCTCTTCTTCTTTCTTTTAGATTATTTAAATATTTTTAATGTTTCAGTTTAATTCAAATATTGACATTTTGGCTCTATCTCCTTCTAATTTGTGTGTGTGTGTGTGTGTGTGCATGGGTGCATCCGAGAGAGAGATTGCCCCAAGGATCAAAATATACATGCATTACCTTTCATAGTCTACTTGGAGAGCCAACATTGGACAATCTCACATAAATTGTAGAAACTCTGAAATTATATCGGAACCTCTACCTCCCTTCCCATTGATCTTTATGTTACTGCTGTCAAATATGCAACATTTACATAAACTGAAAACCTCACTAAGAAATGTTACAATTTTTGCTTTAAATAGTCATACATATTTTTATAGAACTTGAGAGGTTAAAAACTAGTGTTTTGTATTTACTCAACTCTTCACCATTTTAGCTGTTCTTCATTCCTGAAGATTCAGATTTTCCTCTGGTATCATTTCCCTTCGACTTGAAGAACTTCCTTTAGCATTTCTTACTGAACATGTCTAATGGCCACTGTCTTCATTTTGTTTTCACTCCTGAAGTGTATTTGTAATGGGAATAAACTGCGGATTGACAGTAATTTTATTTACAATTTTAAGATATTTTTCTACTATCATCTGACCTCCACTGTTTCTGATGACAAACCCAGGATCATATGAATCATTGTTCCCCTGGATGTAATATGCCATTTTTCTCTGGCTGTTTTCAATATTTTCCCATTGTCTTTGATTGTCAGCCACATCATTATCTGTATGTAGGCACAGTTTTCTTTGAGTTTATCATGTTGGGAATTCTTTGAGCTTTTTTAATTTATAAATTTAAGGCTTCCAAAAATCTTGGGACATTTTCATCATTTGTTTCTTCAGATATTTCTTCTGCCTTACTCTTACTGTTCTCAGAGTTCCTTCTGGAACTCCACAAATATATTTGCTAGACATTTTGATATTCTCTCAGAGGCCCTTGAGGCTACTTTCAATTAAATATTTTTTCTCTCTGCTTTTTAGATATGATCATTTTTACCAATCTATCTTCAGTTTCCTCATTTCTCTGCCAGCTTCATTCTGTATGTAGTTTCCTATTTCAGATGTTTTATTTTTCAATTCTAAAATTCCCATTTGATTTATTTTTATAGTTTTTATTTTTGTGCTGAATATGTTTATCCTTTCACTCATTTTAAGGATGTCTTTCCTTTACCTCATGAAGTATACTTTCAATAGCTGTTGTAAAAACTCTTGTCTCATCACTCACTTTTGAATCATCTTTTACTATTCTTTGCAAGGCAGGTACTATTGACTTGTATTCTGGACATTGCAAATGTTATGTCGTGCAGACTCTGAGTCTCGTTATAATCCTCTAGAGATTGTAGATATTTTTATTTTAGCCACATAATCAGTCTGGTTGTATTCAGACTGTAAATTCAGTCGCTTCCCCCTGAACTATTTCAGTTCAAGTTTAAATTCTACTCGCTAAGTCTTTGCTATGCTGATTTGGGCCTGTCCACGCATTCACAGTTCAGGGTCATTCTGAGTCCTATGGAAGTGACTCAAATCTCAGCTCAATTCTCAAAGCCTTTATGATACATGTTTAGGACTGTTCCACACATGCATAGCTCATGGGCTAAGTTGAGAATTGTGTGTGGTCATACCAGAATTAGGATTAGCATATCTGCTTCTCTGGATCTTATACCTAGGGGAGTCACCAATACCTTCTGGTCCACAGGGGCCCCTCTTCCTGCTTCTATTTTCAATGGTTTTTTTTGAGTTTTAGTCATGGGTAAAAAGAAAAATAGGGGGAGACTCATTTTCTTCTTCAAATTTTCTCTCTCATCCAAAGTTTCACATTTTTGTTTACTTATTGGTATCTGTAGGTAGTTGTTGTAAATTTTTTAAAACAATTTGCCTAAAGATTTCTTTTGTTGTCAATGAAATAGATGAGCTATAGTGGACTTACTCCATTAAGCCAAAAATGGATCTCTTCAATGTTACTTTTGATATAAATAATTAGTAAATATAACATTTGCTTAAGATTATGCATGTTATTTTGTGATTTTGAGAGTTATAGCTCTGTAAATATTATAGAATAAAAGAATTATATTCATCATTTCATTTAGCTGAAAAAATTAACAACTTCAAATCCTCTATCCTATCCAAATTGCTCCTTCCGGATGGCTGTCTTGTTTCATTTTAATTTTCTCTTTTGATATCAACGGGGCTATTCCATGCAAAAGGAAGTGATATGTGCCTCAAAATGTCTAGCTTTCATGGAAGTTAGTAACAGTGAGTTTATCCTATATACTTCAGCGGTTGTGCATTCTCGAGAAAGTCTTACTACTCTAAATGTAGTAAGACTACATTTTTGCTTTTCTTAGAAACAGGTTCTACCTAGATACACCAAATGGGAATTCATTTCTAGGTATCTAGGTTTATGGAGGCATTCAACTGAAACCACTGCAAAACAGAAAACACACACACACAAAACGGCCATTCTCGGTGACAGTTAAGGTAGGATAAAGATCCTGAAAGATCTCAAATAGAAAGATATCAGATTTCTTCCTTTTTAAAGAAAATTGTTTCTTTTACACATATGCACATATCTGTGATGCTTGGGGCCATCAAAACCTCAGCTTCTTGTTTGAAGGTTAATTTTAATAAGGCCCTATGGGTACCTGGCCCCATGTCAATTTGCATGGCTGAATAAATCTTCCTATACACATCTCTTGATAAATAATTTCAGGGTTTCTCAGCCTGTATAGTCATAATAATTAACCTAAAATTTCTACTGTCTCATAATTCCATATTAGCTAAGGGGACAGGGAAACATCTGGACCCCATCATCTATAAAATAACTCTTCATATGATGAAATTTCTATTGTTTTCCTCAAACCATTTCTTCTCCAGATTAAGCAATGTCAGTTTCTTTCTTCATGGTCCCAATTTTCCAATACTTTTCTCATATTCATTTTTTCCACTGCTGGATCCCTCTTATTGATTGTTGAAGCACCCTATTGTTCTGGATTTGTGTAATTCTGACACAATTTTAGTCCTTCAAATCGGCCCTAGCTAATGCTTCACATATTCTGAATTTTGTTTATCTCTAGTTTTTACAGGTTATTTTCCTGTTTGTATACCCACTAACATGTTCATGTCCCCTTTTCTTTTTCTCAAGAGAACTACACTGCTGTTTAAAATATTATTATAGGATCAAAGTTAACTTATGACTAAAAAGAAAGACGGAAAGGAGTAGTCATTTTAGGAAATAGCTACACTTGCAGTAGTTTCATTAAATGTTTGCTAAGCTGACTGAAATGCATGACTTACGAATATATGCCTTGAATTCTCTTCTCTCTCTGTAAGGAAACTTGAATTTAGCAGGAGTTCTTCTTATAGAGATCTACTATGAGGAGGAAATGAGAATTGAGTTGTTTATAAGAAGTTATTAAATAGATATAGTTTAAGAACAGCTATTCACAGTAAATATAAAAAAAATTCTGGATGGCTACACATTCTGGCTCACAGCGGTGCTGAAACATATGCAAAGATTGGGGAGAAGTGAGGCTGTTAACCCTACAATGCAGGATGAAAGAATACCTTTTGCCCGAAACATATACACAATTGTGGCAAAGCTTTTACACAAACATCTGCCTTAGAACTCTATTTCACTTTAATTTGAAGGCATAGCCTAAAATGAAATTCAGTGTCAACAGGGCTAATACATCCATGAAAGTCCAATATTAATAATTGAAACTTTACAGCCTCAAGGATGCCTTAATCAGGAAAATAAAAACACTTCAACAATCTAAGAATCTTTAAATCTACAAAAACCTGGACTGCCATCTTAATCGATCTCTTCCAAGAAGGGGGAAAGAAAATAGCCTAAGTATGAGTCAAGTTGAAATGTCAGTCCAGACTTGGTTTTAACCGTAAGTTGCTAATTTTAATTAGACAGAGACAATTTCATTACTTCATTTTGTCTATGTTATTTTCCTTCACAATTATATTCTGTACCTTCATTGAACAAATCAATGCAATATGATGCATCACAAAAAAATCTGTTCTGAATTATAGGAACATGAGGAATAGTCCCACAATTGGAAAAGTTCTATGTTTCTTCCATTCAGAAATAGAAATTGATAGAGATAATTCTACAGTTTTTTAATTAATTAATTCATCACAACAATGACTTCAGGCTACTAATTATTTGACTACAGGATAATTTCATATGCTATTTAGATTCAAAATCAACCAAAATAAATACATGCAAAAGATAAATAAATTCTTATTGATCATAATCAGTTGGTGAGATCCTTCAAGGCAGGGGTTATATATTTTCACTGCTGCATTTCCAGTATCTACTGTGGTGCCTGGGACAATGTAGAAGATGCGATATAAATAATTAGTAAGCAAATGCGTAACAATGGCGATATTTTCTACTGTAAAAAGTAAAGATATTTTGAATTTAGAGTTAAATCTAAAAGCAGGAATATGACATAGAAAAAAAGACTATGAATATATTTAAAGCCTCTTTCAAAATAATTTTTCTTCCTACAGAGTAGTTCTTAGTTACTTTTTATAGTACAATTTGAACTCAGCCTGACAGTTGTAGCTCTCACTGTATTTACCCATCCTGATTAATTTATAATGTAGCACAACTTTGACACAAATGTAGTGAGGATAAATGACAACAGGGACCCAAAGAATCCAACTGAATGGAGAAGTTATTCCCATGGGAGGACCTTTCTTTCAGTCCCTCTTTATTTTCCTCCTCACTGCCACCTCTGTACTTAGAGGCTACCTTTTATGTATATGACAAACTCAAACTGTGCAGCCAAAAAATCACTTACTGCAATTCTTTTGCATTCTCAAGCAGCTCCACAAAGAGGTCTCCAAGAAAAGACTTCTACATCAGTTTCACTTGGCACTGAACTTTTTTGAGAAAGACAGAGGAGGGGAAATTCTAAGTAATAAAGAACTACAAAGTTGAAAACTACCATTTTTCTTTCTTTAGAAGTCTTCAACCCTGTGGGAGAACATCACTGACACCTTCAAACAGAATGCTTCTAGCAATAGAAGACACTAGAATCTTCAAAATTCTTTTAATTGTGTTTATATCTCATTATTAACCTGATTAAAACTCTAAAACAAGTTCTTCCTGGACCTCCTACTTCATGGAGCGGACTAATGATTTCTTGATAGTTGTAGATATTGCTGACCCTAGCCTAGGGCTAGAAAGAAAGAATTGTACATAAATTGTTACTGAATAAACAGACATGGATTTATCTTTAAAGAAGCTCATGGAGGGAAAAGAGAAGTAGGAATTTTTGTGATTCTAGTACTCTTTAGAGTCATGAAAGAAAGGAAAAATGTGTCAACCAGGAGGAAATCGTGTAACTCGAGTCTCTCTTCCGCATAGCTTTCTCCTCTATTATCCCAAGATTTCTGCTTTCATAACCTGTTAGAACCAAAGGTAAGGTGAGGATTCTCATGATAGGGGCAAAATATGATAAAGCTTCCTAAGAACCTACCTTTTCATGTCACTTATTTGGGAAGTCTCCTTATTGCTGAGTTAGTCAATACCCATTTTTTCTTCTAAGATGTTGCTGTACTTGTGATGAAGTGTTCTTGAATTATATTTTACAGTGTGGAATATTGATACCATAACTGATAACTCTCTAACTTGTCTGAGCCATATCTTTAACTAGTACCTGCATCCAAACAGAAAATCACGTGAAACTCCCAAACATTACATGCTTCTATCTACCTTTGCTGTTGATTTCCTATCTCCCCGAGGAACATGAAGAAATGATGATAGCATGAGATGATCTAATTCTGACTTTCCAGCCAGTGATTCAGGATTTTAGGAAGACATTCCTCCTTACCCTGATTACTACTCTCCATAGCCAACAAGTCATACAAGCCAGAAGTATGAGAGTAATGTTCTAAAACTACTATGAGTTGACATTATGGAGTGCTTGCTGTATACCAGGCTGTTTGCTAAATACTTTATGTTAATTTTCTCATTCAACAACAGGGAGACCTTACTACAGTCTAACAAGGTCTACACTGGATTTTCCCCCATTTTACTCACGACATCACTGAGGCTGAGAGAGGTTGAATGATTGTTGATGTCACAAAGTTAGTGTCAGAGCCAGTTTCAGACACAGGCCTGTGTGATTCCAGAGCATACACTCTTCTAAATACCGCACTTGCGTCTTCTCCCTCCCCTTCCCCTTCACAATGCTGCCACTTCAGTTGGTCCCCTGCACTTTATTTTTTCCTTGATTGTTGCAATGATCTCCCAATTTGCTCTTCTCTCACTGTCTCTACTTCTTTACAGACCCAAGCCATCCTCCCTGTTTGATGATCTTTCTAACCTACAAACACAATCAATTCACTCTCCTTCTTAAAATCCCTTTGTGAATCGCTGTCACCCACAGAATAAATGTCAAATCCTTAGCATCCTATGTATTCAATAATGTTCTGGATCCTTCAATGGCCAGCATTTCTGAGAAATGTTGCTGCTGGTGGTCCCTTAGCCATGGTCTCTTAAATTTGTGCTATGGGTATCTGATGAACACACTTGTCTACTGGCAGGAACATGACATGAGCAGCAGATGGCCTGAGATCTCTGCTCTCTGGGAGCACTTGATGTTGCAGATAGAGTTCTAACCAATCCAGGTACATTCTTTTTCTTGACAAGTTTTAACATAGGAGACACAGAGAGAGATGCAGACAAGTGAGTGGGATTGAAATCTACAGACCTATGTAGAAGGCATTTAGCAGAAGCCAGCAAATATAAGGGAGTATATCACAAGCAAAGGGAAGCTATGAGCATGAAGGAGAATATAATCAGCAGTTGCTTGCTAGCAGACAAAATGCAAAGGCAAAGAGAAACTAAATCCTAAGAGAATAGCAGGGTATTAAGTTGGCTTTCATATTTTGAATGACATTCCACTTCTTTTGAGTCCTGATATGGATCTGGTTGAGACGGTTTCCCATGCTCTCTGACTTATATCCATTTTTTATTCCTTAATGTAATTTTAGTATAAATCCCAATTGCCTAATATTTTTGCTTTGATATTCTCACTTTCGTTAACAATTGGACCCATGCCTACCTGTCCAGACTCAACCACTGCTACTTTTTTCAGACACCCATGGTCCACTCAGACCTTGAGAATTTCCCCAAACACACTGTGTTCTTTTATGAGCAAAAAAGTTCTGTTTAACTGCCCATTTCACTACTGCCTTTCATCTTTGAAATACTTTTCAAACATTTCTTCCTCCTCTTGTTATGCCTTGACACACTCAGGTGTTCTTACTGTTATGCTCCAGAGATATACCTGACATTGCCTCTAGATTCTGAACACTTTGAGAATATGAACTGTGTCTTCTTCATATGTATATATCTAGAAACCAGCACAATCCTTGTATAATAAGTGCTTAATCAGTATTTGATGAAGGAAGGAAAAAGAGAAGAAAAGAAGAAAGGAAGGAAGGAAGGACAGAAGAGATTATTAGGAAATGCTGCATAATTACTCGTTCTATATCTCTGATACACACAAATACCTGAATCCTGCTTTTCCTCCCCTTTTATTATGAAGCTGAAGTGGGTGAAGTAGAGCCTTGAATATGCTCAACTGTACGAAAGTAAATAGAGCTTGTCATAAGAGCCAAATAAACATCTCAAAGAAAAGAGAAATTGATTGAATTAGAAGTTAGGTGTATGTCTTTATATTTTCTGAGTCCCACTGATTCCAGTGACTTATGTTTAATCTCTGGGCTCCTAAACAAAAATCTCAGAGAAGTATCCTTTTACACTTTTCTTAGGTCAAAGGATGTGGACTTACAGTAAAGATGTTTCCTTACTCAAACAGACCTCCTTTATGAGAAAAGGCTCACATGGGAAAATTTAGTAGTATTTTTAGGCATGTCTACAGAAGTCACCTGGCTGGTTTTAGGCCTTTGCCAAGTAGACCGATGCTAGTTTCCAAGACTGTCTGGCCCTGTGTCCTTTCTAGAATCCTAGAAAGGATGTGTAATGTACACACCATAATATGTACAAAGGAGCCACAGCTCTTGCCCTGAAATTATTTGGGAAATAAACTTGATTAGCCCCATCTCTTTTAATTTTACTCAAGGTCACAGGGAAAATCACTGAGAACTGAGAATATAGAAATAGACATTGGTCATGTGCAGACAGCATGGTGACATTGTGGTCTTGCCATAAATTGGAAGTGTTTTGGTCAAATTGGAACATTGATTGCAATTTGTCTTCAAAAACAAGAGCTACCAATCAACTGTTCTAAAATTAAAATTATGTTTTTGAAATGGCCAGTAGTAGGGAGGATTTTGGGCCCACAATGATCATCACCCCTGGTGTTTCACCTGTGTATATGTTACATTATATGGCAAAATGGACTTTGTAGATGGAATTATATGTACAGAAATTAAGGTAGGGGGATTATCTTTTATTATCTGGATGAGAATCCCATGAGCCTTTAAAAGCAGAGGACCTTTCCCCACTGAAGTGAAAAGCAGCAAAAGAGATGTGGCTGAGGAATGCAGGAGAGAGAATGAAGCATGAAAAGGACTCAACCTATCACTACTGACCTTAAAATTATTGGGAGACACAGGCCAAGGAATGTGGATAGGATCTAGAAGCTGAGAAGGAATCTTGGCTATCCAGCAAGGAAACGGGGACCTCAGTCCTACAACAGCATGGGAATAAATTCTGCCAATAACCTGAATGAGCCTGGAAATGGATTCTTTCCCCCAGAGCTTCAGAAAGGAATGCAGTATTGCTGACTCCTTGATTTTGGCTTTGTGAGACTGGAAGCAGAGAACCCAGGAGAATCCAATGGGCTTCTGATAATAAATAGGTGCTGTTTTATGATGCTAAGTTTGTAGTAATTTAATATGACATCAATAAAAAACGCATAATGACCATACATATTTTGGTCAGTTATAGTCAATGATCTTTTACCACAAGTTATATTAAATGCCTGGGTGAATCTTGGCCACCCAGTTTAACTGGGAGGTTAAATGGTCTATGTGCATTTACAGAGGTTTTGTCTTTAAAATTTTATTATTGTGTGTCATTTTCAAATGTCCACGGCAAGCATTTGGTTACCTGTGTTTGAAAATTTTCCAAGTTAATATCACCATGGTGTGGCACTCTGACTTGAAATTTGGTGATATAAGTGCTTATCCTATTCTATTTGATTTTTTGAAAGAGGATCTTATCTGTGTACCCAAAACTTCCTTGACACATCTCCAAGTGGAGGTCACTTGGCCTTCCATTCAGGCATATGGATTATTGGTAAAGCATATGGATCTGCCCTTGATACGTAGCTTAATTTAAAAGCTATGCTCCAAGTCATTTGTGAGGGAGAATGACCTCAAACTCCCTGCTGATCAATACTTATGAAAAGTTAAGCAAGGAAAACATTGTCAAAAATTAGTTGAAGGATATGCAAACTACCCATACTTCTAAGTAATCCAAAAATCTATTCCTTGATTTATTCATTAATTAATTCAAGTTTGTTTCTATTCGTCACCTACAAATGAGGCCAACACTGTGTTAGGCACTTGATATCTGTCAATGAACAAAACACACAAATTCCTCGTCTTCAAGGAGCAATCTAGAAAAGAAACAAATATGCTCAAAAGCTGTATTGGTTAATGCTATGTATTCTGAAAACCAACAAAATAGGGCAAGAGAAGAAAGTGCTGGAGGCAGGGGAGGTGAATACTCAAGCAATACCTATCTGAAAATGTGGGTTTTGATTAGAGACCTTAATGGAGGTCATTTAGGTTACTAGGAGAACATACCAACTAGAAAGAACAGTTAAGTGCAAAGGCCCTGAGGCTGAACTGTGTCTGGCATGTTCAAGAAACAGCAAGGTGGTGAGCATACCTAAGATGAAATAAGCTTGGGAATGAGGGTGAGGAGAATAAGGAAGACTTTAACTTGTAGGGCTATATAGACCATGTGAAGAAACTTGGGTTCTATTTAAAATTTGATGGAAGCCAACGAAAGGTTTTAAGCAAGGTATTGACATGATCTGAGTTATTTATCAAATGGATCACTTTGACTACTAAGCAGACAATAAATATAATGAGAAAAAAGTAGAAATGTTCTTGAAGAGAAGTAATGGTGGCTTAGTCCAGGGTTGTGGAAATAAAGGGAGAGAAAAATGGTCCAACCCAAGACATCTTGAAGAAAGGTATAATAGAAATGATGAAAGGCAATATTAAAGAAAGAGAATAATTAAGGATAGCTAAGATTATTGGCCTTAACAAATGAAGTAGCGGACTTACATTTTCCTGTGTCTGCAAACTTTGGGAAGGAGCAGATATTGGAGGTAAAATCATTGTTTTCTTTTTTGGCATGTTAAATTTGAGATGCTTATTGAGCATATCAGTGGAAAAGTCGAGTCTGGAGCTCAAGAGAGGCACTTGTGATAGACACATTATAGGGTTGTCCACATAAAGATGGCAGTTAAAGTCACCAGGCTGGATGAGATCACCCAAGAAGTGACAAGAGACAGAGTAGGGGAGCGCTTCAGTGGCCAGGTTCTTTGAGGAGGACCCAGCAGAGCAGTCAGAGAAAGAGTGGCTTTATCAGAAGCACACTCATAATGTGTACCTAGAGTTCTTCTCAGTGACTTGAACCTTAGTATGATGCTATTGCTAGGCACTGGTTGAATTTCCTGAACTCTTTTTCGAGGCGCCACAAAAGAAAGTTCTTCTGGTCCTAAAATCATGCATAGTCATGTTTCTCCTGAGAACTATCTCCTTATATTACGAACACTGTGAATCACAAAATAATTTAAAACTCCCCTTTTACACTTGCTTCTGAAAACATAGAGTCTAACTTACTAAACACCCATGGGACATGTAAAGTCCCTTAGGGAACATGTTTTATGAATCAATCTCACCTCTGCCTTCATCTTATCTTTCCTACTTTATTTTATCTTTGTTCTATTCCCTAAACCATGTAATCTTTAATTTTACTTTATTACATTACAATTTTACATTATGTAGGTTACATGACCTCCTTTCTGGAATGAAAAAAATAATAATAGATTTATAGGTAGTACAGGATAGATAGATTGATAGATCAATAGATAGATTTAAACACATTAAGAGTCACATATTTCACTGGCTTTTTGCAGGAACAGTGCTGCTGGCCAGTGCCTTGCAACAGAATGCCAACAGATCTGGATCTCTGACTGGTGAAGAAACTCACCTCAGGCCAGTCCGTCTCCTCTGTGCATCACAACAGGACAAATGCAAGCTACAGGCCAGAGTTCTCTTTCCTTTACAATTACCCACTTGCCTTTATTTTCTCAACACATATTGAAATCTGAAAACTAGGTTGAAATAAACATTAGGAAAGTTTCTATAGCGAGTTTAGCTTCCCCTGAGCCATGTGCAAATGAGCTTACTTTATACACATATATTTATATAAAATCTGCTCTCATAATACACATTGGTCAAAATACTTTTGTCTTTAAAAGAAAATCATATGTGCACTCTATCAAAAAGTTCTAACAGCTATTTTTCACTGTATATTCAAACAAACAAAGGAGACAAAAAGAGAAACTAAAGATTATTTTGGATGATAACAGGCCAAAACCTCACCTCAGAAATACACACGCACACTGAATTGTACACACGTTGGAGGGGGCTGCCTGCCGCTTGAAATCAAATTATTTTTCAAAAGGATGCCATCAAAACTTAAGTTAGGAGACTGACATCTGGCCTTTTTTAAGATACACTGAAGTAGGGCTGGGAAGTTAGGATTTTTCCAAACCTATCTTTGATTTCCGCTAAGTTTCTTGCATTACACATTTCAATCTTGCCTCAGTCATGCATCCTTTAAACTTCACCACTTCTAAGGTATACATTTCTTGCAAAGGGTAGGGTTGGAGGAGAGGGATAAGGATTATATCTAACTCCTCACTGTGGGCAAATTCCTGAACGCCCCTTACCCCGTGAATATTCAAAGTACCAACTGACCTAATCAGTCATCCAATACACGAAGAAGAGTTCAGACTCACAAATTTAGACTAATCATTTTAGAAAAATCTTGGGGATGAGAAATGGTACCTCTTGACCAGGTAATTCAGGTCACCATTGTAATCATTAGGATGCTTTAGTCCACATCCAACATTAAGCAGAAATAGTTTATTCTTAGGGCATCTGCCATGCGGCAGAGATCCCTTGCTATTTGCAAGCAGCCTGGGGGAAATATTTACTTAGGTCTGACATGGACTAGGAACCCTTTATAATACTTTTTTGGCAAAGAGAACCAGCCTCAAGAAGCCCACTTCTTGCCAGGAGTACTGAGTACACACCTACCACCTCAAGCCTTATTTCCACGCCCGAGGATGACAATAATTTTAAGAACTGGGAATTATAAAGGCTTGCTTGGCAGCCTTTTCATATTGTGAGTGATAAATCAAACTTGAGGTGCTTGCCAGCAAAAAGTTCTTTCTTATCTGAGTAAATATATGAGGGTGGATCTGATACAGGCGGAACAATTTGGTTAGAACATCCTGATGGGTGCAATGGGTGGACTTTTGCATTGTTTATTGCTTTCCTCATTTTCATTGTTGGCTCACACTTATTTGTCCACAAGCAGTGTCAGTCAGCTTTTCCCTTTGTAGCAGATTTTCTTACCATTTTTTCCTTTCTTTTGTGTTAACCTATGACCAACAGAAAGAAGAGAAGCATTTCTATGCATATCTCTAATCAGTCATTCCTCTCGATACGTGGATCTGCAGAAGATTGCAGACATGAAGCAATGTTTTTCAGTCACCCTGATTTCACAAGTGTGTAAATCCCCACGTCTCTTCCCCTTCACATCGGGCTCTCATTTGGGTGCTAATAGTTTGCATTCTCAAATGCCACCTGTTGAAAATAAAAGTCTCATGACATTTGCAAATTCTGGTTCATCCTGGTTTAGCTTTACACAGCAGTCTAATTTCGCAGTGCTTAGCAATTACTTTTATTAGTTACTCCACCCAACAACCATATGATGTCAACAGCTTCATCTCTTCCTCTGTCTTGATCTCTCCGTTTCCCTCATTTTCTTTCTCTCTCTCTCTCTTCTTTTTAGACATACAAACAGACATGCACCCATTTATTAGCCTTAAATTATTTTAGCTAATCTCTACGTGTCCCAAAATATTCCATATAACTCAAAATAGCAAGTATTTGAAAAGATAGTTATTCTTTTGTGCAGATGGGAGCAGGTGAGGCATAGAGAAATAGAGATATTTCTCGAATTAGAGATCTGCTGTTTTAGAAGCAACAAGCTACCCGGGAAGTCAGGAGGCTTCTAGTCCTAGCTGTGTGGCTTTGAGCAACTCATGGATTGTCTGCCAGCCTGTTTCCTCTGGTTAAAATGAGGCAAGTGGATGAGTTCCACAGTGTCTGTCAAGCATATCGTTGAACACTTATGTTTTTCCAGGGGCACGTGTGTGACAAGTGAGCGATCTGTTCGGCGACTCAGTTTCCAGCCCCTGAACATAGTGTTCTTCCTATAGATCACACACTCTCTGACAACGAACCTGAGGGGAAGAGGGCCAAGGTTGCATGTTTCCCCCAAACCTGCTTTGCATACTTAAGACACACACTTTACTGAAAACTTAACTTCGTTAAGAAAATCTTTTTTAATTCTTCAAGATCGATTCCTTCCTGTTATTGTTGAAGATTTGCTTTCTATGGTGGCTCGGTAAATAAATAGCTTTACAAGGGAAACAAACAGCCATGGTTTGTTTTTCTACTGCAGAGTTTATACCTTAAGTTTCAGCCACATCTTGTCCCAGCAGCTTAGTGCTTCAGATGGTTATGGGGAACCAGGAATTCTTGAAAGGGGCAGGGCAGGATGTCCTTTCCTACGGCTCACTGAGTCACAGAAGACGAACGTCTTTTCAGGAGTTCTGCAGTTGTGATTTCAGTCAACTTCCAGTGGCTCTCAACCACTTCCCTAAAGCTGAATGAAGAAGCAGCTACAGGGGCTGTGCAAATTACAATCAAATGTGTTCTGATTAAGTGCTGAAAGTGGCATCTGCAGTGAATTCATAAACTTTACAGTATCATTGAAACAGTACACAGGGAGCAGCACCTCCTAAGAGACAGGACAGAACCCCTCAAACACGTCCCCTCTCCCATGCCCAGCTGGCAGTTTAACATATTTGCATTTAATGACCATCTATTTCTTTCAGCATCTCTGCCTCCTGCTCAGCCACCTCTGTGTCTTTGGAAAGGCAGGCCTTCCACAGAGCACGCTCTTTTTTACAAGCGTCGTGACAAGATTGTGTTTCGGTTCCAAAGGGTTAATCCCGAAGTGAATTCTTCGCATGTGTAATTTAATACTTCATAACTGCTGAAAATTGGAGCCCACATAATTTATTTTCTTTGGTCGGGCACATTTGCCTCATGCTTGGCCCGGGCTGACTTCAGAGAGACACACCTAAAGCTCTCAAGCGTCCCAAGTGGCCCATGTCAGTTGTACAGAAGGGTTGTGGTACTTGGCCCGAGCCCAAGGATTAGGTGTTCCTGAGAAGGTTTTTTTGGCTCTACAAAGCCCTAGGATGTCATGGGAATAGGCTGCACTCCCTTTTCCCCGTTGAAGGCCACATATCAACGGGGTATCTAACCACTCAGAGACAGGCTTTACACAAAGGTATACATTAAAATAAATAGAACGTGCAACTAGAAAGAACCGAAAGAGAGGGAGGAATTGCTAAGTGGAGACAGGAAACAATTGCTTCATTGTTGAGGCTGCCATCTGAGAATTGCAGAGTGCAGCTCCATCTACAGGACTATTTGTAAAGCTGGAGCTTTTTGCTTAAAAGGCAAGACAGAACTTTACATGCCATTTTTATCCAGCTCGCTTGCACGGGCTTCACCTAACTCACAAAAATCCTACTTTTTACTGAAAAATAATTGTCCCTCTTTGATGAGAGGGATTGCGAGAGCGACACAGAGATAATAAGTGAGAGAGGAAAGCTGTTCAAGGGTCCTTTCATTTAGCTCCTTTTTCTTACTTTGGCAGTAAATATTCTTCTCGTCCTTGCAATACTCATTTAATCTCTTTCTTTCCTTTTCAACGACTTCCTCTCCTTTGGTTTCCTCTCATTATTCCTCGGTTTGGGAGGGGGCCTGTGTATTTTCCTTATTCAAACAAAATAGAAGGCTGTGTTTGTTTGAACACCCTTTTTGTATTTCCTGGCAAGCTTTTGATTTTAAAGAAGGTTCAGGTTTTTAGGTTTAAAAAAGGAGCTGAAAAACTTTAAAATAATAATTAAAGCCAACTCTGTATGTGCATATTTTCCTCTCCCCCCACCTCTTTATTGTAAAAACCTTGCCTGCCAAGGAGTGGCTGCTGTCTAATGCCATTTCAACAGGAGACCTAGGTTTCAGGACGAGCTCCAGGCCATGGGGGAGACTTGATGGCTCGGGGAATTAGTAATGGGATTTGGAGCCCTTCGTTTCTAGGTCACTGGCTTGAACAGAGCCCAGGTCAGTAATGACTGAAAGTTGTTACCACCCGATGTTTGCGCTTCCCGCACGGATCTGAGCTTGCCCGCCGCTCTGTCCCCCAGTGCCTGTGGCACATCTGTGCTAATGGCATTCATTGACAAGTTGGCTGTTAGAACTTAGGCCTAAATGTGAGGCAGACCACCCCTGCCACGTGCAGAAACAGTGTCCATGCTCTGTCTGGGCTGCCTCTTCAGGGAATAAAGCAGAGAGAGAGAGTTATAAAACTGTTTGCCTTTCTGATGATTCTGGAACCCGGTTATCTATCTCCCCACATCCAAAGTCTCCTAGGCCGCTCACAGGTGAAGTTCACCGAGAAGGAGTAACAGGCTACAGAGGGCAAAGTTTTCAAATACTCCAAATGTGTATGTCTGAGAAGACTGATTTAAAAGATCTGAATTGGTAGCTACATTTTCCCTTCCAGTTTCTAGTGCCCAATAATCACGGTCCTTTTGAAATAATGTTTGATGGATCCCAAATCTGTGCTCACTGAAGTCTGGAGAGAAGGGGTTATTTCCTGGGCTTATCATTAGTAGAGAGTGTGAAAACGTAATTACCGCTTTATTTCTTTTCTTTGTTTTATAGGAGGAGAAATGCTTGCTGGAAGAGGATGGAGAGAGGAGTGGAGACTATTCCAGACGATACAAGATGTTTGCAGTCCCGGTGGCCCGCTTCAGCCAGAACCCCTTCTCATCTCTCTCCGCGGAGTCCACTAGCTAGGCAGCTCCCGCGGGTTAAAGAGAGGGGAGGAGCCGGCCTCCGAGGCGGATGAGGCTGCTGCGGAAAGAAGATGCAGCCTCTCACAGAGCTGCGCCTCTGTCCCTGGGCCTAGGGCTGGAGCCTGTATGTGTGCCCGCCTCTCCATCTTTCCCGGGCTACATCTTCCCTTCCCTAGGTGGGGATGAAGCCCACCCCTAAGAAAGAAGCACGTATTTATAACCAATTCAGAAATTACAATCGCATAAAGACGATTTATATCAGGCTTATACTTAGATTTCCTTTCCAGACGGGTGGGTTTTTAACAGCATTGATTTTTAGTTATAAACCAATTACAGGTGCTTACCGCATTACTAAGATACTGGATGAGAAGTTTTAACTAGAGAGTTCAGTCAAAAAGGGCAATGGAAAACATAGCATGCTGTTCCCATTTGTTTCTGATTTACTGCTTCCGTCTCCACTTTTAATCCTCCTGGATAGCGTTGTATTTATTTGCTCGCCTTTTTTTTTTTTTTTTTTTTTTTTGCTTCCCAGACTATTTACCTGCTTTTACTCCTGCATTATTTTTAGGAATCATTGTCTTCGACATTCTTGCAGGGAATACGGAAAAGCACTGTGGCTGATGTAAGGAGTTTTACTTATTTTATGTATTCCTCCGCTGTGATCCTTCAGGCCTCCGGGCTCCACTCCTGACTTTGCGGCAGTAGAACAGTAAGTGACTTCCTAGAGGGTCTCGGCCCTCAGCACAGGCCCCGCTTCCCACACCCCGTCAGGTCCCGAGCCAGGAGTTCTTTGTGTGCCCTCAATTTTCTGCCTTTCCTTAGAAGAACATAACTACTGACTGATAGCCTTATTCTGAGAATCACAGAATCATGGAGTTGGATGGAGACTTACAGGTCAGCTTCTTCACCAAGTTCTCTCAAGATGGAGATCTGAGTCCTGCTTGAACACCTCTTGAAGGGGAGGTCCCTCCTCTGCTAGGCCTTCTGTTCTGTATTTGTTGAACATCTCATGCAAGTCAGGAAATGGGGCTGCAGCAGAGAACAAAATTGCCTGTATGGAGTTTGGAATCAAGTGAAGGGTAGCAGAATATGCAACTCCAAAATATGTCACTTCGGCATATTGATTATTGCGAGCTGAAGGCACTTGAAAAACATCAAATGCATGAAGAGGCTTTCTCTGAACTCCCCATATCTGCCAAAAGACAGATCCTCCAAGAGGAGCTCAATTGTCAGAAATCCCCTCTCAGGGAGTTGCATCAACCAGAGAAAATAGATTCTTGTCACAGGAGATGAGACAAGAAGTCAATACTACACCCAGACAAACTTTGTCACAAACTATCCTATCTCCCATCTATTCTTCCAAGGGCCCGTTCATCCTTCCTATCATTTATTCTACTCTCCCTTAAGAAGCCTACATGTTCCTTTTTTCCTATTAAGATGGTATTTAAGCCTGAATTCTAAGCCACCTGCGGGAGTTAGTTTGTTGCCCTGGATATCTCTCATGTACACATGAAATATACGTGTTAATAAATCTGTGTTTTTCTCTCATCAATCTGTCTTTTATTACAGAGGTCTCAGCCAAGAACTCAGAAGGGTAGAGGGAAAATTATTTTTCCTCCCCAACACAATTAGAGAAGAATCAACAAATAATTTCAAAGGTGTTAAATATTGATCAACTTTGTCCACTACTGTCTTTCCTAGGTTGAACCAAAACCCACATGCCATTAATACCCGCTCATGTCCCCATCTGCCTGCTGAAATTTCACATGGTATTTTTTTTACAAGATGGCTCGGGGGGATAGTAAATGACTTACTGTACACTCCAGGGAATGTATTTCTTTAATTCCCACAGTCCTGAGACGTTGACAGGAGCTGGCTGCTCCACGAATGCTGGCAGCTTTGGTCATGGCAGTGGGAATTTGGACCTAGAGGAAGACATTGAAGTTGCAGTGACTTCTTGGCACCCAATCTATCCCTTCTATATTTTGAAGAGTAACTGAGGTCAGCTTTGCAAGATTTCAAGAAAAAAATAGTATGAGTACCTGAAGCTATAGCTCAAGTTTTCTCCACCCATGTTTTTTTCTTCTGTGTCTTTAAATTGGTGTGAAATTTCTGATTTTGCAAGATTTCCTTACGGAAAAATTTGGTAAGGAACATGGGAACTTGAAAGTTGTAATGGTTATGGTGGAATAGTTTTATGTAATAATTTTACTAACACTGGAAAAGTACAAAAAAATCTCATAAAAGTGATTAAGTCGTGACCTATAAAGAGGGGCTATAGGTAGAAAAAAGGACTTCTCAATGCATAAATTTTATGTTGACAATTTTGAACTATTTAACATAGTAACTGTGCATGAATGACATAACATTTAAAAATGATTTCAAGATTGTTACTACTATTTTAATAATGATAAAACACTAAAACAGAAAAAAAAAAATAAAGATAAAAAGATTTATTCTCCTAGGCCTTGAATTTTGAAAGGTATAATAATATCCTCCAAAGAGTGTAGCCGAACTTTTAAACTTTGCTTTTTATGTTCAATCCAAACTGCTCCCTGGCAAACAAAATTAATTATACAGTTTGTACTGTAGTCAAAACCATGAAGAAAAGAAACAAAAATGAAAAAACCCAAAAACAACTTCTAAGTCCACCAGGTGAGGTTTCAAACTCCTTTATCCTCTGACTTTCTTGGACTGAGGATGTTGTCCTTAGGGAAGAACAGGTTCAAGAAGAAAAGGTCCTTGTGCTCATCTTCCCACTTGTATTCTCCGTTGACTTGCTACGGGATTTGAGATGTAGAATTACAATTCTGCAAGACTTTTATCAGATGTTTTATTTATGACATCAAATGTTAAGGGCTAAGTTTGTGAGAAATGAAATTTTCCATGTATGTTGCAGTGGTTAATAACAAGACGCTGGCTTACGGTCCTGGGTTGTATTCCTGCTTTGTCATTTGCAAAGCAAGTTGCTTAAATTCTTTAAGCCTTAATTTCCCCATTTATAAAATAAGGATGATGATAGTATCTGTACATCGGATGTATACTCAGAACCAGGACTGGCTGATCAGCATAGTCCAATCCTTTGGCAATGATAACTGAGTCAAGGATGATCACGAGACCCAGGTCTAGCCAATGAGACTCAATTCGGGGGTATTTTAAGAGTTTTGTTTGTTTCCTTCGTCCTTCCCCTGGACTTTATATTAAGCAGTTGTGAGTCTGAAGATGCTGGGTGCTACCAGGTATCATTCACAGATGTGAGTAACTGGGTGCCCTATCCGGAGGCTACTGTTTCTCTCCTGCTGTACCCTTCCCTGAGAAGTCGAGGAGATGTGCCCTCCTGAAGCCCACCCCTTGACTTCTATACCATGCTCTTGATATCAGAACCCTGGAGTTTTCTGCCAGACAGCTTTCTGTCAACTTCCATGTCTTATAACAGCCTCTTGCCTAGGCTCCATCTTTGGGTAATGGGGAAAAACCTTCAGGCCAGAGGTTTCCATTTTACAGGAACCACAACCACATTGGAACATGCTTAGGGACGCTAATTGGAGAAACTATTCCTGTGAGTGAAAACAACAATGAGAAAAGCAGAGTCAAGGAACAAAGAATAGTTTCAACGAGCTCTTTTGAGTCTTAGATCCAGTTGTGTGTAAAATAAGACTGACCCTTGGACTTTGAGTTCCTGAATGAATAAGGGAGTTTGGGTGTAATTTCTGCCATTTGAAATGGAAAGAATTCTATCTTGATACACTTTTCCTTGCTACTCCCTCCTGCATTGACATTCCTTTATCTGTAAATGTACTTGATTTATGATACTGAGAAATTTATTATATTCTTTATTGAATGCAGGGGAGTTTCTCTTCCTCAATTATATTTCTAAGGACATATGCAAGCTACGTAAGAGGATGGAGTTTGGGCTCACTCTGATGTGACTGACCGTGTGACCATGGATAAGATAGTTAATCTCACTGATCTGCTGTTTGTTCATTTGTAAAATGGAAATAAAGCTATTTCAAGTTCTAGGATTGTTAGAGATTACATGAGATAATGAATGGCAACAGCCTAGTGAACGTTAGGCATTCAATAAATTCCTTGATCATTTCCTTGAAATGAAAAGAGGGCAGTGGGTGTAGGAGTTAAGCCCTAACTGTTGCTGCAACTAACAGAAACCCAACTTTCCACTTAAGCAGTAGTCCTTCTAGATTTTTAACAGCATTGGAGTATCTCATGGAGAGGGATGTAGCTACGCCTGGGTAAGCTGGTAGCAGGGACTCAAAACCACCTCTCTATCCTTTGTTGATCTCCACTTGTTATGCCATTCTGTCCCCTTTCAGCAGTCTGCCTTTTTCTCATTCTCAAGTCCACAGTGAAGTATAAGGCCATCAACAGGCCCAATGTTTGCATTTCCTCTGTTCAAGAGAGCATCCAAACTGAGCTGGGATTTCTCATTCTTATCTCAAATTCCCAGTGAAGACTTTGATCTCCTTAACTTGGATCAATCAAACATGGCTAGGCAACAAGTAAATTATATTAACTTGGTACTTTCCACGGTAACATAAGGTTGAAGTGAGAGGAAGGAGAATTTCCAAAAGATAAGGGGAATGGATTCCAAAAAGCAGAGATATTAGACCAGTGAAACAAGGGGCATTAGACTATAAGGCTAGTTTCTAACAAATTATTCTGAATCCTTTCCCTTTTGAACAATATGTTGAATGCATGTTAGTAGACCATAAATATATGGCCAAGGATATCCTTTGTTGAACTTCTAGAATGGACCTACAATCAGAGGGGCTGTGTGGCTGTCTATTATTACACAACAAGGGAGAAAAAATCAGCAATGAGACCTGACCTCTTAGTCTCTTAATATGATCCCAAGAATCTTTAACTCAAGTATTTATCAGGGCTTCTTTTTTAAAAGTGACCATGTCAATCTTTAGTATATGGCTGTTATAATGTTGATATGGACACATTATGTATGAAAAATGGTTAGCTCAACATTTGCAGTGACTGATTTTCACGCATTAATAATCTGACCATTTAATTAAAATATAATGCCAGAGGGTCCCAATCCACAACGCAGAATGACCTAGAGAATGTCCTGTCATTGAGAGGTAGGAAGAGGATAAGAAAGGGACAGCTCAGTGACAAGTTGGTTACTTTTATATCTGGGTGTGCCTTAACATAATTTAAACCTAAGTGTGTCTGAGCTCAGGGCTCCTACCTGGTTGGATTTCTAGCTTTTACATATGGTGTTTATTTTTTTACACATTCCTTTGAGTTCCATGGCCTGTGAGTACACTGTAAACTTCAGATGGAAGTCATTGGCACTTCTTCAGCTCCTGGAAAAGCATCATCATCTCAAGCCCCTGGACAGACCCACACTCTGAAGGCTGATTTCTCCACCAGCGACTCTACTTCACAAGAGGGACAAGCCAGCTCAGAAACTTATAGTGAAAAGTTTTCATGTTCAGCTCACTTTCTACTTTACAAAGACTCTTATCAAAAAAGCATTCTAAATTAGAATTAGTTAGTGATCCAGGTCTCTAAAGCCCAGGGACTGGAAGAGAAGATTTCTTAATTACACCAGCAGGGGCTTGGTTTCTATTCTTAGTGCAGCTGCGTAACGTGGTTATGTTCGAGACGCGTCCTGTTTCTGCGTTGGCAGGGCCAGCCTCCAATTCACTGTGGGTTAGAGGGGGTAGGTGGGGGTCTCTCCAGTTTGATCTCCTTCCTGAATGGATGTAACACAGCCTTTTCAAAAACAACCTACTTACGTAAGTCTTAGTGTGTTGTCTTACGCCAATCAAATTGAACTATATTTAAAACTTGCAATTATTAAAAGAGAGGTTAACTTGATAGGAATCTGGAATTCTCCTTATTTCTTGCTCAGTGAATCTACTACACACCCCTCATTGAAAATGGTTCAGGTTGGAGCCTCCAGGTTACCCTGAGGGAGAGGCAAGGGGTACTTGTCAGAATATCCATGGTTCAGAGAAGGTTTCTGGCAGAAGTCCCTCTCTGAAAATGGGAAATCTCACTATATCTTCCTTTGCCAATATGAGCCCTATCCATGTGCTTATTTTTCAGAGAGGAAAGACTAAGTATTAGCAATCAGTTTCCACCAAACTCTCTTTCTCTGCCTGCTCTGAACTACTGTAAATTCTTATACCAACCTATGTTGTTGTGATATTGTTTGATTGATAATTTTGGCTACCTTCAATGTTTTAAAAGTACAACACATAGTTTGGTGAGAAAATACAGATTTCCTTTTAATAAACATAGTTGGTGAGTTAAATAAAGTGCCCAAATTCTTAAGTTGTTAAATTCTTTAAACAATTCAGTTTAAAAATGTGAAATGACCTACAATGAGGCAAAAAATAAATGGCGTAGTATCACGAAGTTAACGGACACTATTCAAAAACTTGGTTTCCGTCCCAAGTCATTTATTTTCAATCATTAAAATGTCTGGTTCATGTGGCAATATTCTTCTGTAGAATAGCTTTTTTGAATAAAAATCCATTTAAATTCTGACTTATTTTCTGATCATCCTACTAAGGAAGAAAAAAATCGTAATTCTTATAATACAGAACAAAATAAAATCTTATCTTTTTCATAATTCTGATGAATTTTGTCACAATGGGATTAAGGCAAGAAGGTTGTTTCTTGGCAAGAGAATTCTGGAAGGGAAAAGTGGCTGACACTTTGCATCATTGCATTCATATCTGGTCAAGCTGCCTTATCACAATTCAAACTTTCATGCTGGGAAACTGCTCTTTCTTTGGTACCTTTTCTGCCAGAATTCAACTCTAACAACAAAAGTTTATAAACAATGAAAATTCCAGCTGGTTGACATCAGCGTCACGAAGCTTTCTCTGCACACAGATACAAATATTTACCCTGAGCTCTGGCAAAGCTTTCCTTGCCCATGTCACCCTTAATCATACATTTTTCCTTGATTGAGTTATGCTTTCCAGTACGTGATTTGCTCTGGTTTACTTTTTAACACATCCCAGAGGCTTCGTCAAAATCAACTCTGGGCAGACCATGTCATTTGGTAGCTGCCAAACATGTTATTGAGAAGGAACTTGGCAAATATCAAAACAGTCTTTTCTAACTGCTCTAATAAGTGTGTTTGTTCTTTTTGACCGCCATTTACTTTTAGGTCCCTCATATCCATGAAGCGATGAGCCAAGAAAGGGTGCACTTCAGTCCCTTTAATCCACTCCCCCGAGGTAACGTGCTGATTTCTCTTCCAGGCCCCTTATTGCAAAGCAGTTGAAAACTTAAAAGGTTTCGTCAATGACTCTTTATTTCCTTCAAGAAGAGACAAGGGTTATTTTCAAAAGGGTATAACAACAGATTGATGTACTCTGTAACTGTGGTAAAGTCTGCTAGAACAAATATTTGCCACACTAAAGTGACTTGTGGAGGGATTAGAAAAAAATATGGCAAATATTTCTATAAAGCTTCCCTTGCCAAACTAAAATGTTTGGGTTCTCTGCCCTGAGTGCTTGCAAACTCCTTGGAAAGTGCATTAATAGGGCAGAATTCAGGGAAGTTTTCCTCTCAATATTGAAATATTTGGTTAGATAGTTGATAGTGTCTTACCTGTAAGAAATATAAATAACTATTTCAATTGCGTCCATTTATACTATGTTTCAGAAAAATCTAGTCATTATACAAAAGCTATGTATGTACCGTGTGTGACTACACTACCTCTTTTGGAAATAACATGAAGTGAGCTATGCAAGCTAAGCAATTCTTTCTTTTGCCTGGACCAGTTTAAAAGTAAATCTCAGAAATGAGATGGAATTCCCACCTCTGGGACATTCACAGTTGTTATTTTTATTATCATCATTGTTGTTTTTCCTGGACTCCCCAGAAGATATGCACACATGCACACAAACACACACACACACATTCACTTATACACACAATGCTCTACACTTTACCTAGAGAGTATTACTCTTTCCCTTTGCCAACCTTCAGATTCGTCTGACTAGTTAGATGTGTGTATTTGCCCAAGCATATTGAAAATGCAGTGGTTTGTAACAAAATCTACCTATAATGTGATTGCTAATAGATAAACATATTTCAAGACCATGGTAAATAATCTTTATATACTACAGTGTGACCAACACATTTGAGAACTTGGAATTTAATAAGATATTCTCTTCAGTTCTGTGGTTAAAGTAGTAGCAGTTGCTTGCTCATGGAAGCCCATTATTAATTCTTTTGTATCAGAAGAAGTCCATTTAGTGTAGAGAAAGGAAAAGAATAAGCTCTGAATAGGCCTGAAGGAGTTAGAGCAATTTCCTAAATTCCTAGCCTGACCTGTTCACAGGAAAACAAACGACGTGTTCTAGTCTTTGCTAAAGACCAATCTCCACCAGAGTGAGAGGTAGAAATTATCCGCACTTTACAGGCAAAGGGAAGAAGACTCAGGAAGTTTCACTAATTTTCTCAAGGTCATTTAACTGGTGAATGGAGATTAGAAATTCAAACCTAGTTGGGTTTGACAAATAGGCCCTTGTTCTTTATTGATATCACTTGGTGTGCCACACTGGAGTGACCCAGAGGGCCATTCATATTTAGCCACATGTGTAAGTTCCTTACCTCGCCTAACTCGAATGGATAACCAGTAGGGGATTAACCTCACATATCTATTGGAATCCATTATAATGTTCAATTTGTGGGGATTTACTTGGAAATAAAATTTAAAATGGGGTGCTCTTCGTTTTCCATCTGCCCCCTGTGGGAATCCTGGGTTCTGAAGAAGGGGTTAAATGTTCCTACTGCAGATAACGTGGTGGCCAAAGAGGTGACACTGGACCCCATGTCTGCTCTGCCCTAAGCCATTCCACTCTTACCTTTTTTTATATATTAGGCTTTTCCGTGAGATTTGTTTAAGCAAAGGTTTATATTGCTAAATAATAATGTTTTGAATTCAAGAATTTTTATGACTCAGATCTTCGAACATGTTAAAAATATTTTAATATTCTTTTTGATCCAGACCATGACTTTCATAAAGTAATTTTTGCCTGTCATCTAAAGGCCCATAGAGTCAGAACACCTAGTTAGCGATGAGACTAGTGCTCCCTATAAACCTGGGTTATGCTCAACTTTACAAGTAGTAAGAAAGTATAAATTACTGATTATATATATTTATGTTTCAGTTAATGCAATAGACCTATCCCTGCAAATAATGTATATAAATTTGCTTTTGTATACACCAGTGATGTTGCTTGCTTAAGGGGCCATATTAATTGGGAGGATAGTTTTCTGTACATTTGGATTTTTACAGATTATGTGCAGCTACAGCCAGCAAGACAGTAGTTCTTCCTTAAATTTTGTTCTAACAAAGTCTATTGTGAAGAGGGAAATATTGTTTTTGTGATTTCAGTTCTTTTCACAAGTGTTTGGGGCAATGTTTGCATCATGAGAATGTATCTGGTTAGACCTATTGAACCAGAACTTCCAGGAGCAGGGAGCAGACATGTGTACTATAAAATCGTGCCCAGAAGGTCTTGAGTAATCAATCAGGTTGAAATCACTGATTTGGCCTGTTTCGTTTTCAGATGTGAGAATCTTGCCCCCTCCCATGGAGGATGCTTCATCTTTGTATAAAACCTCTTAATTCTTTTGGGCACACCTTAGGCAACCTGGGTCAAGATGCATTCTTTTCAGGCACAGATAAAGTGAGGCTGGGAAGAGGAAAGCAGTATGGCTGCACTGTTGCCATTTCCATAAGAGTCTATATGAACGGTGTGTCAGCCATTGAGTCTGACAAGCATGGCAGCTCTCCTTCTCCCTTTCCCATCTTCACACGAGGATGTCTCACTCATTGTCATGTCCCCAGCCCCGTACCTGGCACACTGTAGGTGCTCAGCACTTGTGTGTTGCTTATAAAAATCATTAATAAGGGTGTCATCCAAGTTCAATGGTAAGAAACTCATCAGCAGCTCAGGTTTATTTCCTTTTTATATAACTCAATTGCTTCTTAATTTTCAGGCATTGATTTATCTCCTTTTTCTTTAGGTTCCTTGGTAGCCTTTTGCTTTCTTCTCCTAACTCCACTTTTGATATCTCCCTGTAGTCCCCATTTCCTAATGATTCCCTTCTTGTTCTTCTCTCACAGGCACAGCCAATCAATCATCCATCCTCTCCTCAACTTCTCCAAAGACTATGAGTCCTTAGAGTATAGAAGCTCTCCTGATGCTGCTCCCAGACCGTGACCCATGCTGGCAAAGCTTCTGTTCCCAGGTGGCTGCATGTTTCATGAGGAGAGCTACTAAAATGCAGGCAAGCACAAAGTCTTAATTGCTTGCTAGTGGGCACTCAGCCAACACGCTGTTAGCAGAATGAAACCCAATCTTAAAGAAAAAGTGCTGAACCCCTGCTCTGGATCACCCAGCCCCATATGGAATGCATGTGTTTCTTGAAGAGATTTGGGCATGATGATCTTTTTTTCCACCTTTCTGTATGGGCATGTCAATCTGAGGGTTGCTAGAACATTTTATTTCTAATGTAATAATCCTGGCTACAGACAACTTCATGAGGCAACTTGCACCTTCTCTCTCAACTTACGACATGGACAATTAATATACTCTCAATTTTTTGTTTATTTCTGAAAGCACTACTCTCAATGCTCTTTCCAACAAAATTGTTAATTTTAAGAATTTCTAGGGGCCAGCCAGGTCGTGTTGTGGTTAAGTTCATGTGCTCCTCTTCAGCAGCCCACGGTTCACAAGTTCAGATCCCAGGTGTGGACCTACATATCGCTCATCAAGCCATGATGTGGCAGCATCCCACATACAAAAAATAGAGGAAGATAGGTACAGATGTTAGCTCAGGGACAATCTCCCTCACCAAACAAAGAGAATTTCTACATCAACATTTTGAGGTTGTCACTGCCTGGTTCCATTCTTTGCTGAATATTTAGTCTTTGTTAATTAACCTCCCTAAACCTCAGTTTACTTATTTTTCTAATGGGAAAAATAATGATGCCTTTCCGATATGGTGGCTATGAGGGTTCCATAAGATTAAAAGCTCTTGGCTGTGCCTGACATCAAGAAAATGTCCAATAAATGTTGGCTCTTAATATTATTGGTAAAAATAATAATCTAATAGCTTTCTCACTGTAAAAGCTTCTCAATATATAACATAAAATATTTAACATATGCATTTAGGTGTTTGGGGACTTCAGCCTTTCCTCTTTGCTCTGTCATGTTCAGGATTATATTTTGATACATTTCTACAGCATCCTTTTTTCTAAAGAGGTTAATAAGCTCTCTTCGCATTACAGATAACAAAAAACAGGCAGAGAAGATAGAGAGAAATATTCGTCCCTAGATTTCTCCTTTAAATTTTGATATCACAATGCTAGACTCCAAAACTTAAGCCCTGCATCTGTCTCTAAATCCTTGAACACTGCAAACTCCCCATCACTGTTAAATGACCAAGATGAGGTGAGCACGAGCTTTATTCCGTTTTGCAGTACTTCAGAGAATGGGGCATTCAAATTAATCACTAAAACGTAGAGTGTTAGGGTAAGCTTGCGTCTCACCTTGAATAACATTCCCTCCCCAGAGCTTGTAATAATCCTTTCACACACATTTGTCTGGAAAAGATTGTTCCTCATGACCCAGAGCTGTATGCATCAGTATCAAAGTCTTCTTTCCCTTTTCTCTGAGGAGTTTTAGAACGTCTTAATGCATATAGGATACCTGGTGGCCCACCTTAATATTCCAGAATTTCCCAAGGAGCATAAAGATTATACTCTTCCAACGATATGTTTTTCACTTGCTATAATAATAAATTAAAACTCCAGAGAAGCAATGCCAGTGGTTTCTGTTGTCCGTTTCTGCAATATTAATCTTATTTGTTGATGTAGCAGTTTTTAGCACAGAGAGACCTCATCCCAGAACTCTCATTAATATCAGCGACTCATACACATAAGTACTACACCAACGTTAAAAATTACCTTTGTCATTTTCTTGGTAAACAATAAGAGGCAGATTTGATGAGAAAGACATCATCCATATGGTAATTTGATATCTTCAAAAATCAGGGTAGGCCATTTAAATTGCTAAGTTCAATAAAATGCCATTAGAGATATCTTATTCCCTTTCTCCCCAACCAATTCTGAACCCAGGAAAGGGTTACCAAGAAAGCCTGAATAGTGTCTTGTTTAACTTTGAATCAGATATGGCTCCATTTATTTCTTCAAAAAAATGGTAAGAATTAATTAATATTAATCTATAATCACATTGATGGAAAAATTAATGGAAATTTTAATAAAAATATAACCTTAACAGGATTTGAAGTTGTCCTTTAGAATATAAAGCCAACACTTTATCCACTAAGCAACTCGTCCTCTGCTACCAGCTGATGAAATTATAAAAATTAACTGCAGAATGATTCTTCTTTTGTTCTCTATGCATAAGAGAAACGTTTTGAGAACCGCAAAGAAAGAGGCATTAAAAATTAAAGTAAATTTAGAAATTGACCAAGCTGGTTCAATATTTCCATCTTTTTAGAATATAAATTTATTTAGGGAATTAAAGTACTTGTTCATCCAAACAGATCTTATGCTCTTTTCTCACCTCTTTGTTTTTTATGCATGTAGTTTCAGAGAAGACTTAATAACCCCAAATAAATAGGTCAAATTATTTTGGATTACTCAAGTGTTGAGAACTACAAGATGACAAGTAGGTAATTGGCACATTAATAATTTGCTTAAAGAAGAAATTGCATATATGCTGAAAATTAGTGCAATATTAAAATCACAATTATAGTGTTAGATACGCATTTCCTGAAATATGAATAATTAAATTATTTTTCTCTGTTGACTATATACTATGTAATATTTAGCAAACTAACTCATACATAGTGATCACTTATTAGGAACTTATAGAAGAATGAAAGTTTGATCTTTTTCAATATTTATTGAATGTTTATAACATTAGATACTGTGCATTATACAGGATACAATGCTATGTATAATATAGACTATTTTTTTGCCATTGTATTCCTGTTAGTGCTTATCAATCTGTCATTGCCAATATTGAATGTTAAAAGCTATTTTTCCTGGCATTATAACAGCCAGAAATCCTTATCAGAAGGCACTTCTTCATAGCTACAGAATAATGATAACTTAGCTTTTTAGTGATAACCCTAAAGCAAACAAAATATCCTGAAATCCCTTTTAAATTATCAAAGAAAAATGTAATATGAGAAAATTATAGTAATAAGTAGACTTTATTGTATTCTAGTAATTTGAAAATTGATAATTCATGTATATATGGTTACTCTCTGCAAAGCAGAGTTTTTGATGAACTAAAACAATGGATCCCTGACTACACCTAATGACAGAATTGACAGGCCAGGCATAATAATTAGACCCACTGGTGGACATTCACAATGATGCAGAAGCAAAGATTCTGACTTCTTTTCCGTTTATTATTACAATTCAAGTCATGTTTGTAATCAGTGATGTGGTAAATAATCTTGTCCCTTTCTTCCTTCCAACTACCCGATTTCTTGAAAGCAGCTTTTTTATTCCAAAAGCAGAAGGAGATGAGAAAAGTAACTGAAAATCCCACTGATTCTAGGATTCTAGGAGGGAGCAGCTTTTGTCATGAAGTGTTCCTCAGTTTTAGATCTTTTCCTTAACACTGGATAGGAATTAGACCAGAGCTGCAGACCTCCAGGAGCCTGTGGCCCAATGGGGGAGACGTGTAGGTGCCAATTCCCCTCCTCAGCAGATACTGGAGCTTTTCTCTTAAAGATATTCTCTTGTATTATTTGGCTCTTAATATTCCCTGTTTTATTTTCTAGCTATCAATATGAAGTGTGTGAAATAATATTGTAGATGCAAAATGCTTACATACTGTAGCCATGACTGCAAAGTAAAACGAACAAATGAACAAACTTAAATGAAGTATACTTTGAGAAAAACTTACACCTTGTATCTGGAAACTAACAAAAGTCTGATATTGACAAAGCCAAGCAATATAATTTAATTGGTTGAGAGTACGTATACATTCAAGAGGTCATTCCTTTGTACCAGTGATTCTCAAGCAGGGAGACATTTTGGGTTGTCACAACTCTTTGGGGGTTGAATACTGTCTTCTCGTCAGCAGATGCCAATGACAATGCTGAACATCCTATAATGCACAGGACAGCCCACACAACAAAGAGTGATCCAACACAAAAAGATCAATACAACTGGGGTCGAGAAACTCTGCTCTATACCCAGTGAAATTTGGCCAAATCCCACTTAATGTAACTCATCTTAAATTTTCTGTGTTATTTCTTTCTCTCCCAGATTCAGATGAAGGAAAAAATATATGACACAATATATTTCTTCAAAATGAAAGAGTTTATGCACTACTTATTTTGAATGTAATATTGCCGTGCTTAGGAGTACACAAAAATACCAGAAACAGTTGTTCGATGTTCACCACCACCAGCACTCTACCACAGATACCCCATCTGGTGCAGTCTGATATGGATAATAATGGTGGAGCGTTCTTGCTGTCTTGACTGTAGTCATTACTGTGATGTTATTTTAGGACTAAGTAGTGTTTGCTCATTGGACCATAAAAGTGTGTCATGTAAATACAGGTTTTAGAACACACAATAGTCTGTCCATGTGTAGAAATATGCAGAAAGAAAACCTCATAAAATGCTTTTTAATAGTATTTGTTGGGCATGTGAAGTAATTCCTTTTCAAAGTTAAATCACTTGGAAAAAAAGGGGCTTCTCTTTTCAAAGACCCCGTAAGTAATTATACTGCATTATACATCATTCATATGTCAATGCAAATTTTGTTTTTAAACGGAAAGAGTTTTGAATGACACGGTACCAAGCAAATGTCCAACATTAACCAAACCTTTTATTTATTTATTTACTCTCACCTGAATTGCTCTTTGAAATTGAATTGGGGGTAGGGGATTAGTATTTATGTAGCTAGCAACCTCATATTTGACACTTTATCCTAGAATTAAATTCTGAACACCGAAATGTCTCACAGAAAAGAAATTCCAAATGACAGCAACCTTCACAAAAACATCCTTAACAACAGTTGAGACATATTTTTCAGTACATATTATATTTATATTGACAGCAAAAAAGTAAAGTGGAAAATATAAAGGGCCAAAACAGTATTTCGAAATCCTACTCTTTGAATCATACATAGAAGTATATACCTAGAAGTGTGTGATTATATTGTTGGATGCTTGAAATCTATGCTTTGTTGAGCTCTTTTTTTCTATAACAGTAATGAACATTTCCTTATTGAGATCAATTTATAATAATGACAGTTAGAGAGCGAAATTTATAGTTATGTAAAATGAAACTGTCCAAATTGGATGAAGTGACTTGATGATACACAGAACTATCAGAGTTATTAAAATAGTGGGTGGCCTATAGACCCTCAGATGCTTCTCGAAACAAATCATCTTGACAGTTAGGATGAGAATCTTACAAAATGAAGTTTATGTGCCTTCTGGTTTTCACAGACATTTTAAAATTGAGAAATCACTCTAGAGAATTATTGGAATTCTATTCTTCAAAAATAAAGTAGCCAAGTATTCTTGGGTGTTCATTAAACTCAGATTTTATTTAATTCCAACATTTGAAGAAATGTATGTGGAATAGATTAGATAGGTAGATAGATAGATAGATAGATAGATAGATAGATGATAGATAGTTATATAGATAGATAAAAGATTTCCCTCCATTATTCAAAAGATAGTCAAACCAACTCTAGTAAAAGTCAGTTTTGCTGACTTCAGTAGCACATATTTAGGTCAAACCAGCAGCTGTTACAAAATCATTACTCAATTCTATTCTATAGGTTTTTAAATTGAAAAGGAAAAGGGATTTGAATATTATTATATCTGAATGCGGTGCCATATTTCCAGTTACAAGAAATACTGACCAGTTTCATGAATCTCTGTAACATGCATTATTTTTAAATTTTTTGATGTTGTCACACAAGAAAAATAAGAATTTGACCTGGAACCTACTCAATAATATGATGGTTTACGTGTCTCCACATGGATCTTTTTCCATTAAAGAAAAATATCAATCAGTGAGAGCTGATATTGTGGATTCAAAAGCAAAACTGTGTACAGTTTTGCTGGAATTTAAATTCCAGTCTACTGGAATCCAGGCAGCTTCTTGCCTATGCATTTTTAGACAAGTTAAGTAAGTGCCTAGGCTTCGTTTTCCTCGTCTCTAAAATGGTGATTATAAGAGTACCTGCCTCATATGATTGTTATGAGGATTAAATGATTTAATATATATGAAGAGTTTAGAAGAGTGCCTGGCATATAACAGCTCTATATGAGATATAGCTAATTTTGAAAGTATTCTTATCATTTTTTTTCTTCTTTTGAAGAAGAAATGTGTGATCCTTGAATGGTGATATAATTTGTTGACTGTGTATTTGTTATGTGTACCAGAGTAAGTGACCACAGGCAACCTGTGGTTCAGATAAGAACACTTGTCACCAAACTAGTGAAAACAGTAGCCTTTGCAAAAAGACCAGGATAATTAAATTTAATGTCAAAATCCTAGTGAAACTTTCCAAAATAAGCCTTAGGTAACCTACAGGGTTTTATTTCCCAAGATTTCTATATGCTAGGTTTTTTTTGAACATGTAATAATTCTCACAAGAGCAAGAGTACATAGGGAAAAAAACACAATTTCCAGTTTGTAGTTCCATTTAAGGTTTGAGGGCAAACATAGATAGTAGACTTGTATGTGTTTGTTTTCCATGCGATTTACCAAATACATTCTATTTTCCATCAACGTCCTTACCTACTAGGGCTTCACTACAAAATAGATGAATCAGTTTCCCAATTGTAAAATTATCTGAACAATATTGAGTATCCTGATTTTATCCAGTGTACTTGGGATAAGACCTAAAAGTGGAGTTTTCGTGATAGCTGAGGTCGTTTTAGGATTTGAATTAAAGTTAAGCTATTTTATCTCTAGGTGGCAAATGTATGGTAATAGTCAGAACCTAACAGACCCATTTTTAGCATGACCCAAAAATCTGGCCTCCTGTCAACCTCAGCAATCTTATCTTGTGCCACTTCCTCCTTTAATTCACTCATCTCCAGCCATACTAGCCACTTTTTTATTTCTCAGATGAACTGATCCTTTTTTTCCACAGGGATTTGAAAGAAATACTGTTTCAACTGCCTTGAATATTCTTCCTCCTTCTTTTCACCTTCTCAGCTTGTCTCTCTTGGGACATAATTTGAACCACCATTTCTCTCAACCTCTAAAACAGATTGTCTTCTCATTATATTATCCTATACCTTCTTGTACTTTTCTGTGTAACATTAGTTCAGCATTGTGGTCTATTATTTCTTTCATGTCTTCTTCCCCAGTAGACCATAACCTCCGTGAGCACTTGGACCTTGCTATGTGCTTATTTCTGCCCCCCATTGAAATAACGTTGATGCCTTTGCCTCAACAAAATGTGTGTACACATCCTTCTCTTCTGACTTTTGACTAATTTTGAATGGTCTGCTTGACAATTCCACTCAGTATGGCCTGGACAAAAGTCTTGACCTGCTCCCATCCCACCCAGATTCTCCACTAGTTTCCTCATCTCTTACAAAGAGGCCTTCTATCCACCTACCGATCAAGCCAGAAACCTGAAAGTCATCCTTGATACCTCTCTTTTCCTCACACTCCAATTCTAAACCATCAGTAAGTTCTGTCCTCTTTTGTTTTTTTGAGGAAGATTACCACTGAGCTAACATCCGCAGTCAATCCTCCTCTTTTTGCTAAGAAGGATTGGCCCTCAGCTAGCATCCATGCCCATCTTCTTCCACTCTACATGTGGGATGCCTGCCACAGTACAGCGTGACAAGTGGTATGCAGGTCTGTGCCCAGGATCTGAACCAGTGAATCCCAGGCTGCCAAAGCACAGCACGTGAAGCCAACCACTAGACCTCCCGGCCAGCCCCTAAGTTCTGTTCTCTTTATGCACCAAATGTATGTAAATATGTCCACATCTGTTCTCCACAATTACCACATTTATCATTCAGGGTTCTGCCAGGAAAGAGTGACACACTCAAAGTGGGTAATATGAAGAAAAAGTTTAATAAAAACATACTTAAAAGGTATAATAAGGTTTGTGGAAACCAACCAGAGATACTTCAAGACCCAATGGCTAGGAACAACAGGAAGCTGTTGACAATGTAGGCTGAAGGGATGGAACAGTTAGCAGAAACCAGAGAGGATAGCTCCACAGTGAGAGCTGTCTGAGATAAGCTGTGCCCTTTGATAGAAGAGTGGGAGAAGTCAAGGCAAGGAAGGAACAGGGGGAATAAATATCCAACCTCATTCTGTTGCCATCTTGCAGTCTCAGGCTGGTATCTCCCATTAGCTAAAACAAAGTAGAAATTAGAAGACAAAGGAACCCCTTGATGTCATTCACAATTGTCGGCAGTTTGCATGCCGTAGGGTCTGGACAGAACAAACTGAAAATATTCTGCACACCATTCTTCTCCCAGCCTCTGTCATTCTTACCCGAACTATTGCAATGGTTTACTATCTAGTTTACCTGTTTTCTCTCTCACCAACACCTAATTCTCAATCCGTTCTGTACACAGAAGTCAGAGTTCTGTCCTTACTATGAAACCTGTATCAAGTTTTTCTGCTTAAAATATCTCTGTTATTATTTATTTCCTTATACTCCCAAACTCCTTGTTTTATTGTATGACTGTTACTATAAAGGTTAATTTCCTTAACTTTTCTCCCTACTAGACTAATCTATGAAGGCAAGCATCATCTATTTCCATCTCTGAGTTCCCTATCAATTTGACTAGAATGTACCAGATAAATGTTGGATGAATTAATGAATTTCAGAAGATAGACTTATATTTTTAAAGGCTTCCAAGGTGATTTTAATGTTCTAGATTTTTAAAAAAAAAAAAAACTGTTAGAATAACTAATCCTCTAATGCTGTAGATTATAAAGAAAGTAATTAGTAAAATTAATCATTACCCATTTAATTCAGTTATTGTATGTTAATTAAGAACTCATAATGTGCTCATAAAATGTGTTCCTTTGCTCAAGGCTGCCTGTCTTTTTTTTCTGGTCCTTTTTCCCTTTCAGATATCCAGTTTAACCTTGATTAGACCAACCAAGTGGTTCTTCCTTTTTAAAGCTCAAACATGAGCAACTTTATGGTGAACCAATTCACATCTAATCTTGCATTTGAGGAGAGGAAATATTTCCCAAGGAAGTGCTTTAATGCTTTCTCATTATCAGATACTATAGAAGAACAAATTCTTCTCTACAATTTAAACATTTAATATTTTTTTATATTTAAGAACTGCCGTAGGAATGAGGTCATTTCATTGAGTATTTTAATGTTAAATTGGTTTTTTTTTGGATCAGAGGTCCTTGTGCTTCTATGTACCTGACTCTGATCTTTTTCCATTTCATTTCTGATAAATTTTCTTCTAATATCTTGCTTCCATCTTATTTGAAATAAGGCCAATATTTTGCTGTCTGCGTTCAGATGTTTATATACATTTGATATGCATCTGCGTCTTCTAGAACTGAAGCAATTCCACTTCTGTGACACATTCTCCGTTGCCAAAGAGTGTTCATATTTCAGAATCTACTATTTTGATGGATAAATAAATAAATAATAATAAGTTAGTTAACTACTATAGCATTTGGGGGCATGAATAACTCATGACTTCTAAGTATTTTCGAGAATTTCAATAAACTTGTGTAATAATTAGGGAATGTGTATGTATATGTATGTATGTATATAAAGATACTTATGCATAAGCACAGAGATAAATAATAGCTATATATTTTATTTCATTCTGCCACTTAAAAATGAAATTTAAGTAGAATTTCTAATTTACTGAAAATAATTGTGTAAAAAGCAATTTATTAGAGAAATTCTCTTATCTTCTGCATGTAATTTTGAAAAGGGCACAAGTTCTAACACCTAATCTCCAGTATGTCCATTAGTAGACTGCCCTCCCCAGTGTCTTTTGTATTAACATTCATCCTAGGTTGTAATCAAATATTTGGATAATTATTGTCCACAAAGTTAGAAGTTGTAGACCACAAGACATATATAAAGCTGTAGTGACATGTCTTCGTTAGTGAATTCATAAAACCTGGGGTATTTCTCTATTAGAGTCCCCATCAGGAGAGTCCTATACTTAAAGTAATACCGCTAAGATTTCCAGAAAAATTATTATCCTAAATCCTGATGCTAAATTATTCAATTTCCACCTCCTCTCAAATGCAGCCAATATTGATATCCTCTGTTGCTGTCAGCATTTATTCCACCATATATTTAAGGGTCAGATGATATGGTTTATTCTCCAGTTCCCTAAGTGAAGTGAAGCATATCCACCTAATTTTTACAATATGACTGCATTTTCCACAAAGGCAAGGCAATGCCTTGCGTCCCTTGCATTTCTCACAATTTCTAGCGTGGTTTTGGACATGAATAAATATTCAATAATTATGTACTTATTTACTACACATATTTTTACAATCCCAACTGATTAATAAGAAATATTACAGTTCATTCACAAGGTTGGAGGTGATAAACTAAAAGCGAACCTCTGTCATGTCCTTAAGGAAAAAACTGAGTCCGTTACTTAAGGTATCTATTTTGCCAGGTTTTCACTTGGTGTTAGAGGTAATCAATATACCCTGACAGTGAAGAGGAGTAATAAGATTACTACCATTCAGGTTTCTTTCTTTAGTCACTGGTATCAACATCATGACTTCGAGAATGAAAGGAAGTAGAACCCTGAAGCCCGATGCTTTAGGAAAGGTTGGTGTAGGAGCGAGGCATTCCATCCTGCCCCACCCACTTGTGCCGCACAGGTAATGATGAGCGGGAGAAGGGAAGCAGCCTCCAGACAAAACACTGAAACTCCAGAGTGTGAGATCTCTGACTTTTATTTTTCCTTGTGTTATCATAAACTTGATTATAATTTTAAACTAATAAATAAATATTTATTGAGTATTGCTAAATTAAGACACTGTGTTAAAATTACATGGGGTATAGTATTATTTTTCTCAATTTTAGATCCTTTTGCCTCTACAGATATTTGAAGGAGCAAAACCTTTTATCCTTAACGTGATCTTGATAATGACTGAATAGTGAAAATTGGTGTTCTAAAGACATATCTGTGTACATAGCCTTTTATTGTAAAATCTACATTACAGCCCTAGGTAATCAGCTGTGTCTTAAATATGAGGTCCTGGGGAAGAGCAACATTTAGGAAAAAATGCTAAAATACAGCGGCTAATGTTAATACTTATTAATACTCGCTTATCTACAAGTCTTAAAAGGAAAGGGTTTTCCAACCATTGTAAAATGTTACAGTGTTAATCTACATTTCAATAAGATATTTAAAGGCAGTACTAGAACTGTCAGGGACCTGCTCTTAAGCTTGAGGGAAACTTACAAAGGAATGCTGACAGTTTCACTTTGTGTGACACGAAAGCATTATTTTATCAAGAAAATGTTATTAGAGCCTCAGACATCTGAGCACTTTCCACTGCAGATTCTCAGAAAGTTCTGCAGATACCCCACAGTGTGTGGTGCTAGAATATTACCTACGTAAAGTTTTTTGAGATATGAAATTAAGAAAGGGATCTGAATAAGCAAGGTTTCCTCTATTTCACTTGCTTCTGTCTAGAAACCACAGCAAAATCTGAAGCATTGAATAAGGGGCATTCATGTTTGAAAAATCCCAAGCCTAATGGAGGCATTTGGAAGGAGGGGTTTAAAATTACATGCTAAATTATGTTTAGATGTTTGTTAGAGATTTAGAGAGTAGGAGAGTCACTTCTTAAGCAATCTTTGGATTTTACTATGTAGGCTTTGTAAAAGCACCACATTCCTGTTCCTAACATATGGCTAAACATGAGAAGAGTTTTTTTGAGTCAGCAAAGAATTTGCATTATATAGATAGCCTGCAATTCTACACATTCAGGCATAAATAAGTCAAAATAACCTTTAATTTCACCTTATTTTGCACCCCTTCTTTTATCCTATTTTTTAATTTTAATTTATTGAGGTCATAATAGTTTATAACATTGTGAAATCTCAGGTGTACAGTAGTATTTTTCAGTCACCATATATATGTGTCCTTTCATCCTTCATGCCCAACCCTGATCCCCTTCCCTTCTGGTAACCACCAATCTATTCTCTTGGTTCATGTGTTTGTTTTTCTTCCACATATGGATGAAATCATATGATGTTTGTCTATCTCTGTCTCTCTTATTTCGCTTAGCGTCATACCTTCATGTTGTTGCAAATGGGACTATTTTCAATTTTTTATGGCTGAGTAGTATTCCACTGTACATATATATTATGTGTTCTTTATCCATTCATCAGTCAATGGGCACTGGGTTGCTTCCACATCTGGGCTATTGCGAATGATGCTGCAATGAAAATAAGGATACCTAAGTATCTTTGAATTGTTTGATTTCAAGTTCTGGATAAATACCCAGGAATGGGATAGCTGAGCCATAGAGTATTTCTATTTTTAACTTTTTGAGAAATCTCTATACTGTTTTCCATAGTGGCTGCACCAGTTTGCATTCTCACCAGCAGTGTATGAGGGTTCCTTTTTCCCCACATTCTCTCCAACAGTTGTTCTTTTTTGTCTTGGTAATTATAGCCATTCTAACAGGTGTAAGGTAATAGCTCATTGTAGCTTTGATTTGCATATCCCTGATGATTAGTGATGTTGAACATCTTTTCATGTGTCTATTGGCCATCTATATATCTCCTTTCGAAAAATGTCTGTTCATCTCCTCTGCCCATTTTTTGATTGGGTTGTCTGTTTTTTTGTTGTTGCGTTGTGTCAGTTCTTTATGCATTTTGGAGACTACTCCCTTGATGGATGTATGATTTGCAAATATTTTTTCCCAGTTGATAGGCTGTATTTTCATTTTGTTCCTGGTTTCCCTTGCCTTGCAGAACCTCTTTAGCCTGATGAAGGCCCATTTGTTTATTTTTCCTTTTGTTTCCCTTACCTGAATATATATGGTATTTGAAAAGATGCTTCAAAGACCAATGTCAAAGAGCTTACTGCGTATATTTTCTTCTAGGAGTTTTATGGTTTCAAATCTTACCTTCAGGACTTTAATCCATTTTGAGTTAATTTCTGTGTATAGTGAAAATAATGGTCTACTTTCATTCTTTTGCATGTGGCTGTCCAGTTTTCCCAACACCAGTTATTGAAAACAATTTCCTTTCCTCTCCATTATGTGTTCTTAGCTCTTTTGTCAAAAATTAGCTGTCCATAGATGTGTGGTTTTATTTCTGAGCTTTCAATTCTGTTCCATTGATCTGTGAGTCTGTTTTTGTACCAGTATCATGCTGTTTTGATTACTATAACTTTGTAGTGTATTTTGAAGTCAGGGATTGTGATGCCTCCAGCTTTGCTCTTCTTTCTCAGGATTGCTTTAGCTATTCGGGGTCTTTTGTTGCCCAAAATGAGTTTTAGCATTCTTTGTTCTATTTCCATGAAAAATGTCATTGGGATTCTGGTTGAGATTATATTGAATCTGTAGATTGCTTTAGGTAGTAGGGACATTTTAACTATGTTTATTCTTCCGATCCATGTGCATGGAATATCTTCCCATTTCTTTGTATCATCAACAATTTCTTTCAATAATATCTTATAGCTTTTATTGTATAAGTCTTTCACCTCCTTGGTTAAATTTTTTCCTAGATATTTTATTCTTTTTGTTGAAATTGTAAATGGGATTGTATTCTTGAGTTCTCTTTCTGTTAGTTCATTATAGAGTACGGAATGCAACTAATTTTTGTAAGTTGATTTTTGACCCTGCAACTTTGCTATAGTTGTTGGTTAATTCTAACAGTTTCCAATGGATTCTTTAGGGTTTTCTGTATATGAAATCATGTCATCTACAAACAGTGAGAGTTTCACTTCTTCCTTGCCAATTTGCATATCTTTTTTGTTTTTCCTGCCTAATTGCTCTGGCCCAAACCTCCAGTGCTATGTTGAATAAGGGTAGCAAGAGTGGGCACCCTTGTCTTCTGCCTCTTCTCAGAGGGATGGCTTTCAGTTTTTCAGTATAATGTTGTTTGTGTGTTTGTCATATACGTTATTATGTTGAGGTACTTTCCTTCTATACCCAGTTTTTTGAGTTTTTATCATAAATGGATGCTGGAAAGTGTCAAACACTTTCTCTGCATCTATTGAGATTATTATGTGGTTTTATTCCTCATGTTGTTAATGTGGTGTATCACATTGATTGCTTTGTGGATGTTGAACCATCCCTAGTATAAACCCCACTTGATCTTGGCCTATGATCCTTTCAATATACTGTTTTGTTGAGTTTCCCAATATTTTGTTGAGTATTTTTGCATCTATATTCACAGCAATATTGGCCTGTGATTTTTCTTCTTTGTGTTGTCCTTCTCTGGCTTGGGATCAGGGTGATGCTGGCCTCATAGAATGTATTAAGACGTGCTCCATCTTCTTCAATTTTTTGGAATAGTTTAAGAAGGATAGATATTAAATCTTTTAGGATTTGGTAGAATTCTCCAGAGAAGCCACCTGGTCCTGGACTTTTAAGTTTTGGGAGTTTGTTGATTACTGTTTCAATCTCTTTACTTGTGATTTGTCTATTCCAATTCTCTGTTTCTTCTTGATGCCGTTTGGCAGCTTGTGTGAGTCTAAGAGTCTAAGTCTTATCCAATTCCTCTAGATTGTCCAATTTTTTGGTATATAGTTTTTCATAGTATTCACTTATAATCCTTTGTATTTCTGCTGTATCCATTGTAATTTCTTCTCTTTCATTTCTAATTTTATTTATTTGAGCCTTCTTTCTTTTTTTCTTTGTGAGTCTGGCTAAGGGTTTGCTAAGGTTTTTATCTTCTCAAAGAACCAGCTTAGTTTCATTGATATTTCCTACTGTTTTTCAGGCTCTATTTCATTTATTTTTACTCTAATTTGTTTTATTTCCATCTTTCTACTGAATTTGGGCTTTGTTCTTTTTTTTCTAGTTCTGTTAGGTGTAGTTTAAGGTTGCTTATTTTGAGTTTTCTTGTTTGTGAAGATGGGCCTGTATTGCTATGAATTTCCATCTTAGGATCACTTTTGCTGCATCCCATGTGAGTTGGTATGGTGTATTTTCCCTTTCATTTGTCTCCAGATATTTTTTGATTTCTCCTTTAATTTCTTCATTGATCCATTAGTAGTCCAGTAGCACGTTGTTTAGTCTCCACATATTTGTCACTTTCCCAGTTTTTTTTCTTGTGGCTGATTTTTAGTTTCATAGCAGTATTGTTGGAAAAGATGCTTAATACGATTTCAATCTCCTTAAATTTATTGAGAGTTGCCTTGTTCCCAAAAGCATTAGCTATCTTTCAGAATGTTCCATGTGCACCTGAGAAGAATGTGTATTCTGCTGTTTTTGGATGGAGTGTTATTTATATATATATATATATATAAGTCCATCTGCTCTAGTTTTTTTGTTTAATTCCACTATTTCCTTGTGGACTCTGTCTGGATGATCTATACATTGATGTAAATGGGGGTGTTGAGGTCCCCTACTATTATTGTATTGCTGTTAATATCTCCTTTTTGTCTGTTAATAGAAGCTTTATATTTTACTGCTCCTGTGTTAGGTGTATATATATTTATAATTATGTCCTCTTGGTGGAGAGTCCCTTTTGTCATTACATACTGCCCCTCTTTGCCTCTCATTGCCCTTTTACTTTGTCTCATATAAGTATAGCTATACCTGCTTTCTTTTGTTTGCTGTTAGCTTGGAGTAGTGTCTTCCATCCCTTCACTCTGAGCCTGTGTTTGTCTTTAGAGCTGAGATGTGTTTCCAGGAAGCAACCTATTGTTGAGTCTTGTTTCTTAATCCATCCAGCCAATCTGTGTCTTTTTTTTAGAGACTTCCACCCATTTACATTTAGAGTGATTACTGATATATGAGGGCTTAATACTGGTTATTTTCATCTGCCTTGCTGCCCTAATATTTTTTTTCTTTTTCATTGACTGTTGTCAGTTTTACTGATATATGCCTTGGAAAAGATCTTTTTACACAGATGTAATTAGGAGTTCTAATGGCTTCATTTACATGTAATTCCAGCTCCTTCTCCAGGTTTGGGAATTTCTCGGCTCTTATTTCTTTGAACAAACTCTCTGCTCCTTTCTCCCTCACTTCTCCCTCTGGAATATCTATAATCCTTATATTGCAACTCCTAATTGAGTCAGATACTTCTCAGATAAATTCTTGATTTCCTTTTAGTCTTAGTTCTCTCTCCTCCTCCATTTGAAGAATTTCTATATTTCTGTCCCCTAAATTGCTAATTCTGTCATCCATAATATCAGCTCTGTTATTGGAGGACTCCAGAATTTTCCTTATCTCACCTGTTGTGTTTTTCATCTCCAACATTTCTGATTTTTTTTTTATAGTTTCAATCTTTTTTGTGAAGAATTCTTTCTGTTCATTAATTTTGTTCCTGATTTCATTGAACTGTCTTTCTGATTTCTCCTGTAATTCATTGAGTTTTTTTAAAGATAGCTATTTTGAATTCTCTGTCATTTAGATTGTAAATTTCTGTGCCTTCAGGATTTATTTCTGGGTGCTTGTCATTTTCCTTCTGGTCTGGAGAGTTAATGTACCTCTTCATACTATGTGACGAGGTGGATTTGTGCTGTCACATAGTGTTAGTATATGGTCACAGATTCTACGTTCCATCTCTGGAGGACAGGCAGGAGCTGTGTATTCTGAACACACTGCTATCCCTGGAAGCAGTGTCTGTCCTTTGGAAGCTGTGTTGACAGGACCCATCTGTGTTTGCCTGCTGACTGCTGCTGCTTTACAGATGTATGTGCAGGTTGTCTGACTGGAGCCCCTTCCTCTGGCCGACTAGCTGAGCTAATGCATCAGGTCAGGGGGCACTTTGTTTCACTTGCATTATCCCAGTAATGCTCCCATTCTGCACTCACTCTCTGCCCTCCTGGGATACTGGGCTTGATGAAAACGCCCTTGTGATTGCTTAGCTTCCTTGGTGTGGGGCTTTCTCATGGGCTGGGAGACAACTCTAAGTGAAGGTATTCCTGTCATAGGCTGCCCTTTCCTCCTTCTCCTTTCAGGGCTGTGCATGGTCTCAAGCCCTAGATTGCTGCCATTGGGAAAGGGAGAGAAAACCCTCTTACTTCCCTTCACAGCCTCCAGGGGGCTCCAGCACCTCCACCTTCAGACATATGGCTGCACAGATCTCTCAGATGTCTATGGTGTTGTGTGAATGTCCTTTGGTTTATGAGTCTCCTTTTGTTGTATCTTCTGAGGAGAGTCTAAGGGAAGAGCTCATTCTGCCATGATGCTGACATCACTCTTTTTTCTCCCATTTTATTCCTTATTACAATTTTTCCCGAAGTCTAGCTAGCTTATTGCTGATAGTTGATGAGTTATAGCAAAGTATGAACAGATTTTCTAATTTAAAAATGGAAATTGGGGCTGGCCTGCTGGAGTAGTAGTTAAGTTCTCATGTTCTACTTCAGCAGCCCAGGGTTTGCTGGGTCAGATCCCGCATGTGGACCTATGCACCACATGTCAACCCATGATGTGGCAGGCATCCCACATATAAAGTAGAGGAAGATGGGCATGAATGTTAGCTCAGGGCCAGTCTTCCTCAGCAAAAAAGAGGAAGATTGGCAGCAGATGTTAGCTCAGGGCTAATCTTCCTCAAAAAAATAAAAATGGAAATAGTTGCACACTTACTTCAATATGCATTATATAAAAGAGAATCACTGCATTAAAAATACCTTAGATATTATGACTCAGGAATATAGGCTATATATAATATTTTGAAAATTATTTTATTTAAAGGAAGATATTAAATAAAGACAAGTATAGGTGACACATAGCTATGGCAAAAAAGTGAAAGTGGGACAGAAATGTCTAAAAATTGGGAAAGGCACTGTCCGTGGTACTCATTGTTATTATTCTTAAAGACATGTGCTCTCAGTTTGAACCCAAGTAGACCTATCACCCTTTGAAAGATTCTAATACTTCCATAAGGGTTTCTTCCACCACCTCCAATGACACTGTATTTCAAATCAAGATTTTTACTACATCATTAAATCTGATGTCAAATGCCATGTGATAATAGGGAAAAATACTAGTGAAATATTTTGTCTTTCATCCTCCCCATCAGTGAAAATTATTACTTCTCCTTTATAATGCATGTCCCTCTACATATGCTGTGTATCTGTTCCATTCCACTATGGTCTTGCCATTTCATTTTTAACTATTAATTAATCAAAAATGCAAGGAGAATAGATTTAATTTGTTTATTATGCATCCAAATCTCATTCACATATTCTTCCATAACTTTCCATGATACATTCTAGCTACTATCAATGGTTTCTACTAGATTAATCTTTATAAGGAACTCTTCTGCTGAAGCTCATTAAATATTTTAACAGATTTGTTGATAGCACTGCTATATCCTATGCTGCTTATCTCATTTACATCATCTCCTTATACAAAGCCTACTAAATACAAATGAGGAAACTGAGACAATAAAAGGTCAAAGGTCAAGTGGTCACCCTGGGAATCACAATCTTTCTGGTTTCAGAACCCATAGCTTTTGCCAGTAAATTAAATTATTTTGATATACAAACTTGATATTGAGACTTATGGTGAATCTCTTTGCATATTTCTCTTCAGCATATGACAACATCGATCACTCTCAATTTTGAATGCCTGTTTTGCTTAATCTTGGGATACTCCACCCTTTTGGTTTCTTTTTTACTTTTCTCAAAATTTACATTCGTTTTTGCTGTTTCATCTGCCTCTTACTTTGTTTATGAAGGGGCCATGTACAAGGTAGCATAATTGACCTATCTCTATGCTTTACTTACGTATTCATGGTTTAGCATGTATTAAGTATCAACTCAACATTTGGGACAATAGAATGACAATATTGTCAAAATACAACTATTACCTTTTGCAGAATCTATGAAGCGAATAATATGTCACTAGTGTGGTCTTCTCCACCAGCTTGGGGTACAAGATCACATTCTTTTTTTTTTTTAAGTTAATAACTTAGGTTCATATATGTTTACTAGGAACTGCAGTCACTACTTATCTTGTTTAACTGTACTTCCAAATACCAGGAGGAAGAAAGAGAAAAGAGGAGAGAAAGAACTAAAATAATCCTATAGCTCCTTCAAAATCCTTGTTAGATTAGAAACCACAATAGCAGCAGGACTATCACTAGCCCAGTTCCCTACTCAGGTCAAATGACACTCCAGTGTGTGCTACTATTGTTAAGATTAAAATTAATATTATTTTATACTCAAAAGTTTAGTCATTCTTTCTTATGCATAAAATCTAAGCAAGAGTCTCAGGGCCTTCTGCCTCATCCCCAATATGAACAGCTATATTCTGGGGTGTTTTTTTCAGGTATTTTTTTTTTTTTGAGGAAGATTAGCCCTGAGCTAACATCCACTGCCAATCATCCTATTTTTTTTTTTCCAAGGAAGATTGGCCTTCAGCTAACATCTGTGCCCATCTTCCTCTACTTTATATGTGGGATGCCTGCCACAGCATGACTTGGTAAGTGGTGTGTAGGTCCACACCTGGGATCCAAACTGGAGAACCCTGGGCCACCAAAGCAGAGCATGAGAACTTAACTGCTGTACCACTAGGCCAGCCCCACTGTATTTTGGTTTTTGAGCCCAGGTAACCTCTTTAGACATTAATTTCTCATACGATTATTTCTTCTCTAAGAACTTAGTATCCTTTCCAGGACACGAAAATTTAATTAGAAATGTTATAGTCATCAAAGAAGTTCAACAAACATTGGTTCTCAAAAAGAAATGGATTATGGTATTTATCATTGACTCTCAAGTGGCTCACGGACTGCTGTGCAAATGTAACAAATTTATTTCTGAATAATACAGAGGATTGGTGAAGGCAAGCCAGGCCAGACTCACAAAACCTGTTTCTTACTCCTCTGGGGCAATGGGAGCCATTTAAATGTTGAGGGAAGTATCAGAGTATATCTGTTCCAATATGATGGATTGCATTTGCTTGGTATCTCCTGGCATTGTCTCCTGAAGAAAAAAATTAGTTCTTTTTCAATAGGTATCCTATAAGAATTTCTACATTAAGTAAGGAATGCTTGTATAAGAGAGGGGAGCATTGTTATTTCAACTTCCTGCCCCAGAGATTTTCTCTATGGTGATAACAAACTTTGATTAAGAAACACTTCATAGACAAATACTATCATGAGCCAGGAATGAAGTAATAGGTAACCTGCTCAGTTTGTGAAGTTAAGATGAATTAGGAGATGAAGGTGGGGAATAAAAAGAAGAGAGATTTTTGGAGAGAAGAAGGCAAGCTGTTAAACTTGCTAAAAGACTACAGCATGTTGTGCAATATGGCCACTTGAAAGTTTCTAGTCATGGAAGGATTTGAGTACTTTCAAGAAATAGGAATATCTAATTATTCAGTCTTAACTGGCTTATAATTTTTTCTCATAATATCCCACTGCAGTCCTCATCCTTAAGATAATTCTCCTAACCCAGTATCCTGTGTCACCGGAATTTAGGGGAATGATTCATTTTGAGTTCCTGCCAAACAAAGCCTACATGACAAATATTTGTGTGTAGGTAGTTTTTATTTAAGATCTGGTTACAAAAAGTAGAAGTGAAGAAGCAGGGAGAAGGAAAAAAGGAAGGAGGAACACACAGAGTAAGAGTGAACCATCAAGATCCTAATTGTAGGTTCTTATTCCTTCATGATCTGGGAGAAACGTGCAGGATCTCTCTGAAAGACAAGAATATGGAGTACTCTGACCACTAATTCCTATTTCCCATTGGTTGAGGTTCATCCCCAGAGGTGCTAACTCTTCTCTATTCATGGATTATACTTGTGTCTGGATTAGTGAGCCCCTAGATCATCAAAGGTCTTCATCAAAGAAGGTCTTGTGACAGAAAGCAGAAAGACTCACAGTGGGTGCCTGGGGTGAGACAATGGCAGCTTAAGGTGAGGCTGAATAGTCTACTACTCAATGGCTGAAATCTGACATGGGCTACAGAGATGTGATACAGACCCCAGAGATAAGCTAGAATGAGTAAAGTTATTGCTGTGTGATACAATATGGAATAAAAGACTGTGCATCAGGAGATGAAGTGAATTAGTTCAGCAAAAGCAAGAATTCAGAGACATATGTGTCTAGAGGAAATGTCAATGCCACCACTATCTCCAAAGGTCTATGGAGAGTTTCTTTGAAATACTGGGTCTTCTCACCTTACCTGCATAGTGGGCCATCATGAGGTCTCTTCTAGGTGACATTCAAGTTATTGTATTGTGGAACTCCAGAGGTAGTCTCTTTCTTCAGACAACTCACATTTGAAAAAAGTAGACTTTATTCAAAATAGATGAAAGGGTGATTTGGGGCAATGATGTTTCTAAACTTATATCTCACTAATAAATGTGAGTTCCAAGAACTTGTTATGACTCTCTCCTTATAGATTACTTCTTCATATGTGAATAAGGCACAGTATAAGCAGTTCATAACAGTTATTGTTTTCTGAAATAATAATAAATAGTAGTCATTGAGCATTTCTCAAACGCTACCACTCTTCTAAGTGTTGTATGTGTATTAACTCATTTAATCTTCACAACAATCCTTTGAGGTAGGCGCTATTATCAACCCCATTTTTCAGATATGGAAGTTAAGGCACAATGAAGCTAAGTAACTTGCCTAGATTCTCCAGCGAATACATGGAAGAATTGGAATTCAGACCTGAAAGTCGAGGTAAAGTCCAATCTCTAAAGCCCTGCAGTTTATGCATCTTGGGCCAAGACATGAAAGTCCTAAAAATCAAGATCCAATAGCTTGTCTACAGTGTTAGTTTATTATATGGCAACAAAAATTTTTTAAAAGGCATTTTAATAATTATTGTTTCATAATCATAGAAATGATCTAATATGCTTCATCAGTTATACACGCAAAACACACTTTACTTTAGATTTTATTCATTTTTTAAAAATTGAACAATACAAAAAATAGGTCAAGCACCTTTGTTAATTAACTCTATTTCATTAAAATCATGACCTCTAGTTTAAAATGCCTCCACTCTTGTGTGTTAAATTTATGTGGATGGTCCATAAACAGTCCTTAATTAGTCACATGTGTATTCAGATGTGGGTTCGTGTGTTATAAACTAACACTGAAGTGTATAAGGAACTGTCAGTCAGATCAAAAGTCAACTGAAAATCATCCCGTTTGCAAAGCTGAGAGCCTGTCACAGTTAGTTAGCCATAAATGTTTAAAACAGCAACCAAACTTTTATTCTAATTGAGCATGAGTTGAAAGCCTACCCACTTTGATGTCTTTGCTTTTATCATTTGTATATAGCCAAAAAACTACTATTATGCTTTTTTTTAAAATCCCCCCTTGGAGTGGTAGACATTACTTGGTTCTGAAAATATACAGGTAGATCAATCTATAATTTCAGGGCCTTTGTACAGTTTCAAGTTATGCCTATAATCTTCCACGTGCAAATGTTCAAAAGTAAAATTCTTCCCTCTTTTTTCTCTACTTGATCTCTTTCTCCACATATTTGCAATTCAAGACATAAGGAACACATCTTTGCGATGATATTTAGGGAGCATCATTTGAAGTGTAATATCACTCTTATCTGATTTTTCAGCCTTCAGTAGAGACAAATCAAGTAATGGAGTTTTTATTAATATTACACATCTTATCAGTAAAATTCAGCAGCATTAATGGCCCCATTGAAGAGATTTAGATATTGAGACTCAGAAGTGAAATGACTATCAGGGTTTTAGAGAAATTCATTTGGCAATATAGCAAAGATCATAAAGTGCCAGACCTATACACTTTTCCGTTCTTTTAGTATAGAATTTGAACACAAGGTATGCATTCAGGATCATTATCTTATAGTTTTATGGCCAACAATATTATCAATTAGAATAGCTAATGCTGGAAACATTCTCTAGCCTGCCCAAAGGACCATAATAGTTGCCATGTATTTCACTTTTTCATGCTACAAGCTCCTCTGTAAATTACCTTTTTCCAAATAGTCAATTATTCTCTAAAGATATTTAAATAATAAGAAAATAAATATATATTTACCTATGTAGTCATCAAAATTTATTGTCTTTATTTTTTTGTATAAATCTTGGTGGCATCATTTCCATCTGTCTAAAAGATTTGCTGTAATATGTCCTGTTGGGCGGGTCTGCTGGTGATGAGTTTCCTCAGATTTTGTAGGTTTGAAAATGTCTGGATTTTGCCTTCATTTTTGGAAAATACATTTGCCAACTATAAAATCCTAAATTGACAATCTTTGTTTTTCAGTATTGTAAAGATGTAGCTCCATTATCTTTTTATTTCTTTTGTTTCAGACAAGAAATATAATGACATTTTTATCTTTGTTCCTCTGTACATAACATGTCTTTTTTTCTGGATATTTTTAAGAGTTTCTCTTTATCTGGATTTTGAAACATTTTATTTTGATATTGGTATGCCTTAGTATAGTTTTCTTCGTGTTTCTTGTGTTTGGAGTTCTTTGAGCTTGTTGGATTTGTGAATTTATAGTTTTTCATTAAGTTTGGAAAATTGGGGACCATTATTTCTTCAAATACATTTTCTTTCTCTCCTCTTTTTTCTTCTTCTGGGATACCAATTGCCCCTATATTAAGCTGCTGGAAGTTGTTCCACTGCTTACTAATGTTCTCTTCATTTTGTTGTGTCCTTTTTCTTCCTTTGTTTAGTTTCTATTGCTAAATCTTCAAGTTCACTAATATTTTCTTCTGCAATATCTAATCTGTTGATCATCCCATTCAGTGTATTTTATATTTCAGACATCATAGATTTCACCCCTGAGATTTCATTCTGGAACTTTTCATGTCTTCCTTGTTTCAACATAACTCTTTAAACATATAAAACAGACTTTCAATAACTGTTTTTTATTTGTTTATTTTGTAATAACTATTTCAATACCATTCTTATTAATGATTTGATATCTGTGTTGATTCTGGGTTAGTTTCAATTAACTGATTATTTTCCTCATTATATGTCATGATTTCCTACCTCTTTGTATGCCTGTTGGTCTTTGATTGAATGTCCAACATTGGAAATTTTACTTTGTTGGATGCTGGATATTTTTTATTCCTACAAATCTTCTTGTTCTTTGTTTTGAGATACAATTTACTTACTTGGAAACAATTTGAATCTTTCAATTCTTACTTTTATGATTTGTTAGGTTCAGAGGAGTGTTTAGTCAGGGGTAATTATTCTGCAATACTGAGGCAAGACCTTCCTGAGTATTCCTTCCAACACTTTGTGAATTAAGAGTTTTTCCAGTCTATTTCACGGGAACAAGTACTCTTCCTGGTCCTATGTGCACACCAGGCACTGTTCCCTCTAATTCTTTTGCGTGATTCATCCTCCAGTCTTCGGTGGTTTCCTCACATGCACATAGTGATCAGTGCTCTGCTAATTCTGGAGGAAGATCCTCTGTGTTTGCCCAGGGTTTTCCTTCTGTGACACTTTCTCCTTCAGGTACTTTATCCTATGAACTCTAACTGCGTTGGTTTCCCTGAACTCTCAGTTCTCTCTCCTCAGCTCATCAATTCCTCAGGGCTCTGTCTCAGTTTCTCCTCCCCCTGCTGTGGCCAGCAAACTACTAAAGCAGTAATCTAGGCCAAACTTAGGGCTCACCTTGTGGGTTTCCATCTCTCAAGGATCCCTGTCCTTCATTACCTGATAGTCAGTGTTTTGAAAACTATTGTTTCATTTATTTTGTCTGAATGGTTGTTGTTGTTGTTGTTGGATATTTCAGGTGGGAGGGTAAATCCAGTCCCTGTTACTCCATCTTGGCCAGAATGGTTACTTTTTGAGCATGAAAAATATAAAAATTTATTAAGCACTTAATATGTATTCGACACTAATCTAATTGCTTTACGTATACTAATTCATTGAGTCCATACAATAATTCATGAAGTAACTATTATTATTACCTTCCAGCAGCAGACATTTTTGGTTGCCTACACAATATCATTATTACCTCCTTTTACATCGAAGCTGTAACAGAAGCTCAGATTCGTTCCCAGGACATCATTCTGTCTCTGATGTATCAATCTAACAGAAATGACATCTACTTCTGATTAAATGTGTACCTTCCTTCATCTCTTAGATTCATTCAATTGTGTATATTTCAGAATCTTAGTAAAGAGAGTAGGATTCTTTCTAAAACTCTTTTTTTAAAGAGAGAATAAATCCTTCAAGAGACAAATTTCTGGAAACATACTGACTGGTAAGCGTAGTCCTCAAAAGCCATTTGAGCTATAATTCTTCAGATTTGTGTGTGGATGACATATTCAAATTACTTTCCTGTTTCCTGATATACATTATCAGCTATTGTCTTGCTTTTTTTCATATTTTAAAAAAATTTTGATGAAATAACACTTTTTATAAAAGATGATCTACTTAGTAATCATAAAATAATATTCAAAGGGATAAGTAAGCCCTTAAGAAGATACTACTTTCATACTATAAAATTTACTCCTTGGTAATCCCACACTCAGTTAATATAAAATATAACTATGTGAACGCTAAAAGAATAGAAAGTTATACATTGAATCCTGCGCCATCCTGATACCTATTAAAGAACAAAAGTGGGGAAACAGAGACAGTAGGAAAAGTATGAAAAAGTACACTTGTTAATTGTTAAGGGTATTTTTGTGGTTTTTCCTTGCAGAAAACATCCATGAAGAGGAAATCTAGAATAGATACAGAGTTTCTCAAGAGAAAGAAAATACTGGGAACAAGTGAAAGGATAATTTATCATGATAATTATACATATGGACAAAGAGTCAACCAACACCATAAGGTTGAAAATGTTAAATAATAATTTAGAAACATTGCCTGCCAAGGTTTTTTTGTGATGTAAATCCTGAGCATGAAAATATTTGTTGAAAGCTTTCACATTAGAACTGTATATGTTGTATTTAGTAAAGCACACAGAAAAAATGATTTATGATTCCTGGAGGGAACTGTTAACTGCAGTCAAAATGGAACCCGAGAGAAACTGTATATTTAGGAATTAAATGGTAGACAGATACAGCACAGTCTTAATTGCATTTGGAATTAGAAGAATATGATACTGTGAGGTAATATAGAAGCAAAGAAGAGAAAAAGAGAAATAAAGTTACTTACGGATTTTTTGTTATGTGGCTATGATATTTATGAATCACAACCTCTGGTCCCCTCTATCTATAAAACGGTATGCCATCACCTATAGTTGGGTGGAGTAGTCATCTTACCCCACTTCCCTGCAATTTCCAAAGATGGTTGTATTACCCAAGCCAGATAAATGAATTCCCTTACTAGACTGTTTAATTTTCATGCAACTGGAGGAAAAAGACTCTTGCATCTTTCATCACCACAGATATATGTAGGACTACTAGTACTTTTTTTCTATACAAGTGAGTGAAAGCTAATCTTCCTATAGATCAGATGAAGCAATGAAGTGACAAACAAAAATGAAAAAGGAGAGAGAGAATGAGAAAGAGAAAAATATTGAGAGAGAAGTAGTTTTAGCAGTATTGACTCTCTGGTTCCTGTTTCTGAGGTTCCTGGGGTTTTCTCTGGTTCTCTCAGCTTTTCTTTTGAGTCAGTGTGTTGACCCAATACTACTACAATAAACTTCTATTTGGCTTAAACTGGACTGATGTGAATTGAATGTCTGTTACCTAAACTGAAAGAACTTTGGATCAAAAGAAATTATGAGCTGAGTTCATCAATTTGTGACTCAATAGCATGAAACTTTCTACTTCCTATTTAGAAGTTACAGTTTAATAGGAAACTGTGCTTGGAATTGCACCACGGACTGAATCATTTCCAAGTGTCTAAATTCTAGTCTACTGCTTTTAGCTCACCTGTTCTGCTGAAATCTAAACATTTAGTGAAATGTAAAGAATGTGAGAAATTAGGGACTAGGTGTAAACTAGAAACATTATTTTGAGGTGCCCCTTATATTTTTAGCTTTGTTAAAAATAAAATACTTTTATTTTTACCATATACCAGATACCATAGAAATAGAAATATTGCCTTCTAAATTGAAATTAGTTTTATATTAAATAATTGTTGAAAAATGTTATGTTCTATGAGTAGTTAATTCTGGAGATTGAAAATAATGGTTAAGAAAGACCAAAGTCATGTGTTTGGTTTCATTTCGTCTCTATATGTCTCATTTTTCTTATATGTAAAAGGGGTTTTATCAAAATTAGATATGGCAATGTATGTGACTCTTGATGCATCATAATGTCCCATTAAATTTATTTTCTTTATTGTGGTACTTTATACTGGGGTAGTCCCTGTTGAAATTTTTTAGCTGGTAACAAGCAAGAAGAGATTGCTGAACTACAAAGAATATTGCCAATTTCTGATTCTAAATGTTTTATTATAATTAAGTTCTTCATAATAACTTGCTAATAAAAAAAGTGTTTGGCTACTGAAACTTTGTTTGAGAACCTCTAGTTCTGGTCTGACCTTGATTCACCTGTGAGACCCCAGCTTTCACAAAAGCTATCAGTCATGACAGAGACAGATTCTCTTAACCTCCCACTCAAGCCACATTCTTCCCATCAACTAAAGTGCAGCTTAGAACTCAACCTTAAATGTCCTTCCTGATCTTTCAACTGGCATATATAATATAGAGGAAAAAAAACTCCCAAAAAGCACCCAAGTGTATTCCAAGGACAATGGGTCAGTGTTAGAGGAGAGGGGAAATTTTGAATCCTGTACGGATTTGAGCATTGGTCACCCAGATTGTCCTCTGGCTCCCTTGGCCTCATGCCTGCCTCCCAGGAAAGGGAGGGAAGATGGCAAAGATTGACTAGAAGCTGAAAGAACTCTTTCATTAGAATGGCTGAAAGATTTTGGAAGCTCAAGGCAATAGCACTTTGCAACCTCTGTCCTAGCGGGATCAAAGGGATTGATGGTGAGTAAAAGAGTGAAGGGTAGTTTTCCCTATTCAGAGTTTCTATTGAGCATGAAAATGTCACAGCATCTGAGCAGTGGATCAGCTGACAAGTGGAATGCAGAAGAATTGGAGATGGTATTTCACTGTCATGAGCCTTGAAGATTTTGTTGCAGCATTGATGCTTTGGGATAAAATCAAGGGTATAGTAGGCAGTTGGGGATGGGGGACCTTACGGTGGTTTTGATATCACTGAAAGATCCATACCAGGAGAAAAAGGAAGTGGCACATGCACGCAGTAGCTAGGATCACTACTTTTTTGACACGGTAAAATAATCCTGGGCCTATTTTAAAGGAATGATTATGTGGTAAAGGTTCTGAGATTCACTATAGCCCCCATCAGTTGAATTTGCTAATACTTATTTGTGTGTCTCTAAAATAGCTTTAGTGGCTAATGAATAGTAAAAAGCATGTGTTTTGTTATTGTTTAATATAATTCTAGAAAAAATTATTAAATTAAAAAATATTAGCACAATTATTTTCACGGAATATATTACAGTAAAAAACAGCTCTGGACCCTAATTGATTAGGTGCATGAATTTTGTGAAAAAGGTTATGTTCTGTTAGTTTAGTAATTTTCTAAAAAACAAAAGATTAAAAAGCATCTCTTAGCAATTCCAATAGTAGTATTAGAAGGATGGCTAGAATTTCTTGTGGTGAAGTTAGGAGAAAAAGAAATATATCAGAAATCAAAGGACTTGAAAAAAACTCAATATAACATACTCAAATTAGAGGGTCTGATTTGGGTTTTTTATGGAATGTATATCTGTCATGCATAAGAAACTTTAATTTACAAAAAATAGTGAACAAAAACAACAAAATATCAGGATGACTTAAATGCTAAAATATTTGGTATTGTCTAGAGCAGTGCTTCTCAAAATTTTATGTGCGCATCAATTGCCAGAGGATTTTGTAAAAATGCAATCTAATTCAGCAAGTCTGGGATATGGCCTGAGGTCTGCATTGCAAGTATGCTGCCAGGTGATGCTGATGTTGCTGGTCCATTGATCATAATTTCGTTGTGATCATTTTTGGTTCTAGATTCATGTGCAGTTGTAAGCAATAATACAAAGAGATCCCATGTACTCTTCATCCAGATTGCTCCAAGATAACATCCTGCACCTTTGTAACATTCAGTTAGGGATATTTATGCAGGTCTATTTCTGGGTTCTCTGTTCTCTTCCATTAATCTATGCATTTATCCCTTCACCAATACCACACAGCCTTGTTTGCTGTTGCTATGTAACAAATCTTGAAATTGGGTGGATTGATTTCTCCCACTTTTATCTTGTTTTAAAAATTGTCTTAAGCTATTCTATTTCCTTTGCCTTTCCACACAAATTTTAGAATAATCTTGTCTATATATGTATACAAACATTTGCTGATACTTTAATAGACATTATATCAAATCTATTTCGGGAGAATTGACATCTTTAGTATGTTACATCTTCCAAACCATGAAAGCAACATGTCTAAAAGTACTAACATTTAGAACTTTTTTTGTCAAAATTTTATTGTTTTTAGCACAAAAGTGTTGCATGTATTATGTTAGAGTTATACCTAAACATTTATTTGATTTCTATGAGCAATCTTAAGTGGTATATTTTCAGTGTTCACTTTTTTCTTGCTAGTTTATAGAAATACTATTGATGTTTGTATGTTTATCTTCTATCCTGTAGCCTTGATGAACTCACTTATTAGTCTAGGAGGTTTTTATAGATTTCTTGGAATTTTGCAATTATTCAATCTGAAAACAGAAATATTGTATTTCTTCCTCTCTCATCTGTATGCCTTTTATTTCCTTTTCTTACCTGATTATGCTGGCTAGAATGCCAATACTCTATTGAAAAGAGTGGTAAGAGCAGATATCCTTGCCTTGTTGCAAACCTTAAGAAGAAAGTATTCAGTCTCTCACCATTAAGTATATTAGCCATAGATATTTTACAGATGCTTTTTATAAAGTTAAGGGAGTTTCCCTCTCTTCCTATTTTCCTGAGGCTTGGGGAGCCTATGTACCTTCCCTATGGCCACACTTCTAAATATGAGAGTCTGATTGAGAACCCAAGGCTTTCTCTTCAAATCTTGTTCTCTCCAGGATTCTAATACATATGTAAAACTCAGAAGTTTTGAAAAGCATGGTCAGCAATTAGTGAGGATACAATATGGCTAAAACATAAGTGTGTCTATGGAGAGTAGTAGAGTTTACACACAATTAGATTGGTATGTGGAAGACATCTTTAGAGTTTGGAAAATAGGCTGGAATAGAGTGGGACTGGAATCAGGGACCTGAGTTAGAAGATGTAAATTCTTCTGGCAAGAATTGATGACATCTTAAAGTAAGAAATTAGTAGTGGAGATTTCATTGTTTATGATGTCTAATTAGTTCTTTTGATCCTAGGTAAAATTAAATTTAATATTTATAAAAAAAATACTTAGGATAGCAGTAATTACTGTAATAAATATACCCACATGTTTCAGTGGTTTAGCACAATAGATTATTTCTCACTTTGTGAGAGTCCAGTGGTCATAGTTAGCACATGGCTCTCTACCACAAGATGACACAGAGACCTAGGCTGCTTGTAGCAACGTGGCCTCCTGTCTGTGGGAGCGGAGAGAGGAAGCAGAAGGGAACTTGCTTCCTAAAAGCCTTGCTCGAGAAGTGACATGCGTGACTTCTAAACGGATTCTTCCGGCTGACACTCAGTTACTTGATCATATCTATCCACAAAGGGGACGAAGAAATTCATTTAACTGTGTGTCCAGGGGGAGGGGGAGGTGGCAGACGCAGATTTGGTGAGACGTATTTGGTGAAAATTTTCTGCCACAAAAAATTCAAGTCAAACAATTATGTAAAAAAATATAAACTCATAAAAGACTAAAGAATTACTGTTTTAGCACATATATTAATTTCCTATTGCTGCTGTAACAAATTGCCACAAATTTGGGAGCTTAAAAATAACTCAAATTATGATCTTACAGTTCTGGAGGTCAAAAGTTAGAAGTGGGTCTCACTGGGCTCAAAACAAGGTGTCAGCAGAGCTACCTTCTTTTCTGGAGGATCTGGGGAGCATCTGCTTGCCTTCCTTTACCCCTTCCATAGGCAACACACATGCCTTGGCTCGCAGACCCCTTCCATCTTCAAAGTCAGCAATGATGGGTCAAGTCTTTCCCATGATGCCATCTCACTCTTTTACCTCTCTCTTGCACATGAAATGCCCCATGTGATTACATCAAAGTCATTAGGATAATCCAGGATAGTATCCTTATTTTAAGGTTGGATGATTAGCAATCTTAATTCCATGTAAAATGTTAGCACCTCCCCACCTGGGTATGTAAAATATTCACAGATTCTGGGGATCAGCACATTTGGGAGGGAGTCACTATTGTGACTACTACAACGCAGTAGAGTTTTATAGACAAATATGAATGAATATGATCATTTTATCATATTTTCTATTAAATTGGGAAATGCAGTCTTGTGGAAAAGAGTTAAGCAGCTCTGCATTCAAATTTCAGCACTGTCAAATTTCAGAACTGTGTAAGTTCATTGGTTCAGGCAAGCTACATAACATCTGTGTGTCTATTTTCTAATGTGTGAAATGGGAATAAGTAATACTTTTACCATAGGACTGTTGTTAGGCCTAAAAGAGAAACTGTGTGTTTAAGATACTCCCTGGAACATTGTTAATTAAAAATAAACTGGTCTATTTCAATATACTTCTTTTTTCTAGGGTTAGAGAAGATCAGTACTTCCTTAGATAAAGGCATCATTTTTTCAAACTTGAGTTTCAAAGCTGACTATTTTTGAGTCTATAGTGAAATCATGGTTGTAAAAGCCAGTATTGGTCAGGAGAGGGGATAGCATCTAAATCCAAAAGCACCTTTTACCTATCAAAAGCATAGAGACCTAATCATAGAAATTGAGAAACTCAGAAAGGAAAGTTTCTACCTACTAGGAAGAAAGTTAGTGTCACTAGCACTCAGGGAGGGAGTGGGGGAACTGTCCTGTGTTAAGAGAGATTAGAGAAGTAAGAGTCAGGTGAAGATACTACTCGAGTCCTTCAGAGATTGGCTCCAAGAGGAACAGCTCAACCAACAAAGAAGGAAAATGGACAATTTTAGGAGAAAGAGTCTCCTCTTTCCAAGTCCATTTAGAATTCTGAGATGAAATAGTCTTGGAGAGCATCCTTATATCTACACAGGTGACTAGAGAAGGAATGGCAGTAAAAATGAGCTAAGGCAGGGAAAATGTCAGACCTCATATCCTGATTCTCTTTCCTTGTGGGATGTGGACTCATCTGTGGAATGAGCAATTCTTGTGTGCTTCTAGGACGGACCTAGAAGGCAATATTGAGATTCATCAGTATTCCACAATTTTCCCCCTCTTGTTAAGGGGTAAATTAACATACTAAAGCCAGGGGCTGGCTGGAGGATTCATTACCAGTGAGGGTCAGCAAGGTGGGGATGCCTGCGTTCCAACCATGATAAGAAAACAGACATCTAGTTACAGCATCAGTGAGCACTTAAGCAGTGGATGCAACAAGAAAAAGGTCAACACCAGAGGCCAAGGATTCACAGTTACACCTAGGGAGAGGTCAGTGGAAGCCATCAGAGAGTGACTTGTTAGAGTTAAAATCATGGCTCTCTTACAAACACAACATGGCCATGTGTCAAATGTTTTGTTTAACCGATTAATAAGCAAGTGAGAAACATGTTACAACTGTTTTAAAGAATTCAAAGAGCACACACTTATTTAAAGGATTAGGAATGTTGAAATAAATTTACAATAAATGTCATACTCTTCAATATCAAAGAAATAATCAATTGCATTCCATCAGACAAAATTCATTTTCTTTTCTATGGACAAGAACTATTCACATTACTATCAATTTTCTACAACTTGCAGACTTGCAATATCACTCAAAGACAATGAGTGTGTCTGGGGGGGAGTGTTATTGAATTATATAACCCAGAGGGCGTGCTAGACAGGAGACATACCCAATAATATTTTTGCCCACTTCAAAGTCTTTTCTTTCACAGTCTTGCCTGACTGACCTCAAGCAGACCACTCTCTTGATATTTTGTCAGCTTTCTCCAGCACCTATGCATCATCTTGAAAGTGAGAATGTGAGTAAGAAATCCTGAGTCTGAAGAGACTGAGTCTTCCATGATGGCGCTCATTAAATTAAAAGAAAGGAACATTCCTTGAATGAGTTAATATAAAGTTTTTGTTTTCTTCGGTGAGATTAGGGATTTTAGAAAATTTAGTTCAGTTATAGAGAAATAATGAAATTTACACATCTTCTCTATTTGAATGAAGACGTAAATTTTAAACTTAATAAATATGCCAATGGATTTATAGTCTCTGTCACAAAATAAAGCTCAATCAAGACTATCTTATTACTGTGCGTTCAGGGAGGTCTGGCTTTGCTCCCTTGTGGGTGAGAATGCAGAATGAGCAGCACTATACTTGAGAAAGTAATAGAAATAATTTTATTTAAAAAAATCAGATTTCTTCTTACTGAGTCAAAATAAAGGTATTTTGTATGATACCACAGCATAATTAAATTTCTCCACAGTCCATCAGGAAGTGGGAACGTGATTTTCAATAATCCAGGAGAGGCCATGACTAGGTGAAATTCGAAAATAATTGAAGGATTTTCCTTCTCCTTCTTTGATATTCTCTTCTTTTCTGGCTCCACCTTTCCTGTCCCCGAATATCAAGAGCCTTTATACAGTTTTCAGTCTGCCAGCATTAACCAGTGGCATTAACCTTCCATCTCTACCAGTTACTCATGTTCTTGACCTCCCTATCCATCCATTCTCCTCTAAACTATGATCCACTGTGGGGCACATTAGTTAATTTTCAGTTTGGAAATGATCTGTAGACTTATTCCCTTAAAATGAGAATGATGAGTAAAAGTTTAAAAGATTGTTCTAAACTGGTACTGAGTTGAGAGTAAAAAAAATAAATTCTTCAGAAGGAATACAACCTTAATGGTATTATGTTCTGGAAGGCAGGGGGCAAGGCTAAGTTTGAGAGATGTTTATAGTGTTACACTCACTCTATAGGTGGCACTTAAATCATAAGTAGGACTTGCTCCTTCTCCACTGTGTGAGAATGACCCTAAATCCATGTGCTTATTCAAGTATCACACATCACGCTGGAACGTTTCCCCTTAGTTAGACCACATATGCTATGTGGTGAGGCCATAGCTATTATCACCTTAATGAACACAATTCAGGAGCAAAGTTTGCATGTAGTCTAAAAGTATTTGCCAGATAATTAGAAAATGTTCCATTGCTTCAAAGACCTTGTATATAATACACAGTTAAATGATTATTTTGGAGCTTATTGTGGAGTATTATTACCTTTGAGAAAGCATTGTTATTGGGCACTTTTTTCTAGGAGACATTAATGCATATAATTAAAAACATACAATTCAACCTCTCTGCAGGACACCTATGAAACCATTTATGAGTTGTTGTTTCTTGTCCTTCTAGGTGTTGCTGACTCTGGGCTCAAAGTAATGAGAAGAAAGTTATTTTTAGGTTGGTATAAGTGTTTTGGTTGCTCTAAACTAAAAAGCCTTATTTAGAGTTTGCATACAATACTATGGTACATTGTGTTTTATATAAAGCTAATTGCTCTCCTTACTTTTGCCATTATACTTTTTTTTTCTAATAAGCCTTTTCCTACTAACGAAATGAAAATGGAGTCGATTTGTATTGCTGGTTGGGAAAAAATAAAATATTCAAAGTAAAACAATATATTAAAAACATTTTCCCATCACTACCTTCCCAGTTTATAAGGACTTTACTTTATCATCTATTTTGAAAATAAAACACAAGGTAAAATATATGTGTTCTATATATGCTCATGTGACTAGATAACCAAAAATGATCATCTGTCCTTATATTTGCAAATATCATAGATGAGAGAAATTTTTGTGTAACCCTTCTGCTCACAGGTATTCTAATATTCATAATCATGATTACACACTTTTATTAAGCACATACCTTTGCCCTCATCTCTGTTGGTTGCTGAGCAAAGAAATGTAACTCGTCGTGGACCTTGAAGTTAAGAACATACTATCTAAAACAGTAAAATGAGAGACCATTGGTTAAATAATTGCTTGAAGTCTACCATCAAGTTTCAAGCCCAATTTATTTTGACAAATGGACACTAAGTTGGATATAAAATGCAAACCACTGTCCCCAGGCCATTGAACATTTGACAGTATATGGAGATGTGGTTCTAAACAGCTAATTCAAGATATGTTGGCACTAGCCTCTCAAATATGAAAATGGTTGTGATTCCTTTGAACATGAAGCTGTCCTTTGCCCAGCCATAGGCAAGAAAGAACTATGGCAGCCATAAGGCAGACACATTAATTTTTACTAGACTGAGTTCAAGCCCTTTAGGGTGAGTTAAGGAGCCAAATGCAGGAATGCAAGGTTATCCCCCAAAAGTGTGTGCATGAGGGGAGAGGGGAACAAAATGTATAAGAAGATCTAGGAAATATGTTCCTGCTGCCCACCATCATCGCTTCATGAATTTTCTGTGTACTAATTAATTTAGAAGATCATTTAGAATGTACTTTTTGGGTGTTTTAAATGCTTTTGAAGTTTCCGCCTACATTTATAACCTCAAAAAGATAAACTGTGTGTCTATCACTCTAACCATGTCAAAGTGAGGGTGAACCTAGACAAAAACAGTATAGCCAGAGGAGTTCTCTGCAAATGTCTGCCCTCTCTAACCTCTTCTCCTTGATGGCTGTCACACTGCCATGAACAGGTAACCCGCACTGCCATTCGCTCCTCCTCAGGCTCTCAATGGTACTTTGCTCGGTCTGAACCTTATGTAGCCCCATGAACCCCCAGAGCTAATCACCTGGCCAGACCTGTTCACCATCCGTTCCACAAGCCCAGCCTTCATTGCCTTCCAAAGGATCTTCAATCTTCCAATGGAAGGAAACAAGATTCTATTTCCAGCCGCTCATCCCAGCCCTAGCTGAAATGTATCAAGTCTCCTGTATTTATAGTGTTAATGAAAGAGAAGAGGGAGAGGTTCAAGGAAACTAGGAACAAGTGTCTTAGAAGGCCATTAGGAAAACAGGTCTCTACCTGGTTTACTATCTTTGAAAATACACTTTAAAGAACATGAGTATTCCACAAGCAGAGTGAATTAGACGCGTAAGAGCTCCCGTTACTGAGCTCTTTCCATTCTTTGACTTATTCTTCCTTTCTAAGGTAATATGTACTATTTGTTCAATTAGAAAAAAATAAAATTCATGTTTACCGAAACACCTAATAGCAGCCAGGCATCAGAAAACTCCATGGTGCTTACTCTACATATTTAGGGTACTGATGTGATTCTCTGAAATTGTCAGTGGGAGGGAGTCTTGAAGTAAAAAGTTTGTATTCTATGTTATGATAGGCAGAAGTTTGGTTCCCAGGATCTTTGCTCTCTGGATCACTCCCTGGTTATGTTACATTATAGGGCAAAAGGGATTTTGAATATGTAATTAAGATTACTGATCTGCTGACCTTAAGAAAGAAGATTATCCTGCAGGGGCCCGATCGAATCATATGAGCTCTTAAAAGCAGAGAACTTTATTTGGTTGGAGGCAGGGGGCACACAGCAGAACAGATATTCAAGGCATGAATGTGATTTACCTTTGCCGGCTTGAGATGGAAAGGATAACATGATAAGGAATGCAAGTGGTCTGAGGAAGCGAGAGAGGCTCAGGGCTAAGAGCCAGCAAGGACACAGGGACCTCAGCCTTCAACCAGTAAGAACCGAGCTCTGCTTACAAGCACATCTCCCCACTCCTGTCCCAAGGGCCTCCAGGAAAGAGCCCAGGCTGGCTGACACCTCATCTTCTTGTGAAACCCAAAGCAGAGGAATCATTCGAGCCCACCCAGACTTCTGACTTACAGAACTGTGAGAAAATAAATCCATAGTGTTTTCAGTGCTTAAATGTGTGGCAATTTGTTATGTCCTTGATAGGAAAGTAAGTAATAATACACGTGTAATGAGCCATCTTCTCCAAAAAGTAACATATATTCACACACTCACACACACACAATGATGATGGTGGATGCCATAACAATCTACTGTTTAAATTTTGTGGCTAAGCAGACACAGCAAGAAAAATTAGAGGAAAGCCCTTATAAACTCACCTTACCTCTAATATAAGTACAGAAAATTACTGCAGAAAAATTTTTCCCCATCATTAAAATGGAGTGATAAAGTCTACTTGCAACGGTTTTGTAAAAATTAAATGTGATTACAAGAATAGAGCACCTAGCACATTCCTTAGCATGTTTTCAGTACCCTATACAGGATATTCTCCCTTCCTCCTCCTTATGCTGCCCAATTAAGGCTGTTACTTGGTCTTACCCTACCTTTATATTTCCAAAGTTACACACCCTGAAATAACGCTGTAATATAAACTGGGTACTGTCAAGCCTGGCAGTGAATCAGTATCATCTGTGATGCTTGTTAACGACAGACTCCCACAACCCACACCAGACTTACTGACTGTGAGTCTCCAGGATTGGGCTTCTGGGGATGTGAATTTCTAACAGGTTCTCAAGGTGAGTCTTGTATAGTTGCAGGGCACACACTCAAGAATCCTCCAGCTCGGGTATGGCCAGACTTGATTAGAATGGAGTTATCAGCAGCTGAGTTATGGGAATCTGCCAGATGGGTAATGTGGCCCCACAAAGTAGCCAAGGGCAGAATCATTGCTTCTTCTGGCAGCAGGGCAGCCTGCTCCATCTGCTCTTCATAGACTATACCACTGAGCTAAGGGAAGACAAAGAAGTTGTATTCTTCCTACTTCTTAGTTGAGAAGGTTAGGTCAGAGGGTCCTGCTAAAAAAGAAGAAGAAGGAAAAAAGATAATGTAACTAAACATACTCATACCTAGAGCTGCTGAGTTGATAGTTGCCCTTATAATTCAACTATGGTTGAAGTTGAAAAACCTGCTGGGTTTGTGGGAACCGGCCTCTAGTACCAACTGTGACCGTTATTTTTCTCTTTTATGGTGTTTCCTTTTAAACTATGTTTGAGATCTTTGTTGTAGACGTATACCCTGGGGCACAAGCCTGGTGTGTGGAGACTTCAGTGAGATACAGCACATAAAAGGAGAGAGGATAAGTGTGACGAATCGCAATGACAAGGCTGAGTTGGAGGTAACTCGTGAATGATAAAGAAAATTGAAAACTCCCTTCCTATGACGGTGCCAAGGGGAGGTGAGGGGAAACCTGAGAATATGGACTGTGTTCTCTTCCCCAGAAAATGTGGCCACACACACTATGAACCACTATGCCGGGATCAAACATCCAAGATCTGCATTCACCCTGTCCAAAATAAATATCATCTGCCATCTAGTGCACACATTATTAGCAACAGGCTACATGAGTTAATCATTCATGAAGGTGGGGAATTTGGCATTGATCCAAGGTTGAGCAATGTGTGAGTAAGATGAAAGAGTCTTGCCTAGGTATTCAGAAGAAAGACCAATGCAAACACGGTCACGCGATCAACACAGGAGTGCAGTTATTAAAGCCCTCCCATGGTGAATAAATAAAAACTCACCAATGACAGCTTAAAAAAAACCTTTCCCCTGTCATGACCTCTTTGTACCCCTTTCTCATTTTGACTTAAGAAGCAAAATTTTACTCTATAAAAATTAAAGAAGAAAATCAAATCATATCCCAAACACGAAACAAAACTAATTCAAGTAACCCATTTTGAGCTTCACTTTTGGCTTGTGCTTGACATTAAGAAATGGTCATGGCTGTTCTTTGGCATCTTTCCAACTGGACTTCCTCATAAGACTGCCAGGACACTGCTAATTAGGAAAAGGGTTGCAAAATAAAGGGGCTTTGGAGAGAAGAAACTACAACTGTAGTGCAAATATATTCAATCTTTCCAAGCTATGCTTTGTGGCCATTCAGCTGTGTCTTGTCAGCAACATCTCTTATGAGCCAGGTACCCAGAATATACAGTAAGTGTATATATGATGTGGTGAGTTCTTTTGTTTTCTAGTTGGAAACACACTTCTGTATTCCTCTCCTTATCTCGTACAAACTTGACTTGACTGACAACTTTCTGCCACACAAATAAAAGAAGAAAACACTCTTCCAGACTTGACAACTTCCTGATATATTTTAGAATTATGAGAAAATAATATGTTAGTACATGAAATTCTATTAGATGTGCGTGTTCGTAGCACCACAAGGAATATTGCAATGTACCCCAATGCTTGCAGAACAATGATGAGCAAAGCCCTGAATCTCGCTTAGCCACGAGAGCTGAAGTAGGAATCCTCCAGACTCTGGAACTCGGCAGCCGTCTTTCACTGTTACCCCTGATGCCTGATGCTCTCCAGTTTCGAAAACTTCCTCAGGTGGAATCCTCTGATGTCTTCTCAATAGCTAGTGGTTCCTATGTTTTAAGTCAAGCAAGGCATTTGGAGCTATTTCTGAACACCCGTTCAGGAGATGCCTCTCAATTCCACACTAGGCCATCCCTCCTTCATTTTTTTAAGACCCTAGCACCGCTAGAATTCTGAAAGAAATTGCTCAGCAAATGTATTTATCCTTTCCATTACTATGTCCCTTTCCAACATTGGCCCCTATATCAATATCAGTCAGAATTCTCCAGAAAAACAAGGATATACATATAAAAGGATTTATTTTAAGAAATTGACTCACGTGATCACAGGAGCTAGCAAGTCTGAAATCTGTAGGGCAGGCTGTGAGGCTTGAAACTCTGGCAAGAGTTGGTTGTGTAGCCTTGAGGTAGATTATTTTTCTTCTCTAAAAATCTTCATTTGTTTGCTATTAAGGCATTCAACTGATTGGATGAGGCCCACCCATTTTATGGAGGATAATCTCCTTTATTTAAAGTCAACTGTTGGGAGATGTTAACCATATCTACAAAATGCCTCCATAGCAACACCTAGATTAATGTTTAATTAAGTCATTGGGTACTATAGCCTAGTCATGTTGACACATAAACTAACCATCATAGTCTCCATTTAAGAAGAAAATAGCTATTCTCCATAGCATTCTTAAGAAATCTGTTTGCATTCTTAAGAAATCTGTTTTCCAATCTCTCCAAGAAATATGGGTAGAACTTTGAACCACTTTCTCTTCTTAGCTCTCTTCTCTAGAGAAGATTCTTGATTGAGGGCAGTGACTTTTTAACTTCATCTTTTTCATGAATCATCCTTTGAGAATTGTTGAAAGCTTTGGGGTCCTGCATTGGGGGAAAAAAATCCACATATGCAATTATGATATTTCACAAAATCCTTAGATGTTTCCTTTAATGGACTTTATACTTCGGTTTGTAAACTTTTGCTCTAGCTTAAAGACTTGAGAAATGGGACATTCTCCACTTTATTTTGGGAAGTTTTCTTTTTTTCCTCACCATGTGAATTGAATAAGATTTAATTTAAAAATAGACAAGGTCAGTTGAAGCAACAAGCAAAGCGTAATCTGTATCGCTGTAGAAAATTTAAGACATGGAGTCAATTAATTTAAAAGAAAGCACATTCTCAAAAAGTTCTTTTTGACCCCAAGACTCATAGAAACCTTTCCATAACCACCTCTGCAAAGGAAAATCTTATTTAATGTACCATAGGTAGCACATAATTTCAAGAACAGCCCCTTTTAAAATCTGGAATCTCAGCTATACCTGAACTATTAATCACTAGGAATTTCAGTTGACTGCCATGCCCTAGTTCAAGAGTGTTGACATACTATTGTCAGCTGGATTATTGCTAATCATTTGCATTAATGTTGTTATTATTGTGAAGATGAAACAAGTCTTTATATGATAGCATATCAAACTCAATTTATAATAAAGTAAAGATTTAATCTCAAATATTTATCAGAGAATCTGCTACCTGAATTCAAGAGTAATTTTATGCTAAAAATTGATGATTTTAATTATTTTAGTCCATTCAGTATAAGACATATTTTGAACAGAATATTTTTTTAAAAAGGGAGGTTTGTGTAGACATTATCTAAAAAAAATGGTTCATTTAATAGCTATATCATTATATCAGAAACATGAGGAATTTAAGTGAGAGGTTCACAGTGGTCTATATTTTTGAATACAGTACTCAGTTTGGGGCACTAAGATTAAGAAAGTCACTGATGAAGAAGTATATATGTAAAGGCAGTGATCAAGGCAATGAAAATATGAATAGATGGATAGAGATATATAGGTATAGATATACATATACACATATGTAGATACATGTTAGAAAAACTGAGGGTATTTATATTGTTTAGGAAAGTAAACATGGCAAGGACCTTGAAATATTTAAATAAGTTTCACGTTAAATTCAAGATGCAGGACAGTATGCACAGTAGGCCACAACTGGTGTCGGGCAGGAATGTGTGCATGCGAGTGCATTTGTGTGTACACAGACTACGTCTAATCGGTTACAAAAAAACTGATGCTAGAGTTGTTTGTGGAAAAGTTTACTTTTCCCTGAATATGTTTAGCAGTGTTTGAATTTTTAACCAGGGATTGTATTACCTAGTCAAAACTTTTAATTAAAGTAAAATTGCTATAATATGGATAAGGAATCTCAGTTACAGATATTTGTTGTAGGGTTTACTCCAATGGGAATAATGAGAGTAAAATAAATATTTATGAATTATGTGCTATGTGTCCGAGCATTCAATAAGTTATCTCTTATGTTCCTATAAGGTAGGGTCTCCTATTTCCATTTAAAAGATTTGTGTTGAGACTCAGCAAACTTGGGAACCTGTTCAATGGCACTCCTATCCTGTAAAATGGAGGTAGAATTTGATTTCGGGTCTGTTTGACTTTGAGCCTCCTGCTGAAAGCCCCCATCTGGCAGGAGGTTGGAGCACATAATCCCGAGGGTGTATTGCAGTTCTATTGCACCATGACTTTTGAAAAAGTAGAGCTGAGAAATGAGTGGTTTTGAGTCTTTTCAGTTATTGTTGTAAAATCAAAAAGACCATCTGGTAAATAAGCAAGTAGGTTTTTGGTTTTGAAATCTGAATGTTGAAAATGTTAAGGTTAAAACAAGGGGAAATTAGAAAAAGGACTCAATAAAGAGGTTATAAAAAGTAGTATAGGCATGGAAGGATCTTTTGGCAAATAGCCTATGTGGGCATTTAGAGTAAAGACAAAAGCGTAGACAGAGTTAGTTGGAAGATAGGGGGCCGGTGAAGATATTCAGAGAACAGGATGAAGTAATTACAGCTGGGAAGTAGAGAGATGAGCTCAGGCTCTTGTTTTGGACATCAGAAAAGAAGGGTAGCTGAGAAGAGCAACAATTCCTGTGGTTCACATGACCAATCCCAGGACTCTTCCCAACTCCTTTCCCAACTTCATTCACATTCTCACGATTTCTTCCAACTACTTGGCCGATTTCAGTAGAAATGACACATATTTCATTGAACTCCCAGAACACTCTTATTAAAGATATTCCCTCAACAATAACGGTTTTGGTTTTTGTTGGAAAAATTACAGCTACACAAGCTAGCCAATTACGATATCTGATAATAGACAAGAGTGACCAGTGGGTAAACATGCTGAACCACAACAGAGTTAACATTTTGCCTCATATTTCTTTGTTGTACAAATTACAACATAGTTTCCAAAGCTTTATTTAGACTAAGAGATACTAATAAGAGCTGAGTGATTGACGCCTAAAAATATTATAAACTGATCTGAACCTCTGGTTAGTGCAATGTTTATTAAGTTTATACCACAAAGTAAATTAATTTAGACTATATCAATTTGGAATTTGAGAATATTCACTCAGAGTCTGGGCTGAGTGGGTTTCATAAGTATTAGGAAGAAGTGTGTTGGCTGAGTCAATTAAAGGAAACCCTACATAGAGGAGCATTAATATATTTAATGTGGAATGAAAGCTATTTCCAAGCATCTTCTAAACCAATGGTTCTCAATCAGGGATGACTTTGTTCACCAGGAAACACTCGATAATGCTGGAGACATTTTTGGTTTCTATAATGACTGCGGGGATGCTACTGGCATCTACTAAGCAGAGGCAAGGGATGCTGCTAAACAACCTATCAAGCGCCGGACAACCTGCCACAACAAAGAGTTACCCAGCCTCAAATGTCGATAGGGCTGAGGTTGAGAAACCTCTAGAAGCACTCATTTATCGTACGTCCATATGCTTATTGCAAATATGCTTATCCAATAATTAAAGTAGACCCCCTAAAACTTCCACTAGGAAATCTTTTGTTGGTCCAGGTTAGTTAATTCCATAAAAACCATTTAATGTGTCTGTTATTCTTTTTGGATATTAGGATTCTAATGAGAGACACTGGTGTTCATTTATGGTAACTGTTGGCATAACATCAACTAATAGGCAACCAAAGATACCTGAAAATGATCAAACTGTATTTCTTTTAAAAATCTGTATTTTGACACAAGTCATAAATTTACACTTCTCTTTTCCTACTTAGATTAAATATAACCTAAGAAAAAATTCAATTTGGTTTTTTCCATTTACACAAATATTTTGTCTTGAATTTGAAGTAGTGGGTATATTTGAGAAAACAATATTTAATGAAAATTAATATTCTAATAGTCGGGTTTAAACTAACTATATATTGTATAATATATACTACTAGAAAAAAAATGCCTTAACGATAGAACCACAGCTACTGTGATTATTTTTTGTTACAATATTATTTATTATTTAGTAACCTGACTTATATCGTCTAAACTAGTTGCGCACATTTCCAACAGGTACTTTGTGTTAAGTTACAAAATTAAAATTGGAGAAAGAAATCAACATGTTTAGACAAAGGAGGAAAGGAGTCTCTAAGTAGTTTTGCTGGGGCTTCCAAAAGCTACTAGACCCTGGGGCAGCTTTGTAGTAATTAATATAACTTTGCTTTAATGATATACGTTTGTAATTATGCACTCTTAAGAACCTCAAGAACTTAATGTGTTTTGAGTGAAAAAAAAATTTAGACCTAACAACAACCTTTATAAAATAAAATTTAATTCCATTTGGAAAAATGAGAAAAATAAGCAATGGTAGCAATATAAAACCAACAGGACAGATACAGAAAATCTTTCCTCTGTTTTCCAAAATTCTTTTTAAATTTCTCCAGAAGGAAACACTTATATGTTACTATTCATGAAATTTAAGGAAAAAAAATCCCTACAGAGTAGACCTGGGGATGAGAAGGTACAAAAGAACCACGTCCAGATTATCTAGTCATTTCCACCAGGAGATCAGTGGGCATTAGGCAGAGAATGAAGAAAAATCCCCTCCTCTCTCAAGCCCTGAGGATCCAGAAAGTACTTTTTTGTGTGTAAACTAAATTTAAGTAAAAGAATGGTGATTAGGAACCAATTCTAAAAAGCATGAGAACACCTAGGCATTAATAAATCTACTTGTAATCTATGAAGAAACTGGAGAAAGGGTAGAATGACAGGAAAGTAAACAAAAGAATAAAAATGATCAATTTAAGACCTTGTACTTAACCCTTCAAACCCTTTTTTCTAGGTGCTCTTGCTTAGTAATAATAATAAAACATGGGACTTTTGACCCAATTCTGCTACTGGCTTTCTGAGTAAACTTAGAAAATCACTTAACTACTTTTTGCCAGTTCCTGTGCACAATGATAGCATCTGTACCATATGTCTTGTTTCTTCAAAGCGGAGCATCATTCATCAGCCAGAGAGAGACTTAGCAAACAGTACATCCAGTGAGCACTATCATGTGGTACTGCATGTGGTTTTTCTCAAGCACCAATCTGCATTCTCTGTAGTTCTAATGAGCATAGTCATTTTCTGCTTTAGTCAAAAGGACTCTCTGACGCACTTGATCCTTATCTGGGGAATACCAGGCAGGTTTTGCAGGAGATGAAATGTGTTGATTTTTATGAAGCATGCTTTAGGGATAAACACAGGTACAAAATGGACGTCTTACTTGAGAACTTTTCAAATTGTAGCTTTTCAAGTGAATTTATTAGCAGAACTCCTGCAATTCTTTGAACTTTACATCTCGTTTATAAAAACATTTATGAAGACAGTATCTGCAGCTCTCCTGGTTTGTGACTTTTCTACACAGGTGGCTATCTTCTCACGGCACAGAGCTTTACTTGCTTGCAGTGCAGGAGCAAGACAGACTCAAGGACTGAAAGTGATCTCTGGAAATCAGAAGAAGCTCAGGAAGATGATTAGAAGTATAAATAATAATGAAGTTGGTTGCTTACCAAATTTGTATGACTAGCACCCTTGGCGTCATACCCATTTCGGAGATTATATTTGACTTAAGAAGCCTCCTCTTATATTACCAATGTTAAAACCAAGAAGGAAGTACCTTTAAAAACAAAGAGACAGGGCCGGCCTTATGGCATAGTGTTAAGTCCAGCACGCTCTGCTTTGGCGGCCCAGATTCATGGGTTCGGATCCTGGGTGCAGACCTACAACACTCGTCAGACATGCTCTGGCGGCAAACCACATACAAAATAGAGGAAGATTCACACAGATATTAGCTCAGGGATGATCTTCCTGAAGTAAAAAAAGAAAAGAAAAAAGAAGAAGATTGGCAACAAATGTTAGCTCAGAGCAAATCTTCCTCAGCAGAAAAAAAAACAAACAAAAAAGCTTATAAAAAACCCCACAACTTCCGTTTCCTAAGTGTTATCCAGTTTGCTTAAGTCTCCCCATAAAGTGGCTCCAAACATGGTAAGATGTCTCTCCAAAATCGATGACTCTGGCTTCTACTCTCTTTGAATACTAAAAGACAGTCCCAACAAGTATCCCTACCAAATTTGAAGAGAGATATGTAGTATAATAAAGAATTTGACTTTTGTCCTGAGTTCCTACCATAGAACTTCTGCAACCCTTGGAATTTCCTGAGTGATAAAAATGTCTTTAATAGTCATGAGCTTTGTTATTCATGGTCACATCTGAGTTTGTGCTGGTGAGGTAACTCATGGTAGTCCTCTAGATGACTGATTACAGAGTTGGGGTTTTGAGCCAGCTCAAACTCCAGAGAGGGGAGGGGAACTGGAGATTGAGTTCAACCATGTGGCCATTGATTTAACCAATCATGCCTATATAATGAAACACCAATATAAACTTTGGACACTGATGCTCAGTGGAGTTGCCTCATCGAGGAACACGCTGATGCGCCAGAAAGATGATATGCCCCGGTTACGCAAGGAGAAGGCATGGAATTTACGAAATCAGGACCCTTTCAGACCTCACCCTATATGTCTCTTCATTTGACTATTTGTTTACAATTCCTGAATAATAACTTATAACAAAACTGTTATCATAACTATAGCACCTTGCTGAGTACTGCATGTCAGTCTAGCAAATTAGCCAACTTGAGGGTGTTGTGGGAGCCCCTGAATTTGTAACCTGTCAATCAGAAGTATGGATGGCCTGGGAACACCCTGAACTTGCCCTGGCATTTTCAGTGGGGGAAGTCTTGTGGATGTTTGAGCCCTTAACTTTGGGGTCTCTGCTAACTCCATATGCTTAGAGCCAGAAGTGAATTGCAGGACACCAGTTTGGGTTAAAACAGAATAGACACTGCTAGGGCTGCCAGGTGACCATCAGAAATAAATGCATGGCATGGTGCATCTCCAGTACTTGTTTATCCTTTCCCTCCTGCTTCTGCTGAAACTTCCAATGATGACTCTCTTCTGGGAGATGCTGAGCTTCTGTACTGCCCATTTGAGTTTAAGTAGGACCTGCTGCTCTCCCCTTTGCCACTCAGTTCAAAGTCTGGAAGATGTCCTGTTAGTCTCTATTTTCTAGACCATGATCTAATGGCAAGGCCAATGGAAATGCCCTCGAGCAGTGCTCTTCCCATTAATCAAGCCCTAACCCTATGAGGTTCCAGAAAGAAGGAAAGAATTCCTCCTAACTTCAGTTTGAGGTCTGCCTCTCGCGTCCTTATTTCTTATCCTCAGGTACACCTTTTCCCAAAACGATTGGTAGTAGAACTGTTCACTCATTTGATGCAGAATGGTAAGATTACATAGCCTAAGTAATATTTCAAAAATCAGAATAGATATCTAGGTTCGTCATTCTTCAGTTCCACATGCAGAGCATCTGTAGCCCAGCTAGTCCCAAACTGGGTCAAACTTATTCCAGATCTTTTTTTCCCATACCCTTATTTCAGTTTGTGGTAAAGTTCAGACCATCAAGTCTTGAGCAAGAATATAACAAAATAAGCAATACCATATAGGTCATATAGGCTCAGGATAATCTAAATCTATACAGAGTATAAACACATTTTCCTTAAATTTACTGCAGAAGCTCTGCTAAACCTATACCCAATTTTCATCATCAAATGGAACAGTAAGCTTCTCCAGTTGAACATCTGCATTCAATTCAGGGTCACTTCAAAGTTTTTCTCAAGAACAACATGCGTATGCTGTCTTTATAGTTCTGTAACTAAAGAGTCCATTCGAGTGCTTTCCTCAGAACAGAGTAATTATGCCCCAAAGCTGAACTAAAATCCTCACCTTTGAGAAGTTGAAACTGCTTTCAATATTTTTAAGTGAATTTTTTTGTCTGTCTCTTAACATTTAAATGTGTACCTTACATATATATATGTATACTAAATATATGTATACTAAATATACATATATATGTGAGAGATAGACAAATATACATAAAATTCAATATATTGTGGTCTAAGAAACATATTAAGAGGCATCAACCTAATTATTAAATATGTCATCAAAAGACACTGTGGTCATATTTTATAAACATGATATCTTTTTTTTTTTTTTTGAAGATTTATCTTTTCCTTTTTCTCCCCAAAGCCCCCCGGTACATAGTTGTGTATTCTTCGTTGTGGGTTCTTCTAGTTGTGGCATGTGGGACGCTGCCTCAGCGTGGTCTGATGAGCAGTGCCATGTCTGCGCCCAGGATTCGAACTAACGAAACACTGGGCCGCCTGCAGCGGAGCGCGCGAACTTAACCACTCGGCCACGGGGCCAGCCCCAATAAACATGATATCTTTTACCCTGTGCAGCTAGGTCACGCATACCTTTAAGGAACAATTGCCCCTTAGGTATTCTGCATTCTATGCAGAAAAACTGTTCTCATGCTCTGGGCTGAAAAAGAACATCACCATCTGGATTGAAGGCCATTAGTGCAGAAACAGGAGTTTGTTTTAAAACTGATCCTATAAACCTCAAAATATGCTCAATTACTCTTTATTTGTAGGTAATGACGGACAACATCTTTACCTTTTAAACTCTCATCTATTTTCATTAGTTGTTTATTAAACCAAGTACAGCAGCATTTCAATAACTTGCATCTAAAATTTTACTGTTCACTTGCTTGCAACTACAGACCCTGGAGGTTCCACATACCTGGCCCTGATCTTTTTCCACTCAATTTCTGATGAATAATTCTGGCCTATCTTTGCTGCCATCTCTTTTGAAGCAAGGCCAATGTTTTCTTATCTGCTTTCAGATGTTTATGTACATTTGATACACATCTGCCTGTCCCTAGCATTAGATCATCATATCTGTCTAGCATATTCTTTGCTTAATAATCTCACCAAATAACATTAATACCCACATTCTGATGTGCAGATACTAATAACAAAAAAAATAACTGGATAGTTCCTTAGTTCTTATTTGGTTAGGAACCATGACATTTCCTGTGCTGTAAAGCACATGTATCTTTACTGGATATAAATTCAAAGAATGGTTTTATGCCTCACTAAGAAATTTCGCAACAACGTCCTTTCCTACCCGAGATGGAGTTAAGAACATAGTCTTCAGGATATGATGGAAGGATTCTTGCTTCCTTCCCATCTCCTTCCAAGGTCTCCTGTTTTCATTACCAGAGGATGAGCTGGCTCTCAGTCTAAGGGTGGTGACATGGCTGACAGTAAAGGAATACTTTTGTGATTCAGAGATGGCTTCAACAATGCTGCCTCTGTGGCAATACTGTGGCCCTGAGGGAGCAGAATGACTGCGTAGATTGGGACGCCGGCTCTGTGCCTGGACGCCTCAGTCATCTCTCCCATGCGGATAAGGCTCCTTTTGGGTGAGCTTCAGGTGCGCTGCACTCCGAGCAGAAGAGTGTGTCTCCGCTGCTCTGAGCCAAGGAAAGAGGCCAACTATATGACGCTGCCACTTGGCAAAAGCCTGCTGTCCCTTCAGCCACATTGCCTGCTCTTCCTCTCCACCACAGCAGCCCCAACACAGGGAGCCACCAGGTTAACTGCCCAACTCTTACTGAACATACTGCCAGAGCCAAATGCAGCCTGGACCCTTCTACTCTTTGTTGGATTTTTTTCAAACATGGTATTATGTTATTCACCGTCTGTTGTATTTCCTAGCAGAACCCAGAAAAGAAAAAAGACATTATGAAAGAACATAAAATGTTTATATTGTATTTGTGATTTAAACAGCATCATAAAATGCTAAAAGTTCCTCAACAAAAATATTTCCCTCCTCTAAGAGGTTCAACTATGTTTAGAAAAGAATCTGTTCTCATGTTCTTAGCTGAACAAAATATTTAGCTTCTTTAGATTCTATTCATTTATATATCTATATTTATGTCTACATCTGTGAAGGTATACATATTCTTCAAAGGTGTATATATATACACACACATACCAATTATACACTTTTATAATAGTCTTTCTCAAATTACCATATCTTGCAACTCTATATATTCATTTACCTTCTTAATTTGAGTGGATAAACACATGTATGTTACACACTAAATAATGATTGCCCTTTCATTTGTAACCTATGGGCTAATCATTAGCTGGTTTTCTCTGACTTATTGAAAATTGTGCTTTCTCCTTTAAAAGAGCCTGCCAATAATTTCATAAATATATGTGGGGGTGGTGCTTCGGCATCATGATTTGCCGTGAGATGGGAAAGAAGAGCAGGCTCTCCCTTTTTCTTGCCACCAAAATGATGAAAAGAACTGCTTTGAGTCTTGCCTTGTGTTTGTCTGGGAATTTTTGCAACTTCTCTAATCATTTTTCACAACTTCAGTGAGTTTGGGGGGAAAATAACAACCCTGAAAACTGTGCACATTATTAGCCTCTCTTTGAAACCCTTGCTGGAAATGCCTCAGTCCAACTAGGGGATCGGGGGAAGCAGGAGGACAGGAGGCAGCTTCTTATCAGAGAAATGACGGGGAGAGCATTTCCTTGCAGTGACTGTAACAGCAGTGGTAATTCTGGGCGAAGAGGCCATAATGATAATATCTACAAAATGGTATACTGTTCTGTGAAATGCCACGTGAATATTCCCAAGAACAGAAGATAACCAGCTACAAACATGTCAAATAAAACATACTCATTCACAACACCGCGGAGCTATTGGGATTTTTCCCCTCCTCCATTGCTTAAAAGAACAATGTCAGAAAGAGGAGAAGGACGGTTGAAATTATATTTCTCTTCTTTTTCTTCTCTATGAGAAAACAAGAGAAAAGACAACTAATGCAAAAGCCCAGGTTCTGGAAGACAGAGGAAGAGGAGTTGCTGAATTAGCAGACAAGATTCTAAAAAGTGAAGCTCAAATAGAAAAACAATTATATGTGTGGGAAAAAATTGGGGTCTAGCAAATGTCTAGCTAATCAAGAGCTATGAAAATGACGTGGTGCAGACATACAGCTATTTTCCGAGAAAAGGGGAAGGAGAGAGCAACAATAGTTTGAAACTAACAGGAGGATGCATAGGAAAGAGATGAAGGATATGCGTCTGTCTGGGGAAGGAACAAGGAAGACCCAAAAGAGCTCCTTGCAGTTGACTGATTCCAAATAAGCCACTCACACATGAGGCATTGTGCTCAGGGCTGCGTCCTACGTTTGGGTCAGCCATGACCAGTAGAGAACCATCAATCACTCCCACTCACAAAATGGAGTGAGAGTGATTGATTGCTCAAGACTGAATTAGCCCTGCCTGATTCACAGGAATTCTTAATGGAATCTGGGAGCCCTGAACTGGAAACTTGGGTTTTGGCCTGGAAATGGACCCCAAACCTTGGGGCTAAGTCCAGGTGTGCCCTAGTCAATCCAAATCTAAAGCTTCAGGAAGAAGCATTTGGATACTGAGTTCTATGCAGTGCTTGTTTTACCACTTTTTCAGATTTTCCTTCTGAAAAACATGGTAAAAATAATATGGCATTTTCTCAATATTTCAGGAACAGATTGCACTAGTACTTCCATTAAGAAGATGTGTACTTCTCCTACCTCAATCTTAATAATAATTACTCTCTATTTTAAATATCCATTTTTAGACAATATTTTCATGCACAGGGATATGCTATAGAGAAGAATATTTTTCAGTAAGTACACATTCAGCTACAATGAGGTGGCCTGTACTTAAGAACGTTAATGTGGCACAAGATAATAGCCACTTCAAGAGACTTCTTTTCCTCTCTTAGATTGTTTCCCATCTTTCTTTATTGTTATTTTTAACTCAGAAGCAAAGTAAATTTTTGCTGAAATTCTAAATTGTGTGAACACAGGTTTTGTTCCTAGGACTCTTTCTTGGTTAGGAAGAGGAAATGCCTAACATTTCCTAAACAGGACAATGATGACAAGCTATATATGGCCTGGACATGACAATTGCTCCTCTCCCCTTGAACCTCTGACCTTTGAGGTTTACAGACCAGCTTGAGCTTGAATCTGAACTCTCAAAAGACCTAGCAAGGACATTTGTTTTTAGTGGCGAGCCCCTCATTCTTGAAATTCCTCCTTTCTCCAAGTCTAAAAGAATCTAAGTTTAAACTTCTGGATAAATTGTAAGGACATATTTTAGAGAAGCCTCTTAGTTGCTTGTGGGTTGTACTGTTTGTATTAACATTGCAGGTCCTTTTTTTAATTTGTTCTATTTAGGTATAACATCTGATTCATTTTAGTGCACACTTGAAACAGAGAAATGATAAAGAAATAGATTCCAAGCAGTTTATCTAATTCAAATTACAATCTCTAGAGATGGCAAGCCAAAATCAAACTCCCAGACTATTTGAGGCTAGCCCAAATTTAATGTCTGTCTAATGAGGCCATCTGAGATTGCTCCGTGAAGACTCAAGTCTCGGGCTGCAGTGGTGTGAAAATGTTTCCCTATCAAACACTCGTGCTTTGACATAGTCAAAACATATTGAGAAGCCTTCTTTACTTCTAAATATATTCAACATTCTTTTTCATATTTCCCTGGAAGCTTGTGTTTAATAAAAATTAATTTTGGAACAAAACTACTGAGCATATATTGATGAAACAAGAAGCTTGTTCCATCAAGAACAAGAGGAAATAATGTGGCCATGTGTGGTGTCTGAGCGTGTCTTCAGGTCTGCATCATTTGGAAGGAAGCGCCCTCCAACCAGACAAAGTAGCTAACTGCATGGGGCATGATTGAAGGTTCTCTGAGAGTCCAATCACTCCTTTCCATGCCTCACTTTTCCACCTGAAGTTCTCATTATTTGCTTAACTTAAATCTTCTTTAAATATTTTACAACACAGAGCTCTGAATGAAGAAAACCCACACGTTTTATTTACCCGTTATCATAGTCATTTGTATTAATACTAGCTAGTCAACAGAGCTGAGAGCAATGTACTGCAGTGAAGACACAGATGTCACATTCACGTTGATGATAGGGAGGGTAAGGGAGATGCAGAGTGTTGCTTCTCTCAGAGAACATAGCTAGGAGGTCATCACCAGAAGAAATGGTGAATTTGGAGCCATTCTCCTCCACCTCTTATTTCCAGTTTCAAAGATTTTGTCCACTGAGTAACCATGTTGAAATAAAGGACTGTGAACTGAGAACAGAGATATAACTAGGAGAATAGGACCTTTGAACTAGTTTAATCTTAAAGACAAGGAAGATCACCCAAAGAGACTTTAAGATGTTCAGCAAAGTAGCAATAGATCATTTGTAATGAAAGGCTCTTTCAAGGCAAAATAAGATTGTAAAACACCAATTTTTTTCAGGATTTGTGGGAACGCGAGTCTTTATTTTGAAAGTGGCTTCAGTCTGACAATGGGTACATCTGGGGATCGTTAGTCATCAAGGGCTCATTAGTTTAAAAGTGGAGTTGGAAGCTACAATTCCTAGGGAATATGAGTCGCACATTTAGCAGAGAAAACGTTCTCTCTGAACTGTTTTTAAAGGCACAGAGTGGGAAACTGTTATGTTGGATTATGAATGCACATCAGAGAAGGAAAACCCCGCGATAAATAACTTCAGCCATCTTTTGTTGTATCAAATGCCAGAAGTTGATTTCTCAAGACAGCATCCTGAACATATTTCAGTGGACACTAGTGGTAGGTGTTTCTCACAGGAGAGGAAAGGAGAGGAGGGAAGGGGAGGGGAGGGGAGGGGAGGAAGAGAAAAGAGAAGCAGTCAGTCTCTTTTAATTAAGAGACCAGATTTCCCGTGTCCATGAGTCATCACTTAAGGGCATTTGATGACCAGTTTAAAAGAATTCTTGATTTTAAGAGGCAGATGCAACAGGAATATGCTGCATGCACAGGACAGTGTTGTTCATGAAAATGACAAAAATAGTGACTGGTTTTGTGATTCATTCACATTATGAAATGAATGAATCCCTTCGTGTATTAGCACCCTAGAGGCTATTTCAATTTTTTTTATTATTATTATTAAACAAGGCCTTTATTTGTAGCCGGGTAGTGGCACTTCTTTGTGGTTACAGCACCATAGACAGAAGGACATTCTTAAAAAATCATGCTTTCAATTGATTCTATAAATAGAGTCATGAGTTGGAGTGTATGCAGGATCTATAAACACATATGTGATAATATTTATTATCAGCCCACATCTTATTTTCTCATTCTTTTGACTTTAGTTTGATGACAATGATGGATATGAATTCCAAAATGTTAGTTTCATGATTTTTTTTTCTTAGGCTAAAATAAATATCTCTTAAGTACTTTCCTCCTTGGGCAATGTGTTTCTCATTTGCTGTGGCACTAAGTGTATAGGTATGGCTGACCGCTAACCTGACATGTGCCTGTCACCAGGGACTGCTGGTTCTTTCATCTTCTTAATGGACATTTCTCTACAGATGTCTGTGGCCTACCTGACTATAATCCTTTAAATTTTAATTCACTTTACATTTAGCCTGGTCATAAATACCATTTAGGTACCAATACTCTGCTTTATGCAGTCCCTAAGGTGGTGCTTTTATTTTAATGAGGCCATTTGCAACTTAAGAGCAAAAAAATTCCATCTTTGACTGAATATATTTGTCAGTTTTATTCCCGATTGGCATTTTCATGGGAAAATTTGGATAAAACTAAAGGATGGCTGCTTACCAAGCGGGATAAAAGTTTCAGTATGTTTCTACTTTCAACATTTACTGAATAAATGGTCTTTGAAATTCATTTTGAAAACATCAAAGTAAACCCTGCTATAATCAAAAGTAAAATCCAGAATTAAGTTATGTTACAAATGAAATTTCCACTACCATTTTTTTCTGTTTGAAAGGAACAAATAAATTGAGACTCCAGTTACACTACTCAAATAATGGGCTAGCATAATAACACAAGGAAGTGAATGGAGAAGAATACGTGCAAATAGTGGCTAATTATCAATTTTGCGATTATGTTCTCCTGTTCTTATTCCAACGTTAGTCTCTTTACGAGTAACACAATATGTTCCCTCCCTTCCACCCTAGCATTTTGGAACAGGTAAATTGCCATTAACTTTTTAATTTATTTAAAATTTTGGATGGAAATGAATTTATTAAAAAATATCTCTAAGAATTTTATGCACAGTTCTCTGAGCAAGGGGCCGAATTCCCCACTGTAGTCTACACACTTTCCTGAACAATTTTATAGAGGCCCTTTGCATTCACAGAACCTAATTTCTATGCATATGAGATTAGAAATATTGAATTAGATTTTTGCTCTGCATAAGTCAAAGGTGATTTTGTACAGTTTTATTTAAGGGGGGAGCAGTAGATAAGAGTTTAATTTGAGAAAAAACAATATTGAAATATTTTCTTGGCAAGAAATGAGACCTTGACTATTTAAAAAGCTAGAATAAGTACATTCATTAACCTGGATATTAATTTAATTATTAAGTTAGTTTTCCAATTTTGGTTTGCAATATTCCTTAAATAAGAAGAATGGTAGTTATTTCTTTAAATAGAATGAACGATAGTCCAACATTCAGCACAACAGACTAACACTTCATACAAAGGATTTCACTTTCTTTTTTCACTTAATCCTTTCATCCAATTTTAAAATGTTGTTATGGTTATTTGACAAATATGAAAACTAAATCTCAGAGAGGTTAAATAACTTTCCAAGGTCACATGGTAAGTCATGAAGCTGGAATTCAAACCCACATCACTCAGAATCCTAGCGTTTTTTAAAGTCAGTCTTTTCTACTGCCTCGCCACGGTTTGCTAAGTACAGGTTTTTTGTTTATTTGTTTGTTTAAGATATAAAAGGTAAGGTGGTATCTTAATATGACTAGACCAAGAGCAAGTGTGGAAGTTGGTTTCCTGACATATCTTTAGTAATCTCTACATCAAGGGCACTTTCTCTTTCAGAGAAAGCCCTGGAGTTTCTGCCCTTAAAAATCCTTTGAACGAGTGAACCCCAACACAAATAATGTGCGTTATGAGCCTAAATAATGTTTTATACCAAAATGAGGAGTTTATGAATGAAAATAACACCACTTCTATCTTCCAAGGTATGGTGACACAAATATTTAGATATTCTATAAGAAGAAACTTCAGTATATTTTTCTGCTTTATCAAATAATTAAACCACTGAGGAGACTCTACTTGCATTGGGAAATAAGTCAGTCTATTTGCCATGGTTCATGACCCAGGATACCAATTGCAACTGATACATGATAAGTTTGTGAGAGAGGATGGAGAAGGAGAAGAAAGTTCTGTGAAAATAAATGTACGCACAAGTTATTCCTTAGGTTATGGGAACACTAAGTGTCAGAAACCTGTTTCCCACTCACTGTAGCCTTCTTCCTTCCCTCCCTTCCTTCTTTCCTTCCTAAATTCCTCGTGCTAGCAGTTAGCAATAATCTACTCACCTTTAGTGCTTAAAAAAAAAAAAGGCATTCCCACCAGCAGTATATGGGCACAGGCGGTGAAGAGGAGCACTTACGTGGTGACAGACAAGAAATAATGTACAACTGAAATTTCACAATGATGTAAACTATTATGAATTTCAATTTAAAAAGAAAGGCAACAGCAACAATTACCACTAGTTCTCATAGTATTTACTCTATGCAGAGAACTGTACCAAATACTTTGCACAGTGTACACTTACCAAATAAACTTTGTAAAATGTTTTTTAAAAAGGCAAAACAAACAAAACATAAGTAATACCAAACCTATTTGGAGGGCTTGAATTTTCAATGGGTGAAAATATAAGCAAATGTTTTTGAATAATCAAGGAGTCTTTGCCTTCTTGGAGGCCGAATAAACTCTTAGATGATAATTTTTAGAGCCAAAGTTAATACATTGCAGACTACATATTCCCGGATATTCTTTAAAATGAGTATTATTTTTCATAAATTAAAGGCAATAGATTTGAAATGTACTTACTTTTCTCCATAACTGATAATAATGAGCACATCGAATGTTTACTTAACATTTACTGTTTGTGTTAAATGCTTTCTGTTAATTATGTCCTTTATTCCTTACACTCTCATGATTGGTGCTATTATGTCTATTTTAAAACTGAGAATATTAAGGTATAGAGAAATTAAATGATAATCTATGCTTCATATCTATTAAATTTCAGAGCCTAGATTATTTTTCGTGTATATGTCTTATTGCAAAAGTCCCAAAATGATGCTTAATCACGACTCTGTACGAATTTTGATAAGTAAAGGATTTTCCAGATTCGACTCTCCTCATTGCCGCATTTACCCACTGATATCTGTTAGGTACTGAGAAGGAATCAGTGTATTTCCTGTATATTAATAGATACCTCAAACTTGACATTTCCAACATTTTATGTATTTAAAATTGAGCAACTAATGTGTTTGCCTCCTCAAAAAAAATTCTGTACCTCTCATAGTCTTTCCCATTCCAGTTTCTAAATCCAAAACTAATCCTTGGCTTCTCTCTTTCTCTCACACTACATATCCGGTCCATCGGGATATCCTGTTATCAGTACCTTCCAAATCCATCCAGAACTCAACTACTTCTTGTCAACTAGGTCACAACTCCTCTGGTCCAAGACATCATCTTCTCTCACAGCAATTCCTGTAATCACTGCCTTACTCCTTGTTCCCCTTCAGTCTATTCATGCAGCCAGAGACATGATTTTAAAACATAAGACATATCATGTCAGTTTTCTTTTCAAAATCTTTCTATGATTTCCTATTTCATGCAGAATAAGACCTAAACCTCTTACTCTGGCCATATTTCTTGTTACATGCCAGCTCACTCCAGCTCACTCAACTCTACAAACAACACTGACCTGTTAATTGATCTTTGAATACACCAAGCAAGCTCCAGTCTCAGGGCCTTTGCACTTCCTGTTTCCTCTGCCTGGAAGGATTTCCTTCAGATACCCACATGACTAGCTTCATTATTTTATAAAGTTATGTTAGAACATAGCCACTCCCCTTTATTCACATATTGTCTATAGTTGCTTTTGTGCTACAATGGCAGAGTTGAGTAGCTGTGACAAGGACCATCTGGCCCACAAAGCCTGAAATATTTACTAGTCGTCCTTTACAGAAAAACTTTGCCCACCTTTGATTTTTTTTGCCTCATTATTTATCACTCTGTGGCATGCAATACATTTTATTTTTTATCTCATTATCATCTCTCTCTCTCTACTTGACATAAGCTCCATGAGGGCAGCAGTTTTCAACATTTTGTTTGTTGCTGTATTCCCAGCACCTAGAATAGTATGTGGCACATAAGATGTTCAATGAATATTTTCAAATATGTGAAGAAATTTTCTCAATGGCATATTTTGACTCTATAGACTCAGCTTATGTTTCTTGAAGATGGTAATGTTCTCTAGAACTAACTCTCTGACATACCTTATTCTCCAAGAGAAAACTTCATCTCGTTAATAGCAGTAATATTTATGGTGATGCAATGATTGCTGGCCATCAACTTTGGATTAAGTCTGGATACAAATAATTTTCCTCTACAGAAATTTGTTTTTAACACTATAGTCAGAAATGAATTTTGGTAATAAAATGCGCTGTGCAAGACCCTCTAGAGCAGTGTGGGGATAGGAAGGATAGATGTTTTTGGTCTATTCATTTGTAAAAGCAAATGTTTGGACACAGCTCATGAGGTCTTTAAAAATTCCTGGGTGAAACATACACTCAAGTTGTGTGTTTATTGAAAGATGTGGAGAACCTGAAATCAGAAGTGGGTTAAAGGCCTGGCTGTATCATGTTCCGACTGTATGAACCTGAGACAGGGGTTATTAAAATATCTACATTACATCGTGAGTTTGAGTATTAAATGAGATGAATATGATTTAACCTACCCTACCACAAATATTCAATAAATATAAACTTAATCTGTAAAATCTGAGCTAATTTTATTAAAAACCAACAAATGTCACAACTTTATAGGCCACTCTGGGAAAATATTCTGATGAATAGAAAGTTGATTGGGTGTCTTTCTAACTATTGGTTCAGCATTTCTTTCTTCTCGCATATCTCCATGTGGTTTCATAGAAATTTGAGATGAGCTGACCTGGACGGACTCAGTTTCTCCACTGACTAGCTATGTTGTCTCAAGAGACATCTTTGAGACTCAATTTCTCCTTATGTAAAACGAGGATGATGATAATGGCCACTTAGTGTTCTTATGAGAATTAAGGGAGTCTATGTAATACTTAGCATAGCATCTAGCATATTTTAAGTTCTAAAATTTCAATTTGCCAAGGTCCTCTTCCCTCTCCCCATTAACTCTTACCTCCTAGAATCAATCATAGAGGGTGTGCTTATGTTATATGATTTTCAAGTTCCCTAGCAATTTTGTCAAATAAAACAAACTTATGAAGGAATATGGCATCCTATGTTAAAACTCTGTGTCTGGGACATTTTTATTTTGATAGAATTTTGAAATTACATACACATGCACACCCCAAACACAAAGAAATTATTCTTTGATGATAAATTTCAGACACCTGAGAAAAAATAATCAAGGAAAGAAAACTTTTCCTAATCTTTCAAGGGATATCATGTAGATATTGTGTAATTCTCCTAGCATTGGGCATTGTCATTCCCATGAAACCCATCCTCAGTAACATTCTGTTTTGCCCCTAGCATCAATTCAGGTTATAGATTTTATTTTGAGGGAGGTGAAAATTTCTAGGTTACTTTTATTTTACTTTCTGAGTTAAAAAGAAAGTTGCATTACTGTAAAACCTAATGTGCAACTCAAGGAGAAAATGGAATCTGTCCCCATAACTCTCCTCTGAGCTCTGACATCCCTCGTAAGTCGGCCTGTTTTAGAATTGAAACTCAGCAACTGCTTTTTCCTATATGTTTTCTTTACTGCTGCTGGGTACAGGCTGGCGTGAGTGAAGTCCTTCCCACAGGACGTCTGAGAGCTCCTTCCTGGTGGGGCAGCCGCACCTAGCCACTTAAGAAAGCATTTCTCTTTTTATTGGTGTCTCCGGTGCTCATTATTTTACCTTTATCTGCATTCTTCTGCACTTCAGCTGTGTCTTTGATCAGGCTGTACTTTGACCTCTTTCTAGCTTGAAAAGGTTTTATTCATAGACTTTTCCCACCTTTCCTAACCTTTCTCAGAGTCAGTTATTTTTCCAAAGGGTCAACAGCTATGGAATTCAGTATGCTAACTTCAAATAGTGACCTCTTTAAATAAACATTGCTAAAAGGAGTTGTTCAAAGGAGATTGTATGGTCTAAATAAAGCTGCGCTTAGTCAACCTTGTGAAACAGTTGAAGTTTATCTTTCTCTTCCTCCTCTTCTATCAAAACATAACTATCCTGTGTTCCGTTTCCTTAGGGCTCTGCTTTAGCTGGTTGATATCAATGCCTAAATGTTAAGTTAATAGAAGCATATTATATTACCATCATTTCCAATTCTCTCTCTCATGACCAGAATTTTCACTTACCATATTTCAAGGATGTAAACATAGTTTTTAAATATAATTTAACATCTTTGAAATTGGGATGAATCTTACCATTGATGACATGTCATGGTTAAATTGGCAGTATTTTTTTCTTCCTTAGTTGTACATAAAATAATATTGTGTCTTATAATTGATGACCTCTTAAATGAAATCAGAAATAAAGGATTCCTGGAATGCGCAAGACATTACTTTGTGGGAAGGAATCCCTACTAGTGGAATTTCAGGCACAATAGAACCTTAATGGGAGTGTGAATTTGGGCCAGGGAGTAATACCCTTACTTTCTCCAAACTCCACCTGTCACGTAGGTGACTGGTGACTCCAGCTATATACCAACTGGTCCAAAGTTCAAAACGAGTATCTCAAAATTTAGCTGGTGCAAGCAACTTGCATTGCAGGGGGGAAGGTTGACATTATTTCAGGAAGATTCCAAGATGTTTTAAAGGAAAGTAAGTAAAGAGAAGGAGGAGAAATAGATTATACTCCAGGGGGATACTCTCTGCCCAGTTCCATAGCAGATAAGTGGAATTTGTAAAAGCTATTAAATAAGAAGCTATGCAGAGTTTTACCTTTATTCCTAGCATTTGGTCCTGTTTACTTATGGCTGTTTCACGAAATTTCTCTTCATAAAAGTAGAAGTATGGCACTTTGTCAATATGAATGGGATAGAACATAAAGCAAACGAAACATATAATCTGTTCAATTTCCTGTGATTTAACTACTTCATTTAATCATGTGGCATGTGTCCTCTACTCCTTTCCCTCTTATTACTTCTTAATTTATAAACTTAGGAGGAATATTACCACTTGTACAATGTTGTCTGATATGGTCAAAATCACACTGCCACATCTTGTGCCTGATTGAGATGGATTTGCTTGCCCGTATATCTTTAGAAACCCTTCTTGGGCTCTAGGGACTATGTGCTTGCAGTGGGAGTAATTTGCCACTAGATGGTGATCTTGCAAGTTAGTGATAGAAGAGAAGCTCTTTCTAGTCCCGTGAACTGCATAGAGAAGCCGAAAATGTTTGCTACATTTTTCTAAAACTTTAAACATTGTACCAAAATACAACTAACTATATCATTTAAGTTTAGTAGTTTAAGATCATAAGTCAAAACTAGAGAATTAGAATGTAGGTTGAACCATAGGTAGTTGTCCTAAATTCTAGTTAAGACATCAAACTGACGGTTACTTCTAGGCAATCACAAAATATATACTGAATCCTATCTCAGAAAGAAGACCAAAATTCCTTGAATTTTTCAATTTTTTTCAAGTATTTCTGGTTAAGTTGATCCATGCACCACATTTGGGTATGATTAGACTTGATGATCGCTATTGTTCCTCTGAATTTGAAGAATAAATATTTCCAATCACTTGAATTTACTGTCTCTAAGTATATCTGTCATATTCTCTCTAAAAGTTTTTATGCAATGTACTAAGAACCTCTTGGCTGAATCAGAAACATTCTAGTACATCTGATTATCTTTCACTAAACTTTGAAAATCAAGTTTGGCCTTTTATGCAAGTTTGAGTGATGGCCTATCTTTACGCAAACTGGGAACTTTAGCTCTGTCTGTGAACACAAAGTTACCGTTGTTCATGCCAAAGGAAAGAGGGTGCCAAAATAATATTGAAAAACCTCCTTTTGATTTATTTTTCTCCTTATGTGTTTCTCTCTTAAAGTAGATTCAGGAAGCAAAAACTCCAAGTTGCTGTTAAAATTTCCTCTCTCTTTTTGAAACCATAATACTTCGTACAAACATTTTTTTATACAAACAGCATAGTAGTTTCTACACATATAGTCTGAACCTTAGGTTGATTGGGCAACACATTTAAGGAATGCTTATCTGATTCACAATTTTTTGTAGAGTTCTGAGCCTAAGAAAAGTTGTACCCATTTTTCATCTGATTTTGCCTCAATGTCACCAAATTTTATTCCAGGTACTGGAGGATCACATTTTCCCCTCAGATATATCAGCTGTCCCATGTTGGCTAATCCCAAACAGTGTCTAGGGTCAATAAGAGGAATTAAGTTATACATGAAAAGGAAAAGTGGTCTTCAAAAGTCACCACAACCACCACTTACACTGTGTCTTAACTTGTTTCTGTCTTCTCTATGTACCACACCTTCCAGCCACCCACTTGGTCACTTGAATATCTTGCCATCTCAAACCACCGTGGTCTTCACACTATAGTTTGTTCTTCTCTCTTAGATTCCGTTTAATTTGGTCCTGCAGAAATCCAAAGTTAACAGTGTGAGCCATTACATCCAGGTAGACTCTAAACAATCACTACATTTAAAAAGTTAAAACTTACACCATTTTCTATTGCTTTCAATTGCAACTTACGCAACAATTCCTAGAGATTTTCACATTTTTCAGGAAAGATTCTACACTATAATCAGTCAATAACGTGGCTCATGATCAATATTCTTTATTTAAGAAAAATACTTTTACAGAAATTATAGTCTAGGTGATAACATACAGCATTATAAAGAGAAAGATTTAAATTTGAGTGTCACCTTCTGGGACTTATCAAAACTCAATATACTAATAATGGAGTCCTCATTTTCATTTGAATTAGGTCACTATTTTCACAATGAATAAAGATAATTATTGATTCCTGAAGAAATTAGGGTCTTTGTGCAATATTTTTGTTTCTAGTCTTCTTGAGATCTGGCTCCTGCTGTAGGACGTGGAAAGCTAAGAGTACTGCTCCTGCACTTATAGAAATAAAAAAGCTGGGCTGGGGCCAGACCCGGGTGCCTAGTGGTTAAGTTCGGCGCATTCCACTTCAGCAGCCCAAGTTCGGTTCCCCAGTGAGGACCTACACCACTCACCACTCTTCAGTGGCCATGCTGTGGTGGTGGCTCATGTACAAAAAGAGGACGAGTGGCAACACGTGTTACCTCAGGGCAAATCTTCCTCAGTAAAAAAAAGAAAAAGAAAAGGGAGAGGAAATTGAAAATTCACAATTTTTCTTGAACCCGTCAAAGAGCTGAGATCATAAGGCAAATGAATAAACAGAATACTGGGGAGAGTCAGGTGCTTACAGGGGGTGATGGGATGCACGCATTTATTTACCTAAGGCAGGGGTCATTAGACACTACTAGGAATTCAGCTAGAGTAACTGTTAAATTTTCGGCAGAGTACAGACTGATGGGAGAAGATGAAGCTTTTGGGGCCACAGACATGGGGAGGGGGACTGACATTCTGGTAGCCTTTTTCTCCATGAATCCCACCAGGTGCTAATAGGGAGCAAAAGAGTGAGGGTCTGGAGACAGCTTCCCTCCTGTAGGACTAGGAAGGAAAGCAGGCACTGAAAATGGAGCATGAAACAATTCCTCATGCCCCAGCCCCACCCTCACTTTCCTCCCCTGTCTCCTTTATGGAATAAAAGCTTTAATCTACAGATGGAGGGGCAACAAAACCTGTTTTTCTTAGGGAACTGATGAAAATCCATTGCATCTGGCAGAAGGAACAGGAAAAACCCTTTAGTCCTAGAGAAGGGGGAAGGATATATTTTCAACAAGAACTGTAGCTGGAGGAGGAGCAGAGACACTTTGAAATCCACCTCGAAAGCCCCAGGGACTCTTCTTTCCTTCACTTCCCGCCACCAGGCTAAAGAGCAACCTGTAAAAGTGATAATGGAGTTCTGCTGGATAGGCTGCCAGAGGCAGGTCCTCTCTGTGGTACAGCACAAAAGGGGAGTTTGAAAGTGAAGGTGGAGCAGAAATTGAGGGAAAAAAATCTTTGGGGAGCTAGCTCCCACTTTTTTTTTTTTTTTTTGAGGAAGATTAGCCCTGAGCTAACTGCTGCCAATCCTCCTCTTTTTGCTGAGGAAGACTGGCCCTGAGCTAACATCCGTGCCCATCTGCCTCTACTTTATATGTGGGACGCCTACCACAGCATGGCGTGCCAAGCGAGGCCATGTCCGAACCAGGGATCCGAACCAGGGAACCCTGGGCCGCCAAAGTGGAACGTGCGAACTTAACTACTGCACCACCGGGTCAGCCCCTAGCTTCCACTTTAAACACAAGGTATCAATACAGAAATTTGAAAATTGCAGTCCACTAAAGGCAAACATAACAACAACAATTTCAAAGCTGCCTAATTCCTGGCTAGATTAACACAAACCTCCACAATGAAAACCTAGCAAAAAGAAAGGTATGCCTATTTACAAGCATAAAAACTATTTACCTGAGTCTCTACTTCCCTACACAAGATATTTTGGGTTTCTACAAAAAATTGCAAAGGATATGAAAAGGCAACACACACACACACTGAAAGAGACAACATAGTCACACAACTGATGGAACCATCAGACTCAGATATGGCACAGATGTTGAAACTATCTGAAGGAGAAATAAAAATTACTATGATTAATATATTACCCAGTCTCTTGAAAAAAGTAGACAACATGCAAGATTAAATGGCTAGTTTCATCAGAGAGAAGGAAACCATAAGGAAGAATCAAATGGAAATGTTGGAAATGAACAGCATCGTGATACAGATAAGGGTTGCCTTTGATTGGCTCAGCTGTATACTCAACACAGTGGAGAAATCTGCGAACATGAGCTTAGGTCAATGAAAATTACCCAATCTGAACCACAAAGAGAGAAAAAAAGTGGGAAAAACAAACAATAACACAGAACAAAGTATCCAATAACTGTGAGACAACATCAAAACATCTAAAAATTGTCTAACTGGAATCCCAGAAGGAGAATCAGTACAGAATGAGACAGAAGAAATGTTGAAAAACAATAATGGCCAAGAATTTTCTGCAGTTAATCACAGACACCAAAGCACAGATCCAGGAAGGTCAGAGAACACTAAACAGGGTAAATAATCCCCCCAGAGGATGGGGGAGGGGCAGGACACACTTAGGCATTTCATATTTTAAAAATGCTGAAAATGAAAAATAGAGAAAATCCTTAAAGCGGCCACTTTACAGTCAGGGAAACAAAAGTATAATAGCTAATTCCTCATCAAAAACCATGAGGAAAAAAAATATTGTCCTTCCATCATTCTCTACCCAACAAAAAATATCTTTCAAAAAGAAGTAGAGGGGCCAGCCCGATGGCTTAGAGGTTAACTTCGTGTGCTCTGCTTGGCCCCGGGTTAACTGGTTTGGATCCCAGGTGCACACTGCTCATCAAGCCATGCTGTGACAGCATCCCCCATACATAATAGAGGAAGATTGGCACAGATGTTAGCTCAGGGCCAATCTTCCTCACCAAAAAAAAAAAAGAAGAAGAAAAAGAAGAAGTATAAATAGGGCTTTCTAAGACAAACTAAAACATAGAATTCATTGCAAGCAGACCTATACTGCCAGAGTGTTACAGCAAGTTTATGAGGCAGAAGGAATATGATATCAGACTGAAATTTGAATCTTTACCAAGAAACCAACAGCACTGATAGTGGAATAAATGAATGCAAAATATTTTTTCAAATTGTTCTAAAAAATAACTGACTGTCCAAAGGAAAATTAGAGGCAATGTATTGTGTGATTATAGCAGGTATAAAATAAAATTTATGACAGTATAGCACATAGAGTGGGGGAGAGAAATTGGAATCCATAGTTATAAGGTCCTTATACTACTTGTGAAATGGGGGAGAGAAATTGGAATCCATAGTTATAAGGTCCTTATACTACTTGTGAAATAGTGCATAATATTGTTGAAATCAGATTCTGATTAACTAAAGATGTATATCTAAACCATAGATCGACCACTAAAATATGAAAAAAATATACAATATTTGTTGGAACTGGAGATAAAAATGGATTAGTACAAAGTATACAATTAACCCAAGAGAAAGCAGAAAAAAAGGAAAAAACTAACAAATGACATAGAACAAATAAAACACCATGAGGCAAGACGGTGGACTTTAATCCCCTATTCTTTTGTCTTGTTTCTTCCTCTAAAATCACTCTGACAAAACTTAATTCATATGCATAACTAGAATAATTTAGAAACAATCTTACCTGGAAGCAAGGTACATTTCTATAGCTTATGGTTTTCTCTATACTGAAACAAATACCTGAATTCATTCATTCATCAAGTATTCACTAAACAAAGGCCTTCTCTGTGCCAAGGACTGTGTTTAGAACTAAGGATGCAATTCTGAAAAAAACAGGCACAAATCTAGCTCTCTTTCCTCAGTACTCACTAGTTCATATGCCCGAGGTCAATAAAAGTTCCCCAAAGTGTCTTCATGCATCTATCACTTAAAACAGCTATTTTTTGATGTAATAAAGAAATTACTCTTAGAACATTTTATTTTGATGTTTGTTACACTGCTAAGAATAAAATCTTTAAAAATGGCGTGTAATAAAAAATATATATATGGACAATGTTGGTTATCTACACAGCATTCATTGTCTCCTTACATCTTCTTAAAGAACCTGAGATTTTTCAGGTTTCCAGTCTTGCTCCACATAACCTGTGTGAGTCAAGGGAAGCATTTCCAGCCCCAGATGTTAATCCCGATCAATCTAAACAAGTCATCTAATCCCATTTCCACACTTAAACCCGTTGACTGATTCATGAACTGAGGTTTAATCCAGTCATTGCACGGGATTCCAGCAGTGGTTATTTTTATTCCATGGGTTGGCCCTTGACATAATGCAGCCCAAACACACTGGAAGAGAGGACTTTTATTCCACAAATGGAAGAGTGGCTTTCTAGTTATTCTACAGCACAAAGACAAGGAGGCTTGATGTCCTGGAAGCTAGCGTCTGTCATGTTTTGGCCACAGGAAAGGCTAGCTTGAGAGCAAAGTGATATATGTGCAAGAATTGACCTGAGAGAATCAAGGAAGATTGAGACGGAGGCCTAATTTTATTTTCCTTGAACTCACCCTATCTTGAGACTTCCAGTAATGTGAGATTCACTTAGTCATTCAATAAATATTTATTGAGCATGTACTAGGTTTCAGCCATTCTTATACTAAGGATACAGCATGAACAAAAGAGGCAAAAGGGCCTGCCTTCACAGAGCTATGTGCAGTGTAAGGGAAGACAATAAATAAGACAAGAAGTAAATAGAATAGGTCAGATGTTGAGTGATGCTATATTATTATTTTGGATTGATGTGCCTTATTACTTCTTGTGACTGTAACTTTCCATCAGAGGTCATTTCCCTTTAGCATTTTTTCTCAGAAATTTTTCCCCCAAATTGCCAGCCACTTCACCTCAGTAGACTTGACCTATGCTCCCTCTCTCTCACCTTGGCTCCTTCTCCTTCTGCTAAGGTAGTAAACTTCCTCCAAGCGAAACCTGAGCTCCCTGTACATTCTTCTCTCTAGGGTCACATTCTGTCTGTAGTCCCATGTGTAAAAACAGCTGCCTTGTATAATTTTGGTTGCAGGGAAAGTCCAGTACCAATCTCAAAACCTGAGTTTTACATGGTGAATGGGATTTAGAAGGATGGATATTCCAGATATAAGAAATAGTCTGGGGGCCGGCCCTGGGGCTGAGTAGTTAAGTTCATGCACTCTGCTTCAGAGGCCCAGGGTTTTGCCACTTTGGATCCTGGGCATGGACCTAACACCGCTCATCAAGCCATGCTGAGGAGGCGTCCCACATTGATCAACTAGAAGCACCTACAAGGGGGCTTTGGGGAAAAGAAGAAAAAAAAGATTGGCAACAGATGTTAGATCAGGTGCCAATCTTTAAAAAAAGAAATTGCATGTAGATATGGAAGAATGAAATATTACATTTTTCATGCAACAGTTGAGTATGATTAGAAAAGGAGGACAGTTTATTTCTAGGAATTATGAGTGAGCACAGATGCAACTAGAGAGGACAGCAAGAGCTATGTCGTGAAGGGACTCTAGATGAAGAAATGTGCATTGCCATATATCCCCTTCCCAACTCTGTCCCTGTTATTTTAATTAATTAATTTTTTTTAAGTAATTGCTTTTTGGTGAGGAAGATTGACCTGAGCTATCATCTGTTGCCAATCTTCCTCTTTTTTCTTCTCCCCAAAGCCCTAGCACATAGCTGTATATCTTAGTTGTAAGTCCTTCTAGTCCTCCTACGGGGGATGCCACCACAGCATGGCTTGATGAGTGGTATGTAGGATCTGAACCGGTGAACCACGGGCTCCCTAAGTGGAGTGTGAGAACTTAATAACTACACCATCAGGCCAGCCCCAAGCTCCTGTTATTTTTGCAGTGTAAGTTGCATATTGAAACTTTTTTCCTGCATATCCCCACTATAATATCCCCAATGTAGTAATGAGAGTGAAACCACACCTTAGTCATTGATGTATTTTCAATTCCTATGTCACAGTAGGCATGGAAAAATATTTGTTGAATTCATGTATATTTATGTTTGCATACACGTCCAACGTGTTTATACGTTGGGCTTGTTTCATGCATTAAGTTATTTAAAGTTCTTGCTGATTATCTCCATGTAAAAGTTATTACCTATGGTTAAGTGAGTTATTTTGGGAAGCATATTTATTTCTTCCAGGAAAACATTATGTTACTAAGAAAATTTATTTATTTCATTAAAAGTTTCAAATTTTGGCCTTCACATTAAAACTACCTCAGGGCAAAAGTTCAAAGGAATTATAATTAAGTAAAATAAACACAAGCATGAATGTCCAACATATGTTAAATCAATGAAACACCCATTTAAAAAAATTGTGCAGCTCTCTTGGTAGGTCAACAGCCTGGAGAGTACAACGAATAATTTAATGAAGAAAGACCATTTTGTGATCACGATCAGGTATTACAAGAAAGAGGCTTCCTTTGAGAAGTAACTTTCTTGATTTTGCCCGCCAATGAAAAGTTATTACTAGCTCACTAGTCAAAAGACTTATTTTTGCCATGTGTTTTCTAATGCAATGTGAATGTGTGAGGGATGTTTCAGAAAAGCCACCTGGAACAAAGCGAAGTAAATGACCAATCTGGAAACCCAAAGCTTCAAGGGAAAAAATAATAAATATTTTAATTCTCCCCAAGTTTGCATTTGAGCATATTTGCTAGAGCCTTTAAACACCAAAATAAATAACCAAACTTCTGAGCTATCCCATCTGACTTGAATTTGAATGTGTTGTACACATAGTTAATTTCTGCCTAGCTTCACCAAAATGATGCTGCTAGTTTCCCTGTTTTATTTTTTAAGTAAAAGGATTTGCCATATTGAAATTCAGTTGCCTCTTAATCAGCTACATGTGGAATATCCCCCTTGTGGATTAGGCCCAGTGCATCTTAAGTTTCATAAAATTTTATCTTTCACAGATATTTTGACATATTTTAGATTGTAGGTCCTTAGTATAGATTTATTGAGTAAATGCTTCGTCCATCTCTTTTGTTGAAATAAACATTTCATTTTTATTTTAGCAATAGTTTATTAAACTTTTATCCTGCATATCTGAGGTGAATTTGTCAAAATCACATGGGGAAAATAATTTTAGATAGTAAAGTATATAGATGAGTATCTTTCCTGACTCCTGAAGGAATGTTTTCACACTCTGCAGAAGTCAGTGCTCCAGGCAAAAATAATTTAGAAAGACATACTAGAGTTAGAACTTACTGAATGCAAGTTAATATAATAACCTGAGCTAAATTACACAGAGATTTTAAGGGGCTGTAGGTGAGGGATTATTTGTAAGCATAACAGGAATTTTATAAGCAAAGGATAAGAATTAAGACAAGCTTCTCTAGAAAGATTAGAGATAGGCACAAAATATATATACCTGTATATATGCAGGCTTATATATAAACACCTTCAGGACCCAGGGAACCTCTCTCTGTTCTTCACTGTCCTTTCTCTTTGTATCTCTCTCTGTCTCTCTCCATTCTCTCTCCCTGCAGACTTGTTCTTTTGTTTTTTAGTGTGTGTTAAAGTACATTACACTACCATCTCAAGTTTTTATGTCTCCTCTGCTCAAGAGACACAGCCAAACTGAAACTGGCATCTTTTAGTCTGAGTTTATAAATTCTGGCAAAAAGAATCTGATTGGCTGAGCTTGGGGCAGTTTTCCATCTTCATTTTAACTCCTAATAGAATTATTAATTTTGAAGTGCTTTACTGTGTCATTTATTTGTCTTCCATATAACGACTCTATAAGATACAGCTCAAATAACTAATTATTTTGTTTATATATGTGATGTAATTCACTTACCACTTTGAGTAATTTGCAAGATAATACAAAAAAGGATATATACCACAGATAACTTAAAATCTTTGAGAAACAGGTAATGAATTTATGTCAGTATAGCCATTAAAACAGAGAACATTGAGGAAGAAAGGTTTGAATTATCCTATTAAGGAAAAAACCTCTACAATCCCAAATGTGAGCTGAGGACCAAGGTAATATGAAATTGGTAAGTGAAAGAAAGAAGCTGCAAATATTAACTCCAGCATAATGACTGAAATAATCAGACATGTTTTCTTCCTATTTCCCCTCTATGCAATTTTCCCTATTTGTTTTTTACAAGAAGTGTTAGTGGTTGTTAAAATTGCAACTTACTGAGAGTGACATCAGCATCATGGCAGAGTGAGCTCTTCCCTTAGTCTCTCTGCCCCAAGATACAACAAAAAAGACATTCATAAGCCAACAGAGGACATTCACAAAGCACAATATATGTCTGAGAGGTTCACACAGCCATACGTCTGAAGTTGGGACTGCTGGACTCCTCTGGGAGGCCGTGGAAGGAGGTAATGGGATCTCCTCTCCCTCCTGAATGGCAGTAATCTAGGGGGCAAGACTTCATGTGGTGGTTGGGCACGCTACACTGAGAGGAGAAAAGGAAAAAGGCAGCACTCCACGGGAATGCTTACACTCTTGGGGTTGCCTGCCAGCATGTGTAACGCTCCACATCGAGACAGCTAAGCAACCACAGGAGCATACACACTAAGCTGAGCAGTCCAGGTGGGCAGACAGTGAGTGCAGAGCTAGATTGCACACCCAAGGGAAAGCATCTCTCCCCACTCCCCACCTGGCACATCAGCTTGGCTGGTGGGCCAGAGGAGGGGATCACTGTCAGAGTGCCTGTGCATATGTGTGTAAACCAGCAGCAGCCAGCAGACAAATGAGCCCTGTTGGTACAGCTTCCAACAGACAGGCACATGTGCCAGGAGTTGCAGAGGACTCAGAAAACACAGCTACTACCCCCTAGTGGTGGCAGCTGGAATCTGCAACCAGATACTACCACTATGTGATGGCAAAAGTCCACCCCATCAAATAGCCTGAAGAGGTATATTAACATTCTAGACCAGAAGGAAAACGACAAGTACATAGAAATCAATCCCAAAGTCAGAGAAATGTGCAATCTAAATGACAGAGAATTCAAAGTAGTTATCATAAAAAAACTCAATGAGATACAAGAAAACTGAGAAGGATGGTGTGATGATCTCATGATTAAAATTAATGAACAGAGGGAGTTCTTCACAAAAGAGATTAAATCTATTAAAAAAATCAGAAATGTTGGAGATGAAAAACACAATGAATGAGATAAAGGAAGATCTGGAGTTCTTAAAAAACAGAGCTGATTTGCAGAGGACAGAATCAGTAACTTAGAGGACAGAAATATAGAAATGCTGCAGATGGGAGGAGAGAGAACTAAGACTAAAAAGAAATAAAGAAATTCTCCAAGAAATATCTGACTCAATTAGGAAATGCAACATAAGAATTATAGGTATTCCAGAGAAGGAAGAGAGGCAGAAAGGAGCAGAGTTTGTTCAAAGAAATAACAGCTAAGAACTTCCCAAACCTGGAGAAAGATTTGGAATTACATGTGAGGAAAACTAATAGAACTCCTAAGTACATCAACATAAAAAGACCTTCTCCAAGGCATATATTAGTAAAACTGGCTGAGGTCAATGACAAAGGAAAAACATTACAGCAGCAAAACAGAAGAAAATAACCTATGAAGGAACCCCTATCCTGCCTATAAGTATGGCAGGTGATGCCATACTTTTATCAGATAAAGTAGACTTCAAGATAAAAAGGCAATGAGAGTCAGAGAGGGGCAGTATATAATGACAAAAGGGACACTACACCAAGGGGACATAACACTTATAAATATTTATAAACCTAACACAGGAGCACCAAATTTCATAAAGCAACTATTAACAGACCTAAAAGGAGAAATTAACAAGAACACAATAATAGTAGGGGAACTCAGCACCTCCACTCACATCAATGGATAGATCAACCAGACCGAAAGTCAACATGGAAATAGTGGAATAGTGGAATTAAAAGAAAGACTCGATCAGATGGACTTAATAGCTGTATATAGAACACTCCACTGAAAATCAACAGAATACATCTTCTCAACACACATGGAACATTCTCAAAGATAGACCATATGTTGGGAAACAAGGCAAACCTCAATAAGTTTAAGAAGATTGATATCACATCAAGCATCATTTCTGACTATAATGCTATGAAACTAGAAATCAACTACAAGAAAAAAGCTGAGAAAGTGACAAATATGTGGAGACTAAACAACATGCAACTGCATAACCAATGGATCAATGAAAAAATTAAAGGAGAAATCAAAATAAAAATCTGCAGACAAATGAAAATGAGAACACAGCATACCAACTTGTATGGGATGCAGCAAAAGCAAAAGCAGTGCTAAGAGAGAAATTCATAGCAATAATAGGCCCTCTTTAACAAGCAAAAAAAACTCTCAAATAAGTAATCTTAAACTAAACTTAACAGAACTAGAAAAAAAGAACAAACAAAACCAAAGTCAGCAAGAGGGGGAAAATAATAAAAATTACAGCAGAAATAAATGAAATATAAACAAAAATAACAATTGAAAGGATCAAAGAAACCAAGAGCTGATTCTTTGAGAAGATAAACAAAATTGACAAACCCTTAGCCAGATTCACCAAGAAAAAAAGACAGAAGGCTCAAATAAACAAAATTAGAAATGAAAGAGGAGAAATTACAATGGATATCACAGAAATACAATGTATTTTAAGAGAATATTATGAAAAACTATATGCTAAAAAATTGGACAATCTAGAAAAAATGGATAAATTCTTAGACTCATACAACCTCCCAAAACTGAACGAAGAAGAAATAGAGAACCTGAATAGACCAATCACAAGTAAAGAAGTTAAAAGAGTAATCAAAAACCTCCAAAAAAATAAAATTCCAGGACCAACTAGATAGCTTCTCTGGAGAATTCTCAAAGTATTCAAAGAAGATTTAATGCCTATCCTCAAACTATTCCCAAAATTTTAAGTTTGAGAACTTCCTAACTCATTCTATGAGGCTAACATTACCTGATCCCAAAGCCAGAGAAGGAAAATTAGAGGCCAATATCACTGATGAAAATAGATGCAAAGTCCTCAACAAAATATTGGAAAACTGAATACAGTAATATGTTAAAAGGATCATACACCAAGATCAAGTGAGATTTATACCAGGGATGCAGGGATGGTTCAACATCCACAAATCAATCAATGTGATGCACCACATTAACAAAATGAGCAATAAAAACCACATGATCATCTCAATAGATACAGAGAAGGCCTTTGACAAGATTCAAGATCCATTTATGAAAAATCTCTCGATAAAAGGGTATAAAAGGAAAGTACCTCAACATAATAAAGGCCATATATGACAAACCCACAGCCAACATCATACTCAATGGGGAAAAGCTAAACGCCATCCTCTTGAGAACAGGAACAAGACAAGGGTTTCCACTCTCACCACTCTTGTTCAACACAGTACTGGAAGTTTGGACGAGAGCAATTAGGCAAGAAAAAGAAATAAAATATACCCAAATTGGCAAGGAAGAAGTGAAACTCTCACTGTTTGCAGCCAACATGATTCTATACATAGAAAATCCTAAAGAATCCATTGGAAAATTATTGAAAATAATCAACAACTTCAGCAAAGTTGCAAAAATCAGTTGATTTTCTATACTCTAATAATGAATTAACAGAAAGAGAACTCAAGAATACAATCCAATTTACAATCACAACGAAAAGAATAAAATATTTAGGAATAAATTTAACCAAGGAGGTGAAAGACTTATACAATGAAAACTGTAAGACATTATTGAAAGAAATCGATGACATAAAGAAATGCAAAGGTATTCCATGCTCATAGATTGAAAGAATAAACATAGTTAATATGTCCGTACTACCTAAAGCCATCTACAGATTCAATGGAATCCCAATCAGAATCTAAATGACATTTTTCGTGGAAATAGAACAAAGAATCCTAAAATTCATATGCGGTAATAAAATACCCCGAATAGCTAAAACAGTCCTGAGAAAAAAGAACAAAACTAGAAGCATCACAATCTCTGGTTTCAAAATATACTACAAAGCTATAGTCATCAAAACAGCATGGTATTGGTACAAAAAGAGACATACAGATCAATGCAACAGAATTGAAAGCCCAGAAATAAAACCACACATCTACAGACAGCTAATCTTTGACAAAGGATCTAAGAACATACAATGGAGAAAGGAAAGTCTCTTCAATAAATGGTGTCGGGGAAAGTGGACAACCACATGCAAAAGAATAAAAATAGACCAGTATCTTTCACCGTACACAAAAATTAACTCAAAATGGATTAAAGACTTCAAGGTAAGATGTGAAACCATAAAACTGCTCATAAAAATATGAGCAGTACACTCTTTGACATCTGTCTTTGAAGCATCTTTTCAAATACCATGTCTACTCGGGCAAGGGAAACAAAAGAAAAAATAAACAAATGGGACTGCATCAGAGTAAAGAGTTTCTGCAGGGCAAAGGAAACCAGGAACAGAAAGAAAAGACAACTCACTACCTGGGAGAAAATATTTGCAAATCATATATCTGACAAGGGGTTAAACTCCAAAATACATAAAGAACTTACACAACTCAACAATGTGGTGCTGGCCTGGTGGCATAGAGGTTAAGTTCACGTGCTCTGCTTCAGTGGCCCAGGGTTTGCAGGTGCGGATCCTGGTCATGAACCTATATGTCACTTATCAAGCCATGCTGTGGTGGCATCTCACATACAAAATAGAGGAAGATTGGCACAGATATTAGCTCAGGGACAATCTTCCTCAAGGAAAAAGAGGGAGATTGGCAACAGGTGTTAGCTCAGGGCCAATGTTCCTCATCAAAAGAAAAAAAAAAAAGAACTCGTACAACTGAATAACAAAAAAACAAACAACCTGATCAAAAACTGGGCAGAGTGTACAAGCAGACATTTTTCCAAAGAAGATATACAGATGGCCAATAGGAAAATGAAAAGATGTTCAACACCACTAGTCATTAGGGAAATGCAAATCAAAACTGCAGTGAGATACCACCTTACACTCGTTAGAATGGCTATAATAACCAAAACATAAAATAACAAATGTCGGAGAGGATATGGAAAAAAGCGAATCCTCACACACTGCTGGTTAGAATGCAAACTGGTGCAGCCACTATAGAAAACAGTATGGAGAGTTCTCAAAAAATTAAAAATAGAAATACCATATGACCCAGCCATCCCACTACTGGGTATTTGTCCAAAGAACTTGAAATCAGCAATTCAAAGAGACTTAGGCACGCCTACGTTCACTGCAGCATTATTCACAGTAGCCAAGACGTAGAAACAACCCAAGTGTCCATCAACTGAAGATTGGATAAAGGGCATATAGTTTATATATATATATATATATACACACACACACACACACACACACACACACACACACATATACACACAATGGAATACTACTCAGCCATAAAAAAGACAAAATCGTCCCATTTGCAACAACATGGATGGACCTTGAGGGGATTATGTCAAGTGAAATAAGCCAGATAGGGACAAACAAGGCATGATTCCACTCATATGTGGAAGGCAAACAAACACCTGGACAATGAGAACAAATTGGTTGTTACCAGAGGGGAAGGGGGTTTGGGGGTGGACATGAGGGGTAAAGGGGTACATATATATGGTAACTGACAAATAATAATGTACAACTGAAATTTGAAAATGTTATAAACTATTAGGACCTCAATAAAATAATTTTTTAAAAAGAGCAACTTACTTTTTAGAACATATAATCAGATCGGATTGTGATGGAACAAGAAGATAAATTAGTATCAATCTGTGAAGAATATGATAAATGAGAGAACTTCTTTTTTCTTTTTTTTTGAGGAACATCAGCCCTGAGCTAACATCTGTTGCCAATCCTTCTCTTTTTTCTGAGGAAGATTGGCCCTGAGCTAACATCTGTGCCCATCTTCCTACACTTTATATGTGAGATGTGTACCACAGCATGGCTTGCTAAGTGGTGCCATGTCCACACCGGGGATCTGAACCGCAGAACTCCAGGCCGCCAAAGCAGAATGTGTGCACTTAGCCACTGCGCCACCGGGCTGGCCCGAGAACTTCTTATCTTCCATTTTTGGAAGAGGTGAGAACATTTTCTTTAAACAAAAGATAGCTGTAGCATGTTGAGCAGAAGCAACATCACTATGTTAGGGCATCATGGTTAATTACACATAAAAGTGTGAAGTGGGCACTTCAAAGCAAAAACTTTCTTGTAACAAACGTATTACTTGAAGAATATGGAAACAAAATCTCTTTCCATACTTTTGCTCTCATTTAGTGTGGCAGACTCTACTGTTTTGCCTGCTTAACGCTCAGTTGGCCTTCTTCCCTAACAAAACCATGGTTGAGAGGCAAGGGGACATCTTGTGACCATGATGAAACAAACCTGAGGCAAAGCGCATGCACTGAGAATAATGGTTCTAAATGATAGAGATTCCTGATGAAACAGCTGAGCCATCAGACCAACCCAGGGCCAGCTTACTTCCAGAACTCTTATAGGAGATAATAAAATCCTTATTATTTGCACCATTTTGGGCTAAGGATTCTGATTCTTGGAACCAAACATGTTCTCACTTATCCAAGTAAAATTTCCTGGCTCAAATTTGTTTCCACATTAAGGACACTTATTCTCTTCTAATTTATTATCACCCCTATCAGTGAGACTTTCTCTGATGGCCCAGCATAAACGAGAACCTTCCTTGGCACTCTCCATAGCAATTTTATTTATAACATCCAAAAACTGGAAAAAATGTTTTTTTTAAATAAAACATTTTTAACTACTCAAGTTGTTCCTGCCAAAATCATTAACTCTTCTTAATTACAAAGGGAAAAATAGTAGCTTCACAGAGTAGAGACCGAGTGAACAGACCCTTAATCAAGTGACCAAATATTAGAACAAGTGGACATCACAGGCTTTCTGGGTAGGGCACCCTATCACCCCTCTGGTGATCTTGTCAGAAATCATGATCTGAATTTCATCATGTAAAACACCGAATGGACACAAATTGAGTTACAAAACGGCTGTGTTATACTTCTCAAAAATGTCAAGGTGAGGGGCTGGCCCGGTGGCACAGTGGTTAAGTTTGCATGTTCTGCTTCTTGGCGGCCTGGGGTTCGCTGGTTCGGATCCCAGGTGCAGACATGGCACTGCTTGGCAAGCCACGCTGTGGTAGGCATCCCACGTATAAAGGAGAGGAAGATGGGCATGGATGTTAGCTCAGGGCCAGTCTTCCTCAGCAAAAAGAGGAGGATTGGCAGTAGTTTGCTCAGGGCTAATCTTCCTCAAAAAAAAAAAAAAGAGAAAAAAAATATCAGGGTCAACGTAGAGACTGAGTAAGTGAAGCTGAGGAGATATGGCAACTAACTGCAATAAGTGATCCCAGAATAGATCTTGGACTGGGGACAAAACAAATATAGCACATTATTAGGACAACTGACAAAATTGGATGGTGGATTAGATAATGGTATTGTATCACTGTTTCAGTGTTAAATTTCCTAGTTTTGATCATTGCAGTGTTGTTATAGGAGAGATAACCATTTTTAAAATATCTACACAAGGAGGGGCCAGCCGGTGGTGCAGCGTTCTGCTTCTGCGGCCAGGGTTCACCTGTTCGGATCCTGGGTGCAGACCTATGCACTGCTGGTCAAGCCATACCGTGGCAGGCGTCCCACATATGAAGTAGAAGAAGATGGGCATGGATGTTAGTTCAGGGCCAGTCTTCCTCAGCAAAAAGAGGAGAATTGGCAGCAGATGTTAGTTGAGGGCTAATCTTCCTTAAAACAACAACAACAACAAAATATACACAAAGATATTAATGTAAAGAGACAGGGTATCTTCAATTCACTGGCAAATGATTAAGAATAACCTTTCTTGAAATTATATAAAAATTAAAGTTAAAAAAAAACACACCCACAAGTGAAAGCCTTAGGTCAAGCACCACTTGGCCAGCTTTCGTGATGTCCAGTCTGATGTAGATGCTGTGTCTCCCACAGCATCCCGTACATACCGTTACCCTAGCATCTTTCACGCTGTCTGATAATCAGTGATTTGACTCTTTTCCTAGGGCAATCAAAACTATTCGAAGGTAAATCTGTGTCATATTTGATTTCAAATCCTAGATTATAGCACAAACAGGGCATGTTATAACTAGGGACCTAATAAATAGTTGTTGAAGAAAGATATAGAGATATATACATTTAAAGAAATATGCACTGCACATGCAGAAGGAAAATTGGTTACATTTCATTTCTTCATATTAAAGAAATGAATTGTAAATCTATGATCTTATACATGTTTTAAAATCATCCCTTTGACTGTAATTTAAGGTGACATTGATTAATTCTAGACGACCTAAAACACATTTAATATTCAGACTTTTGCAACTATTAATTTGCACACCAGCGACCTCTTTGAAATTTTTGAAAACAGAATAACTGTGATGAAAACAAAACAAAACAAAACGAAAAGTATGGTTCACCAATCCTAGGAAAGCACAGCACTTAAAAGCCATTGTTTCAATATCAACTCATTACTTAGATGGAAGGAAGAATCATTCCTTTACATTTCTGTCTACAGAAAAGTTCTTATCTCATCACCTCTTTGTCTTTTCTCCTCTTGTCCAGCTATAGGCACATTTACACAATTTACTTGTAAACTTAACTAGTTTCTGCCAGCTCTGTCTTGTAGGAAGGGTACAGTATGCTTAAGTTTTAGTGGTACTTTTTCCTTTCAATGTTTACTTTAGGTTTTATATTTCAGGTATCTTATTACTATAAATAGTGTATTAGAAGGAAATTATTATTCCCCTTTCCTGATTTTCCCTCCCATGTAGAGGAAGACTCGCTTTCTTACCTTCACCCACTTAGCCCCAGATGCAATAAAGTAGGCCTTCTCAGGACAGCTCCACCCCTTTCTTCCCGCAGGGAGAACACAGTCTCTCTGCTCCTCCAGTGGGTTTCTTTTCCCCACCTGCCCAGCCCAATCTGCTGGGCCCAGGTGGGTAATTCAACCTAAATTCCATAGTTCAGTTGGCAGGTCCAAGTGGCTGTCACTGTAATCGAGGGCCTCCCTTCTGGCTTCTATTGGTAAAAATAGTGATAATTGAGTTTCATTCTGCCACTTCTTTATTTTATTTCTCAGTTGTTTTTCCAAACTCTGATGGAAAAGAGAGGGGATATTTACTGAGTATCCCCTTGGACCCCAACACAGTAGGATGTGACTGATTTTGCATATTTTTAACTCTAATGAAGTTTGATGACAGAACCATCTTGACATTCTCCAGCTACCCGAAATACCATATTCCAGGTTCTTTGTTGAGAACAAACCTCCTTACAAAAAAGGAAGGTAAATAGAAGAATGTCAATGTGAAGGCCCTTCCAAGCACTAGTGTGAAGCAAATCCATGCAGCTTCTACTTGCAACGAACTTTATTATTCCATTGTCAGACATTGTTATTATTGGGATTTGGAAGCTGAGAAATTTTCCTTTTTATCTAGCTGCAAATGAGATAGAAATCCCTGATGAGAAGCTGTACGGCCAGGTATTCTTCAGGATTTTATTATATAAAATACAATCTGAATCTCTGAGACGTAGATATGGTATGCAGTAGTCCTGTTCGCTTTGGGAGTTTTCAGCCTAAGAGCTTTTCTCACGTGTAGTTTCCAGGAGTAAGGAGAGAGGCTGGCTGAAGGGCTGTTCCGGCAGGAACACATGACCTATAAAAACTATTTTCTGGAGCTCCTTCAGACTCAGGGTGTGGCCTTTGGCTGTGCTAGTCAGGAACCCTATTTTATCAGTTTTCCCAGGGATGGTCAGACTCTAGAGGACTCATTAATGCTAAATAAGCTTACAGGAAACAGAGTTATAAGCCAGAATGCCAATTTATTCACTTACACGGAACAACGCACTGCACTATGTAACAGAATACTTGCATCAGCTGGCAAGTACATGCTCTTTCCCAGTAAAAAAGTCTTCTTGGGGAATCAAAATAAGATCAGACGGGTTTTGTGGTGAGTCAAGAGGCGAAACAAAGGGACTTGGATGATATTGGGGAATATTGTGTTTGGTTAATGGTAGGCTGATGCGTCCTTCTGCATTTCAGGTTTATACCTACCAAGAAGCTGAGAAGAACATCACCAAACCAGCTCCCCTCTTTCCGAATCATTGCTGAGTAAGCACTGACAGATTTTTTTAAAAACAAGACAAAACAATATTCCTTACCACTTAACAAAAGATTCTGTAATAACATTTCTTTATGTCAGATATTTCACACAGTTAATTACTTTCTAGCTTATCTTTCATTACGTACATTTCTGATTACTGTGTCCCCTGTTGGGTCTTGGGAAAGTTCCGTAGGCTCCTTGCTGAATTTCAGGAGACCCATCCATCTCACGATCAAGACATGTAAAATAGCCTCTTAGGGAGAGGTACTTCTACAAATGGCTAATCTCATTTTTTGTGTGTTGAATTATGTCAACTTCAATTCACGAGGTGACATTTGAACCATTTTTATACATTTTAGAGTACTTTCTATTTAAGAAGCATAACATCAAAGTACAGACTATATAGCTAAAATAACTCTTTCTGTTGCTGCTTGGTGTAGAGATATTATACATAAAAAAAAGTTTAAAAAGAAAATAATGGAACATTTGATGGTTCACTAGTGCAAACACTGACCAGTTTCAAAGATGGTCATATTCAATGACTCTTTATAGGACATGGTTCTAAGGTCTCTACCTTATGCCCAGGCTTTGCAGCTGGCGTGAAGACATAAAGACGAGTGTGAATTAGAATGCAATTCTGACCTTATATTGAATGTATTAAATATGGATCAGGACTTCTTCTCAGGTTGAGCAACCCACCACCTCACTATTACTCATTCATTTCAGAGAGTACCAGAAGTGAATTGGTTTTCCTTGAAAAATTCTCCCTCGATGCTTGTTGATTCTTCATATCCTATCATTAAAGTCTTATCATCTTACAATGACAGTTTACTTTGTATTGCATGCAAATCTCTCTCAACAAATCCACCCTGCCGTCAGCCATGTGAAATCTGGGAGAAAATAGGTGAGAACACTAACTCAACAGGACACTGGCTGAACAAGCATTTCACTGAAAGTCATGAGGCTTAAGAATCTACCCGGATCTAGCTCTCTGCTATGTCACGTTGGGTGAGACATTTTTCCTCTGGGCACCTCATTTTCCTTATTTCATTAGGATGGTTATGAACTCAGATGGCTGAGTATTAGGCAGATAACCTAATGATTGAACTGGGCTGAGGTTAAGAGACGAAAAAGTTGTAGGGGGTTGTGACATAAAAGAGGCGAAGATACACCGGGATGCCCTACAAATTTTGTATTTAGCTGACTTAGTTGCAGCTGTTCATTTGGGATCACGTTAAGCAACATTTTCTAAACCCTTGGGAGTGGGTTGGTATATTAAATATAATTTCTAAAGAGAATGATGAGTACTCTATGCTTTAGTACCCTGTCCAATATCACAGCATAAAATTGTGATAGAGCTGAAAAGAGATTGAAGAATAAAAAGCTGTAGAACTATAAATCTCAGGAGGTTTTAGAGATCAGAAAGTGTTTTGCCTTATTTTATAGAAAAGAAAACTGAGGCCTGGAGTAAATAAATGGCTAATTTACATCTCAAAGATCAATACAGACTCCAGAGTCCTGTTGGGTCTCTTCCAACACTCGGCTGTTTTCTATGACACATAAATGATGAGAATTACACGGAATCTTCATGATTGTCCAGTTCAACCCTCCCTTCATTTTTTTAGATGAGAAAATCTACGCTCAAGTGCTTGAAGTTGCCAACTACACAGTTAGCAACAGAGTTCCAGCTGTAACTGAAGTCTCCTAACAAGCAACAGGTACTCTTATTTCCACATATTTGATACACTCTTTGCTTTATGTAACAATTAATTCAAAAGAAAGCAATAGTCGTGAAGTGAAGTCTAACATGACTATTCACCTACAATTTTAAATATTGTGCAAATAGTGATATCATATAAACTCTCACTCATGAAATATTATGATAACCATTTCTAAACATCCAAGACAGTGTAAAGATTTAAAATTAATCCTACTTTTTATATTCAAATTGTATTTCATTCACTAAGAAATGATCTTTAGAAGAGAGCATACTTGTGTTATCACATGATTTAATCTCATAATAAACATGTTTCTCTATTTCTATAGAGGAGCATATTATATCAGTCATATACTCTGCTTGTTTCTGTGGTTGAATATACCACAAAATTCTCCTAAGTGTACTGGTTTTCGGAGGCAACATTAATCCTCATATCATAAGTAAACCATTGCTATGCCAGGCTTCTTCCACCGGTGACTCTACTCTTGACAAATGCACAATTTGATCACTGTAAATGTACTAAAATTGTTTCATGAAATCTTGGATAGAAGCATATAGGTCAGAACAGGAGACAATAAGCTTTTGTTTATTGCGAAAGACTTCTGTTATCATGGAGAGAACCATCAATATTCACAATATTTGTCACAGGATCATTTCCGTTTGAGAGGCTACCCATATTTTTTCACAAGGACGTAACCAGTGAGAATATAATAGGAAAGGACAGTGCTGTCCTACCACGGAGTACTTTTTAAAGGTAATACAGAGTCCAGAGGTCATCCACTTGTCAACATGAGCCAACAAACCAACCGAACTCCTGAGGCGTTCCATATATCCACTTTCCCTTAAGTTCCTTAGAGCCGATCTTAAAATGTAATATTTGCCTTTACTTGTGTATTTTGAGGCTTGATACAGGGGTTAAATTGTTAATGCTTTACTTTCACTTCCTTAAATTTTTTTTAATCAAACTTTGCTTTTTCTCTCCCTGGGGAACAACAAATGGACAGCTTTCCTCTCTTGTACTCCTCCTTCCATTACCATCAGAGCAGAATGCATCTGAGACTGTAATAATTCAGTGATGAAATACAAAATGTCGCAATGCCATCTCTCTTAAAGTGAACTGAGATTTTGTTATGCCATTTTAGGTGCACTAATAGCAACTCAAGTCCCTTGGAGTATCCTAATGTGAATTTAATGAGCTGATAGCATATAAATGACAGTACTGCGAGGGTGAAGGTGACATAACCTTTTTCTTTCTATTTGATGTTTGTCTTTGAAAAACTACAGATCTGTTCAAAATGTACTGCATTATTACTAAGAGGCACGTCCCTCACCAAAGGAGCTACTATTGTTTTAGCATCTAAGAATATTTCTCTCTTTTACTGGAACGAGTAGCAAGAGCAATTTTTTTATCATTAGGATAATAAAAATCTGAATAGTCTTTCTCTGAACAAACACAAATTATGTAGCGCTCTGGTGTCTATTTTGCCATAGGCTGATGGTCTCCAGTGACAAGTGTTTACTTATAGGCCCTATATCCTTTGAATGTCACAGTCAGTGATATAACGTAACTAAATTGGATGTTAGAGATAGTGAAAGTATCCATCCTTATTTGAGGTATTATTTCAGGATGTAGTTTAGATGCTTTACAAAGATGGTATTTATAGAAGCTTTGTCAGTTTCAATCAATTGATTCCACAGTTTAGTTCAGTCCTTTAGGATGGTCCATGGTTTATGAAAATTCAGGTAACCAAATTAAATTGGAGTAGCATGGTTTATCCCTGGCACATATTGGAAATAGAATAAGGGGAAAAAGTCGTTAAATTTTTAAAAACAAGACAAAAACATAGTTCAATATCTTTGATGATCAACAGTAATAATGACTATAGAAATACTTTTTTAAAGTTTACAATACTTCCAATGCATTTTTAGTGGGATTTGTAGCCTAGAAGCACTAGGTCTATATCAGAGCATGCTGGGGGGTTTTAGGATAGAAAGTGGGGGTCAAGAATTGACTGGATACGAATGAGAGGTCTATGTACTCATGTGTCATTAGACTGAAAATCTTTTACATTCCTTCCATTTACCAAAAGGAATAGACACCTCAAATACTTTCTGCAACTCTTTGAACTTTTTCATTGAACCTTCTTAATTTACAAATGAAGAAACTGGGACCAGAGGGATTACTTGACTTTCTGAAGTCTCCAGACTAGTTAAAATAACAGAGGCAAGCAAGATTAGAACATTCATTCTCTGATTCCCTGTTCTGTAGTCACTTCACTTTTGTGGCTACATCAAGTCATGATAAAAGACATGAAATCGATGTGATTTTTAAAACTCATCAACCACTGATGTGGTCTAAATAATTAGCATGGACTCTGATCTGAATTGAAGTTGTCATGCCTAACAATTAAGCTAAACAAAACTAAGTTAAACAAAATTTATCAAAACTCAAGAAGTCAATTAGCTTTCCAAACAAAAATATACCTTGGGTTACATTCTATGAATATAAAAATTAAGCAGCTTAAGAGTCTCAAAAGTTTGGATTTTGGCAAAGTTCAAAAATCTTTTGGTTGCCAGGTGACAAAGCAAACATATCACATATGCTTAACAACCAACATGTACATATTTTGTCTTTCCAAGGTTTCTAGGGCTGGTCAGGCATAATGATACATTCCTGCTGAAGGAGCTTCCAGCAGGGACAAATGTTTATCTGTTTCCAAAAGCATTTTCTTAATCCATAACAAAAACAGCCCAATACTTCTCATTGTTTAAGGATTGGGTAAAGGTTAATGCTACCAAGAAAGAGTGTATTCCACTTTATATTTGTATTGTCTCAGAGACAGTATTAAGTGAGAATCACGAGTTATGTTATGATTAAAAAGCATTAAATATATGAAAAGTATTTTTTCCCTCTGGACTATAAATGCATTATAATATTTGGTATATCTTTTGTCGTTAAAACATCAAATTATTTTTGTGAGTTTTAAAAATTCTATTGAAGTCTGAATATTGTATTGCATTTTATATGTATTTAAATGTATCTTTGAGGCTTATGAAATCCCTTTGAGGCAAAAGACCAGTCAAAACATCTTTTATTATATTTAACGTCTGGCTGACAAAAAGGTAGAATGATGCATTACTCACAGACAAATTCCAAAGAGAATTTTAATTGCACAGTGAATCTATGCCTACTGAAGAACAGTAATAACCTCTGCCCACTTCGAAGTCAGCAACTGACTTATCAGCTACAGGTTGCAATGTAATTTTAGGAAGAGTGAAATAAAAATTATATTTGAATTTTTAAAAGCACTTATATGTTATAAAATCTGTTTTTTTTTGAATATTTAGAGTAAAATGTGATTGAAGTATAGGGAATCAAAAAAGAGACTAATCCTTATGAAAGATTTGAAAAGGGGTGACCTTGGCCTTTTCTTGGATTTTTTGTTTTTTAGAATAATTTTATCAGTTTTCTAGGGACATGAGACTTTATCATAGGATATAGTACATTTCTAGGTTCACTCCACACTCAATAGGAGAAATTATCTTTAATAATTTTATAAGAAGAGAATTTAACGATACCTTATTGATTCAAAAAAAGGGTATTAAGCATTGAAAATCATAAACAGTAAGCATGCTGTTGATTCTTTAATAGTATTGTTGGTTATCTTGCCAGAGATTAATGCCCTGAAAAGTATGGATTAAACTATTAATATTCATCAAATGCACAAAAAGTTAGTTTTCAAGTAGATTTCTTTTATAATTTGTACCAATTTGAATGTTCACAGTGCTTTGTTAGATAGATGTTATTTAAACTCTTTGAACAAATGCATATCTTATTTTCAGACTAAAACAAATAATACAGATGTGTGCAAAATTCAAGCAATAGAAAAATATATTCTAGAACTGGAATGTCTTCAATACTACCTCATGAAAAAGATCCTTTTTAAAGAGGTTTATGTATATTCCTTTAATTATTTTGTTTATGTATATTAATAATTTCCTGATTTTTATATAAAATGAAATCAAACTATTCATATTGTCCTTCAACATACTTTCTTCCTGAATCAATATATTCAATTTATCTAGCTTATTCCTTAAGACAAACTTAAGATATCTATATATTCATATATCATATCCAGGTATCATATGAATATGTGATGAGTTACTCTAATCCTTCCCATTGATGGAGATTTGGGTTGTTCAAAAATTTGTTTTATTACACATAATGTTGCAATAAATTTTTGTATATGTGGTTGTATTGTGGGGGCATTTTTATAGAATAAATTCCCAAAAGTAGAAATGCTGAGTCAAAGGACATGTAGAGAGTCAATTTTAGGATTCATTGTCATTACAAAGGTGCCCACAACTGTATTAACTCTGGATATTTTCAAACTTTACAATACTTTTCAGCCTGACAGTTAAAAAGGAGCTTTTTTAAAAAGTCTATTTATTTTATTACAGAAATAGTTTGCCTCTTATACATGTATTGCCTATTTACAATATTTTTCAGTGAATTGCTGATTTATATTTTGTCAGGTTTAAAATCTTTTTTCTTCTTGATCTGTAGAAGCTACTTATATGCAAGAATATATGACTTTGTCAATTATATATGTAGCAAATATTTTAACTCAGCATGCCATTTGCCTTGTCACTATTCTTTTAGTTAAATACTTCCAAAATTTAGTCAAATGTATCAGTCCTTTCCCTTATCATATTTAAACTTTATTTATTATCTTGGACACATTCTAACAATTTCTAAGCAATAGAGGTTTCAGTGAAAGTTAAAAATAAGGTCTATGAAAAGTCAAGACCAAAATTTCAAGTAGTCAAGATGACTGTGTGACATATTTAACATTTCTTTATATTTTAATAAGGTGGACTTCTGCTAAGATTGTTCTTCTCTAACCTAAGATATTAGAAAAATAAAATAATCCTTTGTTTCCGAGATCCTGGTGGCAGCTCACTCAGTGAGCTCTGCTGAGGTTATTGATTACAGGAAAGACTTCTGTAAGGAACAAAGGCAACCACTTGTGTTCTAAACTATTTGTGTATTCAGGGAATTGTTGGTTTTTTCAGCTTATTGTTAACTAAGTGGAAATTGTAGGCACGATTTTACCATTTGGCCTATGGATGATCCTCTATTACCTGACATGGCTCAGGAGACTGGAGATTTAATTCCCAAAAATACCTGTGATGGTCTGCTAAAGGATTCTGCTGCCATTGCACATCTGAAAGAATCTCGGGGAACTTCAAAGTAGCTCAGGACTCTGAGGAAGACAGAAAAGAAAACTAATGATTCTCAATTCAAAAGGAGACAAATTCTAACTTAAGTTCAGAACCTGATGTCGGAGCAGGATGCAAAACCCTAAAGGGCAAATTGTTCCTTCCTTTGGGCTGGAAACAGAATGTTAAGAAGTTCAATAAAGGCAGTGTCCCACTACAACAAAGCATAAAAGTGTTTTATTCCTCCTTTTCATGTACTCAAAAGTATGCATTAAGTATCTACGTTATTCAAGGTATTATGCTAGGCATTGTGTAAGATACAGAAAAAGGATGAGATGAATAAGGATTATTATTATTATTCTTTCAAGGAGCTTTTTATACAAATAAACCCATGATCAAAAACAAAACTGAAAGTAAGAGAGAATACAAAAGGAATACAGATAAAGTGTTCTGGGAGTTTTTACAAAGAAGGGATTATTTGTGTCTGTAAACATCCACCAAACTGTTTTATGAAAGAGGTGACAATTTCACTGAGTCTTGAAGAATAAGAGACAAGTAAACATGGAAATATATAAAGAAACAATATCCCAAGGAGAGGAAATGGTTTGAGTAAACAAATAAATAATTAAATGATACCTACTCAGAGCCTAACTCCTCCTTTGACTTCAAACAAAACAGCACAAATAGTTAAAAGTTCTTGACCATGGGAGTAGGCCCAATGTTCCACCATCATGGCATTGCTGGCCCTCTGGAGACTACATATATATGTATATATATTCTTTCATCTCTCGGCCACAACCATAAGCACAAATTATTTGTGTAAATTTCTTTCTTTTTTTTTTTTTTAGCTCATCGCTATTTCAATTCAGTCTTCTTCCCAGAAATTCTTCCCTCTACTTTTTCAGGGTTTTTTTTTTTGGTGAGGAAGATTGGCCCTGAGCTGACATCCATTGCCAATCTTCCCCTTTTTTGCTTGAGGAAGATTGTCCCTGAACTAGCATCTGTGCCAGTCTTCCTCTATTTTGTCTGTGGGAATCCACCACAGCATGGCTTGATGAGCTGTGTGTGTGTTTGCACCCAGTATCGAACCCATGAACCCAGGGCTGCTGAAGCAGAGTGCACAAACTTAACCACTACACCACCCTGCTCCCTGTGAGCAAATTTCTTAAATAAGAACAAAAAATAAACCAGTTGACTTTTATCTGTGATACCAGTAAATGGTTTGAATTTTTTCCTGTGTTAATGGTATTCTTATTATGCAAATAAGAGGTCTGATAAAAGGCAGGCTAAAAGACTTGAATGTTTTCATATATACTTTTATTGTATATGTATTTTATTTTAGAGGCTTTACAATTTTTTTTTTCAGATGCAAATGTTTGCAGAAGGGTTGGATTCGGATATGAGGAAGGAGAGCATCCAAGGCCTTTGATTTTCTGCTTGTTGCCCTGGATGAAAGCATGTCTGAAAATCAACATTATTCTTCTTCTGGGTCCTAATAGGTCTGAGATAGCAGAATCTTCACCAGTATAGCCTAACACAGAAAAAAAATCAAACACTTCAGCATATGCAACAAAAAGTACTGGGTAGGAAAGATTGTCACTTTTACCCAATAGCTGCCACTAGAGCCCTTTCCAGGGACTGTGACCTGGAGCATAAACACAATATATGAAGCTGACACTTCTGAACTACCGAGTTATGTGAAATGTCAGTTTAACATTCACAGTGTACAGATCGTCTCTGCAAAAATGTGCATATCAGAAAACGTGAACCACTTCTTGGCGTAAGTCCTTGTGTATAATATGGGTCAAAGTGACAGCAATGGAAGAGCTTATTTCCTCTTTGCCTCCAACCTAGGCCTGTCACTCTATATGGTCCAACACCTCTGGTCATAATTTTGGTACTGTGAATAAGTAAATAATGGCATCCTGGTAAAATGTTTCATTCAGATGAAACTTGATTGTTTCAGTGAAATAAGTGGGGGACAACTTTGAGAAGGTTACTTCCTTTCTCAAGAGTAGATGTGTGGAGGAAGATAGCATAGATGACCTTACAATGAGTCTTTAAGACTGATTATTCTGTGGTTCAAATATATAGAGATCATTATCCTACAAGACCTATATGGAAAGAAACCTTGTGCCTTAGAATGAGACTATGCCAAATTTCATTGGCATTAACATGAATGAAAATCCATTTTACCTTAAAAGGAGAAAGACTAAGCGGAATGCAGATGGCTTAGATACAAAGAACACATATCAGGCAGTTTGCTCAAGAGGGAAGGAGGCAGATTGGGAAACCCTCAAGGAAACAAAGTTTGAGCCATAGAAGCAAATGGTCACTGCTGCAAAGCCCAATAAATTCAAGCTTTGTGTATACAAGTGGATTGAGTAGCTCTGGAAACCACACCTCCGTCAGTTTATACTCATAGATCTGGTCCTGCTGTTACCAGTCAGATTTTAAGCTTTGATTTATGCAGCTTTTGGTGTTTGAGGTTTTGTTTGGTTTTGCATCCAGCCCTTTTTTTCTTTCTTTTCTTTTTTTTGATTGCAGCAACAACATTTCATCCAAAAACACACACCAGAATCTTTAATTATATGTATATGTAATGTCATTTCATAGAAGGTCCATATTTAATAGAATCTAAACACTCTAAATCAATGTTGAGCAGAGCTTCTGCAACTGAAATAATATGGAAATTTGTGTAACCTGCAATTATAAAAAGCACAGTTACAGGAAAGAAATGTTTTCCAGTCCCTTCTGGGAACGCTACATAACTTGTTTATTCACCCTCCATTTGATTTATAACAAATGAAATGAGTCGCCATCAAACTCCTCAAAATGCAATTATTTCCATAGGTCACAGATCTAAAATTATGCCACGAGAAGTTCAAGTTAGAAGGAATTAAGCCCTTTAGAGTTGTCCAAGCCTTTCAGTGGATAGATAAAAAAACTAATGTCAGGGAGGTTGGTTAAGTGATTTGATCAAGATAGCACAATTTCTTAACCCAAGAACTGTGCTTGTTTCCCCTAATCCCTGGCTCCTAAACCGGATTTCTTTTCTTTACAACGTATGTGATGCAAAAGGGCCTCGAACTCTGAAATCTAATACTTCCCTTACCTCAGAGACGAGAAACTTGAACATCAAGGAGCCTAGAGTATCTAATAAGCCGGCTTTCTGTGGGACAGAATAGCTTCCATCAATCCCACGTTACCTTTTCCCAGGCCTCCTCACAATGGTCATCCCTCCAAAACAGTAAACCAAACAAACAGCAAGAGTGGAGGGAGAGGGAGGGAATTTCAGTTTTCCAATAAATCTGTCCCTTAACAGATTACGTTGGAAAGAGTCTCTCTCCCTGTGATGTTATGGAATTGAGGCAATGGTTGATCCAGGATTTGGGACTAAATTGATGATTATTACTATTAAAAACTTTTAAAAAATTTATTTTTGTTTCAAATTTTATAATCCTGAATCACCTAAATAGGAGAGGTTTTCTGTTTAGGTTCTAGAGGCATAACAGCCACCTCTGTAAATGATGGCCTGGTCAGAGGGCAGGGTCTTTTAAGTTCTTGAATGGTAATGTATTTCTTCTTGGATAATATGGAAGATCTTTTAACATATTTAAATTGGGACATATGAAATAGGGACTGATTTAGAAGTAAAAAAAATGCGATGCATGAATACATTCTGTTTTTCAAAGCAAATATATAACTATATATTTACAGGTGTAATTTTCATTAAGTTCCATTTTCTGTATTGTAGGATGCTGATAAAATCTTTAAACTCTGAGAGAAACAGTCAAAAATCTCAGACTTGTGGTTTTCAACGCTGGCTACTTATTGGGATTATCTTGGGCACTTTCAAAAATAAGCAAATGTGTCACTGTCAGAAATCACGAATCAATTAGTCTGGGGTGCTGCTTGAGCATTGCATTTAAAAAAAAAAACTTCCTATGTGATTGCAATTGCAGCTTATGTTGGGGACTACTTCATAAACATTTTCATGGTCATGGCTGCGGTTTTATTGTCAGTTTCTGTCTGCTCCTACCCGACTGACCTGGAGCTACAGAAGCCTCTATGATCAGGTTCTGCTGGCTGTAGTCTTGGCCATGAGAATCTGATGGACAGTTTATTAAAAAGTCGAGTGAGCTCTGTAAAGAGAGGTCTGAGACACGTCTCCTTTCTCCATGCTTCCAGAACTAGCTGAAAAATAGCAAAAGCACCCTCTCTACAGATGTCTAACAAAATTAAAATGAAATAAAATATCATGTAACCATCTTTGAAGTGTGATGATTGCATACAAACACTAAAGCTTTCTAAGTTAAAATGCATAATCCATTCACATCCCTTGCAACCCCTTAAGCTTTATTTATTCCTTGAATGGGAATGAAAGGCCTTGAAACTCTATTTGCTTATACTTTCAGCCTCCCAGCATTCTCAGGTTGTCCAATGAATATGATAAAACTCAGCCTCACTTCAGGCTGATCGGCATATCTCTTCCACAGAGACATCAGCTCCATTTCTTGGGTTTGGTAGCATAGTGATCCTCTTACTTTCCACCTTTTAGGAAGTCACTGACACTGGGATGGAGGGGAGGAAATTTAATGTCTTTCACTAGCAGTCAGCACCTCACTTTATTTCTTTCTCTCTTTCTTCTCTCAGCCAAGGAGTTATGTTCCATGCGAAAACTTCGGTGTCTATTCTGTTCGCTCCGATGCTCTAAGGTACGTTGCCATACAGCTCTGTGTCACCGTCACAGGATACTCTTATTGATATCTTTCCCTTTATAATTGCATGTTCATACACTGCCTTGCCCTGAAGAGTTGAGACATATTTCTGACAATTCAGAGAGCTATCTTCTTTTACTCACTGCTTGGTATCCTTGATGCATTGTCTTTATAGCTGGGTTTCTTTACTTTCTGCACTCTGAGAGGCAGCACAGCTGTTTCTGTGATTGACAAAACTGATAGAGGAATCACCTGGAAAGCTTATTAAAACTATAGAATCTTGGGTCCCACCACAGATCCATTCAGTCAGAATACTTGGGGCTGAGGTCTAAGAACTCACATTGTATAAAGCTCTGGGGCCAGTGGCCTCAGAAGTAGGATGTGGTCTTTAGAGCCATATAGCTCAAATCTCAGTTGACTACCTTCTTGAGCCTCAGTTTCTACATCTCAAAATAGAGAATAATTCACAGTGCTTTGTGAAGATAAAGTGAAATTATCCATGTAAAGAACATAGTAAATAGTAAGAAAGCAGTTATTTGCCTTCTTCTTTCCTCAGAGCTTGTGAAGAATCAGTGTATTTATAGAGATTTACTAGGGAAAATAGTTCTGTTTGCAAAGAGCAAAATTTTTCCTGTTACCTCTTCATTTTTTCTCTTCTAGAATGTGTCCCCTTGGCTCAAAGCTGTAGGTTGGAGAAAGCATCATTGAGCCTCTGAGACTAGAATTGCTGTCCACATCAAATTTGAAGCCATTCAGTCCATAATGCAAAATCCCCTCTAGATACTTCTCTGTTTTGCGCTTCCCTTTCTCCACAGGGAGAAGGCCATGCCGGGCCCACTTATTTGGTTGAAATTCGCGTGAGGGAGAGAACTTTGCCTATACTTTCCTCACTAATCACCTTCCTCTGTTGCTTCTTTACTCTCAGTAGATGTACTAATTCTGTGACTTTGCTTTGACTAGAGTCAACTGAGTTTACATTTAGATTGCATTTCAAAGGTGTGAATAGTAACATAGATAAAGGAGAAAGCAACAGTTATTATGTCCTTTCGAACTCAAATTTGCAAGGAGAAAAAAATAAGGACAACTATTTCTGGATAGAAGATAACACAAAGTGAGGAGTAGAAACCATCTATGTCTGTTTCACCCTAGAACTCCCCTTTGGATTTGCAGGAATATCACCAGTATATCTGATAATTTGGTAGTTACAGTTTTAGTAAGCAGCTGATTCATTGCCATGCCTGGACACTTGGAGTTGTGCCTAAAAACACAGTTATAGGCAACATGGATGAGTTTAGCTAGGTAGAATTAACCTGGAGGGAAAAATATAATCTTTCCTCTTTCCTTCACAAAGGATAGACCACAAGCTCAAGAAGTCAATGGCAAATGGAAGGCGTTTACAAAATAAAATCTAATTGGAAGTTAAATGTGATTCTGAGAAACAGTAGAACAATTGGAAAGTTCTTGTCACAGTAGGCAGGCTACTGCAGGACAGACAAGTAACTATGAAGCTCTGCAGTAGAAATCTCGACCAGAGACAGAATCATTTTTGCCTTTCTGCTCAGAGATGGAGTTCTGGATTAAAACATTTGGAGAAGGAAAGCAGAAAATGTGATCGCTCTTGGCAATGGTAGTATACAGATTAAAAGCCAACAAGGTTACTCGTAGGCTCCCAGGTTCTCGTCCTCTGTCCAGGGTTCTTGACACATCTTTCTTGTCAAATCTGCAGTGGGCTGGGTTCTCCTCTCTTCTTTCCTAGCCAAGTGACCTGAAGGTATTTTGAACTTTGTGTCAAATCATGTGACATCACAGGAAGAACACACGTGTAGAATGCATTACATGGTTAAAGAGCTGAGAAAGCAAACGTGATGACTCCTAGATTGCGAAGTTTTTATACTTACCACCAACCCAATATGTTCATGGTTTCCTCTTGGTTACAGGTTCTAGACCCTTTTCAGTCTCCTCCAAAATATCTACACTCTAAGCGCAGTCAGATGTTCTGTTAATCTTCTTTTTAATTTCCATTTCAATTTATTTATATCTCTTATGGCATTTAAACAACTATGCAATGAAGATGTGGTATGTGGCTTGAATCTTCTAATTCCACTTTGAATAAAATCCCCAAATCCTTGTGTGTCCTACCTTTACTTAATGTGTCCATTCTTCATAGACTCCCCACCCACCCTCATCCCACATCAGCCACACTAGCTACTTGCTCTTCTAGAAAGACGCCAAGTCTATTCCCATCTTGGGCCGATGGTGTTTGCCTATGCCTCAAAGCTCTTCCTCAATGTCTTGTTCAGGTCTCTCCTTAAATATCATCTCTAAATGGCCTTCTCAGACCACATTATCTAAAACAACACCTCAGCCACTTACTGCTGAGTCATTGCACTATTTTTCTTCTTGATTCTTATCAATATGATATTACATTTGTTTTGTTTGTTGACAATTTATTTAATTTTTGACCTTTCATGGTGAGCATGTGAGCCCCATGAAAGTAGAGACTCTGACAGTTTTCTCCATGTCTATGTCTCTAGTATTTACAACAGTGCCTGGAATATATGAGTTCAAGTAATATCCTGAATGAATGAATGAATGGATACCTCCTAGTGAACTTTAAAATATTTGAGAGCAGTGTACTACAGCACATAAAAATAAACTATCTTGTACACGATAGGTGCTTAACATAATTTTATAAAAAAATAATGTATGAATGAATTAATTAATAAAATAGTTATTTGATTAGCTAGAAAGCCTTATTCTCTATACACAATTTAGTGTGTTAGAGAGATTTCCTAAGTGTTAATAACACAGGGAAGAACAAGAAAACATCATTGCTGGGGTTTCTATATTATAATTAATTAAGATTTTTACCTTCTACATTATAATTTCTTTAATGCAACGGCCAGTGGATATTCACATAGCAACCAGAAGGAGGATCAATACTGTTCGAAGTAAGAAGGAACGTCATCTGTGCTGTGTAGACCCTGGCATCTCTACCAAGTCATCCGATAAGATTGGCTTCACTAATCTTTGGGGGGCAAATTTAATTGAATCCTGATTCAATCTTACTTTAGAAAATTTCATGCTATTTTTCATAGTAGTATCCTAAAGCCATACATTATTACTCCATAATAATAGGATATTTGTAAATTCCATTACATTGTAAACATTTTAGAATTATAGAAACCTTTAGAACATGGGGCATTTGCTACACTTCTTTTTATCTTCAATCTCATTCTTTGACATAGGGGATGATGACATATACAATGCTAATGGGAGTTTACCCTTACTGAAAAATAATAGATACATTTAGACTTTTCCCTTGAAATTGTATACCGAAGAAGACTTTAAGGATGGTTTGCTCATTATTCTACAAAATAATTAATACTTAACAACTAAAGACAAAAAAAAAACTTTGGGGGATACATTTCACATTACAAAGCTTTTTGATGTTTGATTCTGGAATCAATATTTGTCCAGGAAAAAACAGAAATCCAATCTTAAATGCTGAGATTCAGTTCAAAGCTCATAGCCTACTGCTTCAAACTGGCTTAAATTCACTATTATTATTGTGAGTGATTTTATGAGCTGTTATTTTGTAGTAACTCATATGGTGTTTACACTACCAGTATGTACCATACTTGATCTTTGGCTCTTCTGGAAAATATCTCCAATAGATTACCTATAAATTACATATTCATAGTATCACTGTACAATTTGGGCTTGATGGATGTCTCTTTCTCATCCATTTAAAATTGTAAGGCACTGTTTACAGACTCTGGAAGTTCCGAATGAAGAAAAGCATTCCATTAGCTGTAATCAAAATGATACTTTTTGTCAGGTGTTACTATTTGTCACTGACCTCATTTTTATAGGTCAGTTCACTGCATGGTCTGAATTTCAACTCAGGTCATACTTGCTATTTGCAAATACTATGCAGAACTTCCCTTGCATTCAGATATGAAGCTAAAATGAAATGAGAAAATTGACTAGGAAATCAAGAACCAAGATGGTGGGTGTTTATGTGTGTGCATGTGGGAGTGTGCATGTGTGTGTATATATTTTAAGGTCTAAAGTTAACCACAACACTCCAGACACGTAAATCAAGGAGTGAATGATTTGCATAATAAACCAACATTTAGGTTTTAGAAAAGAAACATGCTAGTATTTTCATTTGTCCCTTGCAAATCTGACCTCTTAAGAGCTATACTAGAACACAGTTTGTTCAAACAAATATGTTTTATGATTTGTTGTGTTTGCGAATTCTGTTAAAATATTTATTTTGTGCTCATGTGGACTGTATTTTTTCCTGTGAATTTGGGTTCCCCTGATATGACTTTTCCTTTTTTATGAGACAGAGTTAGCTGAGAGATTTGTAACGCGCCTTTTAAATTCACTCTCTCTCATCTCTTATTTCCATCTCTTAATTTTTAACACATCAGAAACTATAATTACATAAATTTTAAGTTCATGTAAATGTAAAGTTTAAATACTTATAGATATTATCCTTTATAAAACGTTTTTTTAAAAGATTAAAAAAATAACTGAAAAATTAAAGAAGTTAAAGGACGTCTTTGGTGCCACACAACTAGTTATTGGTAAATATAGAACTCAGGGCCTAGAAGGATGTTTGAGTTTAAACATAAGATGCAACACATGTTATTGAACTAATTATTTGATATATAGTATTTTATTTAACAAAAACAATAGTATGACGCTGATTTTTTTGTAGCTTTTTAATGTGTATTTCTAAAACATATGCCTAGCAAACTCTAAGGTCCAATCCTCAAATAACATATACATTATTTTTAACTGTGATTAGAGATCCACACATGAATATGCGACACTAATAAGACCCACAGTAGACAAAATAAAGAAGTCTAATAGAATTAGCCTTGGGTATTCTGTCTTTTGTAATAACTTGAGATAGCAATTATTTTTGCCACACATCAAGTTGCTACAATTCAAATATTATTGAATTACAATATATGTTTAAATAAAAATGGTAAATCTTCAAGCTTATTACAAGAACAATACATTATTGAATTGCACCAGATGCTAATACATGGCAGCTTTCATTTTATATGCTGTATGATTTATATTTACATCTCAGGAACGAATTCTACAATCATTTTAGATGAATCAAGGCTAAAAATGTGTCCTAAATCTCCCTATGTTTTTCTCCTTCTTGAAAATGGATAGGTGGTATTCATGACTCTAGGGTTTACTTGACGCATAAAGGCAAGAAGTTTAAAAGAAGGGAGTACAAGAACAATAAAAACAAACCATTAAAGTAACAAGGCACGAGGGAAAAAGGGCAATAGTTGTTGGGAATAATTGGCACCTGACAAATGTAAGCTATCCTAAAAAGTTTTGCTAAAACAATTGTGCAATATTGGAATTTAAAAAATCAAAACACTCTTGAATAAGTACGTCATCCATCTTGGATTCTTTATTTCTGTCTGAAGAAATATAGTGATTGGGATTAGCTTTCCTAAATAAACTAATCCTATTTCAGGGAAATGTCATTTTCCATGTGAAAACACCTGTGTGACACTTCCAACTCTTCTGCTGGAAAGTTTCCTCATTGTGTGCAGTGTTTACTTGTTCCTCAGCGGGGTCTGCTGATGCTAATGGACTCACAGCAGTGCCTCCTACTTCGGTTATTACAGGTCTAATTCAGTCATTAACATTTCATTAATGGACGGGCCTCCTAGCTGCTGGCGAGCCTGTGCAGACATTGATGAGTTCCTTGCTAAAAGGAACAAGTCTTTAAGGGGGACTGCTTTTGCTGTGGAGTGTCATAGCGAGCATTTTGCAGAGAAAAACATGGATTGTTTTTGGAGGGTTTGGCTAGGACTTTAGGTTAAGGCAGAAGGGAGAATAAAAAAGTTTTGTCTCTCACCCTCAGGAATTCCACAGCATTTTGTAAATTGAGCACACATTTCATTCTAGCATGAGTGGTTAACTAATAATTTTCCTCCTCCTCCCAAAACAAAGAGCTGTGCATATGCCCCTTATAAGAAATCTCAGGCAAATTTCCCATGACAATTTAGTCTTTGTTGTTTTTGTTACTGGGAGTAGAAACTTGAAGTAGCTTAATGAAGACTTCGTTTAACCTCTTGTTTCCCCGCAGCTACTGCCACCACAGGAAAACATCCTGAGTTTAATGCTTCCAGTCACTTTCTCTGCTTTCCCACCTCTATTTACTCCAGTCAGGCTTTGGTCCTAAGCATCCCATCAAAGCTCAGTTGTCCAAGAAACCAGTGACCTTCATGTTGCTAAACTCGATGGTCACTTAAGCTGGCATTTGTTACTTGATCATTCAGCAGCATTTATTACAAACCCAGCCCTTAATTCTTTTCTTGGATTCAATGATTCCATGTTCTCTTGATTCTTGTCATTCTACCAGCTAGTCTTCTAGAGCCTTCTTTCATGGGTCCTCCTCTTCTGCTCCACAACTGCAGCTGGGGCTGCTTCTCCTCTTCAATCCCTTGGTGACTGAATCCAACACAATGGCTTTTGGTACCCTTTCTGTGCATGAGATTTCTAAATCTAAATCTTTTACCCCAATCTCCTTTCAGAGTCCGGAGAAAATCTAAGAAGTGGTTTTTATTCCAGCTTTGTCACTAACTTTCTATGTTACATTATTTTAGTCAAATAACTTCCCTTAACTTCTACTGTCTTTTCTGTAAAATGAAGTTGTTGAACCATTGGCTCTCTAAGGTCTCTTCAATCTCTAAAATTCTATGACCTGGAGTCTAAGCTTTGTATAAAGCAGGACAATCAGAGCTAAGAGTATGAACTGTATCCCCAGTCCTCCCATTAAACAAATGGTTATCTTCCTGTGCAACTAAGAATCGAAATATATTGTATCATACAAATTTCTAATGCAAGTACTTTGTGAAAATTACTAATTTGATACCATAATTATGCTTGTAACGTAAAATTATTAAGTACAGCCATATTGCTTATAACTGTACATGGAACTTATATTGTTGCAATAAAGTGTGTTTAAATTTCATTACATATCCTTATTGTATTCTTTAATAGCATTCACAATTTAGTAGAAAAAAAAGAAGCAAGCAGTCAAAAGAGAATGATTGTGGGTACTGTAAATTCTGTTTTGATGCTTAAAAGGGATAACTAATGTTTTCCTATAAGCACCTTTAATTTTTTTTGTGGTCAACATTATAAAATTTTGTTTATGGAAGGCATGACAACTAGCAGAAGCAGGATTAGGGTTGAGTCACTTCACAAAGCATTGAATACAATTACCCGTAAAAACGTGTTCTATGAGATATGATTTCTGCTTCATAAGCGAGAGTTTAATATTTTGGTTGTTTTGTATGATATTTTTAGACACTTTAAATTTCAGTCTTCTAGAACTAGGCTCTTCATTTTAGAAACAAATATGAAAACTTGTCCTTATATCTATGTGATGGAGCTAAATATGAGGAAGTAAAAGATTTTTAAAGATCACATAAATAAGTAGTCCAGGGTAGATGAGTGTATGTGTCTCCTACAGCAAGCTGTAACAGTTAATGAGTTAAGGATGTAGATGGTGCTCATTTAATACAGGAGAAGATACGTATAAATTATAGACAAAATGGCCAAAGCTTTATTTAAACACATAGATATAGGGTGCTTTTGTTTATTTGAGTGAAACAAAGAAGGAAACCACAGCTTTAAAAAGACGGGCTGAGTAAAAAAGAGCAAATGACTTTACTGAAATACCATAATTTTCTTTTTTGAAGATGATCATCTGACTTTGATTGTCTCATCATCTAAAACCTTTCATTCTCTTAAAACAATGGAATTCCACAGTCTTCAAAGATACAAACATGACACAATTAAAGAATGGGAATACCTCAGTTTCATTTAATTTTTAGTTTTACTATTTATATGGAGAAAAACATGTAAAAGAAAATTTAATTAGATATTATGTTAAATATTGTTTGTAGTAATTAAAATCAAGGTTACTTCAGCAAAGGGAAAAACTATAGACTATTTCATCAATAAAAATAGTAAATATTCATATGACTCCAGTCACATCTATAATACAAATCTCCAAGATCTGATATTTTTTCTGGAGACTCATAATTTTAATTAATTTTTACCTAGTCGCTTGAACTATATAATATCTTCACATATTTTTCTCTCTTCTGACAGTACCTTGTAATGAACCTTCAAAACAACTAAGATTTCATTTTCTTATGGCTGTGTAGTATTCCATTGCGTGTGTGTGTATATATATATATGTATGTATATAGATAGATACGACATTTTCTTTATCCATTCATCTGCTGATGGACACTCAGGTTGTTTCTAAATCTTGGCTATCGTGAATAATGCTGCAGGGAACATAGGGGTGCATATATATTTTCAAATTAGTGTTTTTGTGTTCTTTGGACAAATACCCAGAAGTGGAATAGCTTGATCATTTAGTACTTCTGTTTTTAATTTTTTGAGGACTCTCCATATGTGGAAGACAAAAAAAGAAAAAGCAAAAAACAAAAACAAACAAACACATAGACACAAAAAACAGATTGGTGGTTAAAGAGGGGAAGTGGGCCGGGGAGGGCAAAATGGGTAAAGGGGGACATTCGTACAGTGATGGATGGAAACTAGACTTTTGGTGCTGAACATGTTGCAGTCTATACGGAAGTTGAATGTATAGAATGTACAATGGTGTACACCTGAAATTTATATGATGTTAAAATCAATGTTACCTCAATTACAAACAGCAACAATAACAAAAACAAGAATGCTTTGCCATGCGTGCATTTTGACAAGCGTCTAAATTTAGTATTTGGCAAAGGGCTTATTTATTAGCAGTATGAATAGGGTATAAAAGTGAATCACGAGGAACTTTCAGTTGTTCATGTCAGTTCAATTTGATTCAATATGGTCAAGATCACTTTCAGTATGATTTATTGCCAACTATCTTTATTTTCAGCACTTGTATGAAGAATCGTAATCCATTTGCCCGGGAGTTGGTAGCCATGTCTTCATCGTGCATTTAGCTTTTGTATCGATGTCCTAAAATTGTTCAGCTGCCCCAGATTCTCCTATTGTCAGTGCAATCCTAAAATTCTGGAGAACTGAACATTACTGACCTGTCACTTTGCAAGCCATTTCTTAGTACTTTTAAAAAATGTGAGAACAATTCTTGAATAATTTTCTTTTACCAACAGAGTACTTTTCCTCTAGGAAAAGTAGTCTGAGTACTGATCCTCTAGGTCCAGAGGAGCTGATCCTCTAGGTTAGAAACATGACTCTATAACATTCTGCAGAAACCAATTGGTCTCACATTTTATCTCAGTCTATCTTTTCAGATGAATATCTGTTCCCTCTTGCTCGTGATAGGATTCACATTGTATTACCGGACGTATGTAAAACGTGATATATTCTCTCCCTTTGCTGGGTTATGGAATTGCAGTTAATTTTGCAACTCCTTTTGGAATGTTCATGTCTCTTTGACAAGCTCTTACTCATACTTTAAGCGCCAGCCTAGATGTTAGTTTTCCTACCAACTTCTTTCTCTTCTGTGTTCCCAAATCATTGGGTATATCCTCTCTTTATGTCATTTAAAACATTGCATTAGAATCATTCATTTGTATATACACTTCCCCAACTAAGCTGAAAACACAGTCTAACATGAAAGATCTCTTTTTTTTCAAGTTTGTGTCTGCTATGCCCAGAATATTGCCTGATAAGTAGTAGGAGTTGGATATACGTTGGTTATCATAAAAGTTTGTTTATTGATTGATTAAATTGGGCATTTAGTGCATTGGACTGAATTGTGTCCATTAAAATTCATATGTTGAAGCCCTAACCCCCATGTGATGGTATTCGGAGGTGGGGCCTTTGGGAGAGGATGAGGTCATGAGGGTAGAGTCCTCATTAAGAGATGGGATTAGTACCATTATAAGAACAGACTCCAGAGAGCTTGCTCTTCTCTCTTTCTCCATCATATGAGGACACACTGAGATGGTAGCAGTCTGCAAACCAAGAAGAGAGCCCTCACCAGAACCTGAACATTCTGGCACCCTAATCTTGAATTTCAAGGCTCCAGAACTGTGAAAAAATAAATTTCTGCTGTTTAAACCACACAGTCTATGGTATTTTGGTAAGGCAGCCTGATCATATCAATACATTTAGTATTCCCATATTTTCCTCTAAAAAAATATTCACCTCATATTTCAATAACCAAAGCTGGCTGTCAGGAAATATACTAAATTTGGGGTAGCAGTAAATTATGAAACGCTACTTTTTTTTTTTTGATTGCATAATTCAAATGGTTCACATCTACCTTTAACTTCTCTAATTTATTTTTTCCCCACTTTCATAGATTTTCCTACGATAAACCTTTACTTGAGTGTGAAATGTAATAGAGGAACTAGTTATCCCAAAATTTTGCCAATATGGATTCAGCTATTAATGTTTTTGGCATCAATGTTGTATTTGAGTGGGGCTCAGTTTTTCACAATTGAAGGAAAATTTATTCCAAATTTGTCTCCTGTTACTCATAAGGAAATTAGTGGGTTTACTGTGTGGTCCAGCGTTATTTGCAATGGGAAACAAAATCCTTTTTATCTTCTGTGTACTACGAACTTAAGCCAGAGACATGAGGGTTGACTTACCTTTACCATCTTCACTTTGTAGCACTGAAAATGTTATTAGTGGTTATAAAATGACCTCATTCTATCCATGTAGATTGCGTAATTAAATGAGCCCTTGAGCCAGAAATTTTGCAGGTTGACTGTGTGCTGTCTGAGAAAATATTTCTTTTTATTTGGTCTATCTTCATTGCCCTTTAAATCCAGTGGGGTCCCTTTGCTCTCATATTCCACACTGGTGAGTTGGAGGGAACGATCAACTGTCATTTGACTTTGAACGTCTGACCCAGCTCTTCACATACAGCTGGTCTCTTCCCAAAATACAGACTCATTCACTTTGTATTTTAAAATCCAGACTCTGTCTCCACCCCTCCTCCAGTTATTTTTAATATTTTCTTTACTCTTCCAGTCACTTTTGGCATTTATTTCACTCTCCCGTAGTGATATCACTGGTTTAAGTAAATATCTTCCCTAAAACATTGGGAAATAATCATCCAGGAAGAGGGGGATCCCTGGAGCTATGAAATAGACCCCACACAGGAAGTGGACATGATACCCTGTTAATCACCTCAGCTGTGCCTGGAGTGAGTCCGGGTGAACAGGTGGAGTCAGTCAGGTGTTAGGATTTCCTGTTTGATCCCCACAGGGGTGTTTCACTAGATTTACTGCTGCACGGCCTGCGGCTTCTGACAAGTAGAGGATTCTTGCCTAGTGTATAATAGGACAATTTGCTTAAGCTTTGTTCTCAGAAATAATTAAACAAAAAACAAAAGTCAAGAGTAGAGGGAAAGAATATTGATTAGATTAAATGATCTTTCTTCTTAAAAACAGTTGAACATTTATATTTTTGGCATATTGATAAGCATTCATATACAGAGGATGCTAGGGCAGGGAGATAGACTATATTCATTCAAGACTCTGCCAATTTTTCAAAATGATATTATCCATTTGTTAGGTTATTTTGGATTCTAGAAAACATCAATGGACCTATCTCAATGGCTTATATAAAAATATTAGAAGTAATAGAAAAATGATGACATGGGAGAAAATTCTGATGAATAAAAGAAGCAATTGGCTTAGTTTATCCCTGAAAAATGTAATGCTCTACCAGAATGGTGGCAGTCTCATTTAATATGGTAGTATCTAACATCCCATGCTCTCAGTCCAAACTACCTAGATGAAAAGGTAGGCCCCCTAATGTGTGATATTGGGCAAATCATTTAATCATTCTTTTTTTCAGTTTCTTAATTTTAAAATGCTGATTTTAATATTACATTATTGGGTGTGGGGGTAAAAGATATGTTAGTATTAATACTGTTCTTTAAGTTCTATTTGGCACAGATCAAAACTGATCTCTCATTGAAGTACCAAAAAGTGTTGCTTTTAAAGTCCCAGAATATAACTCTTTGAAATATTGTACAAGTTAGCTATTGCTGCTTAACAAACATCCCAAAACTTCAGTAGCTTAATGCAACAACTGTTTGTTGTTTCTTCCATGTCTATAGATAGGCTGGGGATTCTTTCATCTCTACTGGGATCTGCTGGGCTCTGCTCGGTCCCCACATGTGTGCATCTGTGGTTAGCTGTTTAGCGTTCAGCTGCTTGATCTAGGAGGCCATTGACACAGATAACTGAACTCTGCCCCACCTGGTCTCTTGTCCTCCATATCTCCTATGTGGCAGGCTTCCAAGTGAGTAATAGAAATACACAAGCAGTTTTTTAAGCTTTTGCTTATACAAAGCCTGCTAACATCTTTTTGTTTAAAGCAAATCACGTGTCTATACCCAGATTCAAGGAACAGGCAAACAGGTCCCAACTCTCTTCAGAAGAATGGCAAAGGGTTTGGACATAGGGATGGGTAAAGTACTTAGAGCATCAATGCTATCAACCTTTGTTGTTGTCAGTGCTGTCAAGTTGATTCTGACTCTGTGTACAGCAGAGTGGATCACTGCCTGGTATTTTGCATCATCTTCTCTTCTTCCAGCTCTATATCAGACAATGCTCCACTGCTATTCATATGATTTTTTTTTTTAAAAATGAGTGACCAGGCCCTTCTTCCTGGTCTGTAAGCTCCTCTGAAACTTGTCCACCATCAGTGACCCTGCTGGTATTTGAAATACAGGTGGCATAGCTTTCAGCATCACAGCAACACACAGGCACCACAGTATGACAACCAACAGATGAGTGGTGTGTTTCCATGTCTGGGAAACAAACCCAGCCCGCGGCAGTGAAAGTGCCAAGTCTTAACCACTAGACCACCGTGGCTGACTGCTATCAATCTACCACAGCTGCATACGCAATATCTAGGGTTACATTAAGGAGTACAAATCATTGCCTTTATTCAATACAGTCCTTCAATATCTCTCACATTCAATTGTACTTCCTAGCCGTGAACATTCATTCATGGACTCTCTTAGGTTTGGAACTTTGAGAAATAAGAAAGAAAAGTAGAAAACAAGGGAAAAAATGTATAAGGGATTGGTAAGAGTTATATAGTAAAGTAGTGTTTTTCTTTTTGTTCAGAATTAAAAGGGTGAAATTACTTAGGAGAAAACAGTTCCTCTCATATCGCTTTTACACACCACCTTAATAATATATATACCAGAAGCACTAAACCCAATAAAAACATAACAGTCACTTAATCATTTACCAATACTGGCTCTTTGCATATCCCATCTCATTAATTTTTTTAATATTGCTTTTAATAGTACCTTTGTGATTTAGGAAAGCCTCTGACTTCTGGTGTCTCCTATGGTCAGAGGACCACAGTGCTGCACTTGGTTTACCAATTACACTAATAAGTGCATAAATGGAAATGTGGATGGATGGGTTTGTGGGATTCTGGATTGTGATTTAAGTCATTTATATTTGGGTTCACTCTGCTATAATATATCTGATTTAAAATTCCAGGAAGCAGTGGTTTTGCTGGGTATTATTAGGATGGCTTACATTTAGTTTTCAATCTTTTTCCAGAATCTTTACCCACAGTTTCTTGTTTCATTTTACTTTTATTTCTTTTTTAAGTTTGTTATTTCTTCAGTTATTCTGATTGCACTCTCTAATTAGACCTTTCCCAATTGTGCTCAAGCTAACATTGCAGCATCCTCTCTGTGGAATGTGTCAGACTTCCCCATATTGACTGTGAAGCATCACCTACTTGCACAAAACCAGGGACCCCCCTGGATTCCTGTGAGCTGCACCTACAAACATATTGAGCAGGGTCATTTAGCAGCAGGTGTCAGCCTTTAACTCTCTCATTCAGAAGCAATAACACCACATTTGGAAGATAAAGGGTTTAATTTCCAAAGGCACGCATGACTCCCAGTCTTCTCACTTCAGATTCGCATGAAACCCTCCCTGCAACTTTGAACATAACTTTCAGCAAAACTGAAGTGTGCAAGAATGAAACATTTAGAGGTAAAAATAGGCAAAGAAATACATATGTGTATTCACATATATGGCTTTAAGGTAAGAAAGGCAACGTTAAGGTAAAATTAAGTTTATTAAAATCCTCATTTTGAATGAACCTCAAACTTCTTGGTTGAAATTATAAGAACGTTAGTTACCTGGTGTCATGGAAGACCCATCTGGAAAAAGTCAGGGTTCAGTAACTAAATTGGACTTTTGCCCCCTTGAGTTCCCAGTATTTAATCTTAGGGAAGCAAAAGAAGTTTCAAAACTAGTGTTTCAAATAAAATCTTTTCTGTCCTCATAAGAATGTGTATTTTTACTATACCACTGCTTTTATTGTAATGTGCTCAAATTGTGCACTCAGTAACATAGTATTTTGACCATTGAAAAATAAGAGAAAATATTCTCATTCTAGGCTCTGCTAGAATGCGTTTAGAGCTTACATTCAAACCTGGCACACACTTAGCACTAACAGTTTCCTTTTTTCATCTAAATTCTCCCGGGAGAAATGTAAATAGCAATGGCTACAGCAGCATTTGGAGCTAATGTACTGATGGCTGTGGGAACCGTTACAACAGTGAGCCCCTCAGCTAGAACATTCCATTCAAAGACCATTTCTGGAGAAAAATCAGCATTTCAGGGAAGACAATTATTAGACAGGAACTGGATTATAGCCATTGTAAAACAAAGAAGAAAATACGCTAAATAGTGCCATGCTTTTCCTTCAGAAAACTTCACGTAACCATATTAGTGTGCATGTGTCTGCGTGTTTATGTTTACAAAAAGCACATACAAACATATGTCAAGAGTGAATTCATATATATTCATATATATATATATATATATATGTTCATACATATATATCTCCCTGTGACTCTCTTTCCTCATCTGGAAACAAAGAAAAATTTAAAGTGCTTACCCCACAGAGTTATTATGTAGATTAAATGACTTAATACTTAAATTTGAGTGACTCAAACTGAACAATATCTAGCAGTGTCTGGCATATAATAAGTACTCAGTAAATACATGCTATTGTAATATTTATTGTTAACACATATGAATTGTACTCAGTAAATACATACTATTATAATGTTCATTGTTAACATATATGAATTATAAAATAAAATTAAGGTTTGATTAATAATTCTATAAATAATTCAATCTTGCAATCTCTTAGGTATTAATTTCACTTCAAAAATTTAAAACAGAATTTGGTAAAAGCAAAACACACCAGGAGTCGGCCCTGTGGCCAAGTAGTTAAGTTTGGCACTCCACTCTGGCGGCCCAAGGTTTCACCAGTTTGGATCCTGGGTGTGGACATGGCACCGCTCATCAAGCCATGCTGAGGCAGTGTCCCACATAGCACAGCCAGAGGGATCTACAACTAGAATATACAACTATATGCTGGGGACCTTTGGGAAGAAGAAGAAGAAGAAAAACAAAAGAAGATTGGCAATAGATGTTAGCTCAGGTGCCAATCTTTAAAAAAAAAAACTACCAAAACCAAGAAAATAGCTACATATCTGGAAAAACAGGTAAATAAAGGAAGCTTTTTTTCCTTGTAGGCATAATAATAATATTTATTTCATCGGGCTATGAGTATTTATTTGTTTTGTTTTGTTTAATCAATCGTATATTAGAGATCCAGAAAACAATATTTTTTGACTCACTTCAAGTATGTTTTCATAGCTGATACTGTGTAGGCACCATCATTCTCATAAGTCTGTTAAGAAATTAATTATAAAATTAGCTATTTCATGATTGTTGCAGTTACTCCATTTTAAAAGTAGTGTTTCAATTGCAATTCAATAAAGGATACCAAAAATTCTGCCAGATGTCAATTGAACACAACTAACACCAATGGTAAAAAAGAGAGCTCAGCAGTTATTGAAAATGATGAGAGGAAAGCTAAAGTGACCACTTCTTCAAAAGAAATGAGCCAAGAAAGGACTATGCTTTGTCCTTCCACAGACTCATAGTACAAGGGCAGCTATTAGAAACTAGCTATTGGAAACATCTTCCAGCAATTTGTAGGAAAGGTAATACCACAAAAATACTAACTCTCAAATTGTACAGTAACAAAGACCATTTATTTAGTCTACCGGAAAAACTTTCCTTTGAGATTTATGCCTTACTTAAATGCATGCATTTGTTATTTTGTACGTGCAAAATACCTTTAGTTTACCTAGAAATTCTCCCAGAAGTTTTCATTTTTATATCATGCACAGATCCAATATTATTTTGCTCAAAATAATACATAGATTTTTGTTAAAGCTACAACTGTAGTTTGTGTATATTCTTCCCTGTACTTAAAGCTCCTATCAGTTTGTTTTAGTTATTCTATCCTCTCCCCTGCAGTAATCCATTATGAGAAACTTTCTCTATGAGAGAACAGCCTCATCTCTTACATATGAGTAGACAATAAAAAAAATAATATGATTTTCTTTCTTACTATATTTAGTTGGAGTTACTATGGCTGTGTAATAAATTACCCCAAAATATAGTGTTCTAAGACAATTCCTTATACTCATGGTCAGGAATTTGCATACGCTGAACAGGTATGGCTTATGCTTGTCTCTCTCTGCTCCATAATGTCTGGTTCCTCAGCAGGAAAATTCAGAGTCTGAGTGCTGGGCTGGAGGAATTCTCTGAAGGCTCACTCATTCACTCATTCACATGACTTGTGTTCAACTCTGGCCAATGGTTGGGGGACTCATTTCCCCTCACACGGGTAGTCTTTTAGGGCAATTTGGGCTTCCTCACAACATAGTGATTGGATTTCAAGAGTGAGTGTCTGGAGAGAGGGAGCAAGGTAGAGGTCAGATGGCCATTTAGGACCTAATCTTAGAAGTTACACAGCATCTTTGTGCTGCGTTCTATCCGGTAGGGCAATCACAAAGGCCTGCCCAATTTCAAGAGGAGGGGAAAGAGGAAACATTTTCTGATAAGGCAATGGCAAGTTTCTAGAAGAACATGTGGGATAAGAAATAGTGCTGTGGCCATTTTTCAAAAATACAATCAGCCACTGAGAATTTAGGATATTTAGAGAAAATGTAACAGTGAATAATTCTTCATATGTAATATCAAATTCTTGCTGTTCATAAAGCTAGGGCCCAAGCAAGCCCAGCTTTCCCAATACATACATAATTCAATATTAAGTACTTATCAAGAATAAGACAGTGTACTACATAATTTAGGGAATACCAAGAGCTCATTGCTTACTAAGGGAAAAAATGTATGTGAATTAGTATAATACTAAGTGTTAAATTTAGTTGAGGGTGGGAAAAAGGAAGATTGACTATGTCTGGGAACCTAGAGGAAGCTTTATCTTAAGGAGAATCTTGATGCTTAGGTAAGATTGCTTTGGCAGAGAGAAAAAAGGCAATTACTGCTAAAAACAAAAAAAGAGCTTAGGGAAAGATAGCAAAGTGAGAAACAACAGTAATTTCAGGTAATACGCACTGATGTCTCTCTCTCTCTGTATGCGTATATATCCAGATATAGATGTGGATATAGATTGGCCCTGAGCTAACATCTCTGTCAATCTTTCTCTATTTTGGATGTGGAATGCCTCCACAGCATGGCTTGCTAAATTGTGTATAGGTCTGCGCCCAGGATCCGAACCTGTAAACCCTGGACCACCAAAGCGGAGTGCGCAAACTTAACCAGTATATCACCAAGTCAGCTCCTCACTGGTCTATATTATAAGTGGAAAGGGAATATTGACAAGACAACTAGAAGTTTTGGACTAGATCATGTAGGTCTCAACTGTCTAGGGACAAGGGAGCAACTAAAATTAGTGTTGAGAAGGAAAATGACATAGTCAAAATTACGCTTTAGGAAGGCTCCTCTTGTAGAACTATGTATGTAGATGGGGAGGGACAGCATATGACAGGCAAGCAATTGATATAGATTGTTAAACATAAGGCAAGCAGCAATCAGAGCCTGGATTAGAATAGATCCAGAGGCCACTGAAAGAGAGTATAGGCATAAGAGGCTTTTCCAAGGTAGGAATGACTGGATAGTATGCAGAACTGAATTTATGGGCAAATGATTGTATCTTTATTGTAATGAAGAGATAACTCCCTATTTTAAAACCAGGGATACCTGGAGGCTGGTAAGGGCCATGATAGTTAAGAGAAGAGGAAACACAAAGAGATTTGGACAAACAAGGTCATTTTTAGATAAGTGGATTTTATAATGTTTCAAGTATCAATGTGTAGTTTCCAGAAGATAAGTGGAAATCTGGAGTTTAGGAAATTCTGAAGTAGAGGAAAAGTAGTATTAAGCAACGATGGTCATGAATAAAATTACCTGGTGGAAGAGAGGGGAATCAGAGAAAAGAGTCTAGAGTTGTATCTTACTGGACTCACTGTCTGACATGAAGTAAGATGAAGAGAAGGCAATAAATAGGCAGCGAGAAGAGCCCCAAAAACCACACAGATGATATGGGAGAAACAGCATCTTTTCAACATTGGAGGAGTCTACAACGTCAACCTGGCAGAGATTATTCTACACAGGATGGAGATGTGCTGTTCAAATCGTGTGAGGTTACATACCCGATGTTCCTTCCCCTAGAGCAGCGGTCCTCAGCGAGGAATGATTTGTCCCTCCTCCCTAGGACATTTGGTAATATCTGGAGACGTATTTGATCATCACTACCAGGGCGTGCTACTGGCACCTAGTGGGTAGAGGTGAGGGAGGCTGCTCAGCATCTGCAGAGCCCAAAATACATCCACAAAAAAGAGGATCTGCCTCAAGATGTTAACAGTGCCAATATGGAGAAACCTTGCTCTAGATACTGTTGAGCACAGTTGACCATAAAAGTAAGATTACCATCACTGTTCAAATTCTCCATCCCTTTTCAAATCAGGGAGAGTCTCTAGAATGGCAAAATTTTTATGATACCTCATAATTTTAAAAGTGGGCCCAAGACTCATTTTTTCTTTCTAGACTAAGCAGTAGCAGCAGATTCTGTATGTTTCCAACACTAAATGTCAGGTCTATTTAAGAATCATGAACTCGGTTATATTTACCTTGTCTAATCTAATATGGATGTTTCAAAGCACAGCTGGAAAGCTGGTCTGCTGTAGGTTGGCATGTTACAGTTTAGCATTCATTTTAAATGCATTAAAAAATTACTTAAATACATCTTAAAACTTATTTGCTAAGGTCTGTAAATGAAATATACAAAACAGCAAAATGTAATTTTTTTCAATTTTACTTTCTAAGGCGGTTGTACTTTTAAAAGAGTAAAAAAATAATGTTTGTGGAAAAAAATCCATTGTGGGAGAAACTGACATTTTGATAACAGTGATTTTTCCCCCAAATGTGTATCTTTAAAATAATTTCTGACATGTGTGGTTCTTTTCTTAAAGGTGACCAATTTTTAAAGGGCGTAATATCACTTGTTTCATCTACACATGAAGCGAACTTCTTAAATTTACTACCTGCACAGTCAAATATCTTTCTGAGGATGTTGACTTATTTATGTAAAAAGCAAGATAATACAAAGTGGCACTGGGGAATTATTTCCCTTCTGCCCTGGGCCTTTGAATCATAGGCTACATCATGCTGCTCAGCTGTTGACTCTGGACAGAGTCCAGAACAGCACAGTACTGTGGAAGATGCCAGAAAGATACACTGCCCTATAGCAAACGAAGTAAGAGTTATCTTCTCTGCAAACTCAAGAGGATAACAGAGTGATTTGTACTGTAGTTGATATGCAAAACATTCATCTTTAATTTTCAGCATCAGTCAGGTGCACTTCCAGCTCACAAGATGGCATATTGCTCTCCTAGGAAGGGAAAGGAAGAAAGATTCTTCGAGAACTCTTGTGCCCATCTTTGCTGACTGAATCCTAGCCTGTTGAAGCTCACAATACTGGTTTCTTCAATTAGCATTGTTTAGTCATCCTTGCTGAGAGGGTCAAGGATTATAGCAAAAGAAAACAAAAACTGATGGCTTCTCCCGGGGCACGTGGCATGTCTGTAATAAAGGACATTCTGATTGTCCTTTTAGTAGCATCCTGCTCTTGAAACGACGCAGGTAATAAAATCGGTGGGCTCTCCATTTTCTGTAGTGAGATCAGCAGTGCGCTGCCATTTCCAGAACTTGTTCATGATTTCGACAGCCAGTATAGTTGTTGTTTGCTTTGTTAGCTTCCCAGGGCTAGGGAAGTTGCCAGGTATTGCAGCTGTGCAGAAGTATGGAGTCTCATTTTACAGGAGAAACTTTCCATGGAATTTCATGGAAATTTCATAATGGAGAAATATTTAGCACTTTGGGAAAAAAGAATTTGTTTTTAATTTTCTTGGCAGAGCTCCCCCATGACAATAAAGTGCCCAGAAAACAGTGCCTACCTGGCGTTCAAGTCATTCTAAGGCTCAATCCTTTGAAAGGTCATCATAGCCGTTTTATTAAGATGTATGCTTCTCTCCAGTTTAGGTGATCTGACCAGGAATAGTGAATACACTGTTGAGCGCACTCTATGCTAAGTCAAACGAAGAGTAAAAAATCCAATTACTGGATTACCAAGTAAATCCAAGGAATTCATCAACCATGGTTCAGCCATACTTGATTCATTTCTGAAGGATGAATTCTAGCATTTGTTTTGGACCTGAAAAATAAATAATTTAATATAAAGTCAAACAAAAAATAAGGAGAGGTTTTTGGAGGTATTTATCAAGACTTACTTGTATAAATATTCAGTTCAGAATAGCATAATGTTCTGGGAAGCTGCTGTTATTGGTAGTGATTATCAAGCCCTAGGAAGATTAAAAATGAAGACGGTTTTGTGATTTAAGAAAAGTAACAATTTAGAAGAGCTCTGTCCTGAATTTTTGGGATCTGGTTTACTTCTTGGGACTTACCACCTCTTTTGACCTTTATGACATTACACAAAAAATGTGTTTCTATATCTGAGATATCTTCACATTTTCTCTAAGATTTCGAGCTCACAGCATACAAGGGAATAAGTTTATCCAGGCATTTGGCATGTAACACGTGTTCAATAAATGGCAGTAATTATTAATTTTTTTTTATAGAACACTGAGAATGACAACATGAACAAGCTAATGCTGAATAAAGCTTTTACTCTTCAGGGGCTGGCTCCGTGGCCGAGTGGTTAAGTTCCAGCGCAGCGCTGTGGCGGCCTAGGGTTCGGATCCTGGGCGTGGACATGGCACCGCTGGTCAGGCCACGTTGAGGTGGTGTCCCACATCCCACAGCTAGAAGGACCTGCAACTAAGATATACAGCTTTGTGCGGTGGGGGTTTGGGGAGATAAAGCAGAAAAAAAAAAAAAAAGATTGGCAACAGTTGTTAGCTCAGGTGCCAATCTTTAAAAAAAAAAGGCTTTTCCTCTTCATGTTCATTAATTAAATTAAATCCTACTGTGACTCCTATACACACGTTCCTCCCCATTCCCCACTCTCAAGTAAATTAAAAAAATGGATTTACCGTTTGGGAGGTAAAATTGGTTACTCATAAATTGACACATAAATTGTACATCCATCTGAAAACATATGTAGCCATAGTCTTATTTTCCTCATCTTTAAAAGACCTGTAGAGTTGATGGGTACTTGCTGTGATATTGTGGTTTATAATAAGAATTTTATGTTTGGGTTTTGTCCCCATTTCTGGCTCAGAGCTTCTAAAATCCTTGGAATTTCCTAAGTGAAGAGAGCAACAAAGACATCTTTTGCTATGTTAATGAGGTTACTTTTACACCTAAGGATGGGGGATTAGAGTTGGAATCTCCAGTCCCACTCTGTGGAAGAGAGAGGGGCTGGAGGTTGAATTAGTCACCAATGGCCAATGACTTAATCAACCATATCTGTGCAATGAAGCCTCCGTAAAAACTCAAGAGGATGAAGTTTGGAGAGCTTCCAGGTTGGGGAGTCAGAATGCTCCCGCATGTCACTGTACCTGACCCCAAACTCCATGAGGACAGAAGCTCTTTTGTTAGGGGCCTTGCCTTATGTATCTCTTCATTTGGCTATGGATTTATATCCTTTAACATCCTTTGTAATAAACCTGTAATCTAGTGAGTAAATGGGTTTCCTGTGTTCTGTGAACCACTCTACCAAATTAACCAAACCCAAGGAAGGGGGTCATAGGAACCTCTGATCTATAGTCAGTGGATCAGAAGCACAAGTAACAACCTGTGCTTGCAATTGTCAACTGAAGTAGGGGTCAGTTTTGTGGGACTGAGCCCTTATCCTGTGGAATCTGATACTATCTCTGGGGGTAGATAGTGTCAGAATTGAGTTGAATTGTAGGACACACAGTTGGTGTCAGAGAATTACTTGGTGCTGTGGGAAAACTGCACACACACGCACATACACACATTGGAAATTAGTCCCAGAACATCGTGCTTGCAATCCTTGCTAATATTATTTAAAGAAAATTCAGAAAATCATTTCTAATATAAGATTTTGCTGGAATTCTTGAAGTTGGAGTCTTAAAAATGCAAGGGTACCCAAAACAAAGTCAGAAAAGGAAAAGCTGGAAAAAAGACTAGGTAGAATTTTGAAGCAAACCAATGAGGCTAAACAGGAGAATCTTTACCTCTTTCTTACACCGTTAGTCAAAAATCCTGTTAACTGCCACTAATTTCAAGATTCTTGTTAAAGAGATCTCAGTTGGAAGATATCAGGAAAAGCTATGTTACGGCTGGTAGATTCCTGAAGACCATATTAAAGTCAGCAATTTCCCTCTGTCCTCCTGTAAAACACAGCATTCCCTAACAGCTAAAGAAGCAAGATTCAAAAGTCCATTGTAAAGTGGCTGTTTAGAATTTAAAAAATCATTTTGTCCTTTAATAATGTTATTATTCATTATTAGAATCTACTATCTTCTATGTACTATGCACAACATTGGGGACACAAGGATACATTAGATAGAATTCTTACCTTCCAGGAATTCATCGTCTTCTCCGGGAGATAAAAACATCAACAGGTGAAGAAAATTGTATTTATCAGAATCCCTGAAGTGATGGGGAGGGCAGGCCAGCCAGGCAGGGCTGCTTCCTACAAGAGAGGTCAGTGCTGGGATAAACTGACCTTGTACTCTGGTGTCTATCTGTTCACAACTGGGCAGGATGCCCTAGTAGCAAGGTGGACTGTGGAAGAAGCTGAGGCAGAGTACCTCAGTATGATGTTGGAGAAGGCATGAAGAGAGTTATACAATCTATGCCTCTTTGGTGCCCCTTACGTCTCAGAAAACCAAATATACTTTGGTCTCTGCTGGAAGACACGGATTCATGAGGCTAAACTTTGAGCCTAGGTGTGACACAGGACAGAATGATGCAGCCTGTGGAGGCCTGTGGAATAGAGCAGGCCCTCTGATAGGGAACGGGGCTCCATTGGCATGCAATTTTCTCAGAGCACTGAAAGAAGAAACTAGAAAATGTTATTGGAGCTCAATAAAGAACCACGTAAACAGGAAAGGGGAAAGATGTCAAGGAAGGCTTCAGGGAGGAGGCAACGCCTGAGATGAGTCTCAAAGATAAGCAGGAGTTTTAAGGATAGACCAGGCAGTCTAAGCAGAGAAGTAAGAAGTGGGGAAGAAAGCCTATGACAATAGGGTAGGTATAATTTTTTTCAGTTGGGACAGTTGAGCCAGATCATAAGAGGCCTTATATACATTGTTAGGGAGCTTGAATTTTATCTCTCAGGCTGTAGGAGACACTGAAAGCTTTTAAACAAGGGATTGATTTGTTTTTATAGTGGGGATAGGCTTGCAGTTCAGCCCACAAAACTTGGGTAAGCCATTGCACGCCTGAAGCTGAGGACTGGCGATGGTGCATCAATCAAGGGCAGCAAACAGACATCATGATTTCAACAAATCTCATCATCCCCCAAAGGCCTTAATAAGTTCCTGTCATCAGAGCCGTCCCAGCAGCTGTGTTGTGTAAACAATGTGTCTATGGCAAAATGTTTCAGAGTTCAACAGGAATCCTTCCTCCTCTGCGGTCGGATGGGGGTATTTTAATGTACCATTCTCTCCCTCAGTATAGTTCTGGGAGTGGAAATAGAAATTGTTTCAGTATCTTAAGACGTGACTACAGTCAATCAAGGGCTGGTGGATTTACCCATGAGTGTCTTGGAAGTGAGTTGTGAGAAGCAGACTTTTCTACCAGTGGTTCCCGTGTACATTCCAAAAACTGTTGTGTGTGAGAGTCAAAAGAATTGAACTATGTTGTCTCCTGTCTGCTAGAATTACCTGAAGCACCTTCATTGGATTTTTTTCTAGGGTTACATGTGTGCCCGTGTGTGTACAAGTATATTTGTATTTACATTTTCCCTAGTAATATTTGGGAAACTGACAAGAAGTCAAAGCATGTTATTTTTGTTTTTCTCCATTTTCTATTTTTCTTTTTCTTCTTTTACTTAGAGCTGGTGTCCTTAACATTACAGTATAGTAGCCCAAGAGCTAAACGATGTGTGTGTGTGTTAGTTTTCTGGGATGGCAGGGTAGGGTCCATGGAAGGAAATGGGGCTTGAGTGGGAAGAGCTGCTGACAAAGATGACGGGCTGTAAACTGGGTAATGTGGAAGTGTCGGGATGAGGGAGGAGCAGTGGATACATTTGACGTGCCTCCTGTTCAAACTCCCTATTGAAGGCCCTTGTCATGACACGTTTTCCAAATCTTCAAGGATTGTATCTGTTTTGTTTTTGTATTCTCAGTTCTAGTATAAAACTTACTGCATAGCAACACTCAATAAATTAAAAAATGAATGAATAGATTTACCTTGCACTATGATCTGAATATTTATGTCTCCCCCAACTTCATATGTTGAAATCCCAACCCCAAAAAATGATGGTATTAAGAGATGGGGCCTTTGAGAAGTGCTTAGGTCATGAGGGTGAAGCCCTCACGAATGGGATTTATGCTCTTGCAAAAGAGACCCCAAAGATCTCTCATCCCTTCCCCCATGTGAGAGCACAGGGAAAAGGCACCAGCTATGAATCAGAAAGAAGGCTCTCACCGGAACACAACCATGCTGGTGTCTTGATCTTGGACTTCCCAACCTCCAGACTGTGAGAAGTAAGTTTCTGTTCATAAGATACCCAGCCTGTGGTATACGGTTATAGCAACCCAAACAGACAATGGCACCTTGTTTTGAAAGGAAAAGCCAATGGGAGGATGAGAGGGCCAGATGGAGAGAAGTTACAGGCAATAGCTAATTTAAGACCAATGAGAGGTCAGATGAGCTGGTGACTCTCCACTGCTCCCCCAGATTCCTTCTCTGCCTTCCTTTGCCCTGCTCAGTGACCTGGGAGATTAGCTTCTATGGACAGCATTGCCAGGTTTGTTGTTATTTTTATTGTCGTTATTATTGTTGTTCTGGGCTTCCAGTTGAGTTCAGCCAACTGGGGAGGAATGGCAGAGGTACAGGCAGGATATGAGGGATTGGAAGAGAAACGTTGGTTATTTCTTTTCCCACTGAATGTGTAGGGCAGCTGCTCTTCCATGGTTCCATCTCTAGGGCTCCAGTAACACTGTCCCCTCCCTTTGCGCCTTCAGGCCTAGGGGTAGCAATGGTTTCTCATTGTTCAAATGTATCACAGTGCCTCAAACTTCTTTAGCTGGTTCCCTTAATCCTGATCTTTCTATTAATCTGTTCTCAGTTTAAACCATTTTGAACGTACTGTATGTTTCTTTCTGGGAACCTGAATGATAGAATAGGGATTTCTAAACTATGAGGAAAAAGAGAAGGGATATGTGACAGAGCTTAAGAAAATGACTTCAAACTCAGGTAGAAAATACTTCAATACACCTCCAGTAAAAACTCATCATAAATGAAAATGATGAACTACTCTCCTAATGGACAGGACCAGCGCACATCCTCAAGTCTGCCCATTTATATAAAATAAGTAGGAATATTTTCCCAGCTGTCTGACATTATGCCTCTAATTTTAATTCCCTGAACCCAAGGAAGAACAAAGGCAGCACGCTGTGGACCAGGGGTTGGGGCATGGGGCCGGGGGGCACCGGAGTTAGTGCTTTCCAGCCACTCTGCACTGCAACCACCTCCAACACTAATTTGGAAAGCTTGGGCTGAAGCACAGGACCCGAGGAAACACAATCAACGCAAACACATCCCAGATGAAAGCGAGTGCTTCCTGGTGATTAGCAAACTTAAAAAGAAAGGAAAACTTTAATAGCTCAAAATTGGCTTAATGCAAAATATTAACAGACCACAAAATCCATACTCTTGATAGAATTAAAGCACTCTTTTTAAGCTTTCCGTACTTGGCTGCCAGTCAGCGCCCAGTCCTCCCTGAGATATTTGGTAAAATCATTAACACTGGAAGCAAATTCAAGACCAATGTTCTCTGACCACTGAGGCACAGGTCCTAAACTCACGACTTGGAAATCAGGGAGATTTTCCATTCACTTTGCAGATTGATTTGGTGAACGATGTATATCCCTAATTCAATATTCATTTCTCACATACTTAGACTCTAGAAAACACTGCTGTTTTTATTTAGAATTAGTCATACACAGATTACCATTACTAATATCTGTAAAAAACTAAACTGAAGAACTATCTAACCCCATATATTTAAGACACATATCTGTAACCTTGTCATTACTCACATACACAAAGTGGGGTCATGTTTTATGTAAATCTGGGTTGTGGTCTTTTGAAATAGTGTGATATCAAATATTAATGGATTCTCAGTTTTGATGCAAAAATTGAAACAATGCAATTCTTATTTTATGTTTATTCCTATGGGAAAAATAATTTTGAATTATATGAATTTTAAATTATGGGAAGTCTTCATGAAAGCATTTCTTGCATAAAATGTGACTGCACCTGTCTTCCTTTGCTGGATTAACTTATATCAGCTTTTGTTAGGAATAATGACAACCGGGTTGTATAAATTCAGAAAGTATTTATCAACAGATTCCAAAGTACAAGGCACCACAAGAAATGGAGAAGCTTCCTGCATTCAAAGTCACAGACTACTAGGGTTCAAATTCACTAGTAAGCTTACCTAGGCCATGTTGAATGGCTGGAATAAATTAGTCTGGTCGTTTTAGGTAAATGCCTGCAGAAGCTAAAGATTTTGTTCTGAGTCGTAAAGATTTGTTCTAGAAGCATAGGGTTTATTTGCTGAGTTGTTTGGAGTGTACAGCTATGGTGACAAGAGTGTTAAAATTGTGTACAGTTGGGCAAGACTAATTGCCAGCTTTCTCAAGGTCAACAGTTTGTTCTCAGATGACAATCTGTACCGTGGCTCCAGCCAGACATCTTCAAACAATGTGCCTCTGGGTCAAGGTCACTGATTGAGGGTTTGGGTAGCAAGTCAATCATGAATTTGAGCAGGTTCTTAACTTACAAAACAGTTTATTCCAGAACCGTATTTGTAAATTTTTGTCTTTAGAAATTAATTCTCATTTTCCCACAGAAATATTGCTACATAGTTTGAGAATCCTTCATAGTAGTCCAGAGAGGCAGGTTTAATCCATAACTGGCCCAATATTAATTGTACTGTAACTCACATTCCTAAGGCCTCACTCTTGCACACACATAAGTACTAATAAAGTTCTATTAAGAATGTCCCTCAGGCCAGGCTGGTGGCATAGTGGTTAAGTTCCTGGCTCCGCTTCTGTGACCCGGCGTTTGCAGGTTCGGATTCCAGGCACAGACCTAGCGCTGCTCGTTAAGCCATGCTGTGGAGGCATTCCACAAAAAATAGAGGAAGATTGGCACAGATGTTAGCTCAGGGCCAAACTTCCTCACACACACAAAAGAAGAATGTACCTCAATATTCTCCAGTTTGCATCTCCGCCTAGGTGGTATATGTAATAGGATGTTAAATTGGGATTTTCTGCTGAGGAATCAAAACGCCATAAGATACTGTATTACAAAGGAGATGTTAGACCATAGGCAGAATTTCAAAGTAGAAAACCCTTAGCTGACTCAGGACCTCTCTCATACTGAGGGATGAAAAGGGTCAAGAGAGTAGACCTTGGGAAGAGCGTAGGTTTATAAAGCTTTTTGTTTTTCAAGAAGAAGATTAGCCCTGAGCTAATATCCACTGCCAATCCTCCTCTTTTTGCTGAGAAAGATTGGCTGTGAGCTAACATCTGTGCCCATCTTCCCCTATTTTATATGTGGGACCCCTGCCACAGCATGGCTTGAGCAGCGGTGCCTAGGTCCATGCCTGGGATCCCAACTCGTGAACCCAAGGCTGCCAAAAAGGAGCTCATGAACTTAACCTCTATGCCACCGGGCCAGCCCCTGTAGAGCATTTCTTCAGAGAACAACTGATGTGATGTAAGCTTCATTTCAGACTTTCCCTCTGGGTGCATTGGTTTGTCTGTTCCTGCCTTTCTCCGCATGCCCAGTAAGAGGAGCTTCAGGAAGACCATGAGGAGAATAAGGACTATGATCCCCCAGTCAGGGCCCTAGGATATTAGTTCCTGATTTTTGCCTAGGACAATAAAGCATCTTATGGCATAGAGCAGAGTCAGTGAAGGTAATTCATGCCCATCCAAAAGACAAAGTACATGAATCTCCAAGGAACAGATGGGAATCCCAAGGGAATGTTGGTATACTGTCCAGTAGGGCAAGATACCATGGACAATAGACCCAGAGAAAAAGATGTTGTGAGTTGTATTGCTGGGATGCAGAGCCTTGGCAGAGATGAAGAGCAGCCAGCTTAAAGGGAGGCGTTGCCCACATCAAGGAAGCTGAATTTAAAGGCACCCAGAATGCAGCCTCTGAAGAACCAAGAAAGTGCACATGAGAGAATCAGCTCTAATCCTCAGTCCCATAGAATCCAAGGCACTTTTAGAGAGCTGTTGTTAATAAGGACATCTATCTATACCTGACGTGTTTTCTCTCCAACTGTAAGTTTTGCACGGGTCTCCAAGTTCCTATGACCGCTAAGTTGCAAATAGACATGGTCCTGTTTTTTGTCTTCATTACTGAGTCAAAGACACACTTCTCTGACCCCATGTTTCTCAGCTCCCCATTTCATCTTCTGCCTGCAGCTGTTACTTCACAGCGCATAGGTATCAGTTCATCAGACATACACCTATATAATTCACATACACAGATCTTCTCGACTTACCATGAGGTTACATCCCGATAAACCCACTGTAAGTTGAAAATATCATAAGTCAGAAATGCATTTAATACACCTATCTTACTGAACATCATGGCTTAGCCTAGCCTACCTTAAACATGCTCAGAACACTTACATTTGGCTACAGCTGGGCAAACTCATCTCACACAAAGCCTATCTTCTGATAAAGTGTTGAATAGCCCATGTAGTTTATTGAATACTGTACTGAAAGCGCAAAACAGAACAGTTGTCTGGGTACAGAATGGTTGTAAGTGTATCGGTTGTTTACCTTCGTGATCGCATGGCTACCTGGGAGCTGTGGTCGCTACCGCTGCCCAGCATCACGAGAGAGGATCGTACTGCATATCACCAGCCCAGGAAAAGATAAAAATTCGAAAGTCAAAGTATGGTTTCTACTGAATGTGTCATGCTTTCTCGTCATTGTAAAAACCGTAAGTCAAACCATCATAAGTTGGGGACTGTCTGTGTAAGAACTCCATAAGTAGGAAAAATAATATACCTGCCATCAGGAAGGCCTAAAGAGGGGTGGGCAGAGGAATAGGATGGAGCATTCTAGTTGACCAGAAACCATGAATTTGAGCTTGGCCACTAGATTTTCAGCAGCCCATAAAAAAATAGAGCACCTGTTATAGGTCAGACATTCTGCTGGCATATTATCACTAATTTAAACACTATCTTTACCATATAGGTTTTATTAACCCCATTTTCAGATAAGAAAACTAAATTTAGAAAATACTAAGTAATGCATAAAAACCTCACAGTAAACGACAATAAATATCCATACTCAAGATTTTTCAGCCATGTACTTTTCTGATTCTGAGAACTAAGGTGCTAGGTGTGTGTTTATCTGCGTGTGTATGAGTATAACTGTGTGTTTCTGTGTCTGTGATATATTTCTATCCGTGGATCTGGTTAGTCATCTCCCTCTATTTATACTAGCATATTCTGGGTTTATGAGGTGAACAGAAATATCAAGAATAAACAATGAAAATTGAAAGCACATTGAATCAAACCGAACTAGAATTGAAAAAAAAGAAATGAAGATTATTGAAAAATGGAATAAAGATGTACTGTTATTCTCAGGAAGTAGTATTTCTGACACGGAAGCTGGAGCATGATCTCGTTAAAACAAATGCAAGTTTCTAATGTGGGTATACCCAAAGTTACTTTTTATTCCTTCTGTTTTAAATAAACTATCAATTTTAGAGTAGGTTTAGATTTGCAGAAAAGTTTCAAGATAGCACAGCATTCTCATAAACCCAGTTTCCCCTATTATTATTATCTTTCATTAGCATGGTACATCTGTCACAATTAGTGAACCAATATTGATACATTATTATTGACTAAAGTCCATGTTCTACTCAAGTTCTTTAGTTTTGCCTAATGTCCTTTTTCTCATCCAGGACCTCATCTGGGATAGCACGTTACATTCAGTCATTGTGTTTCCATAGGCTCATTTTGGTTCGGCTGTGACAGTTTGTCAGCCTTTTGTTTTTTTGCTTGTTTGTTTCTGTTCTTAAGCCTTTTTTTCTTTTTTCAGTTTCACTGAGAAATAACTTACGTACGTCAAGGTATAAGTTTAAGGTACACAGCATGATGGTTTGATGTACATGTATTGTGAAATGATTACCACAATAGGTTTAGTTAATATACATCATCTCACATAGATACAAGAAAAAGAAAAGAAAAACAATCTCTCCCTGTGATGAGAACTTTCCAGGATCTCCTCTCTGAACAACTATCTTACATATCGTTCAGCAGTGTTAACTTAATCATGTTGTACATTACATCCCTAGTACTTCTTTATCTTATAACTGAAAGCTTGTATCTTTGAGGAGTACAGGTTGGGTCTTTTGTAGAATGGCTATCAATTCCTATTTGTCCCATGTTTTTCTCATGAGTTTACTCCCGTTATGGGTTTTGGGGCCAAAGTTACTTTTTAAAGTAAACATGTATTGGCGATGGAAGCAGGAGAGAAATTATATTAGTTTGAAGCTGAAAAGCCTGAGTGCTTCTTCCTTCTCTACCACCATTACTCCTACGACCTTGGGAAAATTATTTGTCCCTGACAGTCTCAGGTCTCTGAAAAGAATTACAACAGTTATAATTTTTCATCCAGAATCTCAGATATCAAAAGGCATAATAACTCACTTTTTTCTTTTAACAAGGTGTACCTTAATTTCTGTTTTAAGCCTCTAAAGAGCCAAAGATTGCAGGGAGTCATTTGTCCATATGAAGACGTATGCTGAGGAACACACTGTCCCGTTGCTTCTTATTGCCGTCAGTCCACCAGGCTACCAGTGATAGCTCCCTCATTCCTGTCTACTTGGATTCTTCAATCGTGCATTTTGTCCTGTTATTTCAGGTCTACACTTGGGGGATGCACAGATATCTGCTACTTCTTCCAGTCATTTAGGACATTAATCTCTGCCAGGCTCTCTCCTAGAAGCGGTAGTTATCATTCTGTCTCTGAGAGCTGGCTGCCTTCCTAAAGTTCTACCTGGAAGAGAATTTTCAGGTTCTTTCTGCACTGGGATACTCTCAGTCTCTCTATAGTCTTGTCACCTCACTGAGAACTCTGCCCAGAAAATAGAGCACAGTACAGTTTCCTCTGGAATTCACAACTATCATCAGTTGTTCACTGCTTCCCATTCCATTACACTTTCCTCCAAACCTAGGGTAATATATTTTTCCTCTCCTGGGGAAAGACCTTTCTCTCTTTTCTTTCAGTTTTTACCCCAGAAACACCCTTTGATGGTAATATTTGCCTATGAATCACAAAGGATACATTTTTTAATTGGATTTAGGTCTTTGAAGCCAGGAAGTTTCAAAATGTTTCTATTATTCTTCTTGTTATTTTCTACAATGTAGTATCACTTCTCTAAGGCAAAATTCCCAGACCAATTATATCCAAGTATGGATGGAAATAAAGGTGAGGATAGAGACAAGTAAGAGAAAAAAGAATCTAGGGGAAAAACAATCTAAGAAAATTTTATATATATGTTGTACATATGTGTCTACTTCACATATATGGTGTAACAACAAAAAGATTTTATAAATCACTTTGTAAGTTAAGTATTATTTTAAACTAAATTGTAAATTATACCTTGTATAACTCACAAAAATCAGTGGTTTCGTTGACCCAAACCTTCAGAAGAACTGCTATAGACCGGATAGAGGCATTGTAAGGTCAAAGTCCAATCCAGGTGAAAAAATGAAAGCAAAGCAAAATGTCATATTTAATTATCTGCTTGGTAAGTTAGTGTCAAAAGGCAGGTCCAAGGCAATTTAATAGATTTCTGCTCTTAAACAAGTACCAGTCCTCAAATAAGACTCTTTCTCACAAGCGAGTTGAAGGGCATTTTGACTAGATTATATTAGGTCTTACCAGCTGCCAACCTATTTTTATATAGATGAATCTGTGAAAGAAGACTATGCACATTTACAAAGCAAACACACTTGAAACAAACCTCTTCAAGCTGGGATGGTACAAATGGCTATCTGAACTACAAAACCACGTTAACAAGGAAAATGTTACGATACACAGAAATGAAGGAAGTGAAACCAGAAGCCAGGAGAAATAATGGTATGGTTTGAAGGCTAGGAGAATGCAGACATTATAAAACATGTTTAGGCATAGGATGGATGTGAAACACTCAGTTGACAGCCCTGTCAATCACCTACGTCTTTTCCCTCCTTTTATTTATTTTAAAATATTTATTTATTTATTTTGGTGAGGAAGATTTGCCCTGAGCTAACATCAATTGCCAATCTTCCCCTATTTTGTATGTGGGATGCCTCCACAACCTGGCTGATGAGTAAAGTATGTCCACGTCCAGGATCTGAACCTGCAAATCAGGACCGTGGAAGTGGACCATGCAGAACTTTAACCACTCAGCTATGGGGCTGACACCCTGCTCCCTCTTTTTAGCAATGTGTCAAGTGTTTAACCCCAAGCAAGCAAGAACGTTGGTCTGGGCTGGAATTCCCCAATCAGAAACTGATTATAGGAGTAGGGAAGGGGATATGGGATAGGAAAAAATGAGAACTCTAAATACATCACAGGTGATGTCATTCTAAGGGACCAAGATAGCCTGAGAAGTGTCAACTTTCATATAAATGAGAAGAAATCTGAAGCAAGGAGAGCTTCATGGAGTAGATGATAAAGCAAGAGTTTTAGGATTTTAGGTTAGGGTCCCCAGAAAGAAACTCTGAGATTACTGGACAAAGTTTATTGGAGAGTATACTCACGAACAAGAGCTGTAAAGACGAAGGGAAATGGAATTGTGCAGAGGCAGACATTGAACAGCAGCGTTATTACAAAAGAGATCTTGGCTAATTCCACCGGGAATCCTGAAGCTGGGATGGCCCTTCATGTTTTGTCCCAACTAAAGGAAAAGGAAGAGACCTTTTGTACCCCTCATCAAATAAACATTGGATGGGGCTGGTCCCAGAGAGGGGGCATAACTTTGGGCAAAGCAGCTCCCTCTCTGGAAGGGGTAAAGTTGTGAGTCTTTAAGTAGCAAGCAGCCTGTTCATCTGAGGAAATGAATGCTTTGTTCCTGAAAGGGGTATCTGGGTGGTCCACCCTAAAGTTCATTTACTATGTATCCAATTACTTATTATAGAAAGTTCTCTGAGAACAACTCCTTGATTCTATTTGATGTTGTTTCTGGAAAAATCTACAAAAGGAAGGTTATTTGGAAGAACTTCAGCACTCTATATCTCTATCATTACTTGAGCTGTTCTCAGGCTGTAAGTGATAATTTTCATCTCTCTCCTCTACCACTCGTTCTAGGTTATCCTTACTTTCGGCTAATTATCTCCGCTAGTCCAAGTAGTTTATGTGCTGAAGTAACCCTGAATATAATCTCTGAAAGTTCTGAGTCCATCTCCCTATGCCTTCTTAGACCCTGGCTGCTGAAATTGTTCATGTACTGTCAAAAATTGGCATGGCAAGCTGAAAATAACTGAGCAGCAGTCAGAGATTAAATTTAAATGTTCTTTGGGATGCTTGCTGTGTTTTCTGTAGAAAGCATTTCCCTTTGGGAATTAGGTCCTCCAGACTTGAACTGTCCAATATTGTAGCCAGCAAGAAACATGTGGCTATACAAATTTACCTTTAAATTAATTAAAATTAAATAGAATAGAAAATTGAGTTCTTCAGTCACACTAGCCAGTTTGAAATGCTCAATAGTCACATGTGTGTTGGACAGCATGAATATTGAACATATCCATCATTGCAGAAATTTCTATTGGACTTTGCCGCTCTAGATTCTCAGAACCTAAATTTGCAGGGGCAAAAAAGCAAAGATTCCCTAAGTGGGACCCTGGGGATGATGGTAAATTGGGCTCTGAATCTATGTATTTTACATGTTGGGGAAAATTTAAGGACCATCTAGAACTGTCCCATCCTCAGAGGGCAACATCTTCAAGCTGGCCCTTCTTACTGTATCCTCTAAAAACTGATTTATGACTTTTAGGCTAGCAGATTCTGGTGGTGTGGAATATGCTAGAGCCAGAGTCACATGTCCACTGCTGCACCTCCTTGATGTGAAGTGGACTTCTTAGTCCTAAGCAATTTTATGCAGTATCCTGTGTCAGTGAAATCAAGCAGTGTCTAAGCCCTTGGCTAGTGGTGTTGGCTGAGGTGGGAAAAGAAAATCCATACCCCGAGTATGTGCAATCCTTGTCAAGATTAGTTATTGGCCCTTCTGCTACAGATTACCATTTACAGCCAAATAGTAATTTCATCCTCTCAGGGGATGGTGTTGTCAAGGGGGCTCAGAGTTTGTCTCTGTTGCTGGAATTTGGACACCATGCACAGATCAGGCTTGGTGAGTCAAAGCCCAAGTGTTGAGCCAATGCATGGCCTCTATTCCTACCACCATAGCTACTCTACTTGCGAGACCATTGTGCTAGCCAGTGATAGAGGCTGGCTGAGTCATCCACTTATGTGGTTAATTTTTAGTGCTCTTCCTTTGAATGCCTTCTGGCGAGCATAAATATGTAATACAAAGATTTTTACATTTGTATTCACTCCCATGGATCCATCCACATGCCTTTTCTTCAGATCTTGTCTCCAATCTTCCAATATTTTTCCTTCCAGGCTCCTGACCAACTAGTGAAAACATTCAGCATTGCCACTGATTCTATGTGTATTCTTATCTCGAGCCATTTCTTCCACACAAAGTAGATGATTAGGTAGATCATCCAAAGCTCCATCTACTGAAAAGATTACCCCTCACCACTTTGTTTCAGAGCAGCTCCTGTGTGGAGCCTGAACGCCACAGTACTCTGTTTTCAGCTTGTATTAACATATCAAGTCAACATATCTTGGGACTATTTTGTCCTTTGTCAGTCAGTCAAAAGGGTTGTCCACCATATGGTCTTAGATGTGAGCTGAATGAAAAGCACTGGAGCAACAGTGGGGCTTGATTTGAGGGTCTGGGCCACCTGCTCATGCAGCTTATTTTTGCCTTCTGGCCCTTTTTATGCCTGATCCTGGCTATAACACTTCCATCTTCTCACTTTTTGGTATGAGAATCCAGCTCATGTTGTATAGCCCTGGCCACATGGTCATGTGATATCTCATGATCAGCTACTCAATTGCTGCCAAGACTTGGTATAGGCTGAGGTCTGTTTTTCAAGTGGTGCATCGTTCTCCCTTATAGATGGCATATTTCCTCTCAAGAACCCTGGGTCTTAAAATTTGTAATTTTATGTTGGGACTTCTATCAACACTACATGGTAATTTTCTCATTACAGTTACCTCCAGGGTCTGCCAAGCTATATGGCCCAAGCAATGGCTTACACTTTAATGTCAACTTGTTGAAGAGTTCTTTTCTGTTCTGGATCCAATTCAAATGTGACTCCCCTCCATGTAGCGTAAAATGACCAGGTAAAAGGGTAAAAGGAATACTTGTAGCTGTGCATTGTGCTGTTGCCAGCATCCAAAAAGTTCTACTGAATATTGTGCTTCCTTCTTACTGGTGGAAGATACAGGATATAGTCATTTGTCCTTTTCTTTGGAGGATATGTCTACTCGTTCCATAGCCGATGGAACTACTGCAGCTTTAAGTCTCATCTCCCAGCCCCTAGGTGTACATGTGCCACATCAAGGCCTCTAATGTATTTGCCACTTCTTGTTATCCAGTCCGATTAACCTGATTTCATTGATATAGTAGACTAGGTGTAGCATTAGCTTAGCCCTAAGCAAAGCTGAAAATGTACACTGCTGTCTCTCCTACGTAAATGTGAATTGCTTTTGATCCTCCTTTCTCATAGTGATGGAAACAAGTGCGTATGCCAGATCAGTGGTCACACATTTTGTACCCCAGTTGTGTCAATTGCCTCCAGCAAAGATATCGTATCCAGAACAGCAGCCTCAACTGGGGCACCACTTGGTTATGTTTGCAGTAGTCCACTTTCCTCCGCTAATTTTAATTATTTTTTGTTAAGAAAGAGATTGACTCTTGAGTTAAACAGTGATGTGATATAAGCTACTATTCCTGTATCCTTTAAGTCATTAAAGGTGGTATTAATCTCAAATTGCACCCAAGATGCAACCTTTTTTGTTTTAATGTTTGTAGGAAGTGGGTGACAGTTTCAGAGGCTTCCCCTGTGCCTTCTCCACCCTTATAGCTCTTATCCCACAGGTGAAGCAGGCATATCAATTTCTATCGTACCTTTAGAGACCAGGGAAATAAGGGGGTCTATGCACAAAGTAGACCCATTGCAAGCTGGACCTGGGTTTACTACCTGGCCCTTATATACCTCTGCTCTAACATGGAAGCCATGGTGATGCTTCAGGCCCTTGAGTATTAATGTCAGCTTAGACTCTGTGTCCAATAGTGCTTGAAATGTTTGAGTATTCCTCTTTCCCTAACACACAGTTATCTAAGCATGAGGTCATAAATCCCTCTGTGGGAAGACAGAAAGATCATTTTCATATAGACTTGCCATGGTACAACATGGACTTTCCTCATTTGGGATCGGACCTCTCCTTTACCCAGTTAGATAGTTGGTGAGTTTCCGGCCTTATGGTATATCCATATTAGTATTCTTACTTCTTGGAGTCTTTCAATTTCTTCCTCCACTGTTTGCTATGGCAGTCAGTGTTTGTATTTCACTTTGTGTGGCCCATTACTTTGTTTAACCTTCCAAGAGACATCTGGTAACATATTAGTATCAGCTCTCCGAGTCCTTACCAGGATGTTAAATGCTATATCAAGGAAGAATGCTCTTTTATGGATAAATTCTCTCTTACCCAACTTTGTACTCTATCTCCCTTAATCCATCACCCTTAATATCCAGTCCCATATATACTCTCTAGGCTGTTGTCAGTACACGTTGGCTAGAACTTGCAGCTACCAGCATTTCTCTGGATGGTATACTATTAGTGGTCTGTTGGTCAGGGGGAGAGAATGTGGTAGATCCTGAAGAAAGTTTATATTGGAATACAAAGCAGAATGCCTGCGTTGTTTTCACCAAGAGAGGAAAGTTAGATTTTAATAGGGATAGTGAACCACATCTCCAAGTCCAGAATCTGGCATTTCAAAATTCTTGAGTGCACCAACCCAGATGTAATGATTCCAAGTCTCAGAGTCCCACTTTTTCCAAATCAGTTCTCTAATCTTGGTGTAGCAGAGGTGCGGGGATTGAGAATTGGACCTTCTCTAGAGATCCATTTTAGTAAGTGCCGGGCCTGATGCTTGGCTTCTTCTACCTTCTGGCCACCGAGAATGGCTATATCTCTATATGCTACCAAGGTACTTCTTTGAAATTCACACTTTGTTTTATTTACATTGTCAATAATCATCTTCAGTCTATTATTATCCTTATCTAATGCACTTAGCAAAATCCTTCCAACTTCAAAGCCCTTACAATTAATATTTTATCTGTTTTTCTCAAACATCTGAAGTATTGCACTGACCATTGCTTTCCCTTCCACTGTTATTTAATGTCTGTTTACCACCAAAGGAAATTTTAACAATTTACCCTATACCTTGTTGGGAAGTACCAATACTCCACTTATCACTGGTGATGAGTTCTCAGTGCCAACAAACTAAAGGATGATCCGGTTCTTAAATCCCGTTTTAGAGTATCATCATCTTAGGTCAATTTTTCTGGAAATACACTCTGAGATTGAGATTTATAAGCAGAATTTTACTGGGGATGCTCTCAGGAACACATGTAAAGAAGTGAGAGTGCCAGTATTGGGCAAAGGGAGAAGCTGAACTGTGTTAAGTTATAATATAGGCATTAGCCAACACCAATCCCACGTGGAGTCCTAGAACTGGAAAAAGCCTTCAAGAATTGTCCCAAGTTGGTGCAAAAGGGCTGGGCTTTTGTAGCCTCTCATTTGCTATTCATTCCAAGCAGGCTGCCCCCAGAAAAAGCAATTCCCACAGAGAGAGGCAGCTATGAACACTCAGTAGTCAACAGTCTTAGAAGCTGGTGGAATAAGTGCCTCCATTTGAGACGTGGATATGGGTGGCACACCACAACATCCGCTACAGAGAAATCATCTGAAGCATTAAATTATGATGGGAGGCTTTTTGGCTATGGCTAGAAAATTGATAAATGATAGATGAACCGGTGGAAGGTTCCAGTCTCAGGGCAATGAAGGAGGCCGAAAGGGGCATTAGGACAATGAAGTAAAGATTTAAAAAGGAAGGAGTACCTGGGGGAAATGTACTATGTTGAAAATAGAAGGTGTACCAAATAGAAGAAGGCAGAATGATGACAAACATCACCACATATCCAGAGCAAGTCTGGCCTTGAAATTTACATTTCACTAGAGTGAAACATGAAGCCACTAGTGATTTTTATTTCAATCGTGGAAATTCATGAAATATTTCCATAGTTCCATTTCTGTAGAACACTATGATTTCTTATTTCTGATATCTTAAGAAATCAGTACTTCCCCCAAGCATAAACTTTGGTCATTTCATTGATCTTTTTCTTAGAATGAAAGGAAACTGTGGAAAAATAATACAATTTATTTAAAAATATTTATTTTACTTTACATTTGTATTTAATTTATTTTTTAAAGATTGGCACCTGAGCTATCAACTTTTGCCAATCCTTTTTTTTTTTTTTGCTTTATCTCCACAAACCCCCCCATACACAGTTGTATCTCTTAGCTGTAGGTTCTTCTAGTTGTGGCATGTGGGACGCCGCCTCAACCTGGCCTGATGTGAGCCCAGGATCCAAACCAGCGAAACCCTGGGCCACAGCAGTGGAGCGTGTTAACTTAACCACTCAACCAGGGGGCCGGTCCCAACATTTGTATTTAATTTGCTTTTGTTTCTCAACCACAATACTATTGCCACTTTGGGCCAATGATTGTTTGTTGTGGTGGCTGTCTTGTGCATTGTGGGATGCTTAGCAGCATCCCTGGCCTCTTCCCACTAGATGCCAGTAACCCTTCTTTTCCCTCAAGTTGTGACAACCAAAACATGTCCCCTGACATTGCCTGGTGTACCTGGTTGAGAACCACTAAACATGTTCAGATGTGGGTTTGGTTTAAAATGCTTGCACATAGAAGAAATTATTTTTAAAGCAGACCGATCTCGTGTGCATGACATTTTGGAATGTAATTTACTTAATTGTAAAGTAAATACTGAAAGAATAAGGAGTTAAGTGAGATCACATTAAAACGGGAGAGGCCAGATGACTTTTTTTTAACGGGAGAAATTAATCACGGTGTTTAGTTTTTGTTATTGTAGGTAACCTAATATCATATTTTTTCCTGATTTTCTTTTGTGCATGAAAGAAAAAAAACAAAAAATTTTAATCCTAAGAAAGAATCAAAATTGCTGAAGGGAAAACCTAAAGTCTTGAGAATAGCAAAAAACTGACTCTTCCAAAAGATTTGGAATACCTTTGTGAAGTTACTGCATGATTGGGTTTTTATTACTTTACAATATCTAGTAATGTGTGTTCTGAAATTAAATGCATTTGGCAGGCACTGTGTGAAGCAAATACAAGGATGAATAAGCTATGACTTCCATCCTTGGGAATCTTATAGTCAAGAGCAGTAATTCTCAACTTGGCCATACATAAGCATCACCGAAGAGTTTTGCAAATTACTGGTGCTCAGACAAAACCAATTAAATCAGAATCCTGGATTAGAAGGGAGTCTACTTCTCAACATTTTTAAAGCTTCTCAATTGGTTCCAATTTGTAGCTAAGGTTGAAAGAGAAATTTATGAACAAACAGGTAAAATGCAGCATAACAATTATATAATAGAAGTATATGTCCAATGATACTGAGGCACAGAAAAAGAAATGACAGAATGTTAATTTATGGAAGTTTTATAAATGTGAATATTATCCCTACTGCAAAAGAGACAGAAGTTGAAATATATAATTTATATTAAGGTAAACAAAAATACCGCTGAATAAACTTTAAGATCATGTTAAAGCGCAGCCTTTGTCAAATGAAGAAAAATGAACAAATGCAAGAAATAGCTTTTGATGCGAAGTTGCTGTAAAGTCCATAGACTCATTTATACTATCCAAAAAGATTTTTATGTTTATATTGCAAATTCCAGAGGAGTTGCTAAATAACAAAAGAGAAAATAAACGTTAAATAGAGTGATATTCGATTATAACTGCCACATACTGTAGGTCATTCAAATTATTGGTCTGGGAATACATATTAATTAGATTCTTATAAAACCACGCAAATGTCAGATATTCCAATGAGTAGGAGTAATTAATTTAACGGTCAGAGTGGATAATCATACCTGCTCTCAATTTTTCCTGGCCAAATTAATTTAGCCTGTGCTCTATGATGTGGAAATCTGGCTTGCCAAATGAGAATTTATTCAGATAATCCAGCAGATCCAGTACTACCACTTGGGAAATATTTGGGTCATTTTGAATGGATTTTGCGATTTGCTCTTGCACATATGTAGGAAGTATTTTTCCTCTCTTTTTGAAAAAACTATAATTCAAGTTCTTGAATTTTCATGATACAGAGTCAATACCGTGGCCATGACACACGTTGTCCATGCAGAGCGGGGATGTTTTAGTGCACAACGCAATGTTCATCTCCGGACATTTACTACAGTGTTGTCTCGGGCTACTTCAATGTTCCTGTTGAAAGTCTAACTTGGAGAATCTATATCTGAAAAAGGATGGCTGAGACACCCGCTAACTAATCATTTCTTTTTTAATTTCTAAGCTTTATGAAAAGTCAATCTAGAACCAGAAATCCATATACCTGGACATCATTAACCCACTTCCCTAGAATAAAACTGTCAAATCAAATGGTCACGTGAAGTACATCCTTGTACTTTCAGTAAAGGCAATGTTGAGGGAATTTTCCACCCATATTTTTCAATAGTGTTCACAAAATGATCATTAGTAAATTACCTTTAGAGTTCAGTTTTGAGAAAAACAGTGTTTCTATTGTGACAGACTAGTATATATTTTAATATCAAAGACAGTATTATAAATGTCGAATTACCCATCTCCTTTCATTACAACATCATAATCATCTATAACACTCTATGTTTGTGACATTTTAGGCTTCATTTTTAATTTTTTAAAAATGTTTTTACTTCCAGAAAGCTTTGAACTAAATTTAATATTCAATTGCAGAATCCTGAGGGTTAGATTTACTTATTTGAACATCTAAAATGATGATGAGGGGCCGGCCCCATGGCCAAGTGGTTAACTTCTCGCGCTCTGCTTCGGCGGCCCAGGGTTTTGCTGGTTCGGGTCCTGGGTGCAGACATGGCACCACTCGTCAGGCCACGTTGAGTCAGCGTCCCACATGCCACAGCTAGAAGGACCCACAACTAAAATATACAACTATGTACTGAGGGGGTTTGGGGAGAAAAAGCAGAAAAAAAAAAGATGATTGGCAACTGTTGTTAGCTCAGGTGCCAATCTTCAAAAAACAAAATAAAATAAAATAAAATGATGACAGGTCTCACAGACATGGGTTGTAAAGTGATAGTAGAGTAACTGCTATTCTATTTTGTCAATATTAATACATTTTATTGTATCATTTGTAAATTAACTTTCCAAATGATATTCACTTAGTGACACCTGCTTTAAGAAGCTAATGAGATAATATGCATATATTTTCAAAACTTAAATATTATCTAGTTCAATTTCAAGAATAATATGTTAAAAAATATCTAGTAAATATTTTTCCAACCTGTGAAAACATTGGTTCTACCAGCACCAGGATTGTAGCTTTCACTTTTTTTAAAATCAATTTTATGTCATATTCTTTCCTGACGCGTTTTCGTTTCCATCATTAGTGTGTCTTATGAAATTATAGAAAGTGGCACCTGTGCAGTAATAGAATGGACGCCAACTGAGTATTTTAGTCATTACTTTATCTGCATTTTTAAAATAGCTGTTTCTCTTAGATAAACAATTTAACCTGATGACATAACATAAATATATGAACACATGTAGTGATGTGGGTTTACATCATGTCACACTTCACATGCCAAAATAACAAAGAGTTATAATGCAAGCAGCCTAATTTTTATGAATCTAGAGTTAATTCCCTAACTGGTTCTTTCTAAAGAAATTCAGATTTACAAAAATAGCATCTTGCAAAGAGTTTTACTCTTGCGCCATGATCAGCATGTGAGAAAATCTACCAGTTAATGTATTCTTATATGTAACATAGAGATAGATTAGACATATCTATCAATTTGTGCCCCAATTCAGAACACAAGGGAAATTTCTCAAGAACTGCACTGACGAATATGGTAGCCACTAGCCCGATATGGTTATTTAAATTAAATTAAAACTAAATAAAGTTGAAAAACTCAGTTCCTTAGTTGCCCTAGCCACACCTTCTAGTGTTAAATAGCCTCTTTTGGCTAATGGCTACCATCTTGGATCTCAAAGAACATTTCCATCATTGCAGAAACTTCTGCATTGTACATGAATAACCTAGAAGTTCATCTCACCAACTGCAACAAAAAGAGGGTTAGGTGGGAAAACAACAACACACAAATCCTTGTTGAAGGGAGAAGCTGTTATAAAAAAAAGCAATTTCTCTGCCAGAGTACTGGACCTTCTGACTGTTTAAGAGAATCCAAAATCTGGACGATTATGTTAGTGTAGTGTGTTAATGTTTGGGGGACACACACACACACACACACACCCCTCCTTCAGGCCAAATAAAAGCTATAGCAGGCATGAAATAACCCAGAGAAAACCCATGTGCGAGCTATGATATGGAGAGTGAGTGGAGAGATCTGCACATAGGCGTTTCTGAAAACTAACAAGAAATTCAGCAACTGGTAATTGAACAACATTTTTCTTTCATAAACAACCCAGGAATTTAAATTATTTTCAGGTAGAGACCATGTCGATGCCATAATGTCTAAGAACACTTAGAGAAAACAGGTTGGAAAAAGAAGAGACACACTGGAGACCAGTTAAATCAGGTAAAACAAACAAAAATGAAAGAAATATTTGGTAGGACTAATATGACTATCAAATTTGAATCTGCATTTCCTTCTCCTCTCTGTAAAGATGTTCTTAATATGGTAATGGATGTCAAAGGGTGGAGAGAGAGGCGGCAATCACATTCAATGAGATAAAAAGACTCCATCTTTCCCGCATATAAAGCTTTAGACCTGCATTTGATTTCAAGTTTGGTGCACAGCAATCAGTTTCCATTTGTGATGAGTCTCCGTCTTTTCACTGAAGAGAGGGTTGAGACAGAGTTTTAAAGGTTATTCTACACCAGACAAAGGGAGAACATAAAAATAAAAGGCTTTTCAAATGATCTAAAGTGCACTTGAATCTGCCACTTTGATATCATTAGCAAATTGTGATTGATTAAGTATCACAGTTAAATCTCTTACAAGCTTTTTGGAATAAAACGGGGTAGAGCTAGTGTGGGTATTCCCAGTATGTGGCATTATTTTCTAAATGTAGAAGTAATATTTTTTCAGTTTGCATAACCCTGTCTTTTACTCCTGAAATTATAAAGTTAGAGAGAATCCTGAGAGGAGTCGTTTCTGAGTCAGTGTTCAGGCAGATGATTGACATGCCAGGTCAGACGAGATTAGTAGGAATTTCAGAATGATGCCTAAGTTCCACCCCATCGATAACGCAGAATATGAGTCAAATATGTTTTATTTGATTGCGTTTATAAATCACTCTTTTAGTTAAAAATCTTTACCTGTCATAAGGTTGGTCCGTTTGAACTAAACAGTTTGAGCAAATTTGTTTTCAGGGGCATAAGAAGATGCTGTTTTCTTTAATATTAATTACAAAAAATTTACTCACTAAAGGTCACCCAAGTTCTCTTAAACATGATAACTATACACTTATGAAGTCAAGGTGGCTTGAGATACAAGATAACCTTTAATCCACTCCTTTTTCTGATCATTTGGAGGTGAGGTGAGTACTGGGAGAGACAAAACAAAGAATAGCATGTTACATACTGCCACAGAAATATGTAATTCACTGATGCCTTTTTAAAGTAAGTGAAAGTGGAGGCAGTAAGTTATACTACTAAAAAATATGAAAGGAAGATTCCAAAGCTGAAATCCAGCTGTAGCCCTGCCAATTACTGGTGGTTTCACATGGGCATCTTATTCTATTTCTCAGAGACTAAATTTCCTTCTGTGCATCATTTTGTTAATTAGAGGACCCAGAATAAGACTTTTTACTATCATACTTGCTGTGATCCAGTCAAAGCTATCATTAGAACTGTTCAAAAATATTCCAGTTGTTTCTCCACACAGGCATTTACTAAGATCCCACTTCTCCATGCCTTTTGAAGTTCTGTAGGACGACATGACTTGCTCTAGCCAATGAAATATGAGTGGCAGTGAGAATTGCCATTTCTAAGGAAAGCATTGAGAACCAGTGTATGATTTCTTTCTGCCATTATGATCATGGAAAATCATGTCAAGATAGAGTATTTGTCCTCTGGGTACCTGAGTAAATAGGATGAGTCTGAATTCCCTGCTGACCCACAATGGCCATGTAGCACAAAGCAACAAATAAACCTTCAATATATAAGCCACTAAAATGTTGGGATTATTTGTTATTGCAATATAATACAGCCTATCCTGAAAAAATAGCTTGTTATATGAAATATACCCATGTATATTTCTTATTATCACAGCACAACAAGAACTTTAAAAAAATATTGCAAAGCAAAATTTTAATTAAAAATTATTAACAACAGTTAATATTCAGTCTTAGTACAGTAACTAACTAATCCCTCTTTGGCTTACGTTTTGTCCATATGCTGCTAAATTTCTGGGTTTATGAGTTTCTTTTACCTTCTTTCTAGTGACTACAGATTTGTTAAGTCGTTTCACCGGGGTTTCAGTGTGATTGTGATCCACCTTCCCGAGAGTCATGCAATGATCTCCATAACTCCCAGTCTCCATAGGCCGCTCTTGATTCTTGGAAACCTTCCATTATTCCCTCCTTTCTGAAGTTCTACTTAGCTTATTTTCAAAAGCATTCACAACTCTACGCAGGAGGATCTTGTTTTACTTTGAAAGCCCGAGAAGGTTGTTTGTCACCCAACTATTCACGGACATCCCCTCTTCCACCTTTGCTATGATTTTTCCAACACTATCATTCCTCTCTATGAGTTCTGAGTTTTCCTTCACATTCCATCTCCATGCTGCTGAAAGCACACTATACCTACCCGTAAAGAATGGCAGAACTTCAAACAGACTCTGCACAGCAAATTTGATACCCATATGGTCATTTATTTATTCAAGATATTGTCATTAAATGCCTACTAAATATGTGGTACTCTCCCAGATACTGAAGATACAATAAGTTGAATTTTAGCCTGCTTCTTGAGCTTGTTGTTCTCTAGTCAGAGACTCCACCAGTAAGCAGGCGATCTCAAGACTGTTTGATGAGAGCCTGAGTTGCTATGAGAGCACATAAGAGAGTCTCCACACCCAGCTTTGCCTGGAGAAGACTTCCTGGTTGTGATGTCTAATCTGAGAATATGTCAGTTTGCAAAGGGATGCAAGAGAGGATGGAGGGCGCGAGGAGGAGGTCTGGGCAGAGGAAACATCAACAAAGCTCCACTTTGAAATATCACTAGTTTTTCCAAGAATACAAGTAATTTAGTGGGCCCAAGTAAAAATTCTCATTGAGGGACAAGTGGTGGCGTAGCGGGATTGTGAGAATCAGATTTGAAAGGAGACAGCATGGGTCCAATATTGAAAACTAATTATGCTACATCCAAGAATATGCATTTATCCTGAGGGCGTTTCCCAGCCCATGGAGGGATTTTTATATGGCGGTGATCACACACATTTTTTGCCAGTTGGCTTCGGTGACATTATGGAAACTCTCATAGATGCTAGAACATCTGTCAAGAGTTTTTTGTCTAAAAATAGTTGAGAGATGAAGGCAGTCTGAATTAGGTCATGATAAGATACAGGGAAAGTGGATGTCTTGTGAAAGGTTAGGAGTTTGGAAAAAAGATTTGGTAGTTTTTGTGAAGGGAGGAAAAGGGTGAGGGAAGCAGTAAGGGGGATACTGCAGTTAGAAAGTGGGGCATCTGGGCAGTCAGACATTCACTGGGATGTGAATAAGAGGAATCAGAAGACAAGGGGACCAAACTGTGTACAAAGAGTGCTGTTTTAGACAAAATGGTTTTAGCAGGACTACGAAATGGTCCTCTAAGTAAAAATGCCCCATTCTCAATTGTGTAAACTGGATTGAAATTGCTCAAAAGACTGGTCAGTTGCATTCTCTCCATTTTACCTCCTAAATACTCTTTCTAGAATACTTGACATACATCTTACTATTTGAAGTATTCCCAGGCACAATATGATAGTGTTTCAATAACATGAAATACCTATCTTAAACTGAATTTGTTTTAAACTTATAACACTTTCTAAGGCACCTTCAAATGCTACCACCCCCATGACTTTGACTGAGTCAGGTGTGTTAATTTACCTTTAACAGATGAGAAAATTGATACTAAACTGTTAGGTGACCTGCTGTACTTTATCATGAGGAAGCAGAGGAGTCCGGACTGAAATCCACATCATCTGATTTCTAGTCACTTATATCATCCTCAGTTTTGTTTTTCCACAGTGGAGTATGAATAAAATAGCACTTTAAAAATATTTCTGGCTCTTTACATGTTATCTTAGTAGTCATTCACAAGTAGTTGTGATACAGTTTTCAAGTGATACTAGGGAATTTTTTCCTGTAAATATTTAATTGGTTGTCTACATGCATTGAAGTACATAAATCTTAAGACTATAGCTCAATAAATTTTTACATAACAAAGCACTCAGAAACCTCTGTCATGTCTATTCTCAAGAACTAAACATTCAAACTTAAGCCAATATTTTAATTGTTGTTATATAGATTGTGCCTCTTCCTTTTATTTTTTTTTTAAACTTTAAACAAACGTAATCATAGGGTGTGTACTTTTTAGTGTCAGGCTTTTGCTTGATATTATGTCTATATGTTGCTGTCTGTGAAAGTAATGCCCTTTTTAAAAAATTTTTCTTCTTTGGCTCTGTGATATTTTAGTATATAAATACACTGCAGGTTACTTAATGTATTCTTCTGTTACTTAATGTATTCTTCTGTATAATGCTATTCTTCTGTTGATGGGCATTTGGATTGTTTCCAAGGAATATTCATAGCGTATTAGAATATGTATAATATTACCTATAATTATGTATAATGAACAAAGCTGCTATGAATATTCTTCTGCATATATTTTGGTGCATGTATGTACATATGTGTAACTAGGTACGGAATTGCTGCATTACAAAATTATGTGTATTAATAGGCACTGCCAAATATTTTTACAAAGTGAAAGAATTAATTCATGGTTCTATAGTCTATACTATCAAGTGTAATGTATGAGAATTCCAGTTGCACTACACCTCTGCCATCATTTCGTATTCTCAATCTTTTTTTCATTTTGACCATTCTAGTGAATATCTAGTATATTTCATTTTGGTTTTAATTTTAATTTTCTTGATGAATAAGGAAGTTAGGCAACTTTTCATATGCTTATTAACCATTCGGACAATCTCTTTCATAAAGTAACATTCAAGTCCTTTAACGATTTTTTGATTGGGTCGTCTGTCTTTTTTATCTTAATTTGTAAGAGTCCTTTATATATTTTAGATAAGAGTCCATTGTTGTACATATGCATTGCAAATTTCTTCTTCCACTCTGTGGCTTGTCTTTTCCCTCTCTTAATATTGTCTTATGATGAACAGAAGTTTTAAATTTTAATATGGTCCAAATTATAAATTTTTCTTTCATGGTTAGTGCTATTTTGTTCTGTTTAAGAAATCTTCACCTGCCTCAAGCTTATGAAGACCTTCTCACATGTTATCTTTACTGTATTACCTTTCCAATTTAGATTATGATCCATCTGGAATTGGTCTTTGAATATGCTGTGAGATATTGTTCAAAGGTCTTTTCTTTTTTTCTATTTAAATATCACAACACTATTAGAGGTGTTTTCCTCACTAAACTGCAATACTACCTTCATCATAAAACAAGTGCCTGTATATATGTGCCCCTCTATTTTGTTTCATTCGTGAATTTTCTGACCTATTTATTTCAATTTCTCTGGATTTATGATGTCTTCAGATGTGCTACCGATGAATTCTACAATTTTATTCTTTTTTTCAATGTTATCTGTGCTATTCTTGGTCTATTAAATTTTTGAATCAATCTAAAATAATCATTTTTGAAACTGTGCCAATAAGCAACAATTATGTAATCAAGACAAATTTGTTATTGCACTGGTAAAAGCTAACTGCTTTTAGTTTATTTTGACCATACTTTTAAAGTTTTAGGGAAATAACCAAAACTAACACAAATAGTACATTACTGCTGTCTTGACAAGTGTCAAAATATTCAGTTTGTGATTCCTTTTTTTCCTTACGTATATAATATGTGGGCTGTTTTTTACTTATAGTATAAAGTAGGAGTATTTTTAATTAATGTATTGCATACTCAGCATCAGACCTATTCTATCTTCCAGCCTCTTATTCCTCATATTCCTTTATTTCTACCATTCCCATATACCCTGTTGGAATATGCTTTTTATAAACTTTGTGAGAAAAAGAATTAGGCTTTTAAAGGTTAAGTACACTGTGTGGCACATCTCATCTGGATAAGATTAAGTAGACTCATCTCTCCCTCTTCTTCCTCGCTAAGTACAACTATAAACCCCAGAAATAATATAACGTGCAACCAAAAGAGGACTATGAAAGGTGGAAATAAGAAGCAAAACTGGCTAGAAACTCCATGACTGGAGGAACAACAGAGTGGCAGGGCATCTTATAAACCCCCATCCAAAAGAAGATGACCTAGTCACCTCATTTCCTGACCATCAGTCTAACAACAGAAGGTAGCCTAGGCAGGCTCATTCCTCGTCTGGATTGTCCTGTCAACAACTCTAAGCTAGTCAGGCAGCATCAGCAAAGTGGATTCATCAGGAGCCCTGCTAAGAGTAGGAGGTCAGGAGAAGTGCTCTTCTTCTCCACTGGATCTGAGATGCCTCTTCTCCACCAAGAGACACATGTAACTGGTTGGCACCAGCAAGCTGTATCCTTCCACAACAAGTGGGCTGCTCTGGGAAATCTCTTTGTCTCTGCAGGTGACAGATTCCCTTCCCCCACCAAGAAACACATGGCAGCCAAGACTTGGGAAACTCCTTCTTCCCCCTTAGGCTGCATGAACAGGGACCAGTGAGGGTCTCAGTAGCAGCAGATCAACCGGATTGACCAAAATATCACTACACTCTGTAAATTAAATTTCCATTTGAACCACAGCCCACAAACGTAGACTAGGATCCATGTGCTCAACCTGAACAAATGATTGCCCAGTAAAATAAAATATTTAGGGGCTGGCCCCGTGGCCGAGTGGTTAAGTTCGTGCGCTCCGCTGCAGGCGGCCCAGTATTTCGTTGGTTCGAATCCTGGGCGCGGACATGGCACTGCTCATCAAACCACGCTGAGGCAGCATCCCACATGCTACAGCTAGAAGAACTCACAATGAAGAATATACAACTATGTACCGGGGAGCTTTGGGGAGAAAAAGGAAAAAATAAAATCTTTAAAAAAATAAAATATTTAAACAGGACTCATAGCATAATATCCTAAAGCATTAGCCAAAATGTCCAAGATACAGTAAAATATCATGAATCATACCAAGAACTAGGAAAATCACAACTTGGGTAAGAAAAGACAATCAACTGATGGCAAAACAAAGGTGAACCAAATGTTGGAATTATCTGACAAGGATTTCAAAGTAGCCAGCATAAAAACATGTCAACAAGCAATATCAAACTCTCTTAAAACAAAGGAAAAAATAGAAAATCTCAGGAAAGAAATAGAGTCATAAAAAAAGAACCAAATAGAAATTAAATAACTTAAAAATACAGTGACCACAATAAAAATCTTGCTTAATGTACATAATAGCATAATGTAAATATCAGAAAACAGAATTAGTGAACTTGAGGATAAATCAATAGAATTCACAATCTAATCCACAGTAAGAAAATAGACCAAAGAAAAAAACCTGAGTCTCAGAGACTGTGGCACAATAAATCAGATTCAACATTTGTATCATTGGAACCCCGGAAGGAAAAGAGAAAGAGTGGGACTGATGGAGTATTTGAAGAAATAATGCTGAAAATGACCCACACCTGGTGGGAGACATAAAGCTACAGAATCAAGAGGCTAAGAAATTTCCAAATAAGATAAATTTAAAGAGATCTATAGCAAGACACATCATAATTAAACTTCAGAAAATTAAGGACAAAGAAAAAATTTAAAAGCAGCCTGAGAGAAACACCACACTACCTGTGAGGGAATGCCAATTCAAAATCACAGCAGATTTCTCACCTGAAAACATGAATGCCAAGATGAAGTGGCTCAACATTATTCAAATGCTGAAAGAAAAGAACTGTCAACTACAAATTCTCTATCCAGACAAATCCTTTAGGAAGGAGAAATAAAGCCATTCTCAGACAAATCAAACTAAAATAATTTGTAACTAGTAGATCTGCATTTAAAGAATGTCTGAAAGAAGTTTTTCAAACAGAAAGGAAATCGTAAAAGAAAGTCTCGCAGCGTTAGAAAGGACGGACAACAGAGTCAAAATATGTGTATGTGCTGTTCTTCTCCTCATGAGTTTTATAAATCATATTTGATGATTAAATAAGAAACATTATAGCACTATCTGATACTCAAGACAATCATATTTTGAAGTGGGGAAGGTAAAGAGACGTAAATGAAAGTAAGATTTCAACAATTCACTCAAAGAGGTAACATGTTGATACCAGGAGACTGTGACAGTCACATACGTATACTGTAATATCTATAGCACCCACTAGAAAAACTAAACAAAGAGGTGTACTCAATAAATAAATCAAGATGGATCCTAAAAAAATGTTCAAGTATCCTACAGGGAGGCAAGAAAAATGAAACACAGAAATAAGGAAAAAAACAGAAAACATATAATAAAATGTCAGACTTAAGGTCTAAGAGATCAATAATTACCTTAAATGTAAATAATCTTAGGACATTAAATAACAGAGAGAGATCAGCAGAGTCAATAAGAAAATATGACTCAATCATACACTGTTTAAAAGAAACTCATTTTAAATTTACCGACATATGTAGGTTGAAAACAAGAAGCTGGAAAATGATATACACATGAAAATATTAATTTAACAAAAAGCAGGAGTGGCTGTATTACTATCACATAAAGTAGAGCTAAGAGCAAAGTAAATTTCTAGAGACAAAGAGGAGAATACAAAAGTAAATGGAAGATCAATCTACCAGGAAGACATATGATTTAAATGTACATGCAAGAGAGTCTCAATATACTTGAACCCAAATCTGATACATCTGAAAGGAGAAATAGATAAATTCTCAGTTATAGTTGGAGATTTAAAAATTCCCCTCTCAGCAACTGATAGGGCTGCTACACAGAAAATCAGCAAGGATATAGAAGATCTGAACAATACAATTAACTCACAGGATCTAATTGATTATCTATTTCTCTCTCTTTATGTCACTCCACCCAACAATAGTAGAATATACATTTTTTTCCAAGCCTTCATATCCTAGGGTATAAAACAAGCCTGAATACATTTTAAAAGAATTGAACTCATATACAGTATGTGCTCTGAATATAATGGAATCATACAATAATTAAATAAAAGAAAGACAAGAGGAAAATCTCTAGACACTTGGCAAATAGCCAAAACTGCAGAGGGAAAAAAACAATAATCCAGATGTCCTTCAACAAGTGAATGGCTAAACAAACTGTAGTACATCCATATTATGGAATACTACTCAGCAATAAAAGCAAACAAACTATTGATACACACAATAACTTGGGTGAACCTCCAGCGAATTTTGCTGAGCAAAAAATTCCAGTACTAAAGATTACACACTATATAATTCCATTAATATAATATTTTTGAAATGACAAAATTGTAGAAATGGAAGACAGACTGGTGGTCTTCAGGGGTTAGGAATGGGGTGAGAATGGGAGAAGGACGTGGGTGTTATCAAAGGGCAACCTGAGGGATGAATGTGGTGATGGAACTCTTCAGTACCTTCACCATGGTGGCAAATACGTGAACTTAAAAATGTGACAAGATTGTATAGAACTAAATACACATACACACACAAATGAGTATAAGCAAAACTTATTTGAATATGAATTTGAATAAAACTTGAATATGATTTGAATATGATGAATAGGATATTTGAAAATGATCAGTGGATTGTATCAATGTCAATATCTTGCTTGTGATAAATTGTATTACAGTCATGCATCGCTTAACAATGGAAACACGTTTAGACAATTTTGTCATCGTGCGAACAATGCAGAGTGTGCTTACAGAAACCTAGTTGATATAGCCTACTACACACCTAGGCTGTATGGTACTAATCTTATGGGACCTTATATAGGTCATATATGTGGTCCATCTTTAACCGAAATGTCATTATGAGGCGCATGACTGTATATTTAAGTTGTTACCATTGAGGAAAACTCGGTAAATGGTACATGGGATCTCTCCACATTATTTCTCACAACTGTGTGTGAATCGACAATTATCTCATAATAACAAGTTTAAATAATACACATTATACTTCAATGTCTTACTAATCCTTTTATGTAAACATCAAGAATATTATCCACTTTTGAACATAGTTCAATTTACATATAAAATATTTTAAAGTGTACTTTTTAATTGGATTAAATACAAAAAATTTTAACAGCATTGAGTAATGTGAAAGTTGAAGAACATTAACTAACGGTCCTCTCATTTTTCCATGCAGTATGATTTCCTCCTGAAACTCTTTTCTCCATATAAAGTCGATCCTTATAACATTGCAGAAGTAAATCTTCAGCTTCTTAGAAAAACCTGTTACTCACTTTACTGTAATGTAATTTTCAAATGTAATCACTGTAAGAAATTTTGTCTTCTTGCTTATTCAATTCCCGTGGACAGGATGACAAATTTTTCAAGCTGTTGTAATGAGAGTAATAATATTGCCTATGTTTATGTTTTTGGATTTTAAGACATTGAGATGGCTGCTCCATTTCAAAATTAAACTATCACCTGTTTATATGACTTACTCATAGGCGACTCACCACAAATTTTAACTGTGTTTAACTTCGGTATACATAAAATTAACAAGCATACATACTTTTATTTAGTTAAGTATATTTAAAGTTAGCTCTCTCTCCTTTCTCAAATTTATAAAAACAGGCAGAACGGGTTTGTCAGTTTTGGGGAACTAGCAAAGGAGTGTGGTATTGCAGCAATATTGAAATTTTGTTTTAAAATTCTTTGCTAGTAGAATGAAGGTGTAAGAATTGGCAGCTTCAACTCCTGCAGTATGTTATCACCATACTGTCAGAAAGAGTGCACTTATGCCAACTCTGACGAAACTGGGTGTGTTATAAATCAAGCATGAGCCATGGGTTTCTTATGCCAACAACGCATTTCAACTTTTACCTTATTACCACATTTCTTGGACACTACAGAATAATATCTCTTAAGTTTTTTACTGCTTGTGTGTGAAATCTCAGATAATCTAGCCAAATGTAGTGAAAGTTCAGGGCTGTTCCACGACATTGGTTTACTGAATGCTGATCTTTGAAAGTTTGAACACATGAATCCGTATCTATCAGTGGGGTCAATTAAACCTCATTCATCCCCTTGACAAAGCACTTTTTATTGTGTAGATCGTTTTTAAGAGGTTTGCTAAAACATGCCATGTCACATAAAAATTGCTTTCTCTCAAATATCCTCTGTAAATCCTGAGTACATATGAGCTATTCTGCGTGGAATGTGTAAGCCTTATGCAGTAGAAAAGAAATACTGCACACAAATTTTGGAAGTTACGTTTCCTTTAAAGAAATTCACCTAAACAGAAAGTAAATTTAGTGGTATTAGAAAAAAAATTCTAAGGGATATTGACAACATGAGTGTATCACAAGAGCCTTTTGTAAATTGAAAACCACACTGAAACTTTGGGGAAGGAGAAAAGTCAATCACCTTATAGTAAGTAGACAATGTATGATAAGAAGAACACATATCATACATGTACTTTATTTACCTTTCATTAGAATGTCTTCCTATGAGATGGTTAAATACTCCCGGAGAGGGATAGGATTTTTCTCATGTTAACTAATCCAGACAAAAGTGAATAGAGATTTGCTTTCTTCAGCATTTATTGATATTAATTGCTTTATTGAACTAGCTGTGGGAACAGGGATTTCCCAATGCCAGCATAAAGGATCATTATTTATAAGCTAACTGATCCCACAAATTCTACACTTAGCTCACCATTTCCGTTGGAAACCCTGAAAGAATCTTTTAAAAAATGTTGTTATATTTCAGCCTTCATACTGTATGCTAAATTACATAAGCTAAATGATAAAACATTTTCCAGGAAAGGGGAATTTTAAAGTCTCGCATACTAGGCATCAAATCAAGCTCTAAAGGGTAGCTTATTATTACGTTTTTCTTCCATTTATTTTTAATTCTTCCCCTTTGGCTCTGTCTTACAGGTGTCCCTAGTTACAACCATCAGTAAAAACAAAACACATGTGTAGGCTATAAATCTGTATTTGTGTTAATTCATAGGAGAAAAATATCTTTGGTTCTTCCTTCCAATTTCCTTCCTTTTACCACTTAGAAGCTCTCTACAGGGCTCTGAGCTTACGATTACAGAAACCAAATTCTGTCTCACGTGATAGCTTAACAGGAAAGTTTCTGCATGTCATTTCTCATTGCAAGTAAAGAAGTCAAGGTGGAAATCCCCAGGTTAGTTTAGAACATAAAAGACTTTGGAAATGCGATCAATGTTTGGTAAAAGGAGGGAGCTGCCAATTTAGCCTTTTTGTAGGAAATATACAAGCTTCAGTCAATCAGACCAACAGCAGGTATTAGCACTAACTTTTCACATTGGAAGTCCTAGCCTTGAATGTCAAATAGTTAATAAGTTTCCCAGGCCCCAAAAGGGAGGCTGTTATAATTTTATTCAGATATTCATATGATAAAGGTGCCAGAGGCAATGCTAAAGCCAAGGTAGAACTGGTTATTTGCTTGTAAAGTCTAATTTGAGCGTTTAATAGATCAGCTGTTTTAAATCACATCACGTTAAAACGTGATATGCAAATTGTCAGCTAAGAGGGTTTTCTTCCTCCTTCACTTTTATTTTGATAAAATAATAATTGGGTCTCTAACATAGTTCTTTAGTCTTGAAATAACAATGTCAACAGCTGGAAACAAGCATCAGGGCTGTTGTATATTTTGATAAATCACTGTTTTGTGTTTGTATTTTATTTTTCAAATCATTTCTTTCTCCAATGTCAGATGAACACATTCTTTTTGAGGGAAAAGTATTTTTACAAATACCGGAATGTATCTGAATAGTCATCTAAAAATTGGAATTTATACAGTGCTTGCAGGGTATCTTAGATTTGATTATGAAGTTCTTCCATGAGTAGGTCTTGCCAAGACTATCACAGAATCAATGGACTGGACTTATTAGGTCATCATCCCTTACTAACAGTATAGAGTTCTCAAAAGCTTTATTAGGTGCAATCGTAAGTGGCTCAGACAAGACGTTTCAATCATTTTTGTAGAGATGATTCCACAGCTTCAGAAATTTCATTGGCAAGAAATGATTCCTGATGCCCCGTCGGATGTGTCATTTTTCTCTTAGAACACTTGCAATCAATCCTGCCCCCTACCTCCTACCAACCACACAGTCTTTGCCTGCATTCTTCTTCTTTTTTTTAGTTTCCACATTCTTTTCATCCAGTAAGTTTTGCTCACACGATCAAATACCCACATAAGAAAAAAATCAAAATTGGACAGGTCTGCATGAAGAGGGATTGGAATGAATTGAAGTAAACCATGGAAAAAGAATATTTAGTTTGGCTTAAATCACTGCTATAATCACTTAAACATGAACAATAACCCATTTGGAAAATATCAGAAACTGTTTTATATCACAGACGTATCATTAGGCCCCCATAACATTCCAGGAACCTACACTTTTCAACCCCAGCCTATCCCCAAAGAGACCCTCTATTTCTATAATAGCATTCTCAATAGAGATTTCAAACATTATTTTATTTTCTGACTCACAAAGATAAGATGGTATGGTAATGGTATTGTTCTGAGCTCCTTCTCTTTCTGGGATGGAGGCTTTAAGAAACCGTGGCAAGCCAATAGGGAGGCTCTCCACAGTGTGTAGGAAAAGACCCTTGTGAGCCAGGAGACCCACAGTGGGCCTTTTTTCAGCCAATAAACAATACAGCTATGAGTTTCAGTGGGTTGAGTATCAGGTTGGAAATTTGCAATAACATGAGTTCTGATTCCAGATCCATAATTTACTGGCTTGTTGAGTGACAATGGGCACATAACTACACTGACGTATTTTTTCTGAAGTTTAGGCTTGAAATCAGTATTAGTTACACATTTGATCATAGGAAAATATATCATCCTAAAAAATAAAGAAAACTCTAAAAAGAAGTAATTTGAAACTAAAAGGCTAAGTAGATGCTCTGTAAACATAGAAAAAATGTACCCTATAATTAAATGAAATAAGCCACTCATGACATCTTTTAAAAAAACAGCTGGTGGACTCTTGATCCATAAAATATTAAAATGAATTCTTCAACTTCAATATTTACAAGTGTGGATTGCCATAAAATCAACAAATTAGATCAAGATATCAGATTTGTAGTTCAGAAAAACATCAAAACAGAATTTGGAATATGATTAAACTGACATCATGATTCAATAGTTTCTTGCATGAATTCTTAGTAAATGATGCTGAAACATTAAATATCTCTAGAGAATAAATATTTGTCATTATCAAATGCTAAAATTATTTTCCTAATATTGGTTAAAATGTTATATTAAAATATAAAATGGAAGCATTTTAGATAATTATGAAATCTGTAATTGTAGAGAATCTTTCTAAATTTCTAAAGAATGAAAGAATTCACAAATGAGAAACAATAGATTTCATAACATTAAATGGAATTTCTAAATGTCAAAGCAATATATTAGTTTCAAAATAAACAAAAACTAAAAAAAAATTTACAATTTATATAATAGATGTGTGGTGTTATTCTTAATTTATAAAGAGCTTGTTGACTCAATAAAAAAGACCAGTATACAATAAAATTTTGAACGAAATAAATGGACAAGCAATTCACAAAATAATAGAGTTAACCAATGTATTATTTTGAAAATATTCTCATCATCAATCCAATAAATTTAAATCAAATAAATTTTTTAACCAAAAAATATATTTTTCCAGTATAGACCTCTTCCAAACTACTGGTAGGCATATTAGCTTTCATAAACCTTATGGAAAAGTAGAAATAGTTGGAAAGGCTTATTAAAAATTAAAAATTGCTATGCATAAATTTTTGTATCTTCTTTTGCATTAATTCCACTTCCAGGAATTTATCTTAAAAAGTTGTTAGAAATTCAGACAAAGAGTCAAGAACAAAAATGCTTATTGCAGCATTATTTAGAACAGTAAACCATTGGAAAAACTGAATGTTCATCTGCAAAGGGGGAGATTCGTTGAATTCAGGCCCATGCACCCAGCTCCATAGTAGAATAGTATGAACTCAACTGAAAATATGCTAAAATGGAAAAAAGATTATGTAAAAAGATTAAATTAGAAAATAGCCTAATAAAATTTTATATACACCGTAATGTGCTTTGGGGTCAAACAGGTACACAGGTACAAAAAAAAAGACACTTGAAAGAAATAAATCAAAGCATCAATAGGGATAATTTCAAGAGTAGGCTTATGGGCTGTTCTTCTCTTTTTCTTTTTATATTTTTCAAGTGCCTATAATTAGAATCCAGCACTTTTATAATCAGAGGAGAAAAACATGTTTTTAAACCTGTTTTTTAATGAGTCCTTAAACTTATGGTCATATGATATCAAAGTGAATTGAAAATGCAAAAACACACAGTACACTGTTAAATGTTTGCAAGCAATAAAGTGTCTTTTCTTCATACAAGTGTTGTTGTGTTTTGCTTTATCATCATGGTTTCCAGTTTAGACAAATATAGCTTTGTTTAGAAGGAAAGAAGGAAAAATTTTAAATGGCCATGGTATGTAATCATTAATTCTCATGTGCTTGGATTCATAGATAATTCTGGAAAAAAACTCCAAATCTCAGAATGATACAATTGATGGATACCTCCCTAAAGATAGGGATAACTAGTTAGTGATGATTCTTTGAGTCTGTGATGGCCTTGAATGCAACATTCTGTCTTTAAGATCACCACCTTCTTCTCTGAGGAGGTTAAAAAAAAAAATGGGGAAGAAAACATTGTCCATTCGAAAGGGGCAAGGCATGAGAACTGAGTCCACACAGGCAGATATGGAGGCAGAGCAATTTTTTTCTTCAACCTCAGTTTATTATTTCTCCACCCAAAGAACAGAATATAACTGAAACCATGTGTGAAAAGGCAACTGGGCCCCCAAAACAGCAGCAACTGCTTCCCTTCAGATGACTTCACTGGTCTTTGCAAATGTATTCAGTTTGGTTCCTGACCAAGAAAAAAGACTCTTTTTCTCCAACTCCCACACAACGTGCTGCACAAACACCCAGTTATATGACTTTATTGTTTCCTGCACAGTAACTTTTCATGCCTGCCTACCTTATTCACGATCTCGTGATTCCACCCCCAGCCTCCTCCACTTCCCTTGTAGATGCCAATTCCCGCTCCATGGGTTCAGGGACAGACCTCACTCACTCTCCTACAGAGGACAGGCAGGACCATCCTTGTGTGCTGGTTGTACCTCCCCAATGTAAGATTAAAGAACAGAGGACTCATGCCATTTTTTTCAGTCATAAGTTCAAACTGAAGTCCCATAACCATTTAATGAAATTTTTCAAAGAAAATTTCTAAATAGGGTTTTGGATGCTCACAGTCCTTGGCGCAGGCTATCCTATGAGAAAAATCAAGTTTGACTTAGTGCCCATTCACCTTCATTCCTATCAACTCTGCACCCTCTCTGTGGCATTACCTGGTGCTCTATCCTCATAGGGTCTCCTTACCCTGTAGTTAGATCCTGAGAATGTGTGTTAGCTGACAAAGTTCAATAACCTCTCTGGCTATTTACATTTAAAGAAACTCTTCTTGAACACCAACATGGATTTAGGATGGAAAATAATGAAGTTAAAATGTTGGAATTATAAGCAGTGCTTCTAGACAAGCTCATTGCTAGCAATTTTGCTCAACTAACCATCAAGTGTTTATTTAGGACCTAATATATTCTTCCTCCTACCCTAGTTTCCAAGAACGCATTATCACATCTGACATTCCAGGCTTTTGAAAATAGGGGTTTTCTGGCCACCTCAACATAGAGAACTTAGAGTAGGGCTGTAGTATATCTTGATGAATGCATGATGGATGTCTGAACAAATATATATATACTTGTGTATTTGTATTTATGTAAGTATATATGTATGTAATGTATATGTACTAGTATGGGTGTATGTGTGTGTATAGAAAATGAGCAGACACATCATGTAGACAATTGATTTTTTTATCTCACAATTGCTTTGTTGAAGGGCTTCTTACCTGGTATATGTAAACAATCAAAATAAAAGGTAGTGGTCTGAATAATATTTCATCAATGATATCATATATGGTTTTGTGAAAGTAACCTGATCTCAACTTTTCTTTCCTTCCTGTCTCTAGCATTCCTTTAAAAAGTAGGAAAATGTGGAAAGCTGTGAAAAGTCACTGGTACTGAATGTGATTCATGAACTACATTTGAGTTGAACTCAAGGTGACAATATTAAGGGAAATTGGCTTCCTTATTTCAGAAGGACATTGTAACATGCCTTGTCTGGCCTTGGACCATTGAAGGCCATTCAGAGGAAACTGATCTGAGGCAGGGGATGGTCCCCAGATACACATCCTGATCCTCTTTGAATGAATTGAAGGGAAAAGATGCTCAGGAAGTGATTCCTTCTGCATCTAATCTCCCACTTTGATATAGAGAAAAAGAGCAGAGCTGAGAGCTGTAAATCATAGGATTTCTATCCACAGTAATGAACTGGAATCAGAATTGGATGTCACTGCCTATATTCTAACCAAAATTAAGGCAACAGGTAGCTATTTACATTTCTTCTTTACATGGACCATCTCACACTGTGTCCTAGAATATCGTGTATAATACTATGTCTGTTCCAATTTATTGTTTAAATCTCTTTTGATACCTTTGGCAAAATAACTTTGGATTAAGCTTTATTGTTACTAAGCAAGAATTAATGAACCATATAAATTTTATAATTTTAAAAATTGTGTTAATACTTACCTGGTATAAATGTGTGTGGGGGGCATTCTTATATCATATAGGTCATTGAAACTAGAATATAATCATTATTAAATGTCCTTTGCTCAAAATGTTTAAAAGTGGGAATGGATACAGTAACATAACAGATTTTCACTTTTTTAAAAAAGATGGGCAATTATAATAGTAATAATTGACTAAATTGTTTAAAAATTCTTCTAAAAGATTTCCAGCACTTCTGGATTCATTGTAACAGGAAACCTTATAGAACCATTAAACACTCACTGGAGCTCACAAGCTTGATTTGCGTCCATTCTGGTACCGATAACTACATTTCCAAAATTTTGGTGCTTCATCTTATCTGGGATTTTCTTGCTTTCAGCTTCAAAAGAGCTGCGACAACAGTTTCAATGTGCAAAGCTTTTCAGGACACGTTAGTCACCAAGTCCTGATGGAAGCATAATATGTAAGGACATTGTCACGGGCTGACTATTCAGGGGAACTGAGGAGATAAACGATCTTTAGGATTCAGTCATCTCTAAAATTGCAGCACTTTCCTGACTTTTTTTCCTTCTGTTTGGCCATCTGTCCAGTATTTTTTTAATCCTTTATTACAGTATAGAAAAATCAGGACTTTGAGTGACTGCAGCTGAGGCTTTAGATGAGCTATTCTGTTGAGATGATGTGTGATCTATCAAAAGGCCACTCAATGGATGCTCCCTCTACTTTAAGAAAAGAATAAGTAGATTTTGTTAACTAGAAATCTTCTAAATCAGTGCTTCCCAAACTTTGACATGGAGACAAATCCCCACGGGATCCTGAGAAACTGCAGGTTCTGATTCACTTGGGGTGGGGCATGCTGAGAGTCTGGATTTCTAACAAGCTCCTGAAGTCAGTCGAAGCTGCCAGTGGGAGGACAAGCCTTTGAGATTGGAGAGTAACATGGTTCTAAACCATTCTCCTCTTATCTTTATATCCAAATTTAAAGAGATCTTGGTTTTCTAAATGTGAATCATGTCTCCGTACATTCTTCTAGTTCCTGATTTCTAAAAATAAAGTTGGATGGAGAGCTGGAAGGGGTGTTTTAGATTCCCGAAAGTTGGATTAAATTAAGGTCAGGAAAACTCTTTTAAAAATGCGGTTCAGAAGGCCTTAAATTCCAGATCATTTTCCAAACCATCCCATCTCAAACTGAAGTTAGCTCCTTTATGGGACAAACTCCAGTGTTCACCTCTCTTCCCCTCTTACTAAATACACCTTTTTTTTCTATAATCTGCCAAAATACTGCATCCTCTCATTTCTTGGTCTCTTCCCCTGCTTATGTATATCCCACAGAGGTGCCCTTTCACATATGTCGACACAATGGGTGAATTGTACATTAAATAGGAAAGAATCTTTATCTTTCACAGTAACAGGAAATCCCAGAGCCAGGGCAATATGTATGTGATATCTGAATACACAATCAGACCCTTTGAACAGCATTACATTGTGGGAGCAACAAGCACAGCAAACAGTCCACAAAAGCTGTCTTTTTCAGAGTGTTCACAATGCAAATGAACCATGATGAAGGAGAAAATCTGGTTAAAATCACCACTAGCTGGATACGCATATCCCACCTTTTATCTTCAATTCCAGTTTTCCAATTTAATGGCTGGCATCTGTCAGGAAAGAAAAATGTAATGGTCAATGCTGTGGAATTAAATCCATAGCCCCCCAAATTTATTAGAGGCTCTCCCCTCCACCCCCAAAATCTGACACACTGATTAAAATGTCTCATTTTGCTTTTAAACAGAGTCTGGGATTACAACTTGGGAAAGACTGTCTCTGAAGTCTCTAAATTGCTCTAAGAATTTCTGAAGATCTGAAAATGATCTCTAGTTTTTGGGTTATTTACTAATGAAAATAGCATTGTAGTGCTTGTAGAAAATACTACCACCACCTACTGGTATATATTGTACATAAAATTGAAAAAAGCTTCTAAATCATTTGAACAGTGCCAAATAAGGGTATGGAGGAAGAAAATAGTTGTTACATTACTACAACTGTAATTTCAAATTGTCAAATAATTTTATTTTGTTTTTGATAATATGATAATATTCACTTTTATCACCTGAATGCGTAAACCAGAAGGAAGAAAATGGCAAAAACAAAGCATATGATATTTAAACAGAAAGAAAAAGCATTTTTGAAACAACAAATGCCTTTGCCTTTCACCTGTTGCTAAGTTTATTTCTGTTTTTATTGGAAATTTTATTAAACTCCGATGGAAAAGAGAGGTTTGTTTCAATATGGCAACTCAAAAAGACATTCATACGTATAATTATGCAAAATTCTTTACAGTCAACAAAAAATATTTGAAGCAGAATACAAAGATATATACAAATCTCTTTATAATTTCAGCAGCTTTGATAAAGAAAAATAGCCAAAAGATAATATGTACCCTAAGCTTTTACAAATTTTATTCCACAGTTAACTCTCATTAGCTTTTAGATTAACATTAAACCATTTGCTCTTCTTTCCAATTTCCCTTGGGAAAGAATTAAAGCCTCACGTTGTTTCTTCAGTGGTTATTTTGAATTGTATCCTCAGACAATCTAGTCTTCAGGACTAGAAATTTCCTACCTCTAAAGAAACTACTTCTTGCATAGAATCTATTTTCTTGTTCAATGGTTTAATATTTTGCATCAATGAACTAGATTCATGAAAAGGATATGGGATTAAAGGCATGGGTTTCCTTCCCAAAACTTTTCTGTGACACCCCTATTTATTAGAATTACAGAATGGACAACTTAACACTTTAATGACATTTATAATGATATCTGTATGTATATACAGACATAGAGAGAAGAATAAATTTAGATAAATAAATCTAATGATAATATATTTATATATTGTCATTATATTCAAGAAACTTTTTGGAAGGTAAACATAAATTTTAAAGAAAAAGAGAAAAAAAATTAATTGTAGTTATATATTGAAAGTATATATTATTTTTGCTATTTTTTTCATGGATGTGAAAATGTTTATAGACAATATGGTGACATTTCTTATCATCTTATTTAAATTATAATCAGCTCCCTACCAGCTCAGTGATTGTTCGGTGCCCTTTTGAAAAAAGTGTTATTGTTCCCCCAAATTTTGTTTTACATTACATTGATAATTAGGATTTACTGTGAAATATTGAATTACTGGATATGTTGAAATTGTTCCTTTGACAACCCAATTTTTGCTTATATTCCTGTTGTCTCACTTTTTGGTATCTACACTACTTCTCCATTTACTTAATCGAGAAATAGTCATTGAATCCCTACAATGTGTTCAGCATTTGGTTGGAACAGCTGATTCAGTAATGGATGCACGAGGCAGACAAGACTTCTGACCAGTGGGTCCTTAAAATAGACTGTTGGAGAAACGCAGTAAACAAGTAAAGCAACAAATAAAAGAAAATGACACGAGACTATAAGTGAAGTGGAATGTAAGGGAGCAAGGAGATAAGAATCCTAGCTTGCGGCCAGGAAAGGCTTCTTCAGCAACATTATCATTGACCTGAAAGACAGACAGAGGCCCAATCATGCAGAGTTTCATTTTATATGACTGATGAATATTACCTATTTCACTGGGGCAAATAAAGTAGCTATTAAAAGCTATTAAAAATATGCCTATCTTTCTTCTATTTTATGAAAAACCCTCATGATAAATCTAACATTTCCAAACTGTATTACAACAAGATTTGAATTAGTATTTTCGATAAGGGTTGAGCTAATATATTCATCACAATTCGAAAGACAGTGTTATGGCTGAATCGTGTCCCTGCTCAATTCACATGTTGCAGCTCTAACACCGTGTTCCTCGGAATGTGACTGTATTTGCAACAAGTAGATAAGTTCTGGAGATCTATGAACAACATGGTGATTATAGTCAACGATATTCTATTATAAACCTCAAAGTTGCCAACAGACTAGATCTTGATTGTTCTCACCACAAAGAAAAACAAAGAAAATTATGTGAAGTAGTAGAGGTGTAAGTGAACACTAGAATTGCAATCATGTTGCAATATGTAAGTGCATCAAATCAAGACATTGTACACCTTAAACTGACACAACGTTACATGTTCATTATATCTCAATAAAAAATGTCCTTTTAATTTTTAAAAAAGAATGAGACCACATTTGGAGATAGGACCTTTAAAGATATAATTTAGGTAAAAAGATAGTCCCTAATACAATCTGAAGAGAATATTAGGACACAGAAACACACACTGAACAATGACCACATGAAGATGCTAGAGAAAGACAAAGACCACCATCTACAAGAGAAGGAGAGAGGTCTTAGAAGATATCAACCTTGTCGACATCTTGATCTCAGATTTCTAGCCTCCAGAATTGTGAGCAAATAAATTTCTGTTGTTTACGTCCCACAGTCTGTGGTACTTTGTTATGGCAGCCTTAGCAAACTAATTCAGATAGGATTTGCAAAGCATTGATAGTAGAATGAAAGGGTTAATATAAATGGGGGGATATAGTCTATGTAGAAAAGATGATGTGAAGAAAGTCAAGGAAGGAAAAAAACTGATATATCAAAAAATTTATGAGCAGTTAGGTTAGGCGGAAGTGCAAAGTGAATGGAAAAGAATAGGGAAGATAAATTTTGAAAACCAAATTGGCATTATATGAAAGAAGATCTTCATTGTCAAGTGAAGAAAATGGTTTAAATATTTTTCTGAAAGTGAAGAAATCTATTATTTTTCCCCCATAATGAATCTTGCACAGTCTCTGATACATAAAACAGATAAAAGCAGAGCTACTAGGGCGGGGTGGTGCCCAGAACTTTGCCCCTCCTAATTTCTCTCAGCATCACCACAGTATGTCCAAGGAACCTCAGAAATCAATGCAACATTTTGAAAAGCATTGGAATACAGAGTTGAACTTTATCAATGCACATTTTGAGCCACCATAGTAGTTTGCGGTAGGTTGTACTATTGTGCCCAATTTCTTGTTCCCACTCTATTCTGTAAAGAGATTATATACTTTCATCCACAATCAGATGACTTGCTGAGCCCTGACAATGGGAGGGGTGCACATCCCTACCATGGCAATGCTGGATTTGGCCGTGTAATGTGGTTTGGCCAATGTAACGTGAGTAGAAGTCACATGTACCACATTTAAGCAGAAGCTATAAGAGACATCACACATTTCTGCCAGCTCTCTTGTCTCTTTTCCCTGCCATAAGAATATTATGTCACAAATGATGGCTGTCCCTTCAGCATGTGTCTGATATAAGAAGACACATGGAGCACCAGACAACCATCACATGTGAAGTGAGCAAGAAATACATGTCTGTTAAAAGCCACTGGAATTTTGGGACAGTTTATGATTGCATCAAAGCTGACTAATAAAGTGTCTAATAGAGAAATGAAACAAACCAAACAAATCAAAACAAGGGAACATCTTTGCTTAAAACTGTGTGTGTAGCAGGTTCTAGATTGGACTACAGTGAGAAAAATATGAAGTTGATAAACATTGTGCCTATATACACTGACATACATTATAATCGTATGAGCGTTGGCTATCGTTCCTCACTGTCCGCATTCTTTTCAAGTAACCTCATCTCCATCCACCAAATCTGCTGAGTTGTGTCTACTCAACCACAGCACCACTGCTTGGATAAAGATGGATAGACTCTGGATCTGTCACTTTTAGGGGATAGCTACAGGCTGACTAGGAACTTGTGGTGTTGGACCTATCTTAATTAAATTTCTTATCTTGGGAACTTTTTAACTAAATGACTGAGAGATGCTTTTTATAATGATCATCTCAAAAGTCATACAGAATCAAAGCTGAGGCAAAGCACCGTGAAGACTTACACATAGTGAAATTGTAACAGAGAGTTCATGAGCACCAGCTAAGAGATACAAGAAAGGGGAAATCTAAAGGAAGCAATAACTCTTTCCTGTCACCATATCAGGCCCTGACCATAGTGAGGCCTGGTTTCAATTTTCCTCAGTGCCCAGAATACCTCTCATAGCTTTAAGTGGCTGCCCACCCCCTTTTTATCTGAGCTAATTTGAGAGGAATTCCTGTCCTTCTATACAAAACAAAGTTAATTTTTTTTAGAATACCCAAGCACATGTAGTGATAGCTCAGAGTAGAATGTTGACACTAAAAATGAAAAAGAGAAGAGGAGTGGTTTTGGAGACTTAGAATCAATGTGTAGAACTGGTTGGGTGTATGGGGTGATGAAAGGTAAAAGTTAAAGTTTTCTTGTGGTTCCAGATTTAGGAGGCAATAATACAGGAGAGCAGCTGGAAAAGAGATGCAGAAGATAATAAGGTCGGTTTCTGGACCCCTTGAATGTGAGACTGGGATATTTTGTTGGAGATGTCTATCAAGCAGTTACAAAGGAAGGACGTCTATGCCAAAAAAGTGAATAACCATTTAAGTACTTAATTTGTCACAGTATGTTTGGTATTCATGAGATATAAAATAAAATCCCAAAATTTACTTGTCTGAGTGTTTCATTTTTTTAATGTTTGATTGCTTGTGCAAAAACTGTCTTGTTCTTCTTCCTGAATTAGGTGGTTATTTTTGTGTTCTCATGAAATTATGAGAAGGGCTAGTTAATGATTAAAAAGTACATTGAGCTATTTTAGAAAAAGCCCTGGACTGTCTAAACTTTTTCTAAAGGTTTTGTATGATTCCTTGTTTAACCCATAGTGGTATGGCAAAAGGAAAAATATATGAATTAATTTTCATAATTTCAAGATAGTTCTCATGGCAACTACCAAATGTTCAATATAGTTGGATGAATACCCTAGGACCAGGTGAAGGAATTATGGCAAAGTTCAAGAGAGAGAGTTGATGCTAGTATTAAGGTTAAGGTGGAGAATTGCTTTAAAGCCTTACACATTTCCTAGAAGTGGATCATTGATATGGTTCTGAGCATTTTGCTAGCCAATGTAAAAAGGGAAATAGAATTAGTGTTGGTTAGGTAAAAACACAATTATACCTTACAGGCAAAGAGAAATTTCTCCCACAGCTGTTAAATAGAGATGTCTGTGTGATATATAGTAAATAGCAAATGCAGTTCTAAGTTTTGTAATAACTTTTTAAAGATTCCTTCAAAATAAATGGACAGAATATCAACAAATGTTAAGTCTACCAGTAAATCGATTTAATGTTGCCAGGTACACAACTTTCCAAAGGGCAAGCTTAATGCCAAAATAAACTTTAGAACATTGAAAGTATATTTATATATTCTCCATAAACACTTCTACATACTGTCTCTCAAATTGTTTTTGATAATCAGCGAATTTAAGATTGTTCCCCTGACAACCTCAAGGATGCTGTCCAGCTACATGTTGATAAGTACAGAAGTATATGTTTTCAAAATGAACCAGATAAGGCTGGAGAATCACGTGCTCCTAAGCCGCTTCACTCTGTTGGGTATAGGATGGGCATTTTACTGAGGTTCATTTCTTACTACAAAGTAATTTTGAAATGATGGGTGATAGGTGTCTTAAATTTCTATTACAAGAAGCAACCATGATAATTTTAGCCTGGAAAATGGCTAAAGCATTGATGGCCAACAAGATCATAGCGTCTGAATAAAGCCCTTAGAGAATGTCTCACTTGGCACAACGCAACTTTCCGTTATATTCTCAATCAGTTGTAAAATGGAAACCTAGAATACTGAATGAGCAAAATGCTTTTTGGGTTTATTAACTGCATGTTGAAGAATGTCAACTGAAAATAATGGCTTAGGCTTTGGAATAGTTCATCTGTAGCCCTTTTTGCTGGCCATAATTAGATAGCAGGGTCAGTTGATGTGGCAATTTAAGAAATATATTCATTTGTTAAAATCTTTCCGAGCTAAAATCGTTCCAGATCGTCCCCCTTAAGCCTTCTACACAGAGGCCTATCGCAGCTTTGTCTTCATAATAATCATTAAGTTCAGTTCAAATACTAGTCATGGGAATTGTTATTTGACATTTATTTATTTTTCAATTTATCTCAAACTGATTTTACTAGGGAAAAATGCACTAAGGAAGTCAATATGCTGTCTCAGCACTTATTTGTTTAGAGAAAATTTAAGTGTAGGTGACCCTGTTCTGGTCGGAAACTTTACAATTAGAGCTTTTTCTGCCTCAGTGAAGAGTACACGTACTTCTCATTTTTCTGTTTTAGTGATCACCAGGCTTTTAAGGGAACAAATTCAGGCAACAAGTATTTATTAAAGGGCCAAATAGAGGGCATAGTTGGATTTTTAAAATATCCAATAATTTTAAGGTAGAAACTGATTCCTGTGAGATAGCTTGTCATTTGATATGCTAGCATGGTGCATTTGTTCCAAATAAAATGACCACAGTTGGGAAAATGGTAGGTGGGGCTTAAACACATGTAGGTTAATAGCAACCCTTATATTAACCATAAATGCAAAATGCAATATTTGGGGGGTATATATTCAAAATAATAAGAACATTCTGGGATATGCTTTTATCTTTCTCTTTTAAATATATAAAATGGAATCCTACACAGCTGTATGCATGCATATCTATTCTCTTAGAAAAAAACAAGATTTTTCTTATAATTTTGATGTCCTCCAAAATTGTGGTGTTTTCTCTTTGTGACTATTTTCCACACAATCTCATTTTCTTGTATTTTAATCCTTATGCACCCAGAGTTAGAGTACTAGAATGTTCCTAAAGAAGGATTCAATTATCAGAGATTATTTTCTTTTTGAGGCAAAAATTTACCAATAACTACCATTTTCTTTTGTTCAATTTATAGTTATAAATAAAGGTTATAAAATAACCTTTTCACAAATAAATATATATTCGTTTATTATTTTGCTACTTAGCTTTATTTAAAGTATATTAATTCTTCCACAATGATTTCTTTTTTTTTTTTAAAGATTTTATTTTTTCCTTTTTCTCCCCAAAGCCCCCCAGTACATAGTTGTATATTCTTCGTTGTGGGTCCTTCTAGTTGTGGTATGTGGGACGCTGCCTCAGCGTGGTCTGACGAGCAGTGCCATGTCCGCGCCCAGGATTCGAACCAACGAAACACTGGGTGCCTGCAGCGGAGCGCGCGAACTTAACCACTCGGCCACGGGGCCAGCCCCCACAATGATTTCTAATGGTTGGATTTTGGTCCACCTCAAAAAACAAAATGAAATCATAAAATAGAAAAATACTCATGACTTAAGAAGTCATTAGAGTATGACTAGATAAATAACAGAAAGAAATATTCAAAAGGAATTCAAGAGTTAAGAGAAAGCTATTAAAATAATTTAAATTTAATTAATTCATTTGAAACATAGAAAGAGATTACCCTAAAAATATCAAATTTGATATTTTTATAACTTTTATCTTTTCAGCATTCTTTGCTCATTTTTAAGAAGGCATTGATACTTTACTGTTGTGAACAAGGAAGATTAGAGCATAGGTCTCAAATTGAGGTTGATTGGCCAATACTGGTTTAGAGAAGTGTTTTGTTTGACTTGTACAGGCTTATATTTATTTTAAATTTGAACATCAATGCCAAGATTTTAAAATTAAGGCATTTTATACTATTTACAAAAATCCATAATTCTGACATTTTTGAAAAAATATAGGATGAGCTTGCAACACAGGGCACGACAACCATCTGCTAGAGCCGTACCCTCACTGCTCATTTTAGCTGGGTTCTGCTCCCTAGGTTGCCAGAGCCGCATTTCCCATACATGCCTGTCTCCGGCAAGATTGTAGTTTCTGCCTGCTAAGATAGCCTATGATCCAAATGATCCTTATTTCTTCCAGCAAAAGATAGAATCAGAGCATTTTCTTATTTCCTTCCTGGCAACCTTCCCACCCACTCCCAATGATAATCATAGAAGGTGGAAGGTAAAACAAGCAGAAATGTAGAATAATCCATCATGAGATAAACTGGCCACAGTCTCTCCCATCCAGTTAAAGAATACATCTTCTTTATGCTTGATAATTCAGCTTGAAATGAAAATCAGTGAAAAGACCAACTATCTTCATGTCTTTCTTAAGCTAGGTTTACATGAGATCTTTAAAAGATACCCTTTCCTAAGTGGTGGCAGCATCTCGGTTTGTGCAAGCCTGAGGCTAAGCTACAGATAGTGCCATTTAGCAATGGCCAAATTGCCAGTTACAACCCTCTGAGAAATGCAGGCTTTATCATAGACACTCTGACAGGCTCTGGAATATCATTTCTCTTTTGGGCATTCTTTTAACAAATGCATTTGAAAGAAGAATTTTCTCGGTTAACTACAGTTCCCAGAATACCTTGTAGAACATTCTGTCTCTATTGATCATAAACTGACATAGGCACTAGGGCTCCTCCGGCAGAACTCAGGGGAAAGTGAGCAAGTGCATTATACCATGTGTCAAAGTTAAAATTATGAAGAACACCGGTGTGCAGTTTCATCAGTATTTGCATTCTCTTAGTGCAAGGTAGATCTGAAATCTATTTTTATCTAAAGGATCTTATTAAACTCAGATTGCCTGTTCCTATATGTAGTTGTTTCAAGCAGTAGCGCCTGATGGTACTTTTTATAAATAGAGAATAAATCCAAACAAGCTAAAAAATATTTATTGCAAAATACTGTAGTTGACGAAAAATTACATCTGCATGGACTGCATATTTTGGATGCAATTTATGGTGCAGTTTCTCTTCATTAACCACATCTCAGAGAATTTTCAAAGCATCAGTTTGAATATTGTTAACATGTGCTTAAAATAACAATATAGAAAGCTTCAGGATTGGAATAAAAGGTTAAATATAAAACATAAGGTGCTTTCAGTGTGTCTGTATATATGCAATTCCTTAGAAATCCAGCTTTGTAATTAAAGTGAACTAGACCTTACCTAGACCAGCTAGATTAATAAATATCTCATTCTACTATAACTATTCTCCTTAATAAAAGCAGATGGAATCCATTTTGCAAGATAAAATATATAGTATTAACCATCATTGCTTCTTTTATATAGCTAAACACATACAATTATTCTACAGCATTTTTCATGGAAAGGAACAGTGGCAAAAAGGCAATTATAGCATTTGAACTCAATGGGAATTTTTCTTCAATTACATTAAAGGTATGTATTTGCTAGGGTATTTGATTGTTTTTATTTTTTGCCATGTGTATGCATTCTCTATTATTTTACAGCTTGAGATTCCTAAAGAAAAATCTGTATCATCAATTGTATTTACAAATACATATAGCATTTTAAACCACTGAAAAGCTAAATGTGAAAACTATTAATAAATGAGTCTCTGAAAATTCCAGTATTATACTATCCTAGTGTCTTTCTTTGTCGCTCATACTCAGATCCTTGAGGGCATTCCTTGGAAGTTAGTAGAAGGGGATAGATTCTAACATATTACTTAGATGTACAATTTTTGTGTATACTATAATGGAAAGTCCATGGTCCTTTCCATTCATTCCATTTCCACTGGGTTTGAATCCTGCTGGTATTTCTTAAACTGTGTGATGCTGGGCAAGTCAGTCAGTTTGTCTGAGCTTCAGTTTTCTCATCAGAAAAATAGGGATAAAAATATTTGCTTCATAGAATTGGCGAGAGGTTAAAAGGAGAAGCTATGCAAAGTGCCTATTACAGCGCCCAGCACACAGTAGGCACTTCAAAAAGGTAGAAATGGTTATCGTTATTTCCTCTCCAAATCTAAAGTAATACCTAGAGGCAGTCCAGGTCAGATATTGTTTTCATATAAGAATTAAAATTGAAATTCTTCACTTTTTTGACTGTTAACTACTATAATTCTCAAACCTCCTGGGTTGACATATCCTTGATCTCTCTTATTGATTACGCCTCAAACTCCATCAGTGGGGAACCAGCCCTGCCCTGTATGGCCCCCACCCCATCACATCTCCAGGCCCCCCTTGTTTCAATGTGCTTCTCAGTTTCATCACTCTAGTAAATTCCTAGTCACCCATCGATGATACCTTCTTTGATGCAACAAGGTAGAAATAATCACTCAGACCTTTCTATCTTTGCAGCATCAAACTCTTCTCAGTGCATCTGTTGATATTTGCTTCTTCCACTAAGCTGCTTGAGCTGGACCACCATGTTTCCCTAGCCTTAATATGCTACCTGCAAGCTGCTAGAAGAGAAGCAGGGAGATTATCTGAAAAATATACCATTAGAAAGGAAGAAGAGTTTTGTTAACTAAATGAAAGTTAATAAAACAATGTCAAATCAAGTTATGTGGTGTAAAACCAAATTTTAGGAAGAGATGCAGTTTATGTTAATCTTCTTTAATCCTGCGTTTTCATGTCAGAATTCCCCCATAGGCCATGCTGGTTCACCCTGCCATAGCCTGTGTCATGCAGTGTCACCATAGCTACAGCATCAACCTGACTCAGGCCTTTGCAATCTTCCTCAACTCTGCCCAGGCCCAAGTAATTCAAGCAGTGCAAAGATGAAATCCCAGCAATCTACACAACATTTAAATATACACTCCTAATAGTAAAATGTCACTGCAGATGTGAAAGCACTTTGTCAGTCACTACTTTTTTCTTCTTTATTGCTGACCTAAAAACAAATATTTTGTTTGAATAATTCCAAAATGTTAACCAATGTTGCTTGCTATTTTCTTGCCAATACCTATTCATCCAGTGCCATTTGGCATTGCCACTCCACTGACATGCAGGCTAAAAACATTACAGAAAATCAGTCAGCATGTGCTTACTGGAGATTTTGGGGACTGAATTTTATTTTGGGTGGTAGGAGATGAAGTTATAGATCAGGATGTTTTTAAAGCTGCTAAAACCTCTGTAACACATCTAGAATTTCCAAGTGAAAATAAACTTCAAGGGAATTAGAAATGTAAGCATCTGTAAGTCTTTGTGAATATTATGAAAGTTGTACCATATTCATGTGTTTCTATGCAAAAAAATGAATTATTTAAAAATAAATTAAAACAGAAGAGTGTTGTAATAATAGGTTTGAACTCAGGTAAATGCAAAGTCTAAATTCTTTCATTTTCTGTGTTCTGTTCTGTGAATTATTCACAAACCAAACCAGAGAAATCTCATTGATCTTCTCTTTAAAATAAGATAATCTGATATATTTCTCCACCCATTTGTATTTGATGAGCACCCATATAAATCGGACTCCAGTGTTCTTAACCCTTTTCAGTCTCCTACCTTATAGAACCCTAAGGCTTCAAAATGGCATTATTCCCCCTCAGTGGAATTATAAATAACCACACAACTCGCTTTTTAGCCTTGTAATATGTGCAGTAATCAGGACGCAGAAACCAAAAATTCCCAGTTGTTTCATTTGCAAGCTAGCGAGCCAATACTTGAGTCTCACTCCTACCCTGAAAATTCTAGCACTGAAGTTAAAGCAGGCCACCCCCAGGGAAAACCACAGCAACTTTGTCCTCAAAATATATTTGATTTTCTTTTCCTAATCTTCTTCCAGCCTTTCGTTCTTAGCCTTTTTTCCCCTTACACTGCTGCGTGCTTCAATTTTGCTTTCAGTCAGTAGTTTAAAAACTTTAGCTTCTAATAACTGGAAAAAATGGTTATTTAAAGATAACTGCAACTTGCTTAACATGCCAGGCTATCATATGCTCAGTGCTTTGAAGCTGCAAATTAATGACGAGCAGGAACAGTGACTATCTTTCAGAGGAAACTGACCTCTTTCTAATGGCACATCGCTAATGTCATCTGTCTACTGCATCTCATTATGTGAATTTCACGGAGTTAAAAAAAAGTATCTTAAGGCTGTGCACAAATAAAAAGGACCTTCTAGTATTAAGCACTTTGAAAATTTTTGATCTCTCAAAATACCTTCCTTAGATACTGCTTTCCCCTTTTGTGCATGGCACGCTGCTTATGTCATCTATTCTCTGTGACTAATTATGTTAATTTTGTGCCATAAAAGTAACTGAAGGCTGTTAAGGAATAAAAGCTTTTGAGTGGCCTTATTTCATAAACACCCCTTTTGAACAAGGCACATTTAGTCATATTTGCAGTAACAGAAAGAGTCTTGTGCTAAAAATACAACAAAGGCTCTTGAATATGGCCATTTATTCCCACTTTATTAGGTAATTTATGAAAAAGTATGAAGGGAAGCCTTTTTGTTACTATAATTTGCATAAAGCTGGTGCCCCATTAATGAGATAACTTCCTGCCTTTTGTGTATCACCAGCTGGAAATAGAAATGGAGGAACTTTTCTGTAGCCCAATTACTTAACCTGCTGAGTTCAGAGTTAGAAAGTAAACAGGATTCCTAGCTGCCAAAGAACTTTATTTTGGTTCCTCTAACCTGATTTTTTAAAATAAAAATAATTAGAAGAAGGATGAATGCCAAATGCTAAAACTAACTAAATGTCAGTAAGGCTATATGTTAGAATGTACGTCTACTTCTGGTGAGCTTTACCTGCTTTATAACCACATTTTCCCTACCGGAGCACAGTTCGTGATACACTTTGGCTTTCAATGGGTCAAGCGAGTACCATTTGATCATCTATTTGAACACATGTAAGTATACATATGACAAAAAGAAAAAAAACTGTGAACTAATTCTAGATTTTTTGGTGAGGGAAAGGGACAATGAATTGCTTTGCAATTCATTGCAATTATGAATTGCAGCCTTTCAGTGAAAGATAGTAACAATATTTTATTATCATAATAATCATTCACTGCTACTGAAAAATACCTTGGTGATACAATAAGTAATCTGAGAACTATTTATTAAGGCCCAAATATGCTAGGAAGAGTACATAATTTTGCCATGAGAGGTAGAAATTCATCCAGTAAAAGCATGGAAGAATAAAATAGGGGCAAAAGAAGAGGGATGATTTTGAAGTTGTTTCTTGTATGTACATATGTACACACACACACACTCACGTAATATTTAGAAAAAGTTTTGTGAAACTCCCACAAACAGAAGTCTGTGAAAAGGAAAATTCTGCTTGTCAATATGTGACTATATAATTTAATCTAACCTTTGAAAATTAGAGTTTAGCCAAATTAAGCTGTTATACTGTTTCTCTCCAGTCCCTAATACTAGCTACATAAAGGCAGCTCCAGGTGACACATTGTGAGGTTTGTTCAGTGGTATGTCAACATGGTAAATAGAAGAGTAAGGACAGAGAGACAAAACCACTGTCTTTGCCTAGATTTAACATAAACTAGAGAAGTGAATGGTTAGCCACATGGTCCCACCATCTTTTAAAACAAGGTCTTGCAAACTTTTAAGTTGTATTAAGAAATTATCTTATAATTAGGGCAGAAATACCATTTTTCTATACACGTCTTATAACATCTTGGGTAAACTGCATTCACTGAAATAGTAGAAGTAGTTGCAAAAGTCTTGACTACTCTCACCATTCAAACATGGTTGTATTTTAACTCATAAGGTTAAGCATGATCGTGTAGTCATTCTTCTTCTATATTTATTCCTGGGACAATCTTCTCTACAGTTGGATGCAAAGCTTGGCTTCCAGTGTGTGAGACACTTCCCCATCTCCAAGAGCCTTCTAGTATCTTACACGCTGAACAAGAATTTACCAGGCATATTTTACTCAGCCCTTCAATTATACTAGGGCAGCATTTCCAAAACATAATAACCCACAAGATAGTTCTTGAACGATGCGTCCACCTTCTATACCTTCTAAGATACCAAAGAACACGATGTGAGAAATGCTGCTCTAGGGAAGTTACTGTCTTGTCTGAAGGGCACTGCTGGGGGATTCTCTTTCTTTTCAATTGGTTTTTTGGTCTAAATTGTTTCATTTAAGAGACACATAAATAAGCAGGGAAAATAAGTACTATTCATCCAATCAAAGCAACTTGTCTTTTCTCTTTTCTTTTTTTTTAACATAGACTTATGGTAAGGAGCATAGATGAAAGGCTCTCAAGAGCAGGCCAAAATTCCAAACAGTAGTCTCCAGGAAGTTATCAAGAAACTGCTCGGTCTGAATAGACACTTCCTGCTCTGATTTCTTCTCACCATCACCTGGGGAAGACATCCAACAAACTGGTCATAGTTTCCCATTTGTTTGTAACTGAACTATGACAATGTCTGTAATTTGGATTTTCCTAAGAGTCGGTCATTTGAACCACTGGAACACGGAGGAAGAAAATAGCGTAATGAACAATCCTTTAAGAAGAAAAACTCGTCTAGAGCAAACTTAATTAAACTCAACAGAGAAAGTAGCCAGAATGACAAGGCAAAACACGTAACTCTAATATTTTTATTTCAGTGCTTTTGGATTCCCAAGATTTTATATTCTAGCTACCAGACTAAAAATTCCATATTCTGACTCTATCTTTTTTCAACATAGTCCCGAAAATTAGTTGATCTTCCAAAAGTTGACAGTTGAATGAAGAATTTAAGAAAGCTCTGTATAATAGTTAAGGAATTACAGTACTGAGTTTTAGAATACTATTTAAGCAAAAATTGGTGGACTTATGATAGGGGTCCATTTAATTCTTATCTTGTAGGGTGAAGACTTTATGAATATAAAGATAGCTCTTTCTCCCCTGGCTACTTCTTTAAAATTTATACAAATTCTTTGAAAATTTCTCAAAAAAAGGAATTGACAATCAGGATAAAGTTAATACACTATCAAAGCTGAGTGAAGGTATTGAGAAAGCTATGGGGGAAAGTTTGAATCAACAAATATTTTCTACATTCCTACTGGCAACTCCCAGGTCTTTTTTTTCCTCTGTTCTTTTTTCCCCCTCCTTGTCTGTTACAAGTTATGATGTGTGGATGAAGGCTTTTTCCCATGCAGTAATGACTGTATACTGAGATTTCAAGGGGCTGTTCCTGACAATCCCATTTTCTGTGTAATTTCATGGTTGTCTTCTTGAATGAAGATATTGGCTGCTCTGAAGCAGGGGGTCAGCCGCTCCTGCTCCCTTTCAGTATTGTTCCGGAGTATGTTTCCTTTCAGCTGATGAAAAGTAATTCATCATTTACACCCCTGAATTCTGCCAGCATTTTTTGAACAACTTTTCTTTCCCTGTGGTACCTTAGGCCCATGAAAGAGATAAATAGGTTCAATACAACACTAGGCCCCAGATCCTGGGAGCAGGTTAGGCCTCTGAGGCCCTGAGCTGCCCCTTTCTCATGATAGAGTTTGTCACCTTTCTACCTCTAGAAGTCAAATCCTGTCGACTCAGCCATCTTTCAGGCTCTCTGAAGTGGCTTTGGCACCCACTGGGGCATGTGAGCTTAAAATTGATTTTTTTTAAGATCTGTCAAGTTCCCTTAAGGGACGGAGTTGACAGCCAGCAGGCCTCAACTATCACAAAGCATTCAATGTGTAAAAGACACCTAAGGAACTTCCTTTGAGGGGCCAAAGGGCTTCAGACTTTGTGACACATTGAGAGGGTGCTGTTGCTAAGAAACTGGCTTTTGGCAATCGGATTTTTTCCTGCAACTCTGCCACTTTGGGAAGTACTTTAAGCTACCCCTCTTCTTAGGGCAAAAGACAACATCGACTATTATAAAAACAAGATACAAAAAAAGATGTTAAATGGAAACATTACATGGTTCTTCAGATTCCAATATCCTATCACTTACGCAGTTCAGGAATTAGTTAACTCTAGTATTTGCACAGCTTTGAGAAGAATAAAGCACTAGGCAATCTCAACTTGATCAAATAATATCTCATATTTGTTTTAAAGCAAAGGAGATCAACTCTAGGAATTTGGATGTTATAGAAAATAATGCAGAAATAGATTGTTCTTTCTCAACTTGGAATAAACAGTGACTGGCTTAAGACCTCAGTAATTTTAGCATGATGCCACAGTTTACCTCCCGTTTGTTGAAAACTAATGCTGGAGCAGTCGCAGCCGGCCATTTGCTCCCGACCTAGGTCTACCAGATCAAGAGACTTTAATTCAGCCTATATTTAGCCATTTCTCTTTACTTCGTATGTACTCTTAGAAGTCAAAATGATAGGGGCAGGGCTTCGCTCTATTGTTTTAAGGCTAAGGAAGTATTCTTTCTGATATTGATTTCGAATAACTTCAATATAGCAAGTAATTTTTTTGTTCTAAGTAAAGATGAAAACAGCATAGCCTCTTCTAGCAGCCACAGCATAACCTCTTTCTCTAGCCTACCCGTTTGTGCAGAGCCAGCTCAGCATCCTTTGGAAGATTAGTGATTCCTCAAAAGAAGTCAGGAGACAGATTTTCAAATTCAATTCCAACCTGTGTAGTTTGAAGGCCGTGAAACTTTCAACAACAATATAAATACTGCATGTGTCTCACTCTCCCAAGGCTGGATTTCACCGACTGGTATGTGAAAGGCCAATTGTATAAGCAGGTGTAGGTCTGAGTTGAAAGGATTTGATGGCATTAATCTCCCTTTAAGAGGTCTTGTTTTCATGCGCTGTTGTCAAACATAACTGGGTTGTTCTGTGACTATAACTACAGTTATATGTCCCTTGTCATAGAAAAGTGCCCTAGCTTCTCAGGGAATTTCTATACAACTTTTCCAAAGACACTTTCAGTGTTTTCTATAGAGGGAGGGAGTATGGTGGGGTGAGAAGATTATAGCTTTAGTGTCAGACATATCCTGGGTTTGAATATGGGCTTGCATGTGCTGTGTTGCCTCAGCACATTTGTGAAACTTCTCTGAGATACAGTTTCCTTGTGCATAAAATGAAGACAAACATATCTGAGGATTAAATGAGGTTATACATGGAAAACACCCAGCATAGTCATTGGAATGGAAGCTCAATAAATAGTAGTCATTGTTACTCTGATTGACCAAATATATTCCATGATTTCATGGTCTTTGGCCTTGAAACTCAAGACATCATGGACATTAAGAATTATGGACTTTAATAAGCAATTTTCCTCCTAAATCCAAACATTGAACATGTTAATCTCCAGACTGGAGAGATTATTACGTAGGGCTAAGTCAAGACTTACTATGATAGTTGTGAAGAGATAACCTGGTCAAAATATAAAAGGAAATGCTGAGACATTTTCTGAACCAAGAATTAGACCTAATGGTACTAACTAAGGTTCTATATAAAAACAAACAGGTAAGAACAGATGTTGACACTACCACACTTCTGTTGTTACATAGACCTAATGAATTTGGTTTGCCCTTAGTGACTGGCTTGGTCCTGTAACCTATAATGTGAATATATTTCTCTCATTCAAGAGCACAGATGGTCTTTCCACACGTTAGTCCATTCGAGTCATTTGCTCAGCTCTCTCTCTTAGTTTTCTGGTATAAATAGTGTAGATGGAGCATCAGTATTTTTTGAAAAGTTTCCCAGGTGTTCTTAAAGTCCAGTCTGGGCTGATTATCATTGCCTTAGATAAAGAAAATTTAATAATTTAGTTATCATTTTCTCACAAAATATGCTACATATCGGTAGTCATAACTAATGTTGCAGGAGAAATATTATTGCAAATGGGCTGTCCCTGAATGGCTGGAGACAAAAGAAAGCAGCCTGAAGTTTAGGAAAAGAGGAAAGGGAGACTTGAACGTGTTAAAAAAAGAAATTACATTGTTATCTCACTGCGTCCTCTTGAGAATCAGTAACACACACAACAATCTCACTCAACAAAATGTATGATTGTACAGCTATCCACCAAGTGTTAAAAGTTTTTTTTAATGCCTCTTCCATGTAGACACACTGAAGGGATAGAAATGGGACTTTAGATCTCCTTTTTCCAGTGTCCACCAGGGCTTTACGACACCCAATTCCTTTGTCTAGGAAGTCTCCCCCAAACCCAACAGTAAATTAGATATGCCCGTTCTGTTTGCCTAATGTCCTCCAATTCACCCGTTACATCAAGGGAGCAATTGAATGAAGGCACTGAACAGAATGAGATGTATTTCCCAATGGCTTGTAGGCCATAGGAGAAAGTACTCATGTGTGGTGGGATGACCCTTGTTTCCCCAGTGCTCATTTCAGTGTTTGTTGATTGCAGGCACTTACTTAACACACACCTGCTGAGTGTGTGAATAAATAAATGAGCTACTTGCACCAAGACTTTTCCAAAACCAATCGCTCTACCACCAAAAGCTTAATACGTCTAGAGTCTTTGTCCAAGAACCTAACAATTTTTCTGCTACAAAACGTTTCCATATTCTTCTGAGAGAGGCTGACAAAAATATCATGACCACAGACTCATGATTCACCAGAAAAAACAAAGATAGATTTTCTGTCCTGAAGCACAAATATTTTGCAATTCATTTGAGAAGGTAGAAACGAGGTGAAGCAGGCTCATCCTGTTTCCATATCGGGAATAAGTTCACCAGCAGGATGGGAAGAAATAAGCATCTTGTCTATTTTGGGCATTCTTACAGCTATACTAACCCCGACAAAGAAAAACTGCAAAAGTTTCAGTGCTACAGTTTGATGCATCTATGTGTTCACAGGGTCATCATGTTACAGTCATTATGGCAGGAGGCACACTTCCCTCCCTGGTCTATTATAACTGGCTGTAATGTACCATAGAGGCTCAAGATATTCTCTTCTTGACTGAGCCTGGAGAGTATCTATTTCACAGTGTATTCCCCTTAAAGGGAGAGTCTACAAAGGGCAATAGACAAGGCACTTATCTGTACATAAACATCGAAGACAGAATGGGAGTAAATGATGCACTTCATGGAGTTGCATTACTTCTTCAGTACAATTTGTGGCACTAAAAGAAAGAGAGAAAGAAAAGTAATTTGGTAAATGGACTCTAGTGGCCTGAAAGAGTTAATGCACTTCTTCCTACCAGAAACAGTGAGCCATTTATATATAGTCAATCCCTTCTCTTCTGCGTTACATCAATGCTGCAAGAGACACTTTCAAATGGATCCTCACAGACTCCAGGGATGGAGAAAGAGGATTTTTTTCACTGTCAGTAGTAACTACAAAATGCGTTTGTAATTTTTTTTGGTTTATCTTTTTATCCTCCTGTGGTGTCACCCTGAGAAGATGGTTTGAAAGACTGGCTTTCATATATTTGGAATCACTGCTATGGGGAGATCACCTCCTTGGTATTCTTAGGTTATCTACACAACTGCTTGAAGGATTAGCAAATATTTCCTATTATAAAAAAAAAACAAGAATAACAACAAAAAAGGGCTAATCTGTCCACAAACATTTTGATAGTTATCCATTAGTTAGCTTCTCTCTTTTTATTACCTATTGTCGATTCAATTCTCATTCTTTAATATCTGTTTCTAGATATTTTAAACACAATTTTGCTTATGCTGTTCTTTTTTTAAATTGTATCAGCTTTCTCATTTAGTCATAATTTAAATGAATCTTAAATGCATCACAAGCATTTTTAATTGTAATTTTCTCCCACAAATTCATCATGCCTTATACGATTCAGATAAATACGCTTTTGTGCTTTTGCATTCTTTCCAAAATATCTTTTCCCAGAGCAACATCTCTTGGATTCCTTTATTTTCACAATATGTACATATCAAAGTGTGTCTATAGTAAATATTTCTCAAACATTAAGTATTCATTCACTTGTTTTTCACATTCTAGGGTATGATTTCAAAAATCATTTTCTTTAGCTGACCACAAATGTGAGATGTACTTTTTTTTCCCTGAACGAGTTTCAACATTGCAAAGGAAATTTTATCTAGAAGAAAAACATTTCCTACTCTATTTTTTCTTCATAGCCTGAGGTATATTTCGACATTCACAAAACACCTGACTATCCTTATTTTCCTTAATGTCTATCCAAACAGTATGTGCTGTGTCAGCTAAAACACAGCATTTCTTTCTGCTGGCTATCATATCTGTGCAATACTGAAGGCTCCCCCTCTTTATTTGGTTTCTAGTTTCAGTAAACCTTATCCTAGTGTTTTAAATCTTCCGTCATTTCCCTGACTCACCCATATCACTATTATTTCAATAATATCATGCTTATCCCTGACACTTATACTTATTGTCGATAAGGCTTTGATGTAATAAATCCTTGATATAATATCATACTTATCCATGCTATGAGATATAATCAAAAATGAAAGCAGAAACTTAAGATACAGAGTAAAATATATTACTTGCCAATTTTCCACAGCAACTTTTCATCATTACTCCAAAATTACTTTTTAATGCAAAGAGTAGTTTCAATCACATTGAGGCCCACATGATTCAGATACTATCATAATCACAATTAGATTACATTACTGCAATCAGGAATGGAGATCATTAAGAGAAAGAATATAAATTGCTTTAGTTTTACAAGTACTGAGCTAGCAAAATTATAATTAATCTCCATTTATAATCTTTTCTTTCATAGAACTGCAAACCATGCTACTTTTTTTAGGCCATCAATACAAATTAGAACTAAGTAATAAAGCCCTAACTACTACTACTGCACAGCTCACAATTGAAGAAACTTTCACATTATGTGGAGAAGCCTTTTGATGCAAACAGTGCCCTTGGAGTAGATTGTTTCAATGCAATAAGCCCAACTATTACAAGGTGCTGTTTAAAAAACAGAATGCTGCAGAAACTCTCTCTTTTCAGAGTAATCAGTTCATGCATTCCATTTCTTAAATGAGATGGTGTTACTCATGTGAGATGAAGAAATAATGACTTAGCAGTCACGATGCACGCAGCGTTCTGTGCATCCCAAGTTTTAAATGTAGTCTTTTAGAAGTACAGGAAATAATAAGAACATGAAAAAATAAATAAATTTAAGATATTGAGACTTTCAAAATGCAATCAATTCTAATTATTTTAATAGTTTCATATTTTTTCAATAGGCTAACTTGTGCCATACCTTTGTGTTCATTACACTTCCATAGTCCTATATATACTTTTTTTTAAAAAGGTATGCTTTTTTTTTTTTTTTTTTGGTTAGGAAGAGTGGCCCTGAGCTAACATCTGTTGCCAATCTTCCTCTTTCACCACCCTACCCCTCCAGAGCCTCAGGACATAGTTGTATATCCTAGTTGTCAGTCATTCTAGTTCTTCTATATGGGATGCCACCAAAGCATGGCTTGATGGAGCAGTGTGTAGGTCTATGCCCAGGATCCAAACTGGCAAACCTAGGCCACCAAAGCACAGTGTACAAACTTAACCACTCAGTCACAGGGCCAGCCCCCTATTTATACCTTTTAATTATTAGTACTTAAAACTTACCTTGGATGATAACAGAATATATTAGTAAGGACAAATAATAATAAATGTAGACTATCTAATATTATACTGGTTCACAAAGCTTTTCCCATAATTTTGAAATCAAAATAGTTCTAAAAATCAGACGACTTTTTGGAACTTATTTGGTGGCAAGTTGACCCCATGTGAAGCCAATTTGACATAAACTTATTTGGCATCAAAATCTGACCTGGATAGGAGATTACTCATAGTCTTTAATTATGTTACTTTACATGATTATTCTTACAAGATATTTCTCCAGGCGGCACTGGAGAATTAAGTAATACATGCTATATATACACCAAATTACCTTTTTGAGATGGGAAAAATTGTTTTCCAAGAGACATCTTGCACCAAGGGATTTAGATAAGGAATTATGGACTCAGTAGCTGGATGTAGGTGACCGGTCACAGCCGAGTCAAAACTGTCAGGAACAGTTGTCTGTGCCTTTTGCCTCTCGCCTCTCGGCGCCCAGTTCCTTCCTTTTGATGCATTCTTGCTCTCAGCTTCCCTGAGAGGGAGCTTTTCCCTAGCATGCTGTGAATGGGCAGCAGCTGTGCCATGTTTCTGACTCACTCAGCCCTGGAGGCAGCTGAGAGGGATTTGGGTAGCTGGAGCCCTGGCTGGGCACCACCAGCTTTGAATCCAAACATCCAGTTAGACAAGTAACCGGTGGTCTCAGTGAACTGAACAGACTTTATTGACTTCCATGTGTGCCATGACTTGGGAAATGTTTGGAAGGATTGTTTTGGCTACCCAGTTTCTTCACAACTTCTGCTACTTTTCATGAACCAGGTACGAGCTATTCTCAACAAAGTCTGACGTAATAGACAACTTGCTGAATGTTGAATGTATGAAATGTTACCATTCTTATTAATATACTTGCATTTTTTTTTCGTGGGCGAATAAAGTATTAATTTCAGGAAATCAGAGTATCAGATGTCAGGCTATGGATGGTTTACTGGGAATGCTGAGTCATCTTAATGTAAACTGATGTATTTCTAAGACTAGAAATCCTAAAGACACGACCCATTTAAGTACAAGAAAGAAAAACGAGTCTAGTATTCTGTTTATTCATAACAAAATCCACTATTAATGATGGAAAAAGTATGGCAGCATAAATTTTAAAAGTCATAAATTATAAAACGGCTTGACAGTTGAAAAACCTCTTAACTCCAGGAATTTGTAATGATCCTTCACAAAAACAGGAATGGGGAAAAAATAATTATATGAGAATAAGAAATGCATGAGAAATGCATCTTATTTTAACTATAAAAACAGACTAAAAAGTTTTATGTATTGATAATTGTTTTAGTTTAAATTGTTAAAAAGATATATTAGGTGGTTCTACACTGAATCAAATGTAGTTAAAAAATGTGCGCGTTGCTGCCCAAATCGTATTTTTACTGTATATGCGAAATACAATCATTTAAAAGAACAAAATGATAACAGTACCTGTAGGCAATAAAATTAGGTTTTAGTGCTAAGAAACTCGTGTTTTGCAGCTACAATATCCTAGGGCTGTATGCTAGACATTTTTCGGAAAATTGAAAAGCTTTGCAGAAATTTTTCTTGTCATGAGGGATAGAATGTAGAGTTTGATTCAGAAAGAAAATCGAGGGGGAAAAGGAAGGATGAGTAGCAAATTTGATCTCACTTCATTGATAATTATGAGAGAAATTATAAGTATTTTCTAAGATACCTTGTAAATGAGATAATAAAGCATCAAACAAATCATATTATTTATACAGAGCAAATTATCTATCTTATCTACTACAATTTTAAACACTTATGAGTATAATACATCAATGATATATTTTGCCCTCTATCCTTTAATTGATTAATTAAGATATCTGAATCAGATTCAGGTAAGATACTGATATAAAGAGATTGTGTTTGACATTAAGGAGACATAAAATACATGTTAAAATCCATTTCAACATACTGTAAATAAATGAGAAAATGCTGTTAGAGTTAACAGGAGGGATTGGCTTCTGACTGCAGTCATTAGAGAATATTCTGCTTGTGTGTATATGATAGCCTCTGAAGGCTAAATTTCTTAGACAAGTATTTAAGCTTCTCCATTATTTAGTCTCAACCTGCATTTATATCATATAGCATAAGCTTTAACGAAATTCATATAGCCTAAGTTCAAATAGCTAAAGTGCTAAATTCTCGTCAGGTATGCTGAGAGAAAATCGTGAAGACTAACTGTGTAGGCAATGAATAGTATTCATCTTAGGGAACACTGATTGGGGGAAATTCATTTGTTAGTAGTACTTGGAATGAATTGGATGGTGAACGATTGAAGAGAGAAGCAAAGTTTAAGAGCAGAGGCAAGAAAAATAAAGAGCTGTAGTGGGAAAGGAGGAAAAGGATAGGGCATCAATATTTTGAAGAAAGTACTCATGCAGCTCCCAGGGGCTGAGAGGGACAAGTTGGAAAAAGAACAGCAAAATCCTCTGTTGTTCCAAGTCTGTGAACAGTTAGAAATAGTTCCATTAAAGAATTAGGGAACTGATCATAGAAACTTTCCTTGAAATATAGGAGAATAAAAGTGTTTTATTCTTTTTTCTCACTTTCTTTAACCTTTCCTTTTTTTCTCGATATAGCATAAAATAAAAACAAAAAATTAAATTAAAAAAACCCAAGAACCAAAATAAAACTTGGTTTTATTCCTGCCAGATATAATGAAATAGGGAGCAAAATGGCAGTGAATGTTAGGGTGCCTGCATATCTCCTGACACTTTATCAGAAAATTGAGCTCTCAAAATGGCAATGGTGCAGTGCAGGTCTATCCCAATGACTTTTTCTTTAGTCATGAGAAGCAGGGACTTGACCAGCATCTCTGTTGAGATTCAGGTTGACAACACAGGCCATAAACACAGAAGTTGTTGAGGGAGAAATCATTCTAATGTGCCATTTCTAGGGTTTGTGAGCCATTCCTGGGAAGAATAAGGGTCCTGGGAGACCTGGAAGATGGTGGAGAGGCCTGTGCGTGTGATCATTAGAACCAGTGATGTAAACAGCGTTTCTATACATCCTATCCACGTTTAGGGCCAAAAATGGAAGGGAAAAACACTCCTAATGTGAAAGAAGCAATAGACTTTGTGAGTGAGTAATAAGAAAAAACAAACCTACCTTGAAATTGGAGACTCCATAACTTAGCTGACCCCCATCCAAACCTCACCTGTACTAGTCATTAACGTTGCTGTCCAAATATTGCTGGCACAGGATAGAACTGTATTTCTTAACTCTTTATAGTAATTTGGAGCCAAGTGACCTGTTCTGGTCCATGAGTTATGAATGTCACTCATGAAAGATAGTTAAATTGCCACAAGAGACTGCTTGTGGAGTTTTCTTTTTCTCTGCCATAATGCCAGATAATATTCTAGATAGTAGCTGTTCCATCTACCTTGATCCTAGAGTGAGGAGGGTAACAATATAAAACTGACCTCTAGCTGAGGTGCAATTGTTAGATATCATAACATTAACAACTTTTGTTGTGTAATTTGGGCATTTTTACCATATGATAAATTAGCCTCTTTTACCTGGCACACCACCTCCTCCTCCAAATTCAAATATGAGTAATAACCACAGAAAAGTAAGTATAGTGATTGGAAAGGGGAAAAGAAGAGGAGAAAGAGAACAAAAGAAACGAAGGCAAATAAATGGCACATCTCGTAAAAGGAATAACGGAAGGAAACTGGAGAAAAGTTACAACACATAATTTGCAATTCCACATACACGTAGGGGAAGTATAAATAATATGATCTCTTTAAAAATTTTTTTAAAGTTCAAACTATACATGAATTCAGACATATTATAAGCCAACTAATGGTGATAAAAATAGAAAAAGACAAAAATATGTTAGAAATATAATATTTTAAATATAAAATATTTTAGAAATAGAAAACACAAAAGAGACAAGTGAATCAGGAATATTTGAAAGCAGGAGTCAAAAAACGTTTTCTGTAAAGCGTCAGAAAATTGTCAATCATTTTAACTTTAGCCATTCTGAAGGATATATAGTATTCTCACATTATGCTATAAATTTGTATTTTTTTTGCTGTTACATAAATGTATGGAGCATTGTGTCATAGATTAGTTGAACTTTTATATATTGACTTTTGTGAATTTTATATTAAAATACTTTCCCAGTGTTCTTTGGGATCTAGTATTATTTTCTATATTATTATTGTCATATATTTTATATATATAATGTTTATTCCTAGTATGTGACAGACTCTCTCATTTTAAAATTTTAAATAGTATTTTGAAGAGTAAATTTTAAACTGATGGTGTCCAGTGTATCCTTTTTTCCTTTTATGTGTTATTTTATGTCCTATTTAGGAAATCTTGGCCTACTCCAATGGCTCATAGTCTTTCTTCTGTTTTCTCCCAGAAATTTTATAGTTTTGGATTTTATTTTAGATCCATAATTCATTTTTATTTAATTTTTTTCAGTTTTTGAGTTTATTAATTTTTTCGACTTTATTTTTTAGAGCAGTTTTAGGTTCACAGCAAAATTGAGTGGAAAGTACAGAGATTTCCCACATAGCCCCTGCCTCCACATATACACAGCTTTCCCTACTATCAAAATCCAGACAGAAAAAAAAGGTGCATTTGTTACAACCAATGAACTAATCAATCAATCAGTGACACATCATTATCACCTAAAGTCCAGAGTTAACTTTAAAGTTTAATCTTAGCACATTCTATGGGTTTTAACAAATGTATAATGACATATATCAACCATTATATTATCAGATGGAGTAGCTTTGCTGCTCTGAAAATCCTCTGAGCTCTGCCTGTTCATCCTTCCACACCTCCTAACCCCTGGAAAATACTGATATTTGTACTTGGTCCATAGTTTTGCCTTTTCCATAACATCATGTAGTTGGTATCGTACAATCTGTGCCCTTTCTAGTTGGCTTCTTTCACTCAGTAATGTGCACTTAAATTGCCTCCATGTCTTTTCCTGGCTCAATAGCTCACTTGTTTTTAGCATTGAATGATATTCCATTATCTGGCTATACCATGGTTTATGTATCCATTCACCTACTGAAGGACACCTTAGTCGCTTCCAGATTTTGGCAATTATGAATAAAGCTGCTATAAACACTCCTGTGCAGGTTTTTATGTGGATGTTAAGTTTTCACTTCATTTGGGTAAACACCAAAGAGCATGATCACTGGGTCTTATGGTCATTTTTATTTTCTAAACAATTTTATAGTGGTGTGAATTAAATACCATAAAATTTGACCATTGTAGGTATATATTTCAAAGAATTTTAGTAAATTTATAGGGCTGTAAAATTGTCATCCCAATAGACTTTTAGAACATTTCCACCACAGCAAAGTTTTCTTCTTTCAACTCCCAACTGCTGGCTTTGTCTGTACTGATTTGCCTTTTCTGGAAATTTTATACAAATTAAATCCTTCAACATGTGGTCTTTTATGTCTGGCTTCTTTCATGACATATTTGCTTTTTTAAAAATGTTTTTCTTTTAAGGTACGCTTTTTTGGTGAGGAGGATTGGCCCTGGGCAAACATCTGTTGGCAATCTTCCTCATTTTGTTTTTTCTCCCAAAAGTCCCAATACATAGTTGTATAGCCCAGTTGCAGGTTCTTCTAGTTCTGTGCGGGATGCTGCCACACCATAGCTTGATGAGCGGTGGGTAGGTCTGCATCCAGGATCTGAATCGGCAAACCCCAGACCGCCAAAGTGAAACGTGTGAACTTAACCACTTGGCCACAGGGCCAGGCCCTGACATGTTGTTTTTGAGGTTCATCCATGTTATCAGATATTGCAGTGACTAATTCCTTTTCACTGCTATTATTCCGTTGTATGGATATGTCACATTTCGTTTATCCATTTACTAGTTGATAGACACTTGTATTGTTTTATCTTGGGGCTATTATGAGTAACACTGCTGTGAATATCCACACACTAGTCTTGTAAACAAATGTTTTCTATTCTGAGTCTATAATCCATTATTAGTTATTTTTTGTCTATGATGTGAGGTAGGTGTTATAGTTTCTTCTCCTCCCTATGGATTTTAGTTGGTCCAGCACCGTTTGTGTAAAGATTATCCTTTCCAAATAGAATTACTTGGCCTCTTTGTCACAACCTTATCACAACTGATAACACATATTTGAGTCTATTTCTGGCCACCCTATTGGGCCCCATTGATATAGTCTGTATTACGCCAATGACACAGTTTATTAATTACCGTAGTTTTATGATTCATCTTGATATTAGGTATATAAGCACTCCCATTGTAAGCTTCTTTTGTAAAATAGTTTTGACTATTCTGTATAAATTGCTTGTCCCTATATATTATGATTTAAGTGTGTAAACCTCTTCTGGAAAAAAGTCTACTGAGATTTTAATTGGAATTAGGTTGTATCTACTGATCAATTTGGAGCAAATTAACGTCTTAATAGTATTGAATCTTTCCAGTCCACTGGCATAGAATATCTCTCAATTATTTAATTTTCCCCAGCAGTGTTTCATAGTATTCACTGTATAATTCACATATTTTGTTTAATTTATCCTTAACTATTTTTGGTTTTGGATGCTATTTTACTGGCATTTTATCTCAATGTTCAATTGTTTACTAGTATGTAGGAATTTTATTGATTTTTTAATACCTACTATGTATTACCACCTTTCTTATATCAATTATTAGTTCTAATACCTGTTTTGTGTATTCCTTAGAATTTTCTCTGCAAACAGTTATGTCCTACATGAGTGAAGTCAGTTTTGCTTATTATTTTCCAGTCGGATTGAGTTTTATTTCTTTGTCTTGCCTTACTGCAAAGGCTAGAAACTACAGTGCAACGTTAGCAGAAGTGCTGATCTTAGGGAAAAAGCATTCAGAATTTTACTATTAGGTATAAGGTAAGCTCTGTTTTCTGAAGAGCTTAATTAAAAGTTTCTATATTCCTGAGTGTTTATCTTATAAATGAGTGTCAAATTTTGTTAAATGTTTTCCATATATTGAGATGGTCATTTTTTCTGTTTTATTATGCTCATGTGTTAAATTCCATTGCTTGATTGTTAAAATTAACTTGTTATTTTAGAATAAATTTTTTACAGAAAATCTGTGAAGATAGATAGTGCAGAGATTTCTCACGTACCTCATACTGAGTTTCCCTATTGTTAACATCTTATGTTTCTGTAGAGCATTTGTCACTATTAAGGAACCAATAGTGACACATTATTATTGACTAAGGTCTATGTTTTATTCAGATTTCATTCTTATTAACTAATGACCTTTTTCTGTTCCAAGATTCAGTCTAGGATACCCCATTACACTGAATCCTCATATTCCCTTAAATCCTCTTGGCTGTGACAGTTTCTCAAACTTTCCTTATTTGGATGACCTTGAAGCTTGAGGAGTATTGGTCAGGTATTTTGGAGAATGTTCCTCAGTTGGCATTTGTCTTATATTTTTCTCATGTTAGATGGAGTTACGGATGTTTGAGTGGAAGACCACAGAGGTAAAGTGCCATTTTCATCACATAATATCAAAGGTAAATACTGTCCACTTGCGTTGTCATTGTTCACATGGAGCTTGCTCACCCAGCTAAGGTAGTGCTTGTCAAGATTCTCCACTGGAAATTTACTATTTTTTTCCTACCTTTTTGCTACCTTTCTGCTATTTTTTCTACCATATTGTGCTTTTTGAAAAGAAGTCACTATACATGGTCTGCTCTTAAGGAATAGGAAGTTATGCTCCACCGCCTTCAGGGTGGAGTAACTACACATTATTTGGGCTCTTTTGTATAGGAGATTTATCTTTTCCTCAAGTTATTTATTTATTTATTTATATTAGGATGTACACATAAGTATTTATTTTCTACCATTTTTCACTAGTGCTTTGTAACTTTCCACATATAGATCTTGTATATTTTATTAGACGTATTGCTAATGATTTCATTTTTATTTTTGTTCTGGTAAATTGTATTTTTTTTTAGTTTCAAATTTCAATTATTCATTGCTGGTATATAAGAAAACATTGATTATTGTCTTCTGATCTTATGTCCTGCGTCCTTGCTCTACTCATTTATTGTTTCAAGAGACTATTATTATTATTATTTGTTTTTATTTTTTTAGGTTCTTTGGGGTCTACCAGATGTACAATTATGTCATTTGTGAATAAGGCCTTTTTTCTTTCTTCCCTCTAATGAGTATACCTTTTATTGTCTTGTTGTATTAGTTAGGACTTTAATGTGGTGTTGAATAGAAGTGATGAGAAAGAGTATCCTTGCCTGCATACTTGTCTTAGGGAGAAAGCGTCCAGTCTCTCACCATTATGTAGATGTTAGCTCTAGATTTTCTGTAGCTGCTCTTTATCAAGTTGGGAAAGTTCTTTATTCCTAGTTTATTGAGGGTTTTACCATGAAGAGGTGTTGGATTTTGTCAAATGCCTGTTCTGTATCAATTTATATAATCATATAATTTTTCTTCTTTAAACTGTTGGTGCAGTGGATTACACCGATTGATTTTCAGATTGAAATCTCCTTGCATATTTTGAAAAAATTCCGCTCAGTTTTTGTGTAAGTTCTTTTACACATGGTTGTATTCAATTTGCTAATATTTGGTTGAGGATTATTACATCAATATATAAAAGAGATATTTGTCTGTAATTTTCTTGTAATGTCTTTATCTGCTTTTTAAATTAGGCTTATGCTGTCCTCATAAAATGACTTAGAAAATGGTCCCTCTGTTTCGATTTTCTGGAAGAATTTGGGGGGATAGGCATTATTTCTTCTTTGAATGTTTAATAGAAATGTATATATATATTCATTTATATATAAATATGTATATACATAGAATGTTGAATTTAATTTACTAATATTTTGTTCATGATTTTTGTGTTTATATTACTAAGGGATATTGGTTTGTAATTTCAATTTCTTGTAATGTTTTTGTTTTGGCAATGCTGGCCTTATTAGCATAATACTGAATTCATAAAATTAGTTATGTATTATTCCTCTTGTTCTATTTTCTTTTCTTTTTTTTTCAATTTTTATTTTTTTCGGATGTACATCATATTTCAAATTCTGTATACATTACATCATGTTCACCACCCGAACACTAATTATAGTGCATCCCCTCACATGTGATCCTAATCACCCCTTTTGCCCTCCCCCTTCCACCCTTCCCCGATGGTAACTACCAGTCCAATCTCCAATGCTATGTGTGTGTGTTTTTTTGTCGTTTTTATCTTCTACTTATGAGTGAGATCATATGGTATTTGACTTTCTCCCTCTGACTTATTTCACTCAGCATAATACCCTCAAGGTCCAACCATGTTGTCACAAATGGCTGGATTTCATCATTTCTTATGGCTGAGTAGTAGTCCATCGTGTACAAATACCACATCTTCTTTATCCATTCGTCCCTTGATGGGCACCTAGGTTGCTTCCAAGTCTTGACTATTGTGTATAATGCTGCAGTGAACATAGGGGTGCAAGTATCTTTATGCCTTTGTGTTTTCAAGTTCTTTGGATAAGCAGTGGAATAGCTGGATCATATGGTAGATCTATCCTTACTTTTCTGAGGATACTCCAAACTGCTTTCCATAGTGGCTGCACCAGTTTGCACTGCCACCAGCAGTGAACAAGGGTTCCCTTCTCTCCACACCCTCTCCAACATTTGTTGTTTCCTGTCTTGTTAATTATAGCCATTCTGACCGGAGTGAGGTGATACTTCACTGTAGTTTTGATTTGCATTTCCCTGATAGGTAATGATGTTGAGCATCTTTTCATATGACTGTTGGCCATCTGTATTTCTTCTTTGGAGAAATCTCTGTTCAGATCTTTTGCCCATTTTCTAATTGGATTGTTGTTTTTTTTTGTTGTTGAGCTGTATGAGTTCTTTGTATATTTTGGATATTAACCCCTTATCTGATATGTGGTTTGCAAATATCTTCTCCCAATTGTTAGGTTGTCTTTTCGTTTTGTTGATGGTTTCCTTTGCTGTGCAGAAACTTTTTAGTTTGATATAGTCCTATTTGTTCATTTTTTCTTTTGTTTCCCTTGCCCGGTCAGACATGGGACTTGAAAATATGCTGCTCAGACCAATGTCATAGAGCATACTGCCTATGTTTTCTTCTAGAAGTCTCATGGTTTCGGGTCTTACATTCAAGTCTTTAATCCATTTTGAGTTGATTTTTGTGCATGGTGTAAGGGAATGGTCTACTTTCATTCTTTTGCATGTGGCTGTCCAGTTTTCCCAGCACCATTTATTGAAGAGACTCTCCTTTCTCCATCGTATGCTCTTGGCTCCCTTGTCGAATATTAGCTGTCCATACACGTGTGGGTTTACTTCTGGGCTCTCAATTCTGTTCCATTGATCCGTGTGTCTGTTTTTGTGCCAGTACCATGCTTTTTTGGTTACTATGGCTTTGTAGTATAATTTGAAATCAGGGAGTGTGATACCTCCAGCTTTGTTCTTTTTTCTCAGAATCCTTTGGCTATTCATTTTCTAAAAGAGCGTGTGTAAGATCATTATTATATCTTCTTTAAAAATTTGATTGATTATACCAGTGAAGCTATTTGAGTCTGGAGTTTTCTTTTCTCATAACATTTCAATTACATGTTCAATATCTTTATATGCTATAGGGCTATTCATGACTTCAGGTGCTTTTTGTGTCTGTTTTTGTAATTTGGGTCTTAAAAGAATCTGTTCAGGGGTCAGCCCAGTGGTGTAGTGGTTAAGTTCATGTACTCCACTTCAGTGGCCCAGGGTTTGTTGGTTTAGATCCTGGGCATGGACCTAGCACCACTTGTCAAGCCATGTTGTGGAGGATCCCACGTGTAATAGAGGAAGATTGGCACAGATGTTAGCTCAGCAACAATCTTCTTCAAGCACAAAGAGGAAGATTGGCAACAGATGTTAGCTCAGGCCAATCTTCCTCACAAAGAAAAGAAAGGAAAACAAATCTATCCATTTCTTCAAAGTTATTAAACATATCGACCTAAATTTGTTTCACAATAATCCCTTAAGGTCTTTTACATATCTGTAAGAACTGCAGGGATGTGACCCTTTTCTCTTCTGATACTGGAGATTTTAATCTTTCTTCTTCTACTTTCTTTTTTTCTTTCTTGTGTTAGCTAGAGGTTTATCAGTTTTACTAATGCATTTTCAATCAGCCTTTGGCTTTATTTGATTTTCTCTATTGTTTCTCCAGTTTCTATTCCAGTGATTTTCTGCTATTTGTTATTTCCTTCTTTCAACTTAATTGGGCTTACTTTGCTCTTATTTTACTATATTCTTAAGTGGAAGCTTAGATAATTGATTTTATAGTTTATTTTTTCTCAACAAAGGATTTGAAGCTATTAATTGTCCTATAAGCACTGCTTTAGCTGTAAGCCACAAATTTTGATATATTGTATCTTAATTTTCATTCAGATCAATATATTTTCTGATTTGTCTGTGATTCTTCATTGTTCCATGTGTTATTTAGAAGTTTAATTTCTAAACATTTTGATATTCTCCACATATTTTTCTGTAATTTCTATTTGCTTTGTAGTTAGAGAATATTTATAAACTTATGGAGACATTTCTATAATCCAACAAATAGTCTATTTTAGTGAATATTTCAGGTTCACTAGAAAAGAATTTCTGTTCTGAAATTGATGGGTGTAATATTCCATAATGCAAATTATATCAAGTTAGTTGAGAGGATTATTTATATATTCTATATCTTTATCAATTTTCTGTTTACTTGTTTACTTCTAGATTAACCCTTACCCCAAGAATAGTTTGCCCCACTCCTATGTGTAGTCTTTCTCAGGTGTCTATTCAACAGACCATCATTCAACAAGACCTCTTTATTCTGGCTGGTAAGAAATTGAATGTTTCTTGGCCTTTTTGAGCTCTGAGAATTGTTTGGCTTACAGCTTCCACATAACTGTATTTCCTCAAAAAAGTTTTTCTTTGCTTAGCCTTGTAGAGTTCATTCTATGTATGCAAAGATTCTTCTTCAGCCAATGACTCAAAGGGACAACTATATGGATCTTTGGAGCTTTCTCTGCATGGCTTCCTCTGCTTCAGCATGGGATCTTGAAAATTACACACACGCAGTCTCTTCAAGCTCTAAATGATGCCTTCTCAACCTGAAGGATGGTCTCTGTTAAGTCATTCCCACCCAGCGCTGCACTTTGCAATTGGCTCTATCCAGAAAGCCATTGCAATTAAAAGGCTTCCACTTTTATCATTTGCTTCCCTTACTCTCAGTGACCATAGTCCTGTGCTGCTTGTGATTGTGATTCAATGCCTAAAATAGATATTTTTTATATTTTGTTCAGCTTTATCATTGTTTTCAGATAGAAAGTCTTGATTTTTCTACTCTCTCTTATCTGGAAGAAGTTCTGTAATGACATTCAACATCCATTTTCCGTGCTAAACTGATGCAGTCTATGCCCTCATGCATTTAATTATCTTCTTTCATTTTTATATCTCTACATAACAATTTTTGGGATAGAGTCTATTGCTTAATTAATTGTTGAATTATGTTAGAAAATAATCCTATGCTAATTAAGGAAAGCATAAACAAGGATATTGATGTTGGATGTTCTCTTGAATACTTTCCATAATTTTGCTAAACAGGAGACAAAAAAATCATATGCTAAATATCGTGGTGGTGAGCAGAGATTTTTATTTAGTTGAGTGTTTAAATAAATAAGAAGTGGTTTAAGGCAACTTCTTGTTCTATGATTGGGCATCGATGGTGTATATAGATGAGAAGGTCAAAAAAGCAGAGATTTTAGGATATGATATATATATCATTAAAATAACTGAGCAGAGTCATTCTAGGGCATATAGCGAGACAAAGTGAAGGGAATGACGTATATCGGTATGTAATAAACTACAGTTATTCAGTCAGGAATTCTCATGTATTTTTGTCTTTCAGTTTCAATTGTAGGATTAATTCAGGGAGAAACAAGAATTGGTGTACTTAACTAAAAGTCACTTTGGCATTTTGAAGGGAAATTGAGATACGAGAAATTACCCAATAACTGCAGTGTTTGGAAGGTCTGAGTGACTTCTTTAAGAACACCCTCTTATTGTAGGGCACATGAAAGATGAAAGATCAAACTTGCTTCAGTGTAATGGAAGTAGAAGACGAACAAAATTAAGAGTAATAATCCAAATACATCTCTACTAGCCACAAAGTGATATTTGTCTTTTCCCGACCATAAATACTTGCAGCTCTCTTAAACATTCTCTAAATATAAAGGGGAAGTGTTCAGATTAAGGAGATCATATATTATTGTTTGCATAGTTAATTGATTTCATGATGGCTGACTCAGCTTTTCTGACCACAGTGCACCCTATTAATTATGATTTTCAAAAACCCTTGAGACTGTCAATAACAATAATATATTATACATATATTTTGACTTTTCATGTTTGATGATTGCATGAAATGATAAATAGGTGTAGAAGTATCTAAAAGCATCTAAGCTGGGAGTTAATTTGAATACTGAGGTATGGTATAGATTTTAATTTCCTCATTTCTCCCAATGGAGTCTAAACCTATAATGACTCTTAAATTGTGTAAATTATATTTTTCTCCCTTGTATATATTTCATAGACTATACTATAATTATTCACTCATTTATTAAAATACCAAGATTATACTGATTTAGGTTTAAATAAACTCCGAAGTCCTCAAGACAGCAGTTTTGTCTGAACTATATTTGTTTCATAGACAATTAGCACTGTGACTGACAGGAAGTTTGTTTTAAATAAGTATTTGTTGGATTAATGAATATACCTATGAAGTAGTTAATAAATTAATTGATAAATAGACTTTTATTGAGTGCTTTAAGTGCACCAGACATGTAATCAAATGCAATTCAACAAATATTTGTTGATAATGTTTTATGCTACAGACACTGTGCAAGGTATTGTGGTTGGCAACATTCTGGTAACCAGAAGAGGTGACAGAATTTAAAGATTTATATTCAAATAAATAAGGGTCATTTCATCCAACAAACCAAAATGTGTTCTTGCTAGATTAAAGAAACATAGAAAAGTAATTCAAATGGAAAAAATTAATGAAGTTTTGTTAAATTTTTGGACTCAAAAATACCTTGAGCATAAACAAAATAGGATTCTTTAAGGAAAAAACAAGTTGATTTGAAACTAAACATGATTTTAAAAACTGTACATTGAAAAATAAAATAAACAAAAGAGTAGGGCAAGTTTCCAGCCAGTATAATAAAGATCTAGTGTCATTGATAAATAATTAGGTCATACAAATTGATGTGAAATACACTAAAACATGGACAGACACGTTTTCAAATACCATGAATATGAAATTAAAGCAAAAATGAAACCAGTAAATAAACATGTGGAAAAGTTTCAACCTAAAATCAAATATGTAAATTAAAATAATAACATTATTTTTAACACCAGCAAAATTTGGGAGGAGAAAGCTAAGTGCCCAATGTTGCCAAAAGTGTGAAAAAATCTGTAACATTTATGATGCTGATGGTATTATAAATTACTATACTTTCTAAAGAAATTTTGCATTTCAAGCAAAAAAAGGTGTATATCATATGATTCTCTAACACCACTTATGGAGATTTTATTAGACAATAAATTATACTTTATAATTCATTATAAATTTATTATTTATAATTATAGTAAATTAGAAAAGCCAATATGATTGGGAAGGTTAGAAGGATTAAAGAAATCATGTTAAGCTAAATGAGGAACAATTTAGTAGCTCATATATCATAGTGTTAAGAACTTAAACTTCAGCATCAGATTCTCTTCATTTGAATCACAGATGAAACATAACTATCAGTCTGACTTTATATTTTCTTTTGAAAACTTCTGTGCCTCAGTTTATTCACTTGTGAAATTTGGATACATATAGTTGAATATACATTTGTATTGTAGATATACATATACTTGTACATACATTTGCCCACATAGTTGTGTAAATTTATGGCTTGCAAGGTGGAGTCTCTTTGAACTAACTCCCATAACATTTCAATCAATAAACACCTTTTGTGCTTTTACTCTATGCCAGATGCTCTGGATTCAAAGATGAATAAGAGACTGTCCTTTTCCTTAAGGGAAAGACTATTTGACAGCACACATTCAATGAAGAGGCACATTTCTATCAAAAGGATTTGGTAGAAGAGGAGTAAGGGAGGGGGCCAATTTTATTTGAGATATTGCTTTTCTATCAATATGGAGGCTTTTTTGTCCCTTGACCTATGTAAAACTTAGTTTTCAAATCCTGCTAAAAGAATATCTATTCTTAATTAGTTTACGAGTTATGGTAGATTATCCACTGAAAGATTAATTACATGCTTTCCAGTGAAGTATTATAAACCATAAGTTTAAAGTTGGACCAGATGCATTTCAGCCCTGAAAACTCATTAACCATCTGACCATGTTGCACATATGGTAACAAAGTGAAGAATGTATCCAGTCAAACAGACATAAACACTTCTTCATCATTATAGGACAACTGCCTCTTAAAGTATGCCAGTAATCTCTCTATTTCTCATACCTACAAATGCCTGGTTTAGAAACAGAGAAGCTAGTAAGAGAGGTTTCAGAGGATGAATTTGTCAACCCACAGTAAGTACGTAGAAACAGAGACTGCTGCTCTCTGGTCTTCTGTTGTTGGAAAATTCAGCATTTATCTCAAGCTTATAATGAGTTTGAGATTGGAAATGTGAAACTCCATGTTGGGAGAGGACATTTTCTCTATTGGGGAAATCACCTGCACTGATTTCATTGGCCAAAATATTTTAATACCTAAATGATCTAGCTATTGGTTTATCGGAGAGGGACTGCCTCTACATCTTAGGCAGCTATCAAGCTTCAGGCGTATCCCAGGTCTCCTTGACAATTCATGTTCTCCACACAATAGGACCACTAACAAAGTAAACATTTGTGTAGCTCTTCCCCTGTTAGACGATGGCAGCTAGCCCCAGCAGCCTGAACCAGGTGATAAATGCGGTGGTTTCAGATGGAAGTATTTAACAATTCCACATATAAAGCCAGATATATTGTGTCTGTCCATAAATATACCAGTCAAAATAGCTGCGTTTCGGTTTTTCCATTGATTTTTTTCTTTTTGCCAAATGTCTTAATTTAATAGGTATTTACACGTGCATAACAAACATTAGTATTACATGTGATCTATATTTTGATGAAAATTATTAATCAAAAAAAGTTTATAAAAGAAAAGAATCTGTTCCTCTCTTTCTTTGAATGTGGATAATCCTTTTGAATTCTTTAACAATCACCAGCTTACAATTTTATAATGTTGCAATATGTCCATATTGGCAAAGGAGAATTCTACCTTATAATACGATTCTTGAAATGCATCTGTTTCTTCAACGAATTTTCAGTTTTAATGAAAAGAAGTGATGGTGAGGGAAGTGTCTTTTAGTTTGAGTAGACAGTTTTGTATGTGTTTACAGGTACAGATGGACCTACAACAATGGGTAAGATCTATCAAGTCGATAACATTATCTTCCTCTTGATGTATGAAAAAATAAATGACAATTTAACTTATTATTTCTTCTACTTTTGAACTGTAATGAATAGAACTGATGATAATTACCAAATTTCTAAATATATACACTAACTTGCTTGCATGATTTTAAAAAACAACCTGAGTTATTATCTTTCTTTATGGGTATTTTTGGAATAACATTTATTTGCTGATTGTGGGTGTTTATTTTCATGCAAGAACTTTAAAGAGTGTGTGAGCGCTGCTGTTAAAATAAAATGCTTGAGAGGAAAGGGACAATATAGTCTGCTATAAAATGCACGGGGATAAGCATAACCTTTTATTCATTAAATATGTTATTACTACGTTTTCTTTGTATTCATTTCCATTGTCATCTCTTGATTAAGTTAGTAATAAAAGGTTAAAGTTTACCAAAAATTTGTAGACTGAAGGAAAACAGTGATAGGGATTGGGCGAGGCATGTAGCATAATATAATTTAATCATGTAATTATTTTAAGTACATTTTGAGCAGATATTGTCTTCATGTCACAGACAACATATTTAAAGGTTCATATAACATAGACCTGATCATGTACATGAATGAAGCTCTCGTCTGGACAGGTGGTACATCTTTAATTAAATGAAAAAAGAACTAGGACTTATAGTGGTAAATAAATTACTAAACAAAGGAAATCCTTCTGGCTCTAAGGGTACTGAGGTTGTACAGAAGCAACAAAGACCCACAATTTGATGTTTCTATTTTAAATTTCAGTATGAGTTTAAATATTGCTACTGACTCAACAGTGTTCATTTTTATCTCTATCTCATTCTTTAAATAGTATCATGTACCAATTATCAGTTATAAAATAAATAAATAAAAATGGAAGAACGAAAAAGTAAGGGTAAAAGAAAATTAAAAAATAAAATCACAGCGGCCCGGCCTGATGGCGCAGCGGTTAAGTGCGCATGTTCCGATTCAGCGGCCTGGGGTTCACCAGTTTGGATCCCGGGTGCAGACATGGCACCGCTTGGTAAGCCATGCTGTGGTAGGTGTTCCACATATAAAGTAGAGGAAGATGGGCATGGATGTTAGCTCAGGGCCAGCCTTCCTCAGTGAAAAGAGGAGGATTGGCAGTAGTTAGCTCAGGGCTAATCTTCCTCAAAAAAAAAAAAAAATTAAAAAAATAAAACCACAGTAATTTAAGTACTGTAACACATTCAATAATATTCCATACATTTAGCCCAAGGGCTGCAAATCTGACCACAGGCATCCTTGTGGCCAACATGTGGGGGAAATACAGTTATTTTACCAAAATTTTTTCTAAAGAAATCAAAACAATTGCTCAGCATAATAATATTATAAAGAGACATAGGCTATGGAAAATTGGGATGAAAAATAATAAATCAATTAATGAAACCTCAGAAAGCACCACAGATTCTGTTTGCAATAATGGATATTCCTAAAATCACTTAGTACAATGATTTGTTCAGAGGAAATAAAACTGTTTAAAAATTAATACAGGATAAGAAAATATCTTCTAAAAAACTTGATCATGAATTTTGAGGACCATAGTTATCTCATTTTATCCCTTTATAGCCTGTAGCTTACTTATATATTTTATTAAAAAATTTTAAATGCAGCTGAATTAACTGTGATATCTACAAAGAATATTCATCTGGTAATCTGAGATGTTAGCATATTATCTAGTGTTTCATCTCTCAATATAATTTGCACTAGTATGGAGACTGTATATAAAAATATGCCATGGAAAAGTCATCATTTGCTTCTAATGTACTATGTTATGTTATACTGAAGGAACATTTTTAATTGAGATCTTCATGCCAGAAGCTACAGATTAGGGCTCTTTTGATGCTGAAATGGAAAAGTAGGTATAAACCAGAAGATAAATAGAAAGGACAAGTAAATGCATGAAGTACCTACTGTGTATCTGACAGTGTACTAGCATGTTCATGTTGATTGTCTCATTTGATTCTTAAGTCAAATCTACAAATTTGTTATTTTTATCCTTATTTCATATGAGGACATAGCAATTCAGGTGGATTGGTTTTCTTGCCAAATGTTACACAACACTGATCAGGTGGAAAAACCCGGGTCATTTGGCTCCCAGGCCTATGTTTGTACTACAGCTCTCCTTTCACATCCACAACTTTCAAAACATCCTCACCTATATTTCAGTAGGATCACATTTTAACCTACAAGTCCACAAAAATTTAAGTAAGAAACTGATCCATTCAGATATATAAATAACAAATATATATATGATAGGAGGCTAACTCAACACATATTATTGTTTGCTCAACCCTAGTTTAGGTAAGTTGCCTGGATGCTGAGATGTCTCACTATGATTTGATGCTTTATTGCATAGTGTTTGGTATCAAAAACATTGGTACCTTGTGAAGATGTGGAAAAATTGGATCTCATGTGCACTGTTGAATGGGACTGCAGAATGGTGCAACTGCTATGGAGAAGAGTATGGAGGTTCCTCAAAAAATTAAAAATGGAGCTTCCATATGATCCAGAAATCCCACTTCTGGATATATATCAGAATATAAATAAGGAGGAAAGGGTCTCAAAGCATTGAAAGCAGGGTTTCAAAGAGATATTTGCACACCCATGTTCATAGCAGCATGATTCACAATAGCCAAGAGATGGAAGCAAATTGTCCATTGACAGATCAATAGATACAGAAAAAGTGGTAAGCACATATAATGTAATATTATTCAGACCTAGAAAGGAAGGAAATTCTGTTACATGCTACAACATGTATGAACCTTGAAGGCATTATACTAAGTGGAACAAACCAGTCACAAAAAAGACAAATCCTGTATGATTTCACTTATATGAATTACCTAAAGTAGTCGAATTCATAGAAAGAGAAAGCTGCATGGCGGTTATCAGAGGCTGAGAGGAGGGAAAAATGGGGAGTTGTTTAATGGGTTTAGAGTTTCACTTTTGAGAAAGAAAAAAGCTCGGGAGAACTGTTGCACAGCAATGTAAACATTCTTAATGCTACTGACAGTACACTTCAAAGTGCTTTAGATAGTAAGTTTTATGCTGTGTGCTTTTCGCCACAATTAAACAAACAAATGAACACATGTGTCTTATAAGACATAAAAGAGGAAACTTGTATCATTGGAATTAGGACATCCTGTATAATATTAAATGGCCTGCATTTATCATTGGCTTCTTAGAAATGGTGAGTACATTTCTTTGATAGTCTATATGGAACCCTCAATCCTTTGCTAAGATCCTGTCAACTTCCCTTGGGTTGACATCCAGTCTTTGTGGATATGTTACTCTATAGTCTGTGAAGTATTTCAGCCTTGTTACCACCTGTTCATTGTAAACTTCTGGCTACATCCAGCAGTGTCATTCCCACTTTTCTATTTTGACCCCATTTATAATGGTAAATGTGCACATGGGTGTTATATGATTGTTAAAAGTAGTTAAAGGAAAAAAAAAGTATACAGTAGCCTGATCAAAATAATTGTGATATTATCTGAGATAAAATGCTGTTCTCTTCATTAAAAACTATTATCTGAATTTTAGATTCCATAAGAAATCCCATCATGCTTGACGTAAAAAACTGTGATTTAGCTTTCTACTCTATTATACACTGAGCTCTGCTACCAAAACCTTACTTTATTAGTTATTTCAAAAAAAAAACCTTTATGAAATACAATAGTTAACAGAGGTGCTAATGCAGTTTAAATTATATCATGTATTCAAAGTTCATTCTTTCATTTCTCTATTAAGAAACTTCAAATTGATTTAATTTTATTGAATTGAGTATTCTAATGGCTTAGTATCACTATAGATATATATTTATTTAGCTAGGTCTTTTCTCCATGTTTCTGAACTCCTTCATTCTTTTAAAATTCTATTCAATTTTATTTGCACAAAAATATGCTTTTCTTTTTCTGTTATTCAGTTTTTATCCTTTTTAAAAATAATTCTTTAGTGGATTTATCTTTGTTTTTAAGTACTTTATTGTTACGGATGATTCATATTGTCCTTCTTGAAATATCTTACACTAATCAGAGGCAATATTTCTCCAGTTTTAACCTTCTTACCTAATCGGTTTAACCTCTTTTCAGGAATAAAACTCAGTTTGGGATCTTCCTACATATGCTGTTAATTGCTTTCAAAAATTTATGGTTATCTAAAATCCCCAAGCTTATTCATTTCCCTTAGCTATTAAAATGGCATCAAGTCTGGATCATGACCATTAGCTAAGCAGGTATTATTCTGTATATTTTTAGCATTGTAAAAGTAGGCAAATAATATTATTTGATTCTCCAAATATGTTCTTTCTACCTTAAGAAGTTCACTTTAGATGCCTTTTACATTTACAACATAGGATAACTTTTAAATGGATCACACAAATTCCTTGATGAATTACTGCATTTTTTTTGCAAGTAGGGGGGTAACTAACTCGCATGAAGAGTGAAAAGGTATTTCTTCTCAGCATACATCTTCTGTTTCAAGACAGTTACATGATTTAAACATTTCCCAAGATTGCCATAGTTAGCCTTTTTACAAGCTGCAGCAAATTCTCTAAGTATATATTTCCATCAATATGACTCTGTAGATTTGCCACATTACTCTTTATTTAAAAAGTAAATTCATAATCATTTGATTTGAATTTTAGTACTTCTTTACCATAACTTTGATTGGAATAGAGAAATTGAAAATGTAATTTTCTACAAGAAGAACAAAAATTAAACTAAGAAAATTTGGCAACAGATGCTTCAAGAACTTCTTCACTTGGGGGTACATATGTTTGCTTTATTAATCCTGTGCTGCTTGAAAATGCAACTTTTAAAAATCCCTTTAGAAATAGCTCAACACAAAGAAAGCACCAAAAAAAAAAAAAAAAACCAAAAAACACCAAACCAACCAACCCACCAAATACAAAGAGTGGTCATTAAGGATATTTCCCCAGTGATACCCTGAATTATTGGTGCAGTGTTCGCACGGATGAGTTTCCATTTTCTCTTGTCTGCTGTTTGTCAATGACATTTTGCATCATTCTTCTGTGGCTTCTTTCTTCTTTACTTATTTTTATAAATCCTTTTTTACCAGTCTGCCTACCTACTTCAATTACTCCATATTTATTATTTGATTAGCAGACCACTATTTCTTCAGAATGAAAAGAGTATGGGAATTCAAAATAGAGTCCAGCAATCTCAGGTGAAAGTTCTTGTCTGTTCGCTGAAGTGGAAGTCCTTAATGATGGAAAGATATTTGAAGAAAATTACTAGGTTCAATTACTTTAACCAAAACTAGTTCCTACAAAATATTAGCTTAACAATTGACTACACAGCACTTACGTATTAGTCAAACTCACCTACGGAAGAAAAGATTATAATTTCCCTTTGGTTTCTATTTCAATGTCTTTCCCATAGGAGTCCTTAATATATGTAAACATAACTATTTTAGAGTATTCCTTTTTTTATCCTTATAATGCCATAAAAATAACTGTATTTAAATACATATAAGATTGAATGAGGGCAAGAGTTCTGTCTTGATTATGGTTGTCAGATGCTAAATAAATATTTTTGAGTTAATGAATGTATCATACAAAAATAATCAGTTGACTCAATCAATTCCCTAAGCATATAAAACCAAGTTAACTGGACAATTCTGTTACAATGGACTAATATCTAACCACTGTGTAGTCAGTGTACATCAGTAATAGGCAATGGGTTGGCTACTGGCTACCTGCCTCCAAACTAGATGCTGCTTCTATCTATGATCTGATTTCAAATAGGACTTTTGAGTTCATAAAAGAGGAGGAAGAGGAAAAAGCAGTGAAAAACCAAGATATACAAACAGAGAAAAACACTTTCCACAGCAACCAACTTTGACCAGGAGAGAAATCCTTTAACAATGTTTCACTCTGTGCAAATGGATTGTGGAGAGGAAAGAGGTTAGTGTAGGAGGCTGGGAATTGTCCAGGAGAATTGCCCTGTGGAAAGAATAATACCAAAACCCTCTAGTCCCAGTCCATCCTAGTCTATAACATTGCAGCATTTTGCTGTTTTGGAAAACAAGGGTGACAGCACTGCCCCAGCCTGTACAATTTGTCCTTGCTTCTCTAAACAGTGATAACCCCACAACTGTATGGGAAGGGAGGTGCATAATGGAGAACTTTGGTCATTTTGGTACTCAGCGTCAAACACTGTCACATGATAAGCAGTCAGCAAGTGGGTTATGGGTGGAAATGCACAAATTCTAGCCACAGATCTGATCCTAATAGCTAAATTATCCTCATAAAGTTATGCGAACTATCTGAATATGTTTCTCTACCTGCAGAATAAAAATGGTAAAATCCATCTATCAGTGGTTCATGGATGCCAAAGAAAAGAGGCGAAGGCACTCTAAAAGAGTACAGAACACATGAAGTCTGAAAAATAAGAATACTCCCTCTATTTTGAATACACCCGTTCATTAATTTTTTATTCTACATTTTAGATAGCTTTAGTGAGGTATAAATAACACAGCACATAAGCAGCACATAAATTTTGGTAAATTTTGACATATGTATGCACTTGTGAAAATATCACCACAATCAAGATAATAAACATGTCATCACCCCTAAATGCTCCCTCATGGCCCTTGATAATCCCTCCATCCTATCACTTCCCCTTCCCCCAGACAAACACTGAGCAACTCTACATCACCATAAATTAGTTTCCATTTTCTAGATTTCTATATAAAGGAAATCTTATAGTATGTACTCCTTTTTTTCTTTTTTGTTCTGGCTTCTTGCACTCACCTAATTATTTTGAGATTCAGCCAAGTTTTAGCATGAGTCAATAGTTCATTACTTTTTATTGCTAAGTATATTCCTTTGCATGCACATACCACAATTTGTTCGTCTTTAAACATTTATGGGAAATTGGGTTATTCCCATTTGGGGGCTATTTTAAACAAAGAAGATACAAACTGTTGGGCACAAATCTTTTTGTGGATGTGTGTTTGTCTCCAAACACACATTCTTTTGAGTAAATACCTGGAGTGGAATGCAGGGCAATATAGTAGGTATCTGTTTACTTTTTAAGAGATTACCCAGCTGTTTTCAAAGTAGTTGCACTGTTTTACATTTCCACCAGCACTATATGAGAGTTCTAGTTCCTCCACTTTCACACCAATGTCTGTGTGGTCAATATTTTTAATTTTGGCCATTCTCCTGGCTATGTGGTGAATTGGTAATTCTAATTTGCATGTCCTAACAATTTTGAACACCTTTTGACGTCTTTATTTGCCAGCTTTATACCTTCTTTGGTGAAATGTGTTTAAGTTGTTTTCACATTTTATTGGGTTGTTTGTTTTCTTATTATTGATTTTTGATAGTTCTGTATTTATTCTGGATGTAAGTCCTTTATTGCATACATCATTTGAAAAATATCTCCTTCCAGTTTGTGGCTCATCTTTTAATTCTCTTAATGTATCTTTGAAAGAGCAGAAATTTTTATTCAAAACTTTTAATCAAAATCAAAGCAAGTTGTTTTGTGGAAATTGATAAACTGATTGTAAATTCATAAGAGAATGCAAAGGCCTACAAGAACAAGAATAACATTAAAAGAACGCCAAAGGTTTAGCACTAGCACTGCCTTGTTTCAAGACTGATTTTTGAGTTATGGTATTCAAGACAGTGTACATTTGACGTAATACAAAGATAGTTCAATGAAACAGAATAAAATGTCCACAAAAGTTTCCACACAGTTATGGGCAGTTGATTTTTGAGAAATTTGAAACACAATGTAGTGAAGAAATCATAGTGTTTTCAACAAATGATGCTGGAAAAGTGAGTTTTCATATTCTCTTTAATAAGAACTTCAATCTGTAACTTGCACCATAAATAAAATTAACTCAAAACTACAAAACTTCTATAAGGATATTTCAGAGGAAAATGTATACCCTTGAGCTAGCAAAGATTTCTTAAATTCAACACCAAAACTACAATCTGTAAAAGAAGAAATTAATGTAATGGATTTATTAAAACTTAAAACCCCACATGTTAACATTTAGGTGATAAAAAGCTAGCATCAGTTTGCTTAGCAACATTCTCCTATTGAAAAAGGTGGGCAATCTCATATGTTAAAAAAAAAGGTGGAATTTTTTGTTACATTTATTCTTATTAGTTAGATATTCTGGAATTATTGTAAATAGTGTTCTAATTATTTGTTGCCAGAATATAGAAATATAGTATAATTAGTATTGTGTACAATAACCTTGCACAATTCACTTATTCTACTAGTTTGACTATAGATAGTTTGGATTTTCTATGGTCACAATGGAATCATCTATAAATAGTGATGCTTTTTAATTTCAATTCTGATAAATTTTATTCCTTTTTAAAATTTATTATGCTGGTTAGGGCATAAAATATAATGTTGAATTTAAGCAGTGACAGTGGCCATCCATTATCCATAGAATTAGTAGTGATATCTTGTTTTGCATACCTAGTTTTGGTAATTTGAGTCTTGTTTTTCTTTAGTAGCTTATTATTATTATAATATTATGACATTATTAGTAACTATTATTAGTTTATTAATTTTATTAGTATTTTCAAAGAACCAATTTTAACTTTACCAATATCTTCATTTTTTGTTTAATTTGTTTTATTTATTTCAGCTCTTCATTATTTCCTTCTGCATGTATTTTTTTAACTTCTTAAAAGTTAAATAGTTAGGGCATTGTTATTTTGCATATACCTGTTGGCTTTTTGCAAGTCTTTTTTGAAAAAATGTCTGTTCAGATCCTTTGCCCATTTTGTAATTGACTTATTTGCTTTTATGCTATTGAGTTTTAGGAGTTCCTGTTATGTTTTGGATATCAACCTCATATCAGATATATGGTTTGCAAATATTTTCTTCCATTTTGTAGGTTGCTCTTCACTCTATTGATTGTTTTCTTTGCTGTGCAGAAGCTTTTAGTTTGGTGTAGTCCATTTGTCTGTTTTTGCTTTTGTTGCCTGTGCTTTTGAGGTTATATCCAAGAAATCATTGCTGAGACCCTATGTTTTCTTCTGGGAGTTTTATCATTTCAGGTCTTACGTTTAAGTTTTTAATCCATTTTGAGGATTTTTGTGTGTGGTGTAAAATAAGGGTCCAATTTTGTTCTTTTGCATGTGGACATCCAGTTTTCCCAACATCATTTGTTGAAGAGACTATCCTTTCCCTATTGTGTATTCTTGGCACCTTTGTGAGAGATGAGTTGACCATATAGGCATGGGTTTACTTCTGGGCTCTCTATTCTGTTCCCCTGATTTATAATTTGAGGCTATGTGTCATTAGGTACATACCAATCTAGAACAGCTATGTCTTTCTAGTCTATTGACCCTTTTATCATTATGCCATGTTCTTCTTGTCTTAGTTTTCATCATCTGATATTAACATAGCTTCACTTTTTCCTTCATTTTAATGGTACATAATTTCCATATTTTATTTTCACTCTTTCTATGTTTATAATTTAAAACATTTTTCTTATAAAATTGGATATAGTTGGATTTTGTTTTTTTTAAATTTAATCTAACAATTTTCTTCTTTGAAATTGGAGTTTTTAGTATACTCATATTTAATGGAATTACTTATAGGTTTGAGTCAAATCTACCATCATAGTCTTTGTTTCTATTTTTCCATTTGTTCTGCTTCCTTTTTCTTTCCATTCTTGCCTTTATTGGATTGACAAAGCTATTTTTTTCAAAACTCTATTTCTTCCTTCTTAACTTGTTAGTGATAAGTTATTTTATTATGCTTTTTGTGATTACAAAAAGAATGATTTTTAAGTACTTGTTCTCAAGACCTCTTTGCATTCTTCAAATTCTTCAGGTACTGAAAGAGCTTTCTTTTTTATGGGTTACATTTATACAAAATTACATGTTAGAAATTAAAATTGAGAACATTTAAAAGCGCATCGTTAGCAATTCATTTAAAATAATAGTAAAAATTCATTGCCTGTTAATATAAATAATATATCATTAAAAAATAAATATTTCCAAAAGAAAAAAATTAGAAAAATAGCATTATTTCATATTTTTGCAAATATCTTTGCTGCCTGATTTAAAGAAAGACAGCTAGATTCTTATATCTGATTCTCTATTCAGAGATACTTGTGATATTTTTATTCAAATATGTACGGAAAATCTGGTCTCATAGAAACATGTAATTGGAAAAGGGAGGAGTATATTAATGGCCTTTTTAGATAATTGCATATATTTCCTTTGCAACTACTACAAATAATAGTTTCTTGAAGGTTAGTTGCAATGTGGAATCTGAAACCATATCAATATATTTTGCATATACTGTTATATTAGAATCCATTGTCTATTTGCATTTTGAAAAGGTTAGTTTTACCATTGCATGCTTTGATAACATGCATTAATCTTTCATTAAATGTTGGTTTGCTGAGTTATGCATGTCTTTCAAATGTTGACACATTTCATTAATAATATACTAAAATTAATATTTGTAATTATCATTGCAAATCTCATCAAAAAGTGTTTAAGTGTTGGGGATCTATAAAGTTCATGTTAATAGATACAAGTTTTGAATAATTCTAATTTTTTTAGAAGTTTAATTTTGTGAATGGCACAAATACTGTTAATTGTTTTCCTTGATAGGATTTAAGTGACAGGTCACTTGGTTTATTCTTAAACAAATGTCTGCCAAACACCAAGTTTGAATTTCCACATTTCCCTGTTAGTCAGTCTTTTGAGTAAAAGTAATGTTTAATAAAAAGTGGCTAGTTCAGCTTGCAACACAAATAATTGCACTTGCGTTTGATAGTTTCCTTGAGATAACCATCATACTTGGTGTGCAAGAGAGTAGCTTTGTGTAGGTTTCCCATTTCATCACACAAGATATTAAGAATGTCTACTCAAGAGCATTCTTAAAACTGGTTTTTGTTTGTTTTCCTTTGAGAGTGTGAGAAGAATACAATGATTACTGATATCATTTGGTGCCACTGATGTGACTCAGACCAAAATATCAGCATTACTTTTGTGCAGAGTAAATGTTAATACAATGAAGAGAATAAATAAGGTCTTATAATTAGAAAAATAGCTCTGATAATTTGGATGCCCCATCCCCCACTCCCCAGAAGCCTGTCAGAGATGGCCCAGGAGTCATGGACACCACTTTGAAAACAGCTACGCAAACTCTACAACATGCATATTTGGCACATTAGAGTCAACTATTTACTAAATTTTGACATTATCCCAGACAATGCAAGGACTTTAAAATACTTTAACTCCATTTACCCCTCTGACTCCTTTTATGCTATTATTCTCATATATCTAAATACATATTTCTTTGCAAAACCTACAGAAGCTTGTTATTATTTTGTATAAGAAAACATTTATATAGATTTATCCACATATTTAGCATTTCCATTGCTCTTCATGTTTTGTTACATATTTGTACTTCTATCTGGAATCATTTTTCTTCTGTCTGAGGAACTTAATTTAGAAGTTCCGTCTGCGTGTGCTCCAAAGAATGAATTCTCTGTTCTCACGTGTTTGGATACATCTCATTTTTTGCCTTTATTTTTATAGATTATTTTCACTGGAGGTAGAATATTAGGTTGTCATTTATTATTATTATTATTATTGTTGCTTATTATTATTTTCATATTTTAAAAATGTCATTCCATTGTCTTCTGCTTTGTGTCTTTCTCAATCCCATCTGGATACTGGCCCCTACTATCCAATTACTTCAAAGAGCCGTTTTCTGTTTTTCTAGTTGTTCTTGGCAAGGCTTTTCTTCTTCATACAAGCTACTCCATCATAGCAGGAAACAGAATTTCTTTCTAATTCATTTTTAATTATAAACTAAAATTAGTGAAGAAACATTATATCTAATTCTAATTGCATTTAATTATTTTAAGTATTCACATACTTCAATATTTGTTTGACCTTGATTACTAGAAAATTAGAGGGGAAAACAATCAGCTACATTTAATCCATCCACACATTTCTTCCTGTGGTTCTAAGGCAGAAAGCTGAAATTTGTCTTTGTGTCAGACTCTTGTACTTCAGAATGAATCATTTTGATAAACCCTCTTAGTCATGAATAAGTGAGCCAACTACCTTTGTATTGTTTTGGCAGCAGGCCCAAATATTTGTTGAGTAAGAAAAATGTCAATTCTTTATAGGACGTTAACTATTTTCATTATAGTGTGAAAGGTTATACCAGTTGAATAATGTGAAATGGGCATTTCAGCAGAGGGATAATTTGTATATTAAGAAGGAATCTTCAACATCCTATAGTGGGAGTCTGAGGAAGGAGACAGAGGGAAGTGAGGAGATGAATGTGGAGGAGCCCAGGGAAGAATGGGCCTATCAAGACACGGGAAAGAAAGAGAAACAGCCAAGAAGGACCTCCTCAGTGTACGGGAAAAACCAACAACTGCAGGGGAGCAGAAGTCCATGAAACAATTTTCAATATTCTGTTTCTTCATTTTAATTCCCTAATGATATTTTTCCAGAGAAACTATGGTATTGATCTTCCAAAGTATCATTCAATGCAGACATTTCAAGCAGCACAGAAAAGCAGAGATGAGGACACTGGATGTTGCCTGGGAGGGGCAGTTTGCAGCCAGAGGTGAAAAGAAACATCAGATGTCTGCATTCCCTCGAGTTTCTGGAAGTTACTTGAGGAAGTTATTGGACCTGTTATGCTATTTCAGGAGACGACTTGAATTATTTTATTTTGATGCAAAAAGAAAAGATAACCTCAAAAGGATAGAAAACGTGGACATACTCAAGTTCCAATGTCTATGAAATAAGGACCAAATTAGAGAATTACATAGAAAAAGTTTCATAGGAGGACATTTTATACTTGAAGAAATAATTTAAAAATTCATGTGTGTAAAAAATACTAAAATATGCAATAACATACTGAACAGTGAATGTGCCTGACTCAATATTCATTTTTTCTATTTGTCTTATTACCACCAATAACAGAAAAACAAAGGATCTTTGATGACATGTTATACCTTTGAGAAAGTAGTTCATATTGACGAGAAGTTCCAGCCTTTAACCTAGAGAGCTGCCTGGAATGAACAGGCCTCTGGTTACAACTTCTAATACATAAGTTAAGTAGATTTTTAGCTATGCTTTTTTCTGTGGAACTACAAAATGGCAAATCTCTAAAATTTGAAAACTTCAAAGCATTGTTGGAAATTGATTTATAGTGTAAAACTCCACATACTATGAGAAGGGAAGGTAAGTTTCCTTCTCTTTCATTCATTCTTTTTAAAAATGTCTGCAAACGTTAAAGGAATTTTTGCAATTTGGAGAAATAGAGTGAAGCAAAATAATAATAGCATTTTTTCATTTGTTCAAAATCCTTTACCACTTTCCAACTACTGTATGCATATTATACTAAACCGCTGGAGGAACACAAAAGAAAGTCAACCAACTACTCGTTTCAATCTTATGTATACCATTTTGTAATGATTTGGCTATACTTTTTCATAAATGAACTAAAAAAACCAGTTTATTACTTAGTGTTAAAATGTCATTATTTTATTCATTTAAATGTTCTAATTTTAAAACAAGGAAGCCTACCCTTCTCTCTTTTTTTCTCTTTCTATCTCAACAAGCATATATTTGTATGTATGTCAAATGTACATTAATCTAAATTTACATATTTATAAACCTATATGCCATATAAATACAAAAGGATATAGATATAACAAATATATAAAACTTCCATAGGTCCCAAATTTCTATAGTTTTATTTTCCGTTCGCAGCACATATTCAATTCAATATACTTATTAATCAACCATTAGAAATGTGTTGTGATGTTGAAACAGCCGTGGCCTTTGTTCCATGTCAGTTGTGTTGGCTTAGGCCGACACATAGCTACAAGGCATGACGGATCAAAGTAATTAAAGTTCCAATCATTTACCTTTCTATGTTCAATGTCAACTCAGCTAGCCTTCACCCTGAGTTCCTAGCATTTTAATATTGCCAGATGTGTGTGTGTGCTTGTGTGCACGCACACCCACATGTGTTTGTGCTTGTAAACAATATAAAAGGGCCATTGCTTTTTCTCTATTTGAAGAATGTGTCAGCATTTTCATTTTAAAGTTTACTTGTGTATTATTAAATTCCTTCAGCATTAGGCTTTTTTAAAATCTTGTCTTTCAATGAATTTACATTTCATTCAAATTTGGGACTGTCTTTGCCCTGGCATGTGCGATGAGAACCATCAGTGGGTAGAAGTCCATATACTTCTATCTATATCTATATCTATATTTATATCTATATCTGTATCTATAATTACAGATGCTGGGTAAAAGTTTGCATGGTCCTCTGATCAATCATTCTGCGTTAAGCTGGGTAAATACGAGTCCATCTATGAAAGTTGATTACATAATCAACTTCTTACAGATTTCTTAGACAAAGATATAGTTTACAATTTAAGTTCGTATCTCCAAGAGCCAGCTTTTCTAATTCAAGAAGGTAAATATAAAATACTGGATTTAGATTAAAGATCGAGTTTCCGTCAGAAGTTCACTCAAATCACATGATGTTCAATTTTGAAAATTAGCCAAGTTGATGGAGTCCAGGCAATCTTACACAGTACTATTTAATAATTTCTCTTCTCCAGATGATAGCACCGAAGACTTTAGCCAGATTTACATCTTAATGGTACAATCAACACCACATTAACACTTCCCATGGGAATCTATTCAATGACACCAATTAATGATCTTCATCCCCACCCCTTGGTTTTATACCTTGGCTTTATCTTGTTTGATCTTGCCCTAACATTTTTACCTTATCATCCTAAAATATGGTAATAAAACTTTTTAAATATTTGTCTTTATTCAGTTAGATGTCATTTGGCAAAGATCTCCATAATATTTTCTTTTTAATTGCTTCTATTTTTCATTTTTCGTTTGTTTGTTTAGTGGCAGCTTAGATGGAAAGGAAGTATATTTCTAAAATATCTACTAAGAAAAAGAACCCAAACACTTTTCCATAGAAAAAAATTTAGTCTGTCTAATTGTATAACTATTATTTGGAAAGAATATAAGACCAGTGGAATTATTACTTTTACAAAGTATGTCAGTTAAAGAATTATATTCTTCACAGACTTATAGAAATAATAATGCAGCCATTGTTAGTATTTGATTAGTGTCAGGCATTAATTGCATTTTGTTGATTGATGGCTTTAGGATAATACATTTGTTCCAAGTTCCTACATGAAACGTTCTTTTGATCCTGAAAGTTATCCAGTTAGGATCTCCTGGCCTCTGGCATTCAGTTGCTAAAAGCAGCATGTTCTTTTAGCTGTGGATGCCACAGCATTTTAAAGCAGCCTGCCGTCAACGCGACTCCGAGTCACGTGATCAATTAATAAGGCAGGATTCTTTTCATAGAGGTGCTTTGCCTTTTTAAAGTCATTGAAAGATTGCCAAATGCATTATTTTTGTTGCTTTATTACAGAGAATTCACTACAAATTGCCTGGCTTTTTAGTTAGGCTGACCTTTCTGGCCCATAAAAGGCAGCTGTAAAAGCTATATTTGTCAGACTTTTCATAAACCAATTGAATGTAGAGGGAAAAGATGGGGGATTGATAAATGGTACAGTGTATATGTGTGTGTGTGTGTCTGTCTAAATACATATTCTCTCTCTATCCATCTATCTATCTCACTTTGCAAAGTGTGGCTGTAAAAACAAAATTAAAATTATCACCTGTGTCACCATCATTCAGAAAATGAGGAATATATTAATGAAAAATTGGAATAGACAATTTCAGAATAAACAAGCAGACTTTCGGAAATGTTGACACAGCAAACTTACTCAACAATATGTTTTAGAGTTTCTGTATTTTAAAGTAAAAAGTCCAATGTTACAATATTGGTCTGGGTATAAATTTGACAGTATATGAATCTGAATTTGATAAAATAACAAGATAAAACATAAAAGCCTTAATTTTTACAGATATTTGTTTCATCATTGTATATTAAACACATGGTCATCATTAAGAAAACTAGTCACATTTAAATTTTTGCAAAATGTGAAAAGCATTGCAAATTAAAAATATTCTTGGCAGAAAAAAATCTAAGAAAAAACCACCCATGTGATTCATAACTCTGGCTCTTTGCTGGTCCCTCTCTAGAACTTGTATCTTTTATTTCTTTTTCAATCCTTTATTTTATTGACCAGAACAGCCAACGCTGTGTTGCATAGCAAAGTTATAATGAGGATCTTATTTTGCACATATAGATGAAATTCCTCTGGGATTTTACTAGCGACTAAAATGAAGTTCTTGGTTTAAAGTAATGTGTCTTCATCACCTAAAGAAGATTTACATGCTCATTTATACATTTTTGTTAGGAATGTTTGTTGAATTTTATCAAATGTCAATTCTACATATATTCAAATATTTTTACGATTTTAATCAATATGTTCTAAATATATTAATATATTTTTTATCTTAGATCATCTTCATATGCTCAGGTTAAACTTGGATGTAGTGTAATGAGATGTTCCTACCGTGGGAATCACTTTTCACAATCTTCTTTAAGATTAAAGTATTTATTAATATTAGTGATTGGTCTATAGTTTTCTCTTGAATTTTTCCCTTAAATTTAAGGACTAAAATTATACTAATTTCATATAGTCCAGAGGAGTGTTCCCCATCTTTTTACGTCCTTATGAAGATAACAACAAACTCCTCTCTCTCTCCATTGTCCCAATTTTAATCGCTGTAAAATAAAGAATGAAAAATAGAAATGTGTAATAATACAAAGTAAAGTTAAATCTGACTATGATGAAGAAATCGAGGCTGATTTAATAAACTTAAACTTTCCCTTGTTGCACTTATATCAGCAACTAATATTTAGTACTGATAGTCTTCATGATTGCGTCATGGTGTTGGTTGCTATGAGATAACTAGCAACATCAATACATAACATGAGAAACTAATCTGAGAAATGGTCCCAGATGACTTTCTTATTGGCACTTACTGTGTCCTGGGAATATGCCAATTCTTCCAAATATTTGTATATATTTATTAGAAGCAAAATGACATTTATTTTTAAGTTCTGCACAGACATTTGCACTTTCCATTTTAAGGATATAGCATTCCATATAGATTTAATATTCATTATCTCTGCTAACTTGCACCAATATATTGTATCTGCTAAATCTTACACTATTTTTAGGGCTAAACCTGCTTAAATATAACTTAAGGCATTTGTTCATAACCTTTTTTTTTGTTGAAATCCTGGACACCACTGAGTATCTGATGCAAGTTCTTGACCTTTCAATAGGAAAAATAAATCAAGCCTACAATTGTATATTCAATGTTAAGGTTTACATCAGTCCATTATAACTCATTGAGGGGCCCCAAGTTGAGAACCTGTGACCTAAGAAGCATTAAATATTTAAATGATCTTCAGGTGTTTTTGCTTTCAATTGGGGTAAATGAGAAAAGAGATTAAAATTTTATCCCAAATATACTTTTTATGCCATAGGTAATTAATAGCATAGTTTTTATTGCAAGTATATGAAAAACTTTGTCAAAGAAAGTGATATATTTCCATAATTAAAACTTTTTGGTCTTAGAAATATAATAGAAATTCTCCTGGAATTGTAGAGATGAAAAGAACTACTTCTTTTTTTTTAATGTGTGATTTTATACCTCACCCAATCTTTGAAGTGTGCATGCATTTATATATGAATGTATAGTTGAATGTATGTATTTCTTGGTCATACTCCATCTACTTTAACAACTAGTTTGAAGTCACATTAAACCTGGCTGTGTGAAGAAGTATCCCCTATATTTAGTTTGGCCTCTTTTTTTATTCTAGGAAAATGTTGAGATTCTACAAATCTGAAAGATTTTTATCTTGACTGATTTCTAAATTTAGATATCAGAATTTTTGTTATGTATACAAGTTGTATCTGTATCTTACATAAAACAACAAATCACATCCACTTCCAAATGCAGTTACCTCTCTCTATATAAATCTCATTTTCAAAAATACATTTTAAACTTCGGGGTAAGTAAGCAGATATTGCTACTTTGTTTTCTATGTGATGAGAAATGTAATCCCTCTTCTTTCCTTACACCTACTCATACTCATACAGACACACGCACGCACACATACAAACACACTACAGCTTCTGTAAATTCTGACATTTCTGTCAAACTTTCTGTTGACAATTTTTAGCAGGTGCATGTTAATAAAGGTGTGAATGCAGCAGAATATTGCTGAAGTTTGGAGAAGACAAGTCTGGAGACTGAAAGTACCAGAAAAGTATGCATACACACCTCAGATCTATAGAAATCCGAGGATTGAAGCACTTGACGTTTCACAAAACCATTGAACTGGGAAACTCGGGACACGAAACAATCCTATTTAGCTGTCTTGGGACTGCAGGCCCCATCTGACTTGTGGGTTGTGAAGGAGATACGCTTCATCCTGATATATTTTTAGGTGCAGAGAATCAGTTGTTGAGTGTGGACATTTGTGGGTTCTGTGCTACCTCTTGGTGTCTCTTACAGCAAAAGCCTTACTGCATGCAGAATTTTAATCAGGGAAAACACTTAAAGCATTAGGTTTAACGTTAGGAATATAAATAACAAAAAGTAGTCATCAAGGAGTATCTGGATAAATCAATTTCTTTCAATATGTTTACCAGAATTATTTGCCCATTTCAAAGAAAAGTGATTTTTCCATTATTAATTGTGATATAAACTCAATTTTTCATTATATTTTAAGTGCATTGGGCAAAACATTTAAATAAATCCATGAGATTTCGGTTTCTTGTACTTTATTTTTTCCCTGCATATTCTTAGGGGCCAAGATCTGATATGCATAGACAATTGGTTATTTGCTTCTTTAAAGTGATGGCCAATTGACTAATTCCAGACTCAATATTTTACTTGTGTTATAATGCTACTCAAATTATTGCATGCTTCAAAAGAAAGACCACACTTTGGAAAATGGCCCTATGTAAATGAACCTGTGAAAATCTTACATCTTTCTGTGTACGCACAAATAACATATTAATGCCAGATTTTTTTCTAATTTCATGTAGAGAAAATTCAATATTATACATAAATATACCATATATTTAAAATAGATTCCAATATGCTATGTACTCTTATGTACTTCTAACATATGTCACTCAATATTCACATAGTGAAAAAAGAATATTTCTTAAACTAATTTCCCGTCTCAGGGATGTCAAAACTCTGAAAGGAATAATGTTAACAAAATTATACTTAACACTGCTAAGTAAAAAGATGCAGGTAGATCCTGTGCCATCTGGAACTCCCAATGGATGGCTATAGACCCTTCCTCACTCAAACACACAGACACTCCTTCTCTCTATGGGAAACAGAAAACATCTGTTTGGTGTTCTGAAATGCTGCCAAGTATGCATTAGAGCAGGTAGCATCAGGTTAAACTGTGTAATCAAAAACAAGCACTAATAGCATTTAGCATATACACACTTTTTAATGACCATGATGTTTCATGTCAAAGGAACTTTTAAATATTGTTTTTCAAACATTAGAATTACAAGCATTTTTGAACATCTTTGGAAGAAAAACATACTGATAAGAGGAACTTCATTGAAATATTCAGAAAGTTTTCAGTAGTAATTACAACTTTCTTTAATTAGATTCTCCAGCTTTTGTATTTCCATCCTTCTTACTTTTTCTTTGCTTTTGAACATACAGTCTCTCAAATTTTTTTTTAGATCATACTGGAATAAACTTTGTACCAATGCATTGTTTACAAGTTTTCCTCCATTTTCTTGACCATTCAGTATAAGAATATAAATTTTGAAATCAATGGCAGCATTTCTTCAAGTATAATGACTATAAATGGTACCATATAACTCATAAATAATTGCTCTCAAGGAAAACTATGTAACTTAAAATGTTACAAATAAATTGATGTACACCAAAATATTTATCAGACTGCCAAAATGCATAGGTACAAACTTATTTTTAAGAAGTATATTCATTTACAAGACTACACCAATATCACAAATCAAAAAGAGTCTGATTATATTATTAAAGACTAAGGAGTTCTCCTAATTTTTAAGATGTCTGCATATATGTTTTTATATTTGTGGTTGAATCAGAAGTATAAAGTTAAAACATTTGTACTTTTTCCTTTTACTTTAGTAGATATCCAACTATAATGTTGTGTTTATTATCATCTTGAAGAGCCATAAAAATTCTATCAATAGTTATTAATTTATTGATCAAATATTGTATTTTTATTTTGATATACTTCAACGTTTTAGAAACTCAGAATTAGTCAGAAGTGGTCTGACATATCTTGTTCCACATTTTTATACTTAAAGATATTTTCTATCAATGATTATTTTTAAAGTTTTCCAAATATATTTCCTAAACAAAGAAATTATCTTTTACAGTCTTCAATATGTTTGGAGCACTTCTGGAACGGCAGCCTGATGAGCTACACAGATTTCTCCCCAGTAAAACAACCATAATTGGTGAAAATTATATTAAAAAAATATAAAAAGCATTGAAAGCCTCTGGAAATTGTCCTAATGTCATAGTGGAAATGGAGAAATATGTATTTAGGGTAAGCTTCTAAAGATCTATAAGATTGAGAGTCTGTGGGATTTAAGCCACTGAGCCTCTCCCTTTCCCTCCTCCTTTTCCCTACTCAGTGGGATCAAAGCTCTGCTGCTGTTGGATGCAGCCAAGAATACAGAACTCCTTTTCCTTCCAGTCGCAGTCCAGGGCTATGGTATCTCCCTGGGAGAGGCAGGCTGCAAGTAGTTCTCTTCCCTCAACCCAGCTTCATTTTGCAGAAGCTCTATTTTAAAGAAAAGTAGCTGAGAGGTTTGGAGCTCCCTTCCTTTACCTCACCTCCATTTGTAGGGTGGAAGCTCTACCCCTGAGCAGCAAAACTGGAACCCCAATTACCTTCATCCTGGTTCACAGATGTTCCACTTCAGAAGAGGCAAACTAAGAAGACCGCAGGCTAGTGCTCATGCTCAGTACCCTGTTAGTAAGGCAGCGGAGTTACTCTGAGAAAATTGGGCCAAATTTTTAGTGAGATTGAATAAGAAAAGAGAAAAGACTCAACATACTATGATCAAGAATTTAAGGGTAGACATTACTACCAATGTTACAGAAAACAAAAGGATTGTAAGAGAGTACAGTACACAGCTGAATACTAATCCATTAGCTAACTTAGATAAAATGGACAACTTCCTATAAAGATACAAACTCTGACAACTGACTTAAGAAATAGAAAATCTGAATAGACCTAAAACAAGTACAAATATTGAATTAGAAATATCAGAATTTCACACAAAGAAGAGCCCTGGCCTAGATGACTTCGCTGGTAAATTTTACCAAACATTTAGTGAATTATTCATACTAATTCTTCACAAACTCTTTCAAAAAATAGAAGAAGAAGAAACACATCACAACTCATCCATTAAGGTCAATATTACTCTGAAACCAAAACCAGACAAAGACATGGTAAGAAAAGAAAAATACAGACTAATATCCCTTCAGATATGGATTCAAAAAATCTCAATAAAATACTAGCAAGTGAATCCAGCAACATGCAAAAATGATTATATACCATTTAACATAGCAATATAAAATCAGTTTAACAACAGAAAATCAATTAATATAGTACACCATTTCAATAGAATAAAGGACAAGATTCACATTATCATCTCAATATGTTTTGAAAAAGCATTGATAAAATCCAACACTCCTTCATGATAAAAGCATTCAACAAACTAGGAATAAAAGGGAATTTCTTCAGCTTGATAAAGGTCACTTACAAAAAATCCACAGCTAACATCCCCCCTAATGTTGAAAGATGGAATGCTTTTCCACTAAGATCATGAAAAGACAAGGATTAGATAATTAGTAATAAAAAAATGACATCTAGATTGGAAAGGCAGAAGTAAAAAAATCTCTATTTGCAGTTGAATGTGATTGTATGTATAGAAAATCCTAAGGAGTCTTGTAAAAAGCTATTAAAACTAATAAAGTCATTTAGCAAGGTTGATCGATGCAAGATCAATATACAAAAGTTAATTGCATTTCTATACATAAGCAATGCACAGTCTGAAGTAAAACTAGGACATTTGCAGTATATTTATACATTTACAATAGTATAAAAAATGCAATATTTGAAGATACATAACAAAAGAAGTACAAAACTTGTATTCTGAAAACTATAAACACTGTTGATAGAAACTTTAAGTCCTAAATAAAATAAAAGACATACCACGTTCACACATGGGAAGACTTGATATCGTTAAGGCCCTACTACCCAAATGGATCTACTAATTTAATACAAGCCATAGCAAAGTCCCAGCTGCTGCTTTGTAGAAATTGAAAAGCTTATCGTAAAACTCATGTGGAGATGCGAGGGGCCTCCCTCTTCCCCATAAAATAATAATCTTGCAAAAGAAGTACAAAATTTGAGGACACAAACTTACTAATTTGTAAATTTACTTCCCAGCTACAATAATCACAACAATGTTGTACTGTGGTAAGAATAGACATATAGATCAATGAAATAGATTATAGAATTGAGGGTGCAGAAATAAACTCTCATATTTACAATCAATTGATCTTCCACAAGGCTGCCAAGAAATTTAGTGAGAGAAAGAATAGTATTATCATAAAATGGTGGTGGACCCCTACATCACACCACATACAAAACCTGACTCAAAATGGAACATGGATCTAAACGTAAGAGCTGAAACTATAAAACTCAGAAGAAAACATATGAGTCAGTCTTCATAACCTCATGGTAGGCAAAGCCTTGTTAGATACAACATCAAAAGCATAAGCAACAAAAGAAAAAAAGATAAATTAGATTTCATCAAAATTAAGAACATTTATGCTGCAAACAGTACCGTCTTGCAAACAAAGACAACCCGAGAATGACAAAAAACATTTGAAACTTTAAGATCCAGTAAAGTATTTGTATACAGAAGACAAAGAACTCTTGCAACTCAAGGTTTAAAAGACAAAAAAACAAAAGAAGAATTAAATAATGAAGAAAGCATTTGAATAGATATTTCTCCAGAGAAAATATGCAAATGACCAATAAGTACATGAAAAGATGGTCAACATCATTGGCAACCAGAAAAATGCAAATAAAAACCATAATGCCATGCCATTCTACATCCACTAGGATGGCTATAATCCAAAAGACCGAAGCAAACAAGTATTGACAAGGATGTGGAGAATTTGAAATTTCATCCATTGATGATGGCCACTTTGGAAAACAGTTTGACAGTTCTTCAAAATATAAAATACGGAGTTACTCTATGACCCAGCAATTCTACTCCTGGGCGTATGCTCAAGAGGAATGATAACCTGTGTTCACACAAAAACATATGTATTTTGTTCACACAAAAATATTGTATGCATATGTTCATAGCAGCATTATTCAAAATAGCCAATAGTGGAAACAACCCAAATTATCATCTACTAATGAATAGATAAATAAAATGTTATCTACATCTATATGATGGAAAGTTATTTGGCAATGAAAAGGGATGAAGTATTGACAGAAAACACAATATGGATGATTCTTGAAAATATTATGCTAAGTGAAAGAAGCCAGGTACAAAAGAACTTATTTTGTATGACTATAGATATGTGAACTGTCCAGACTAGAGAAGTCCATAGAGAGAAAATAAATTAGTGGTTTTCTACAACTGGCCAGAGAGGGCAGTTGAAAGTGACTGCTAAAGGGTGTAAGAATTTTGAGGGAGGGTAATGAAAATGTTCTCAAATTGTTTGTAGTGATGGTTACACTCTAAGAAAATATTGTAATAAATATGGTTCACAATATTTGTAATGGCGCAATGGAGTCTTTCTCTGCACATTTATTTACTTTTTATTCATTGCTATCCAAGAGGAGGCCATGTTCTGTCACTGTTTTCAGTAGTTTCGTTGTGGCACTGAAAATCCACTATGGTCTTGGTGATTGAAAAAGTGCTTTGTATTTGGGACTATGTGTAAATGTTTTAAGCCTTCTTTACGGATAAAGACGCCGTGGCATTGTTTTAGGTTACCAGGACTGCCGTAACAAATCACCACAAACTTGGTGGCTTCAAACAAGGGAAATTTATTCTGTCACAGTTTTGGAGGCCAGAGGACTGAAATCAAGGTGTTGGCAGGGCCAGGATCTCTCTGAAGCCTGTGGAGGATGATCCTTGCCTCCTCCAGCTTCTGCTGGCCCATGGCATTCCATGACTTGTGGCAGCATGGCTACAATTTCTGCCTCCATTTTCACATGACCTTCTACTTTGTCTCTCTGTGTCCTCTCCTCTTCTTGTAAAGACACCAGTCATTGGATTTAGGACCCATGATAAAGCCAGAATGACTTAATCTCTAGATTCCTAACTATTTACAACTGTGAAGACCCTATTTCCAAATACAGTCACATTCTGAAGTTTCCAATGGACAGGAATTTAGGGGGAAACTATTCAATTACGACATGCATGAAAATTTAAGTAGTATAAATTGCATAATTCAGAAACACTGGTTTGAATAATTTTCCACCCTTTACTGGCTGTGGGATTATGGGCGAAATACTTAAACATGAATCCCAGGATTCTCGTTGGAGGTTGAAAAATAATGATAATGATTCCTATCACACAAAGCAGTATGAAAATGAGAAATTATGCATATAAATGGCCTAAATACTCTGTCTTGGAATATTTGATAAATGGAAATTAAAAAAATAACTTGTCCAAAGTAAAATTTTAATCATAAGCAGTGGATAAAGGCTTTAAATTCAAGTGTTTCTGACTCAAAAAGCTCTTTCCCACAGATTTTATCCTCCTAGCACATGTGGAATTGCATTAAAATGTTAAGTCTACTAGGGTACTGTTCAGATGAGATCATTTTAAGTAAAGTATGTTTATATGTTTATATTAATATTAGCCATGGTTTGTGGTTATTTCATTTAGGATAAGTTGTTAATGGCCTCTGACTCAACTTTCACATTAATAGGGCAAAGTGCCTATCATATGTAACCCAACTGGAGGGCTTCCAGAACTGCAAACCATGAAGGATTCTGAGGAATCTCTTACAAGGAAAGTATATAGTAAAATGGTGATTAAAAATAAGAATTAAAATGAAAACACAATTTAAAAAAATAGGAATCTCTATTATCCTACAATGTCTTTAGTTAGGAAGTTTTAAAATACATTTGTTCAGAGGGTTACAATTAAGGCAATTGAATTAGATATTAAATTGTAATATTTGAGACAACTGAATTCAATTAATAATTGTTTTGGGATAATTGGCATACCCATTGGTTCATTTCTGAATATGCATATTTTATAATTTTGTTAATCAGATAATTTTACAATTTCTTTTGCTTCTTTGTTCTTACTTCATATTCTCATTTTTAAAGAACATATTTCTTGAATTTCGAGATTCAGTAAAAGATACTTCATTTAATATTGTTCTTTTTCACACATTGAAATATTATATGGTTGTTAAAATGAACTAAATCAACATGTATGAACATGAATAAGATTCAGAAACTTAAGTTGATTGGCACAAACAAGCTGCAAAAGGAATTATATACATTTGATAGGAAAACCACAATGCTACATATTGTTTATGTTTATAAAACTTATGTATTAAAAGTATGAAACATGAATCAGATTAAGGACACCAATGTCATAGTAATAATTACCTCTGAGAAGGTCAGGTTGGGAAAGCACTGGGGGTGTATGTGTTTTAGCTACTAGTATTTTACTTGACAGCAAGAGAGAGAGTTGAAGAAAATATGACAAAGTATTAACTGCTCTCTGCTTTACTGTTTTCTGTATATTATATATATATGATCATTTTTAAAATGTAACATTGATTTGATCATCAAATTAAGGCAAATCTGCTGACAGAGTTCCTGTCTAATGAAAACAAAACAAGCAAAAACAAAATGCCAAGATAAAACATGTAATAAGTACCACCCCAAACCAAAGATATGTCTTCTTCTGTTAAAAGTTTACAAATACAATGAGACAAATCCTTTGCTGCATTTTTCGAAAAAGAGAAAAATTCCATCGATTTTCGTAAGCCTTTTGTTCCATCTTCCTCTTCCTTCTCCAACCTTGCAGTCTTACCCTTGTTTAGAGCAGAAGCTGGTCTGCTACAAGCCCAGTCACCAGCACCACTAATCTCAGAGAGAACCCTGACTCCAGGTGACATGACGCTTTGCATTCAGAAGTTAGTGCCGCTAGTTGACTGATCTCCCCTGTGTGACTGGGTGTTTGCACAAACACTGCTGTAGAACTTCATCTGTGGACATGAGGCTACTTTAACATGAAAGATTTTACATTTTGCGAAAAAAATGAGAGGGTGAGCTATATAGGAAAGTGAAGAGGTTTTGCCAATTTGGGACTTAGGAAGTATTGCGGACTGAATGTCTGTGTCCCCCTAAATTCGTATGTTGAAATCCTACCCCCCAATATGATGGTATTAGGGTATGGAGTCTTTGGAGGTAATTTGGATTAGCTGAGATCATGAGGGTGGAAGTGTCACATATGGGATTAGTACCCTTATAGAAGCCAGAGAGAGTTTGGTTCCTTCTCTGCTCCCCGCCACGTGAGGACACAATGAGAAGTGGGCAGTCTGAAACCTGGAAGCGGGCTCTGCCGGAACGCGACCATGCGGGCACCCTGATCTTGGACTTCCACCCTCCAGAATTGTGAGAAATAAATTTCTCTTGTTTATAACCCACCAAATCTATGGTATTTTTGTTATAGCAGCCCAAGCTGACTGAGACAGGAAGTATAGAAAATATACCCCTAACTATATTCTCTAAATGATAATCTCAAACAATTTCGATCAAATGTCTCTCATTTCTACAGAGAACTAAATTAAAGAATGAAGTTTACATCGTCTAAATCCATTTAGCCAGGCATGGAGAATCATGCTTGGAAAAGGAACTATTAAAGGAAGGTAGATTATAGAATTTCTATTTGTTTAAATATTAAAATAATAAATTACTGATCATATTAGAAGGTGTAACATCCACTTTCCTGTTACAGAATTTGGGCCTCAAAGCTAATAGAGGGCTGTGTCTTTTCACTTAGGCAATAATCCTGCAACTGGGAAGCTAATCCTAGTTGCTGGGAATGTATGTCTGAACTATAAATTAACGGATTAACCAGCTTAGGTTATTTGCAACTTTTGAATCTCTGCTGTTAGTTTTGTGTGCTAACAAAGAAGAATTTGATCAAATTAAGAATATCAAATTTATTTTACACAACTTATTTAAAAATAATTGCCTGCATCTATTTTGATATATTGATGCTACACAGAAACAGGTGCCAAAATTGTTGCTTTAATTAACTGCTCAGCCATATATATGTGTGTGTATATATATATATATGTATGTATTTATATGTGTATATATTTAGTTTATATAAAATAGTGTTATATATATAATGTCTCTATAGTGATATGACTTATTTGCTTTTGTAATTTACAATTGTTTCAAGAGGATAACAGTCTTGATTTACTAAAAAAACTTGATTTGATTAGTATTTGCATTAAAGTTCTAATCTCACTGAGTAGTTTTATATTGAAACAAGAAAATATTATTTAATAATTGAAGTAAACCTAAGAACATTTAGAGACTAGTCACAATACCTAATTTAGAATGACCTTGGATTAATTAATTTTCACATTTTCTGTGTCTGCTAAAAGTTAACCTCATCCTGAGTGGGAAGAAAAGTGGAGGAAGGCATAGAGGTAAGGTTGACGACTTTTGGTCCTTAGGGAAATCTGCTGAGCTAATGAAAATGTTTACCATGCCAGCTCTAATTTCCTTTCAAATTGCTTTTAAAGATGTTTTCTTGAACTACTGCCTGTTAAATCTAAGATTTTGGAAAACCATTTGAAGGCTATTTTCTGAGGATTTAAAATATCACCCCCCATCATGCCTTCTTTTTGATCTAGCAAATATCATAACTTATATAATACAAAATATACCTAATAAGCCTATGGTTTCTAGATCACTGTTACTATCATAACATTTTTCTTTGTATTTTCTTCCTCTGAAGAATTTGAGAAGCACAAATATACATAATTTGGTATTTTCAATGGATTTTTAACCTTTTGCATTATAGTCTAAGACAGGCATTTTTATAACAAATACATTTAAATTTCATGTTTTATAATGCTTTCTTTTTAGGATCAATACATTAGCTTTAAAAACACCTGACTATGTGAACTAATAAATCATGTATTAGAATTATAATTGTACCACCATAGGACATTGAGACAAATAAACATGGCAGAAAGGAACTCAACCCACCTCCACACGTTGACTGACTGCCTCTGATATTGCTCTCTCTTCCCCCCACACTGGTTCTCTCATGGTTCCTCAAACACACCAACTCCTTCCCGTTTCAGGCCTTTTCATATGCACTTACCCCTGCCTGGAATACTCTTCACATGGCCGTATATTCAAATTAACCCGTCTCCCTCAACTTTTATATCTCACTTAAAATGGCACACTGCATTGGAGAAAACTTCCATAACCACCTGGCACTTGTCACTGTCTGAAATGACTTATTTCTTCATCTTCTTATTGTATGCCTTTTCTTCCCTGCCAACGCCCCTCTCCTGCCCAACTAGAATAGACTTAAGGAAAGCAAGCATGCTGCCCCGTATCCACTGCTCTATTTCTAGGAACTGAAGCAATGCTTGGCACGTACCAGGAGCTCAATAAATATTGTTGACTTATGGAATAATTTTTTAATAGCAATAGATTATTATATTATTAGATAAACTTAAACATTACCTCTTTTGCTTTACTTACTCATAATACTTTTGTTTCTAATTTGCTTCTATATTTCTCGTATATAAATTTAAGCAGACATGTAGAGACAAGAAATGATGTTATATAGATTCCATTCTACTTTATTTACATTTTAGTCATAGAGACAAAAGACCAGATAGTACATTATATTTTCTTAAAGTTATGCCAGCTAAAAATCAAAGGTGAAACTAGAATTTGCTCTCTACCAGTCCTGGTTAGAAAGCTAAATGAATCCTTCTACCTGTTTTTTAAAAAGAGTAGTCAAATAGTAAAGATGGCATTGGATTCAAAAGAACTGACTTCCGATCTCTGCTGCATCTCTTCCTAGCAGTGGGATCCCGACATCTAACTATTCTGAGGTTCAGATGCCGTAAATGGAAATCATAGCATTACTTCGAGGCTTAAGTAAGAAAATATATTCAAAGTGCCTAGTAGAGTCCCTGATAATGAATAGTCTCTCAATATATCGTATTTTGCTGCCACCAGTAACCAGTTAACTAGTGAGGTAATTGGTATGATTCTTGTGGTTCTAGCTGATTGATGTCAAGTATTGCAACATTCTCCTTCCAAATCTCTTCTCTATTACAAAACCAGGAATATTACTTGTCACTGCCTCAGGTTATGCCACTTGAATGCTCATAGTTACCTTCGTGGCTTCATTATAGCACCATGAAATCCTTAAATTAAATAGAAGTAGAAGGAATGAAGATGATTGTTCATTAATTACTTCACTTCTTGTTTATTAGCACTTTGTTTTTGCCTCATTAAATTTCAATCAAAACTACAACTGAAAGTAAGAAAAGGTAGTGTTTCGCATTCTATGGGAAACTGGGGGAGGTTACCTGAACAAACCCTCTTCTAGTTGCCTGAAAAAAGATGCTTACATTGTCAGTTCTTCAATCTTCCCGACCTTTAAACCTCCATTAAATGCTGTGAAGTAGCGAGTAAAACCTAAATCTTCCACAGAAAGAGTTATGAGAACATCAACACTTGATAAATTACTTCCTAATTATGCAATACTACTATTGTCTCTTTGTTGGACCAATAAAATATATGGCTGAAATAGAGATCAATTAAAGTAAGGTGCAGAACACGTGAATCTAAAAGGTGTGACACTTAATATGAGTTTCAGAATTTCTGAATGAATGTAAGTATTCTTACACTGAATACAAATACTTAGAAGGAAAGAGGAGGTTTCTATTTTTTTCTGCTAAGATGAGGTATATTCATAACCTTGTACCTCTTAAAGGCCCATATCTTTATTTTTGCTTATAAGATCATGTGTGATGTTCACAACTGGCAAGATCAACTGGTAAAGAGTCATTACCTAGTAAATCACTGTTTCTCTGAATTCCAGGCTCATCGGGTAAGAGTGGTTTTAAGTTGGGAGAGGAAAGAATCAAGCAAGCAGTGTAGATAATGATTTAGTGCAACTTACTTGGAAAGTATTTAATAAATGATGGCAATGTTATAGTTTTGCTTTTCGGATATTTAATGTGTAGACTTTGAAGTCTTCCAGCTGCCCCCGAAGCCGAGCATCCAGCTTCTGGGCTGCAGCCACGCAGCATTCAAAGACCACTGCTTCAATTAGCTTGCCCCTACTTAGAACAGGTACTTATTGCCAGTAGTCATAAGTTAATCAACTAATGAGTCAATTAAAGAAGTAATTACAGTGTAAAACAGCAGGAAGGGGACTTGCTTTTAAAAGATGCTGTAATACTTAAGGTTAAGTCAAATCAGCCTGCTTACATTGTATCAGGTCTGTCTAAAATAAAATCTTCTTGTGTCTCTTCTATCTTGTGAATTCTGCTGAATTAGTTGAACCTAGTCAGTACAGCTGTTTACTATTGCCATAGAATCAGTGGAAAATTTAATAAATTTTTTTTTAAATTCCCTATAATGGCATTCTGTGTTAGGAACTAAAGCGTATGCAGGAGGGAAAAACATATTTAATGTGCCCATTGTTTTAATAATTGTGCCAAGAATATGTGGATGAATTTTTCATTTAACCAACATTTCTTGTAGCACTGTGCAGGAGAATAAATGAACATAAACCATATTTTGACAATATCTGTATGCACTCTGAATGATACTTAAGTTTGATGTTTATTATATCTCTGAGGCAATTCTTTTATTTGAACACAATTTTGAAATTATAATGGAAATAGATGGAACTATATGATTAAAGGCAAAAGTACTCAATCAGATGCACATTTTTCTAGAATGTGTATTTGTGGTCAGATTGTTCAACATAGTTCATTACTACTTTGAGATTGGAGATGTTCTTATGCTAGTTCCAAAGATGTTTTAGACCAAGTGAAATTAGTTCATGTATTAGGAGAATCTCTTTCATTTTATGTCTTCATTAATTACTATAAGGAAAGTGGTTATATGTTGCTATCCCACTTTTCAGATTAAGAAATCTGGGGTACAGGGTTATCATGAAACTTGCTCAAGTTCACAGAATTTTTAACCAGCCTAGCAAGAGTTCATACACTGATCTCAAACTACTTATATATACTAGCAATCCCTGGATTTTGGTGTTAGCAAAACCTGAAACTGTTATTGTGAGGAAATTTTAACTTTTAAAAATATTGTTAATGCGTTACAGTGAAGGGCAATTTTAATGAGGCAGAGAGCTTGCTCACCCCTTTCTGTCTAAATAGAATAAAGAAACAGATGTGTTTGAAATTCCTTTACCATCTGATGTTATTTTAGTAGGCCTAGTGGCTTATGTCAAGATTTCAGTCTCTTTCCTGGAGATCAATATTGAATCTATATTGTATTTGGCTCTCATAGTGACCTTCCTCTTGGCATCATCTCCCTGCTTAACTCTGATACAGTTACTTCTATCTGTAAATCACTTCAGTACCCAGGTGATATTTTATACACAATCACATATACATATGGGAATAACTACACAAATCCCAGCATGATCCAGAGCAGTGGTTCTCAAATGTAGTACACATCAGAATCATTCAGATTGCTTGTTAAAACAGATTGCTGGGCTCACCTGCAGAGTTTCTGAGTTAGTGGGTCTGGAATGGGGTCTAAGAATTTGCCTTTCTAACAAATTCTCAGGTAGATGCTGATGCTGCTGGGCAGAAGACCACTCTTTGAGGAGCACTAGTATTGAAGAAAGAGCAAATTCTTCAGAAATGGAATGTCCCAGGTGTAAAACCTATATTTGCTACTTCACTATATGTATAATTTGGACCAAGATAATTTACTTCTATAAATTTAGTAAATTTATTGTAAAAATCTAAATCTACCTCACAGTCTTCTTGGGAAGCTGACATCACTCAATGTATAATACATGGCATTTAATAGATATTCAAATATTCTCTTTTTCAGTGCTTTCTTTAGTGAATTATAAAGCATTTTTGTTCTATTAAGTATACTCGCTGTCCATTAGGCTGTATATTCTTCTTAAAGTTTATCATCTTTATCTTTTATTTTATTAGCCTCTTCCAATATTAAAGATATTGTAATTAATAGTCAAAATCAAAATATTCTCTGGTGTAAACTTACTTTATGGTTCACTGAAGAAGGTCTTTGCCTCAATATCAGATAGATATCTATTCATATTGTCTTCTGGTCAATTTCTGTTTTGATATTTACTCTTTAATCAATCTCATGGTATGTAAGTAATGTGGGGTGTGTGTGTTTGTGTATGGAGAGAAAGAGAGACAACCCAGATCCAAATCAATTCCTAACCAGATTGACTCAATGTCCCATATTAAAGATCTGACAGAAGAAGAGATGTGCCCATTTCTGGCAAAAATAGTACTTATCAGAGTCCTTACCATTTTTCTACAAATGATATTCAGCATTCAATCAAGAAGTATAAGGCTCACCTTATAGAGGAAAGAAAAGAAAAGAAATACAATTCAAGTTGAGAGAGAAACCAACTCATTTTATGAGTTTTGGCAATGGTCCAAATATTGACTCTACCACACAGGAATTTAAAAATAACTATGAATAATACATTTTAAAAATCTAGTGGAAAAAGTAGAGAACATGAAGAGGTATTTCAGCAGTTACATGTAACTAATGAAAGAACTAAACATAAATGTTAGATATAAAGATCCCGATAACAAAGAAGTCCATCAAAGAACTCATCTACTGACAGGGCATGGCTGAGGGTGAATCAACAACTTGGAAATAGGTCAAAAATTTATTACAGTGAAACATGAAGATAATGAAGATCATAAAAAAGTAACAGTACATCCAAGAGCTGTGAGACATTATAAAACAGTTGAAAATACCTGCAATTGGAGTTTCAGAAGAAGAAGAGAAAGAGGTGCAGTAGAAGTATTTGAAGAAGTCATAGATGAGAGTTTTCCAAAATTAATGAAAGAGAATAAACCATGCACCCAAGAACCTTAGACAACCCTAAACAGAATGAATTGAAAAATAGTAGCATCATAGTCAAACTGCTGAAAGGCAGCCAGAGAGGGTTAGGGAGATGGGAAACATTATGCCCAGAGAAGCAATGATAAGAACAAGAGAAAACTTCCTATGAAAATGATGCAAGCCAGAAAACAATGGAACAACATCTTTAAAGTACTGAAAGAAAGAAAACTGTCAGCTCAGGATTTTATACCCAGCAAAAATATCAGTCTAAAATGAAGTCAAATGAAATATTTTTTTCCAAAAAAAAAAAACTGAGTGATTATATTTCCAGCAGGCCATACTACAAGATATGCTAAAGAGTATTCTTAGGGCAGAAGTACAATTTCAGATTAAAATCTTGATCTGTACAAAGAAGAGCAGTAGAAATAGTGAAAATGAAGGTAAATAGAAAGGACATTATTTCCTTTAGTTTTAATTGCTTCAAAAGATAATTTACTGTCTAACACAAAAAATATTAATAATGTATTGTTGGGTTTATACAGTATTTAGCGTTAAAAATATATGATAACATAAATTATGGGAGAGTGCTGCAGGAGATCATAGCAGCATTCTTGCTAGGCTTTAAGCCTAAGGAAAAATAAATTCCAACTGGGCAACTGGAGGGATATGTGATCTGCTGATTCTCATAATCATTATACCAGATTACTTGTGCTTTGGACTCTCAGGCTGGAGGGGAATATGTTATCGGGCATGAAGGCAAGGGGCTTAGGAACACCAGGCCGTTGCAGAAACAGAAAGCTGCCTGCATATCTTGCTGCTTGTCCTTAAGATACTCCCAAGGGAATGACCTGGGACGGGCTGGTGTGCTTTGGGGGATGAAGAATCGAATATTTGGATTCTGGCCTGCATGTCCCTGCAGGCATGAGTTTCTGCTATCGTAATTGCTTGTGATTCTTTACCCGCAAATAAGTATGTGGTGATCCGAGGGACCTCACCTCAGTCCTCAGGCTGATGGTCCCCTGTCCCATTGAATAATATAGATTAAATTCCGTCTATTAATTCTGTCTGCCCCTTCAACAGGCTGCCTAGCTGGTCTTGGCAGCAGGAGAATAGAAAAGAATGTTTTAAAATTCACTATATGTGAAGTGATATAACAGATTTATATTTATATATTAATGTATACTTCTATATATTTATATATATATTTTGTCCATATAACACATATATCTATTCATGATATTAAAATCTACTAGATATTTACTTCCTTCTTCTGTTGAAACATTAATTTTCTGAAAAGTGTGTGTTAAATTCTTTATCTATATGATATCTTACTACTTTTATTCAATTTTTTCAATTGCTTTTATTCAAATTTCAATTGAAATTTTATTTCAAATTTTATTCCATTTACTTTTTCTCTCTTTTTTGTTATTCAATAGACAAATGTTTGAAATTTATACATAGTGTTTTTATTTTTAGCTGGTTATATTTCACATTTAAAAATTAATGCTTATTGTTTTCCATATCATTTTCTTAATCATATTAATATTTATGTCTTTCCTCAAATAAGCAAGAACTTTCCCTCATAATAACCTCCCTTTTTCTCCTTTTTGCTACTTCTACCCCAAATGTTCATTCTAAAGTTTAAATTCTGTATTATTACAGTTGAGATCTTTTTATATTTTTAAAACCAGTACTTTAACATCAATAAACATTCCAAATTAGTTATCCAACATTCTTCACTATATCTAATGCTCCTTTTAGGAGTACATTTTCTAAATACATTCAAAGAGGGTATTTGTGCAGAAATTTTAATCTAAGTATGTCCCTCAGAATGTATTTAACACTTGCTTTTTAATGGTTATTTTTCTGGATATAAAATTCTAGGTTTCAAGTTATTTTGCTTCACTATTTTGAAAATATTCCAATATCTCTGGTTTTTATTACTGTTTAGGAATCTGAATTCAGTAAGATTATTGCTTTCTAGGAAATTCTTTCTTTGGAATTAATGTCCATATTTTCCCATAATGTCCTGATGGTATTTTCTTATCTTTTTGTTTTCTTATGTATCTTGTTTTATGCCTATGAACACTTTAAAGCTGATATCTTAAAGTTTTTTCCATTTTATGACATTTTCAGTTAGAATTTCTTCAATTATTTCCCAGGTTTCAGTATTTTTTTTCTTTCATTCAGTAGCTCTGGTTATACATATCGGCATTTCTAATTCTAGTTTCTTTTTGAACTCTTCCATTTTCTTGCAATTTAATTTATTTCTAATCCATTTTTGGTAAATTCCTTGACTTGATTTTTCAGCTCACACATTTTGCCATTTGGCTGCATCTATCTGACTATTAAAACTATCTATTGAGTTCTTTATTTTAATAATTATTTTTGTTTTAATACCCAGATCTCTGCTTGTATCATCTTTAAAAGTTACCTAAAGCTATTTTATGTTTTTCTTCAAGGCTATTATCTGTTTTAAATTTCTCTCTTTTCTACACCATTAACTCTGCTTCCTCTGTGGTAGGTTGTCCAGGGTGCTCTCCTACTTTTGTAATCTGTGCAATCTTGAGATGTCTCATTATTGTACTTTATGATTTCATGCTACCCTGGACGTATTAGCTATATGCTTTGTGATACCAAATGTTGGGATATGGGTAAGAGAGCAGAACCTAAGCTTTGGACTCATCCCTTCTATGAGAGTTAAGGAAATAAATGGAGATGGAGGACCTCAAGACAAAGATCTACTGTTGTTAAAATGTGTTTTTACCTCTTCCCTTTTACACCTCACCTCATAGCTGAGTTCCATGGGGATCTTCCCAGTTCTTCTGCTACAGCTGCTGGTACTTCCAAGTTCTTCTACTGGTTGTAATTATCTAGTACATGGTGCAGGATGAGCATTTGGAGGAGGAGGAGGCACTCAGAGGCTGGCCACTGCACATGTTCTTAATATCATCCCCCCTCTACCCAGCTGGCTTTCAGGAGTGGTCCGATGTGCGTTTAACAATTCTGGACTAGCACAACCACCTGCTCTATAGTTGAATGGGACTAGCAGCATCCAGATACTAAGAGGCAGAGAAAAGGTTACAACCAGCAAGCTCTTTCCCAGCTTATCTTCCGCTCTTAACACCTAGCTGCTTTCTGTTATATGTTATTATTGCCACTAGTACACTGGAACCTACCTTACTTCTATGTTCCTTGAGGATTTTTACACTAGCCTATGACTTACATGTTAATGACTGCTTCATGTAAATATTTTTGAAAAGTCTTGTTGAGAATTTAGTATGTTTGCACCCTCTCTTAGTTTTATAATCTATGAACAAAAACTTTCTTAATTTTCCAGGGAGAATGACAAAAGAAGAAAGATTAACATCATTTGTGGGATTTTTTCCAAACACACACACACAAATGCACACACAATTCTATTATCCTCACTATTACGGTTGGCAATTGTACTGGTAAGCTTAAGTTGTGAACTTCGAGTGTTTTGCCATAAGAAAATCACTAATAAACTCTGCTTTGGACAAATGGAATCCCTAGACCATTTCCTTTTAAAATGTTATAAATAACATTATTCAATTTAAATTAAGGGCTACATATTTAATAGCTTTAATTATTTTTGAAGTATCTAACTATAATTGTTAATTTTTAATGGACATTTCAGTCTTTTAATCAAGATTTCTATTATTTTAACATACAATATAAAGTGTTCATTCTATATCCTTAATAGTGCCCTTTGAAATTGTTGTCTTTGAATAATCAAAAAAGTTTTATCACAGCAAAATGTATCATATTTCATAAAAAATCAGACTTAATTGGAGAATAAGATACCCTAAGACAACCCTTTGCTTGACTAGGATGCCATTGTTGTTTTAACCCCAATGTAGTTGAGGTTTTGAATTTCTTGACTTTTGAAAAGCTTTACAAATATATATTGAATTTTAAATTCTATCCTTACATGTGTTTAAAGGTGCTCCATTTTAATATACAAACTATATCTTCTGCTAGCTTATGAAAATATGTTTATGTTCATATAAATGATAGTAGCAGAATTTTTACCAAAAAAATAAAGGATTCTTTTCTTGGATTTACAAATTACCATTTTTTATGACTTTGTTAAAATTTTTCGCAATTAATTTAAATAGTAATAAATAGGTGGAATTGAAAAGAGAATTGACCTCTCTGATACTTAGAAAGAGATTTATTACATCTTGTGGATGTGGCTTAGTTTTGACTGTTCTCTCAATGGGAGGGAAAATAAAAAACAAGAATTATCTTCTCTCACAGAGATGTGCTGGATGAAATGTGCTAAGAGATGTTGTAAAGAATGTGAAGGATTAAAAATAATGCTGGGCTGTGAGTCTTTTCTTCCTAATTTTGTTTATTCTTCTTGAATTATGCTTGATATTATTTAGACATCAAGTTTTCTGACAAGTTCTACACAAGGTAAAATGTATTTTACACACACACACACAATAGGGAAAAGAGGCAGTGGAAACATCACTCAGGGATAATATTCTAAACTTGTTTTTGCGAGATTTGGGGGCTTTGTAGTTTAGAAAGCTCTTTGTGATGTATTAATTAACTGAAAACAGGAACGTCTCGTGTCCAAACAGTGCATATATTGCAAGGTGCCATGTGCTGGGAGCGCCTAAGTAGGCAATTGCGTTGTGAAACCACAATGAAAAGACTCAGGCAGAAAACAGCTTTCTGAAAATTGTACCTTTTGATGTGTCTGCGACATGAAATTGATGGAGTTAGGTGGAATAATGACTTTAAACATTAATCCTTCCTCTCCTCAGACAGGCAGTATCTTGAGGTGCTCATTAGGTCTCATATGGAAAGAGGATTTAGCAAATTCCATTTTTTCACCTTTCACAAAACTGCTAAGTATTTTTGATATATATGATTACTCTGCTTGGGAGTTATCCAGAGCCGGTAAATCTGGGAAGAAGCTGGTCAGAGTCACTCCGCTTGCACTCCAGGAGAATCTGTACTGTGAGGTACTGCGCAGCACCCGGTACACACTGACTCCGCTCTGACCGAGCCTACTGCATTAATTCAATTTCAAAGCGAGGCTACGAGGTTTGATCCACCAGCCTTTTCTTCACTACCTTGCAGCCAAAAGCTTTCTTTTATAATGGCTGTGACTCTAGGCTCCTGGGGTGCTTCTGATGTCATGGCTTTCAGAGGAACACCACCATAAATGTTGTAATGCAAAGTACAAAGACAATGCTTTCAACTTGTGTGCATATAGATTAGTGGTTGCCAAGAGTTTTCAGATCAGCCTTCAGGAAAATTGGCTATTTGTTTATTTTTAATGTTTTCCCAGGGAATTAGATTTTGCTTTTTATTTGTAACATTTACGAGAAAGGAATACAGGTGCTAATGATCTTTCCTGATCCAATAAAGATTGCATAGCTGTTAAGTGAGTCAACATGCCATCAAAACCTCGATAATAAACTGAATGGTTGATCCTCATGATTTTCCTTGTACTTTGGTTTAACTAACATTAGAATGGGTGTTTGAATAAGAAAACCACTTTTGTATGTGTCTGTGTGTCTCTCTTACTCTGTGTCTCTTTGTGTGTGCATACACACTTATGCATAATTCTCTAAAAAGGGATCATCACGCATCACCATCTAGCAACTTAAAATTAAAAACAGCCAAGGAGACCAGGAATTGATTTCATGTTAAAAGGTATGAAACCAGGTAGAAAGAGCTAAAGGGAAGGCTTTGAAAAGCTGGCTATCAAAATTTAAAATATAAAGGCTTTATTATGGACTAGTTTTTATATTGTTGTCTGTGCTTCCAAAACAGTAGTGGAATTTTCCCAGTCTCAGGCCTTTAAAGTGATCCTCCCCAGATACAGTTTGGGAGCGGAAGTTTCCGACGTAGTCTTCCTGTGAAGAATTGGCCTATCTGACCTAATTGTGGGGTCTTTCTCTCTCTTTTTCTCTCTGCCTTCTACCACTTGGAGAAAAGCTGCGTGGGAAGCAAAAATTCCTCTTCTCACTATGTTTTGCACATTGTCAGAATTTATTAGCACAGTATTTTCAGAAGAATGACAGGGTTATTAGACATTTCATGGCAGAAACTCAAAAACTATTCTGCATCCTGTTTGGTCAAAACTTGTAAAATTTTCAAGAACCACAGAAGCAAAAGTGGTCTTCCAATGAATATATTAAAGACAGACGTGCCAAGATGCTAGAAGTTGAGATTGGGAGAGAAAAACGGACAGTCAAGTATATAAAGTCATATTATGCTTTAGCATGTGTGGAATAGATGCTATTGTAATTTATGATAAACAAAGGCTCACAAAAATATATGAACACCTTCATTTAGAAGGCCTAACCTATGGACACCCCATATGGAAGACGATTTGTGTCTATACCATGCCAGAAAAATCAGTTAAATATTTTAAAAATAATGAAAATAATTTTTGACAATGCAGTCAGTAAATTGATAGATTTTTTTTCCCTTTGGTTTGCAAAACACTGGTCTAACTTTGTTTTTCTAATTTTGACTGATCGTTTCATTGAACCGATTTCATTGACATGCATAATGTTCAGCAACATGAATACAAAAGTGAATCATTTATTGCCACACTTGTAAGAGAAGTTCAAGAGTTTTTACAATCTAAACAAGAGTCATTGTGCTTCTTCAACTGAAAGAGTATAGCTTAAGTTTACAGTTCAGTTTTTGTTTTGTTTTCATTAGGTTGCTGTGTGCTCACGGTGAAACTTCTTTTATCTTCTATTCTCTGGTTTAAATTTGTTGTTTTTTTAAAAAAAAATATTTATGAAAAAATTAATCTGAAGAATAATAAGACAAGTTTAAAATAAATAAAACACAGATGACTGTTCAGCTTGATTGCAAAAAGAGGAAATACTTGTTATGTAGGTGTCTATTTGCATCCATGTTTACATATTTGCTGAGGTATCATTAATTCATTAAATATTTAATAAGTACCTATTTGTCTTGACCACAAGGTCCGGCCATTGTGACAGATACCAGGAATGCAAAGATGAATATGACTTAATCTCTATCATCAAGAAGTATGAGACAAACAGAAGGAGGAAGATAGAAAAGATATTTGTGGAAAGGAGTCATGACTCTATGACACCAGTGTGAGTACATTAAAGTGAGGTACAAGCGAGGATATGGCCAAATCCACCAGGGCTGGTGAGGGATAGAGATGGTCAAAGAAGCTTCAGTGATGGGGGATTTGGTTTGTCCATTTTTGAGTTGAAATCCACTGAAATGTATGGACAGGTCAAGAGAAGGGCACACCAGAGAAAGTCAAGCTACTTTTACCATTATGGTCTACAGAATAAGAACACCCTTTCAGCTATAGGATGAGAGAGTAAGAGAAACATAGATGTAAAATCCCAATTCATATAGAATGATTGTTAGCTTATAGCTGCAGCCAAGACCAATCGTATGACTAAACTATAAAATAGTTAATTTTGGGGGGGTATCTAAACTACAGCTCTGCTAGTTATCCTCACCACGTATACCAAGTACCCAGAATTTCACACCACCAACAGTGTTGTACTCTGTCAGTCCCCTTCAGAACTGCTTGTGTTTTGGTTCTCATCTCAGCCCATCTCTTCTACTTTGTGCTCCATTGCTTCTCACTTAGTTGTTGATGAAAAGCAATCCGATAAGCTAAATCTTACTAAGGTTTAATTACTTAACAGCTTGATTATTAAATCTCTAAGGGTATTTGGATTTTGAATAGAGGACTCTTGGATGTTAAAAGTCTTCATTCAATAGACTTAATTAGTTGATTTTTTAGTGGAGGAAAACATTTTGTTGAGGCACAGAAGGCGAAAGAGGAGTATTCCAGAAATACTTGATATTTTTGAAGAACAACAAGCTCAAGTAGAAACAGTCTTATACTTGGAGTTAAAATCTCATATGTGCCAACCATCTAAATTGTTACCTTGGGCAAATCACTTTTTGTCTTTGAGTCTCAGTTTTCTCATCTTTAAAAAAGTAGAAATAATAATATTTGTGCTACCAGGGGTTGCTAGGATCAAATGAGAAGTAGGTAGAAATGTTTTATAAAGTATAATTGCACATTATTTTTAGCTCATTCAGAAAAATTTAGGTTTACATGCGTTAAAACCATTTTTTATTGGGGCTGGCCCCGTGGCCGAGTGGTTAAGTTCGCGCGCTCCGCTGCAGGCGGCCCAGTGTTTCGTTGGTTCAAATACTGGGCGCAGACGTGACACTGCTCATCAAACCACGCTGAGGCGGCGTCCCACATACCACAACTAGAAGGACCCACAACGAAGAATATACAACTATGTACCGGGGGGGCTTTGGGGAGAAAAAGGAAAAAATAAAATCTTTAAAAATAAAAATAAAAAACAAACAAAAAACCATTTTTTATTCTTAAGTTTTTCTTAATTCAATCAAGTAGCTGTAAGGACAACCACTAGAGAGATGGCTGAACTTGTATTTAATGAAGTTTATCTTGTGAGTGTATGTATATATATATATATATATATATATATATATATATAGTTTCATCTTAAAGTTCTTTTTTTTTTTAAAGATTGTCACCTGAGCTAACATCTGTTGCCAATTCTCTTCTCTTTTTTTTTTGTCTTCTTCTTCTTCTCCTCAAATCCCCCAGTACATAGTTGTAGATTCTAGTTGAGAGTGCCTTTGGTTGTGCTGTGTGGGATGCTGCCTCAGCATGGCCCGATGAGCAGTGCCATGTCCAACCCCTGGATGTGAACCAGTGAAACCCTGGGCCACCAAAGCAGAATGCAGGAACTTCACCATTAGGGCACAAGGCAGCCCCTTAAACCTTTTTAAAGAACATCAATAAAACATGGAAAAAGGAACCTAAGCAAGAACAAATTAAGAAAGGAAAATTTGGTATGGTTCTAAGAGTGGTTCTAAAAAGAATAAGGATACAAATTAACTGAAAATTATAAAAATACCAAAAGAAACCAAATGAGAATTTAAGGTATTTACAGAATCGAGAGATTGGGATAGATGTAGATATATTACTTAGGATACATAACAATAAAAGTGTTTATTTAAGTCCTGTTTTCAAAGGCGGGAGGAAAAGATACAGCATCAATATACTATTATAGGTCAAATAAAGTGATATGATCTATTTGGCAATTTGGAATTACATATCAAAATTTAACAGGTATATGTGACACCATAGTTTATTTTTTATTTTTTATACAAGTATGTGAGTACACAAGGGCAGATTTATGTTTAATAGTGATATTTAGAGACAACTTAATATCTACCTGTAGAGAAATGTTTAAAACAATCTCAAAACTGAAAAGGAGAGAGTGAGTCAGCTAAAGAGCGAAGCCCATGAAAGGAGAGTGAGGGTGGAAGAGCAGCTGCCTCACCCGAGAGCTGGTGGTTTCCAGGCAGAGGAGCACGCTGTGAAAGCACTGAAGGTGTATGCAATTGGAGAATCTCCAAAAATAAGGTTTAGGAAATCATGGAAAATGGGAGATAAAACAAGAGAAAACTGGGTCCATGTTTTCATTTACGTAAAAGGGGATTTGTGGATTCTAGACTCAATAAGCACGAGTATAAGGTCTATCCCACAAAATTATATCACGGATTTTCAGGTATGTGTGCTGTTAACATTTCAATGTTACTAAGACGTATTTGATCAAACTAATGTTATTTATTTTCTTGATCGATTTGTTACACTGGTGGGTCAAAGAAATGCCACGCGTATCTTATGCTTTCATTCAAGTAAGGCATTTGGCAAAATCTCTGAGCTTCCTTGGGATCAGCAGAGGAGTAGGGTCTTAGCAATCACCTAGTAAACTTCTTTGGATTGTGAATGTAGGACACAGAGAAAGGATCGCTGCTACTAGAATCAGCAGAACGTGAGCAACGGACAGAAAACAGGCAGTGAGCAGAGTGCCTAGACATTGGAGTCAAACCTGAATATGAACCCAGGTCCAGGAATGTCCTCCCTATTTGATCTTTGGTCAACTGGGTAGGTGTTTAATCTCTTCAAGTCTCAAGTTTTTCTTATGTCATTTGACAATTAAAATGATGCCTACCTTAAGGTGGTTGGGAGAATGAAATAGGAACTAAATGAAAGGTGCTTAGTAAAAATGCAAGCATCAAGTATTAAAATAAATACACAGAAGGTGTAATTAATCAGAAGCATTTAGGCAGAAAGTAAAGGAGAGGCATTTTTTGAGCATCAGCAATAGTAGCAGTAGAGAGAGAAAACATTTGAGTTACCATGATATCTCATCCTGCTGTAAGGAGGAAAGGAAGTTCTTCCCCAAGAAGGATGATAAGCACAAAGTGTTCTCCTATTGGGCTAAGAAATATTGTAGTTGAGATACTAAAGCTACTAAAGCTATTGAATATCTGTAGAATCTCCTTTTCTAAGAGGTGGGCTGTGTAACTTCTCAGAGAGTTTTCCATTTAGCATTTTCTTCAGGTACACGTAAAATAAATCTTCAATATCTAAGATAAGTTGAGAATGTGTATTCCTTGTCTTCTAAAGAATCTAACATAATTACTGAATGAAAACTCAAAAAGATGAATTGTTCCAAACTAACGAAATAAATAAAAAGGGCTAAATGTAATGCTGCCACATCTTTAAGCAGGTACTTAAATTTTTGTGCTTGCTTTTTTTACTCTGTAGATAATATTTGGGCTATAGTGACTTGAAATAATATAATCAAGATAAAATGCTTAATGTGGTTCTTGGCTGATAATGAACAATCCAGAAAATATTGTTATCATTATTATCAGATGAGGAAATTAGTAAACACCTAGTATTTGGAAAAGATAGGAATGATTCATTAAAAAAAACCTAAATATTATACTCGAAGGCAAGTGCTGTATGATCCAAGAGGTTGAAAACACCATGAAACAGATAATGGGATCTTACGTTGCATTCAATAGAAGTATTGTGTTTTCACAAAGAGAAATCATTGTTTGACTTTACACAGATATGATAGCACCTGGAAGATTTAGTTCTGGGAGTAATATTTTAAGAAAGACTTGAACAAACTATAGAGATGGTGAAGAAGCTGGAGCAATTGATAATTTTTGATTTGGAAAAGAGAAATATCTACAGATGTTAATCTTCAAAACCTAAAATGTTTGCATGCTTGAAATGAGTAATAGATTAGAATTCAGGGGAGAAATTTAGAAGCATCAGATTTTGAGCAAATATATGGACAAATATTAACAAGTAGATCTTCATTTTTGACCAGCTTTTAGTGATCTTCAGTTTATACTACGTGAGGGGAGACAAAGACACAACATGCTTACCAGCAGGCTCCCATCCAGGAACCATGGCGCTATTCTCAGCCCAGGGCCCTTCCTCCCTGGGCTGATAGGTATCCTTTAATCTATAATCCTGATAGAATCCTTCACATTGCATTTTAGACAGCCACTGGCAATCAATTAGCGTGCCATTCCTGTCTAGATGATCTCTAAGTTCCTACAAATTTTAATACCTCATGATGTTAATGTTAGAACTATATTTTATCACCTAGTATACAGGGCATTATGTCCACCATTTACTTATATAAAAGTAAATGGAGTAGAATTTTCAACCAACCTTGTAATGTCTATTTCTAAGAACTAATGATGTTGAAATAATCCTCAAATCTCAACAGTATCACCAGATGGTATGTTTTTTAGACAAGACAAATTCATAACAATGTATTTTTACGTTTTGCAATACACCATAAAGCCTAATAATAAGGTCTGAATTCTGCAAATACTAGACAAATCTGCAAGGATAACATTCTTCTCTCCTAGCGAACATCCTGTGAATTCATAAATATTTACATATTACAAGTTATAATTATGTAGCACTGGGGAAAAGGAAAAATGTAACTGTATATTTATATCTACAAGAATATAAAAGAACATTCATAAATTACAAATGTGCATTGTTCTAAGAGTGGTACCCACTGAGCTTTTGTATCTTGAGGCCAGAACATAAGACAAGTCACTACATCAGTGGAATAAAAAATTATACTTGTAAGTTTGAATGACTATTGATTGCTTATTATAGTTTCTATTAATAGTTATAAATGATTATGTATGAGCACATCAGTGTAGGTATTTGATAATGTAGACGGGAAAGTTTGTATTGCTACGGGGATAATCCTCCTTAAGAAACTGACAAGCATGATTATAAAAACTACTGCAAAGTATGTATTTGCTTTAAAACAATTACCTAAAATAGTACAGTTAAATGCTATCTTGTTATTGCTTTTCATATTAGTTGACTTTTCATACTAAATTCTATATCAGATTAATCGGGACACCAATAAATGTCTGCTAAATAAAATAGGATTTAACTTTAGAAATCTGTTATGCATATGTTAGTTTTGAATTATCCCAAAGCTTTAAAAAATGAAAAATGTTTCCCACACTTTTTCATTATGTTTTCCAAAGAAATTGTCATCGTTAACATTCATTTTTATTATTTTCATATTCTCCTTTGCTTATTACTTCTTCTACAAAATATTCCAACAGTTTAATTACTTTACAAATACATTTGTATGCATATCTCTTCAGGTACATTTATATATTAGGGTAAATTCAGCTCTTAAATAGTCTAATCTCTGAGGTTGACAGCCCTTATGTGGCAGTGACCTGCAGTCATCTGATCAAATTCTGGGTTACTTACTAGCTATAATCAAATATATTCTCATCTCTTATTTGAACAAATCATACAGAAATTGAATACAATTTTTTATGAACACTAGCAATATGTTCACTTCTCTGATAATTTTGACATTAAAATTCCATCTTAATAATCCCATCCTTCAGGCTTTGCAGACTCTTAAGGTATTAAAGCAAAAATTATCCTAAGCAGTTAGATTATAATGTATTTAAAGATTAGACATTTCATGTTGAATATTAACTGCTCCACTTCCCAGGGAAAGAAAACTATGCTGATTCTCTTCTTCTATAATTTCTACATTTCAAAGGCGAGCTATCCAAGTTTCAAACCACATTACAGGAAAATATACTTTAAAATGGACTTGAATGCTACATAGAGTTTCAAAGGTATATGCAATGGCATATGTAGAAAAATTAGAAATATTTAAGCAATATTATTTAATTTTATTTCAAAATAACATGCTATGGAGATATTAAAAATTTAACTGCAATGAATGCTTTACAGATAGTAAAATAGTTAACTCCTCTTGAAAAAAGTGAATAGGCACCCTGTTAACCCTGGGTAATAAGTAAAATATTTATTGAGTATACCCTTTATTATGTGGAATGAGAGAAATTAAAGACAAATGTGAATTAGCAGATGAGAAAATGACCTATTTTATTGTTTCTCAGGCTTAAAGGGACAATGAGATATCATCTACTATATTTTTCTATTTCTGGAAAGTCTACATGTAACCTGTTCATGAAGATGAAAGCCTGTCCTGTTTAAATTTCTCCAAAGAACAAAATTTTGAGCCCATTCATACATTTCAAAAATAATATCAAAAAAATAATTTTTTTCTAAATCTTGTTTTGTTATTATGGTTATGTTTCTATAAGATATGATCCTTCAGTATGATGAAACTTTATATGTAATTTAAAGAAAAAAGGTGTTTTAGACTGAATGTTTTTGCCCCACCCCCAAAATTCATATGTTGAAACCTAATCCCCTGACATGATGGTATTTGAAGGTGGAGCCTTTGAGATATGATTACGTAATGAGGGTGGAGCCTTCATGAATGGGATTAGTGCCCTTACAGAAGAGGTTCCAGAGAGCTCACCCCTTCCACCATGTAAGGACACAGCAAGAACGTGCCATCTATGAACCAGGAAGTGGGCCCTCACCGGACTCTGAATCTGCTGGAGCCTTGATCTCAGACAGCATGCAGAATGTGAGAAATGTATTTCTTTTGATTACAGGCCACCTAGTCTATGGTATTCTGTCGTGGCAGCTCAAACAACAGACTAAGAGAGTAGGCTTGCAAATTAATAAAAAGCATGGTTCCAATAACCTAATCCTGCCTCTATCACACTGATCAAAGGAGAGGAATAAGAATGATAGCTTAAAAATAGATAGAAATATCTACAACATCTACCCTTTTGCACAGTATATGATAATGCCAATGTCTTATTTTGTACCCATTAGCAAATAACTTCTACTCACCAACCTCCATTTCCTATCCCCCCTAAAAAAAAGATAGGAATAATGATTCCGTATGTTTTTTGTGTATATTTACGTATGTGTGTGATGATTAGATAATATGAAGTTATTTGATTTTATATTAATTTGAATTTATTTTAACTGTTAATTGTATTGTCTTGTTTTGGGCTCCCCTGAAAGTAAATTCTAAGACTAGATAAAGAGTGCAGGTTGTTTATTTGGGAGATTATAACCAGAAGCACTTGCCTGAGAGGGAACGTGAGAGCATGAAGAGAGATGTTTTAGGTTTCTGCTATGTGTAGCAAATCATTCCAAAATTAGTGGCTTCCACAGACAACGATTTATTGTATCTCACAATTCTGCGTGCTGACTCAGATCAGCTGCTTGGTTTTCAGTTTCACTTGGGACCTTTCCTGGTGCTGCAGTCAGTAGTGACTGGGGCTGGTATGGATATGGGGGGACTGGCTCTCTGTCCCTCTCTGTAACCTTAGGACCTCTTATTTTTTATGACACCTGTCTACACGGTCTCTCAATATGATGTTTCCAGCAGTTGTATATTCAGCCTTCTCAGATGGCATCTTAGAATTTCCAAAAGTGCTAAAGAAGGAGCAGATAAGTCATTGTAAGTTGTAGGCTTCGAACTACAGAGTGTCACTTCCATTATTAGAAAATGAGAGGAGACTATTCAAGGGTATGAACACTGGGAAGGTTGGTTCTTTGGGGGCTGTCTTTGGAGCCTAGTAGCTACGAGAAGAACGTCAATACATGTTAGGTAAATGAAGAGGTTTATGTGGGTGACTGGCTGAATGCTGCTGGAGATAGCTGGGATATGTATAGAAATACCTTAGAATTTCCTCACTTGAGAGGTGTGGAAGGCTGAGTTATCTACCAATTCCTATTTGGCATTGCTTAAGGGGTGCTTTTGCAGAAATAAACTTCCTGGCACCTCGGGTCTGCCAGATATGTAGGTGGAGAACATAGCCCATGCCAGAGAAACTCCTTTCAGAAAGAGTTGCAGGAACTTTCAGTAAGAAATTGACAGAAGGCACGGGAATACAGAGTCCTAAGGGGATTTGGGATAATTGCATAAAACATATTTGTACAGTTTACAAATATAATGAAATGAACACTCAGCACAAGGCATAACCTTTATCAGTGTCTTAAAGTTCTTGTATTTTTCTCCAGTCATATATCCTCCCCCATCCCCAACAGAATAGCCCCTATGTTATCTTTTATTTTAATCATTTTTTTGCCATAAAAAAATTGTTTCTCCAACAAAGTTTGTATCTGTAAAAATAGCATTGCTTAATTTTATCTATTTTTGGAATTTTTCTAAATGGAAGGATGCTGTCTATATCTTTCTGCAACTTGCCCGTTCATTGGACATTGTTTTCACATTCACATGTTTTCGCTTGAAACAGAAGTTCATTTTGCCCCCCTCTCTCCCTCTCTCTCTCTCTTCTTTTTTTTTTTTTTGGTCTCTTTTGAACACATTTCTTTTTCATTCAACTTTACTTTTTAGAAGTTGCATAATCTGTATTTTAGTTATTATTAATTGACTGGCATACTTAACAAAGTTTCAGATTAATCAATCTCCATACATGGTTAAGTCAGGGTTCTCCAGAGAAACAAAACCAATAGGAGGAATATATGAGATATGTGAATATACATACATACATTTATTATATGTGTATGTGTAATATGTATGATATTTATACATGTATGTAAAGGTTTATTATTCGGAATTGGCTCATGTGATTACAAAGGCTGAGGAGTCCCAAGATCTGCAGTGGGCAATGTGGAGAACGAGGAAAACCAGTATTGTAAGTGCTGGTCTGAGTCCAAAGACCTGAGAAGCAAGAGAGCTGACGGTGTAGTTCCAGTCTAAATCCAAGTCCAAATGCAGGAGAAGACTGATGTCTCAGCTTAAAGACAATCAGGCAGAGAGCGCCAATTCAACCTTTTGTTCTTTTCGGGCCTTTAACAGATTGGGTGAGGCCCACCCACATTGGGAATGGCAATCTGCTGTACTCAGTCTACAAATTCAAATGTTAATCTCATTCAGAAGCACCTTCACAGACGCAAGCAGAATAATGTTTAACCAAATATCTGGCACCTCATGGCCCCGTCAAGATGACCCATAAAATTAACTATCATAGTACTTTTTATTAAACGATATAAGGATCTTAGAATACTTTAAGTGGGATTATCCAACTCAAAAGCACATGTTACTCTTGTCCATAATTTATCTGTATCCTTCTTTTACCCTCAAATCAGATATTGTTATTATTATTTTAAGTGGTCAAGATTTGTTTGTTTACCCGTACATTTACCAATAGCACCATTCATTCCTTATTTCATCTGGATCATTTTTCTTTTGCCTGTGGTCCCTCTTTTAAAAATAACTTTAGTGAAATCCTCTTGGTGTTCAAGTCTTTTTTGTTTTATACTTTTATTACACACTTGTGTAATAAATGGCATATTATCTTGTGAAGTGTTTGTCACCTGGGTTGAAACTGAGTCCCTTCACCCAATATCACAGTATTTTCACAATGCCATTCTCTTGGGGATACTACTGACTCAAGCCCGCTTTAAATTCAGTGATTTACTTTATATTTTGCATACAGTAAATTATGAATTCAGAAAGCAACCGCCATAACGGCCAGTTTAAGATTATGAATTCTAAGGAAACAGTGTTTCTCTGCAACCCAGTGCCAAGTTTATCACAGGCAACTTCTAGCTGACTCTCTCTTCAAGGTTGGATTATTTTCCATTCAGCCTCTTTTTGGAAGTGTGACACTTTGAGTCCCAGATTTATTCTGGAACATTCTATTAGATTCCCTTCCTTAGTTGGTTCCTGATATAAAATCCCATTCTCTGTTCCCTGAGTAACCGTTGAGGTGGAAGCTAAGCTCTCCAGGCTTTGACAGAAGCCCTCAGGATGAAATCTAATGCTAGTACTTATTTATCATCTGGGATTCCTACATTCACTTCATATTTTAGCTCTGTAGGTTCCTTTCTGTTCTGTTAGCTCATAGATATATTTAAAAATCAAATTTGTGGTCATTATTCAAAATTTTAGCTGTTTGAATGTGGGCGGGAGAATTAACCACCAAGGTCAAGTAAGAAAAATTGATGTTTCACTTATTTTATTGGAAAGAATTTGGCTACACAGGCTCTGGAGTAGAGAAGAGGCAAAAGAAGAATACTGAGGTAACGTGGAGACAAAAACTACAGGAAGGAGCTGCACGCCTCGGACCGGGGAACAAAGAGAAGACAGTGGAGTTATTAAAACTAAGAAATTTGGAAGAGTGGCCCCACAGATCTGAGACTCATGTTTCTAGGAAGGGAGGCTGCCTGGCTGGAAGCGTAGTCTCAAAAGCTCTAAATAAGGACACTAGGAAGTCAAAATCCCTAAGAGGATCTCTAAGGCAGGGGGCTGTAAGGAAACAATGCTGCATAGCTTGTTCTAGTTCATTAGAAACCCCAAGAAGACTCTCCACAAAGCCAAAATCAGAGTTCTGAGAAAGGAATGACAATGAGCTAGTGCTGGTTTTTGGGGTTTTTTTTTTGTTTTTTTTTGAGGAAGATTAGCCCTGAGCTAACATCCACTGCCAATCCTCCTCTATTTTTGCTGAGGAAGCTTGGCCCTGAGCTAACATCCGTGCCCATCTTCCTCTACTTTATATGTGGGACGCCTGCCACAGCATGGCTTGATAAGTAGTACATAGGTCCACACCCAGGATCCAAACTGGCAAAACCCCAGACTGCTGAACCAGAGCACACAAACTTAACCGCTGCACCAGTGGGCCAGCCCCATGAGAGAGGCTGATAAACTGGGTCTGGGAATGTGAGGAGGAAAAAAATCTTGGAGTCTAGCACTAACTGTCACAGCCAACATAAAGAACAATGGCTGTCATCAATAACAGGAATAGGAAGCAACATAGAGAGAAGCACCCCTTCTCCGTTGTCCAGGCTTCCAGCCCCTCTCTGGCACCCCTACTGAGAAAACCTAACAGGAGCCAATTGGGTTTGCAGAAATGGGTTTATAGAAGCTTAGGCTTAGGCTTAGTATACAGAAGTGTCAATTTGAAACTAGGAAATAATAACCTGATAAATAGCACAAAAAATATTGTTTCTATTTTGTTGGGAAAGGATATTTGTTGGTTGAATTTCCAGTCAATGTTTTCTAAGGATATGGCTAAATAAAGTAATTAGATGAGTTTACTGGGGAAAAAACAATTTTAATTGTACACCAATGAAATAATTTGGCCAAATAAACATATAATTCATATATTTCCCAAGAATTTTAGCTTGTAGTTCTCCATGCTGCTGTTTCTCACTCCCACAATATGGTTTTCTGGCATCACCAACAAGGAGACAAATACAACCAGAAGGGAAGGCACCCACTCTGCAGGGCTGAGTCAGAGCATGCATGCTTCCTCCTCTTCCCCAAGGCATGCTCCACAGGATGTCCCCGCCTTCACAGGTAAAACCTGGGGAACGTGACCTCGTACTCTACTATTAGCTTGATCTCGTGTGTCTTGTTTATGATACAGGCCCACAGACTTTCTAGGAGATCTTGAGTAATGTCTCACACACTTGCCTTTCTTCTATTCTCTGCAAACATGTGCACCCCAACACAAAAGAAATTTACTTTTGTATCACTTCAAACCTTTTTTTGTTAAATAATAAGCCTCTATTGATGATATAAAGAAAGGAAATAATAAGATTTGTTGTTGTTGTTATTTGCAACTACATTTTTACTGTGATCAAGGATGCTGTCTCAGTGCTTCCCCAGGATGGTGTATTGACACCATTCCTTTTGGTGTCCAGTAAAGCTTAAGGACAAATATTTTCTGTAGCAGACAAAATGTTGCTTGATGTTCATAAGAATGCATCTCCACCAAGATGGGAACTATATTCTGTATCTTCTGTGTGTTGATCGGCACAGAGACGCTAAATTCAGGTGTAGCTTTAACTACCTACCAGGAAGAGTCATAAAGGTTTACGAACAAATTGAAATTTATGGAAACCAGTACACATCCTAGATGCTTACCAATTAAAGGAGTTTTATGGAATTGCAAATACATATAGTTGAAGCAAAAATTCATTTTATGCTCTAAACGATTAGTACCAGTGTAAACTTTTGGAGTTTTATTTATTTCAAGTTTAATGCAATACAAAAACTTTTTCTTATAAATGTGAAATCAATTAATTCAACATATATTCACAATGCAATCTATTTTAAACAGGTTTCACTAAATAGGATGTGACATTAAATATAAATTTATTTGAAGCAAAAAAATTCAAATTTAATGCATGATTAGACCTTCAGAAATTAAGTGTGTGTTATTATAAAGCTTCTTTATATCATGTCATGTGTCAGGAAATAAGCAATTACCCTTAAAATATTAGGGTGAGTTTTTAAACTCTCAGTATTTCTGTACACTGAGTCTCACAGAGGAAGAATTGTTGAAACTATAACTATGTAAAGGGATGATCACCTTCTACTATAGGATCACTATTTGGATCTCTCCTAATAAACGTCAATATTTCTGAAGACACATTTCATATTTTATTATGTTGACTTTAACCAAGATGATTAAAATGCATTGTTTTCATGTTTATTTCATTTGCTATATATATTGTTTTAGGCCATTCTACAGTTCTTATTATGATTTTAATCAGTAAATGTTCGACATGATTTTAGGTCAATATTTAAGACAATGAAACTATTGTATTTTATACAACTTAAATTCTGTTCCTATGAGCTCTGACTTGATCTGGGCCCCATCAAAGTTTGGGAAATTACTTTCAAATATAATATTTTAACATAACTTCTGATTTATTAGTAAATCTACAACAAATAGCTTTGCAACCAATTTTATCACTATAACTAATCTTCAAAAGTTAATGTTCTGGAGGCTGGTCCAGTGGCATAATGGTTGGGATTGCATGCTCCACTTCAGCAGCCCAGGGTTCACCAGATCAGATGCTGGGCATGGACCTACACACTGCTCATCAAGCCATGCTGTGGTGGCATCCCACATGCAAGGTAGAGGAAGACTGGCACAGATGTTAGCTCAGGGACAATCTTCCTCACTGAGAAAAAAAGTTAAAATTCCAATTTTAAGGTTAGGAAGATGAATTTTGTTATTTGTATCAACTTTCCTTTTGCCATCTATAAAAATCAAACATAGTAATTCAACTCAATTTATGTTTCCTTATTTGCCTGAAAACCCTTCTTCATTCATTCTATTTTAGAATGGTTGCTTTGTGCGTTCTTTTAAATCCTTGAGCACAAAATATCATCTACCAGGATTTCTTTATTCCTTCCTTCCTTCATTCATATTTATTCTTTCTTTCTATAGATTCATTTTCCTACTGTGAGAGATTTTTTTTTCCTATTTTACTGTTTAGATGTACTTCTTTAAATAATTGTTTGAAAACTAGTGGATCAGTTCAGAAGCATCTGATATTGACTCATTCATCACTTAGTGCAAATGGCTTCATCATTTTTGTCTCTATCCTGAGGAAAGAAGTCTTTCTTATTCTAGCCTGTTGAGAGGCTTGGGATGTGGGTCAGATGGATAACTAGACTCCTTATTTATTCCTTTCACCAAAAATAAGTACCTTTTTGTACTTGACAGCGGTGCCTGATGATGTGGTATATGATGTTTGGTTAACTCCATCAAGAGTTTGTAACATATGTAGAATATGTCTTTCCTCCTGTGCAAGTAGGAGGCATTTCCCACTTGTCTTCTACCTATCTATTGTCCAGATAATGCAGGGGTTATGCTTGCAGGTGGGTGTAATTGAAAGAGCTAGAATGGTTTTTCTGTAAAGATTTACTGGGTCGCTTTCCCAGGGCAGAAGTTTAGTAGCCCCTGTAGCTTTATGACTCAGGCACACTAACTTTCGAAAAGAATGTCTGTGATGTCTAACATACTCACCTTTCCTCTATTCTTGGCAGACATGTGTGCCTAACACAAAAGAGCTTTATTTGTTCTTTGTATCACTAAAATATTTTCTTTGTTAAATAATGATCCTCTGTTTAATATACAGATAAAAGAAGGAAAGGAAGATGATAATGTTCCCAGGAACCTTGCTTTATGCTCTCACGTACGTTATTTCACTTAATTTAAACCTCTCAGCCATCTTGAATGAAATGATTTCCAAACCCATTGCCATAATTAAAATTTGTGGTGTGTGTATGATTTTTATATTTTTAAGTTTATATGGTGTTGACGGGAACCAATATTTTTAGGGATGTCTGCTTTTCTAGTAGAAGAAACAATTATGGCCGTGTGCCCATATAACGCATTCTTTCTTGGTTATAACTCACCGTATATTCTCCATTTCTGCATTGTTAATGTGTATCTGATTTTAAACACACATCCACAATAGTTTATGTGTGTTGGAATGTTCCTTTCATCCTTCCCCACTATTTGCCCACACACTGACAGTTTATAGAGATAAGAATAACTGCACGTTGCAGTGTCAAGATATATGCCTTTTTAAGATCCTTAATAGATTCTAACTGCCCAATAACATTGAAATAACTGTGGTCATAACACATTTTTTCCCTTGGATTTCAGGCACATAAGGGACATTCCTCATAAACTAGTATAGAAGTTATTACTACCTTGTGTTACAATGGACTATATATATACATACGGTCCTTTGTGAATGTATTCCGACTTCTTAGTGAATGCTTAGTTAAAAAAAATTCTTTGCCTGTTCACAAGAGGAAGAAAGGAAGGAGATATATATGTATAATCTCAGAAAATATATTTTGAAAACATACTGCAGAGTATATCCAGAGATAAGTTGATAGGGAGCATTCATGTCATCTTGTCTAAAACAAAAGAGAGAAGGGTCTTCCTTTAGAACGCTTTTTAGAGTGTATATGGGGCACTCTGCGCCATAACCCTGTGCCCCCACAATCGTGGACTCACAGTCCCAACAGTTCTTCTGGAAGAACTCTGTGTATGAACATTGTCAGACATTTTTAAAAGGTTTTCCCTTTATCCTCAAACTAGGGAAATCAGAGAACAAAGTAGGCAATGTGTTCCCAGTCAAAATCCACGTATATAGTTACATCTTTTGGACTCTAAACTCCTCAAACAAGGACAATGACTTTTCCATCGTTTCCTTTCCAGCTTGGCCTTGGGATGCACCGGTCGCATTTGTTGAATGAACGGCTAAACGAATGTCCTATAATCAGAGTCCGTTCAGTACCCAGTGAATCAAAATAGATAAGTAACACAAGCATATTTAGCTACGCCTTTATTGCATTAAGAAAGTCACAGTTCTCACCAGAAACAAATGTCTGTTTAGAAAAATAATCTTATTCCTTCCTGTTTTCACATCAGAATGCAAAGCAGCTTCATCAGTTGGAGGCGGAGGCATGTATCTTCCTTTGCAGGCTGTGAGAGGTTGCAGGCACGTCCGTTTTGAAGCCTCCCTGAGTCCTGACTTCCCTCTTCAGAGACTTTCAGCGCTGGCAAGTGACCTCTTTACCTTGTATTGGACATATTGATCCAGAAACT